>NC_066315.1:20669728-21269736 GCF_022539315.1 Serinus canaria | reverse complement strand
GAAGCCACTGAAGGGAATGAGCAGAGTCTCATGGGGTAACCACAGGAATTGTGTGGTTGTTTAGGGCATAAAAAGGAAAAATGATCTCATAAAAAATGATTAAATGTTTGTGGAAAAAAAAATAAAAATTGTATATACAAATGGGTTTTATCTGAAAAGTTTTGTTTGACTCAGGGGAAGGCTGAGGCTTTAATTGATTCCTATTTTTGTAACAAAACAGAGAATCCCTCCCATGACAGAAGGCCTTGTGACCTCAAAAGCAAAGCTAAGTTTTCAAAAGTAAGTATATTCCCTAGTGAGAGTGAGAATGCACTGCCAATACCCAATCTTCAGGAAACGAGATGATGATGCATGGAACAGACCTGAAAACACCCTTAAGGAATCCTGTATCTTTATAGACAGCTCTCCTCACAAATCTCTATCTTATTGGTGGATAAACTGCATGCTTAATTGCTGCTTTCTAAATCTGAAAATGAAACCTTAAATCCTGGAACTTGCAACTATAATTTTTTTTTAATGAATATTTTAAAGTATCTGTTTATTTGGCTTTAAACATTCTCCAAACAGATTTATTTATTTTGCAGGAAGGAGAAGACTTGTTTTCATTAATCACAGTGGTCAAAAACACACATTAGCAAAACAAATCATTACTATGCAAAAAAGTCTATTTTTGGCTGACATTTTAGGACCTGAACACATATTTCTGTTTTTCTTAGTAATGCATTTAGCCTGTAGTGGTTTTCAGAACAATGTAACATTGGAACTAATGGAAAAGAAACCAAATATTTAATCAACGGCATAAACAGAATAAGAGGTTCTCAGAACATTTTGTCTCTCTGTGAAAATGCTTTGATGAAAATAACTTAAAATTTCTAAGAAAATTTATAGTTTTTAACAAAGAATTATCTTTGGCCAATCAGTCTTTTCCAGAGCAACATTCATTTTCCATGTATACTTCCAATATGTCAAATTAAAAAAAAAAATTGTGCATCAGCAGTAACTAATGCTGAAGGCATTAGTATTGGGACACCTTCTAACTGAACCAATGGAAAAGTCTTCCTATACATCCAGTGGTAAGCACTGGATAGGAAGACTAATCCTATCCTAATTAGTGCTGACCAAAAGCATATTTTACTAGAAGAATGCTCATCAAAGTGCCAATTTCATATTACTGAGTACCCCACTAAATGTCTGATCCATCTACATCAAGCAGCTGAAAATTCTCTGCTTCATATTTTAAGGTGCAAACACAGTGCATACTTCAGAACTTTGTTAACCATCTCCAGTTGCTGCAGTCATTTTTATGTTGGCAGCCCATGAGCCTAGTCACTCAGAAAGATGACTGAAAATTAAGATATCACTGAAGAATGGATTAAGTGTTCTGTGATATTGACTGGCATGTCTTTGAAAGTCCTGCCATTTTTCCTTCAGAGCCAGTGGAATCAGATTCTTCCTAGGGTATTTGGTTGATGAAAGAATGGCACAGGAATCAACAGTGATTATTGCTTAAAATGGGTTAAACTGTGATTTTGTTCTTAATAACATTACAGTTTTCATTACTTTCAGATTCTATCTTCTTCCTGTTATAAAAATTGCCAAATGAACTTTCAGAAGCAATAATTATTCTCTTAGTGCAGAATATGTAAGTTTGTGAGATTCTTTGCTTCCAAATTCTAGCGAGGTCAAGGAATTCAAGCACGAGTTTGCAGTAAACAGCTTAATAAGAGACTGGACAGCATGAAGGTCTGCCCAAGGTTCATAAAAATAGATGGAAAGCACTGACTGTTAATCCCTTGCCTGATCTCAAGGTCACTGTGGTCACACATTGCCTTTAGGCAAAGGCAGCTGATACCTACAGGGCTGAAGGATGCTAAGGATGGCACTTTTAATGCAGGAGTGGTAAAAAACTTCTGAAAATACAGCCAAGTCCAAATACTCAGGTACCAGACTGTCTAATCAGAACTATTTTCCTAGGAGAGACAGCATTGCTATTGCTCCAGCATTGTCTGGACTGTTAAAACTACAGTGATGTGTCCCATTTGCCTTGTCTGTGGCACTGTGAGGAGTCTCACCTTTCCCTGCACACTCCCAGTCTACAGCTTTTAGATAGCTCACCAATATTCTTGCAGAGTTTTTCCTCTGAGGTTCTGCGACTGCGACATCCCTTCTCCTGATGTAATGAGAAATTGTGGAATTATATAAAAAAGCAGCAAGTTCAGGAGTGTCTTCTGGAACAGCAAACTGCAAAGAGAGAAATGGGAATGGTAATGACACACACATACAACGAGACTAACAGATTTGTTCTTGTCTCAGAGGTCTTGAAGCTTGGATTAACACTGTTTTTTCAATTGAACAGCACAATCATGAGAATACTTTGTCTTCAACTAGGAGCATGATGAGTAATAGCACAGTAAAATATTGCCCAGTTATAGAAATTACAGTAGACAACATTTTTCTCCACTTTTTCTGGTGTCAATTTCATTGTTTTACTTAATTTTGTTAGACTCTCAGGGGCAAATTCTGATATATATAACAGGATAAATTCAGAATTGTTGGACAGTAGTTTATTCATTAGTTCAGATCGGAATCTGCCTAATAAAATAAAATGATTGTGCCAGTTTTAGAAAAAAATGGAAATCTGACTTCAAACAACACAATTTTTGATCATATAACAAATATGTTACAGATTTGTTCTAGTAACAGCTCAAATTTGTATAATGCAACAGCTTCTTAATTTTTAATCTCACATTAAAATGTATTCTCTTCAGCTTTATATTTACAGATTTTTGTTCCCCAATTAAAAACTACTTTTTGTTGGCAGTTTGTCTTTAATTTCTACACAGGGCATTTATGGCTTCTTTTATGAAGCCTCAAATAACTCCTGGAGCCAACTGCTACAGAAGTAGAGATAAACTTTAATTCATGACAATCCAACCATGCAAAATCACAATAAAATATACATAGAAGTTTACAGTAAGATCTCAACAGGAACTCAACTAAACATAGCCAAAGCTATTCCTTAAGGACGTCAGATTATAAAGTGCTACATCAGATCCTTCTTATCAGTTCCTTTAACCTCTGAACACAAAATATCTTTAACAAATTCCTAAATTCCTAAAGAAAATGCTTGTAATTGTAATAAATGTGGTAGCATTAAAGGAAAGAGAATAGCTTTAAACACACAAAACCTTCCAGACAGTAATGCTGTATGGTGTAATTTCTCTGATTAAAATTATAATGCCATAAATAGAACATAAACATTTAACACTGAGATCTTCAGTCAAAAGCACCCTACAAAGTGGAAGATATTATAATTCATTAACAGATGAAAACGCATGAAAAAAAAAAAAATCTCTTTTCTTCCTTTTTTCTGTTGCTTCATGAAGTTAGCATTGTCTATTTGCAATAAGGGAACCTGAAAGTAGCTAGTAAATCTCTCCCTCTCAGTGTGGTAACGTGCAAACTCTCCTTCCAGAATTCTTTCACCAGTATATAGACTTCTTAAATGATGACAAATTAAAAAAAACCCACAATATAGTAAAATGCCTGCAAAGAAACCCTCAATATATGATCACAATGGACATATATGTAGATCCATTTGAATATAAAAGGATTTTCATCTTTACATTTTTATTTTTGCATAGATCCTAGAGTGTTAGCATCCTAGTGCATTGTTACAGCAAAGGTTTGAAAAGAGCCCTCTGCAGTTAAGAGAAACACATGTGAGTTCTGCAACCATTTAAAAACAGAATTTGTCCAGTGGCCTAGATGTCCAGGTTAAATGTTATTTTATCCTTCTTTATCTGGCCACAACTGCATAATCTATCAATTGCTCAACTGTATAATCTATCTCTGTAGCTATTTTACATGCCATGCAGCACACTATCTTAGAGCATCACTCCCTCCCTTTAACTACAGCGGACTGTCTCAGTTCCCCACCATGGAAAACTGTACTGCTTTCTTCTCCTAAGCATTATTACTTTGAGCAGGTTTCCAGACCTCTCCAGTTCCCCCCTTCTCATTCCAATACCCTATTCCACGTTTCCCATTTTCTAGCCAGGCAATAGCCTTTGCTGCATTGTGTAACTCCACCAGAAATGTTCTGGAAGAGGACTTTTTTACACAAGGTTCTACACATTATTTTATGTTACATGCATTATATTATTTATACTACATTACACCTATTTTAATATTTTCTATATATATAAAATACAATATATATGATATATGTTATATAATATAAATATATTATATTACTAGATTATACACAAAATTACCCAAGAGCAGTTGGTGACCATTCAAGAGCAATACATTGGATGGTATTACTTTGTCCCAAGCCCTAAACACAGTACTAACAGTTTTGCAGCGTGAGCAGACTGCCTCTGGAAGGGGTTAGCTCCTGCCACTCATGTTGGTGGATGTACCTACTACATGTGGTGGATTTTTGCTCTTATTTCACTGCTTCCCTTACAGATGCCTCACTCGTGGTACTGCAGTGCTCAGCTACTGAGAATGCACCATGTGTCTGTGTATTCTACCACAGTGGTTTTTACAGGGACAGGTTTCATAAAAATGCTTTTTGCCATCAGTCTGGGATAAAAAAACCAACTCATCAGGAATACTGTCTCAGTCCAGAAGGCAATCTAACTGAGCCTTCATCTCATCACAGCTGCCTTTAGGAAGAGTAAGAAGGAAGTAAGAATGGGGCATGCATACACAATACTCTCCTAATAACTTTCAGCTTCCCAATGTTTTCAGATCAGGGACTTTCTTATCTGTATATGAAGTTTGTGTTCATTTACTTATCTTCACTGGACTTCTCTTTTGGGAATTTGTTTACTTTCCTCGTGTTAACTTTTAACCTTGACTACTTCCCTTTGGCTACAAATTCCAGACACCTGAGACCTGCCACCATGAGCCATCATTTCCTTTTGCTTGTTTTGAATCTGGCTCCCCAGACTTCATTAGATGTTCCAGTTCCTGTGCAGGAAGAGGCAGAGAACAGTCAATCCACACCCACGCTCTTCCTGCCACTACTCATTTTGAGGATCATATTTGTGCAGAGTCACCTCTTTTCCAGACTGAAGTGTCCTCATGTACTGACTTCCGAGTTCTGCATTGGAATTCATTCTGTATCCTTGATAAGTACTTTTGCTCATTTTTACACCTTTTTTAAGATTCATAATTTTATTATCCTTTCACATCCCTCACTGTCTTCATAGAAAGATAAACTACAGAAAAGTTCCTAAACAAAAATCTTCCCATGTGTGTACAGGTGTGACTTATCTTTGTGGACTAGATAATTAAGCTCAAATAAAACATTTTTACAAGACAAGAAATTCAGCAGTGGGGAGGAATGTACTGCTTTGATTGAAACAGAACAATCTGAGTCATTTCAAAGGGGAAACCCCTCAGTGCCCTAAGAGAGTTAAGTTTGGATATCCCAGAGAAGTCAGGCATTTAACTTCCTTAGCCTTATTTGGAAATTTGAGCTAAGCATCCTGTTGTTTATATGAAACTTGAAGAAGTCTGTCTCTGTTTCCTCTTGCCATCTGAAGCAATAGATAAGCATTACATATCTGAAACCTGACTTGTATATTCATACTGTTCAATGCTTTGAAAAACTGAAATAAGGAAGGATATTTAATTTCTTTCCATAAGAACTGTGCATCTAAAGCCATAACAGATGGACCATTATTACAGGAAAATTTTTGACAAGCTTCACAAGAATTCAGTCTTTTTTATGTAACAGTTGCAATCTTTATCAAGTAGGAGAAGAAAGAGCAAACTTCTTAAAAAATACAATAAATTAAATTAAAAAATATACATTGCCTGAAAATGTCAGTAAGAATTGTGGCAGTATTCTACACAGCTTAATTCAACCTTAAACAGAACACAGTGGCTAGGGTGGGAGGATGCTGAACTGCTTTTCACGTACTTGCAACCTGATCTGATCAGTGAGTTTGAGAACTAGGCTTGCAAGTACAAAATGCAACACTTTAGCTTCTTCCTCCTCACCACTTCTGAAAAAGAGGTAAAAAATTAGATAGAAAAGATATTCAGAAAAAATTCCCTGTCTCCAATCTTGCTGTGCTTTGGGTATAAACTGGACAGACACTTTCTACCTTCTGTTTCCTATCACTCATTTACTTTTTCTTTCTCTAAAGAAACTAAATAAAAGGGTGGAATTCCAACGCCTCTTTGGTTTCCTGGGTGAAACACAAAACTCTGGCCACACTGTATTTAGCAGACATCAATTTTTCCTTACTCTTTTTAAGTATGTATTGTAGTTCTGTCTGTTCAAGCTAAAGACTTGTAACTCCTTAGGTTGTGACCACCCCTCATCACTAGAAAGTTGTCTCCCCTTTCATCCAATATACCAAACTCATGCCCATTCTGGTATGCAAAAGATGTAGAGCATTTTCAGCACTTGGAATGCAGCTCTCCCTGAAAGATGTTTTACAGACTACTGCTTAAACTTGAGAAGTGTTGTTGTTTACCCCAGAAATGTCTGGAATCAGTCATGCTTAATAAATTGGATACCTTGTTTTTGATGGGATAATATGTAGAGCTGTGTTTTGCCTAATCTTCTGACTTTGAGCCAAACCAAGCTCTTTTGAGGGGATCTGCCATCACAAATACAGATCTTAAAACAAGAAATTGTCCAAGCAGCCAGGGATCGGGTTAGGAAAGCTAAAGCCCTAAGAGAATTAAATGCAGCCAGGGATGTTAAAAACAATATGAAAAGCTTCTGTGGATACTCAAAGGAAGGAGGGGGAAAATACAAGTTCTCTCCAGAAGGAAATAGGAGACCTGGTTACCCAGGATGTTGAGAAGGCTGAGGTACTCAATGACTTTCTTGCCTCAGTCTTCACTGGCTAACGCTCCTGGCACACTGCCCAAATCACAGAAGGGAGAATAAAGAACTGCCTGCTCTGAATCTGAAGGTGCACTTGTCCATGAGACTTGATGAGATGCATCCATGGGACTTTAGGGAACTGGCAGGTGAATTGGCAAAGCCACTATCCATATCTGAAAAGTTGTGGCAGTCTGGAGAAGTTCTCACTGACTGGAAAAGGGGAAACATACCCCCATTTCTAAAAAGGGTAAAAAAGGAAAACCTGCAGAACTACAGACCAGTCAGTCTCACTTCTGTGCCCAGCCCAATCATGGGGCAGGTCTTCCTGGAAACTATGCTAAGGCATGTGGAAAATGAGGAGGTGATTGGTGACAGCCAATATGACTTCACTAAAGGCAAACTGTGCCTGACAGATTTGGTGGCCTTCTATGGTGGGGGTCACAGTGTTGGTGGATAAGGCAAGAACAACTGATATCATCTACTTGCACATAGACAAAGCACCTGCCACTGTCCCAGATGACATCCTGGTCTCTGTGCTGGAAACACCTGGATCTGACAGAGCACTCAGAGGATAATGAATGGGCTGTGTGATCACACTCAAGGAACTGTGGTCAATGGCTTAATGTCCAGTTGGAGACCAGTGATATGTGGTGTTCCTCAGTGGTGGTACTGAGACAGAGCTCTTTGTAACATCTCTGCTGGTAGCATTGACAGTGGGACTGAGCACACCCTTCTCATACTGAGTACAGAAACCAAATATGAACCAAGCATTTACTTTAGAAATGTTGTAGGCTAGCTATATCTTGCTTCTTACCCAGGAAAATTATCTTGGACTGTTAAAAATTCCCAAGAAAGTTCCATTCATGAGAAAGTTCCATTCCATGTGAAATGCAGGCAAAAAAAACCCCCCCAGTCATAATGCAGAAAGTGACGGAAATAAAGTACTTACCTTTATTTGCATTGTATTAATAGGAGAGCTGGTTTGACAGTGCAATGGTCCATGTGTCTGAATGTGAAGAATATAAAGAAGAAATTCTTCTCTACTGGACAGAGGCCAACCAACATGGAGAACTGTATGGTTGATGGCACTTGGTCCTATATTGTGCAGCTGTTGAAGAAATATGAACAGTACTTTCCAAGACAGTAAAAACAACAAAAAAGATTGCAACCATCACTCAGATATTTTCAAATTCTTAGTGAACACAGCCATAGAGTATTTAGGGAAGATTATTACAGATTATTAATATCACTTTATTGATGGAGAATCTATGGCAGATAGAAGAACCTCTTCACATTAGACACAAAGTCAATGGCAAATCTGAGAGAACAGGTTTTTTTGTCTGAGTGTGTATTAAAGATTATTAAATCCATCACCTTTCCCATTTTTTTCCTAAATATGAAGTGTTGAATTCTAAAACACTATATAAAAAAAATTCCAACCCAAAACACACTAGCAAATGAACCCCATAGAAATATGAACAATGAACAGCAACAGATCATACTTGAAAATAGCAGCCAAAAGAATCACATTTCAGGGCACAAGAATAGAAGATACAGCAGAACTTAAACTAGCTTCTTTGGTTAAGAACTATATTTTCAACATTCTCAATCTAGATTTTCTCAAAAGAAGTAAAGGAACTAGTTTTCCTAAAGAACATTATTTTTTCTAGGGAAAATGAGCAAAGATAGAAAAAATAAAAGTTTAGAAATCGAGGCTATTAAAATAGTTTCCTTGTATCAGTTTACAATTTGAAAATAACTGATGACATCAGGAGTCTGGACATGTGTTGTCACTGGGCTTGAAGAGTTAAACAAGCTGAAAATCATGGACCTTTATGCAAAGTTCCTAGAGATGTGAGAACCTCCTTTTTTTGAAATTTGCAGAATTTTTGTGACTGATGACCTTTAGTTACAACTAAATAAAAAGCTCTTTCAATCTTACATCTTCTGGGAGATTGCTTGGTCTTTTGGATGCTTTGCTGATATAAACCATGTTAAGTGGTTTCCTTAGTAACTGTAATAATCACTGTAATTATTTTAATATATTTGAAGTCACAAATACAGTTTCACAAACAACCCAAATGCTTGAGACAGGATGATTTGAAGTATTTTTCAGTTTAGAGTAATGTGTTAAGATGGGGAATTCACAAATGATAATCTGTATTTTACAGTTGTATTCACTATACTTTAGTATGTCCTGCAAATTGCAATCTTACACTGCTGATTAAGCTCAGTTGCTTATATTTCCTTGAGTGCTAGTTTGTGAATTATAACCACATGTGAAGGCCCCTGTTTTACCCTCTAGAATAAAGGCATCAGATGCTAAGGATGGCTTCTATTCCATGCAGTTCACTCAATGCCCTTTTTCTAAACTGAACTCTTTTAATTGACAAATCATCCATAGGAAAAAACCAACAAAACTACAAGGTAAAAATATGTGTACTTCAAACATTAAGAGTTGTTTTCAACAGAATATTTTACATGTATGTCTGCATTATATTTTTCAGTTAGCTATATGTCAAAGAAAACATTTTTTCCAGTGCACAGCATGTACAGCTTCTATTGAGAAGACACTTGACATTGATTATAAGGAACTTTAAGCACTGTTTTTAATTCTTGTCAAACACCCAAAATGTTTATAAATCCCTTAAATATCTAAGACAGACTCCTAGCATAAACTAATATCCCCTCCACTCATATGAACAGATAATGGGGTTGTGAATTCCCAGATTAAATTTGGGTCATGTGCTAAAGTCAGAGTATTTACATTTGTGGCTTTATCTAGCTCCAGATAAAGACAATAAACCAAATTCATCAGGAATTCAGTGGGGGCAGCGTGAGGTCCTGTGGAAACATACATAATTTTTACCTCATAGATGTGTTCTACTAAAGGACCAACTTCTTCTTCTTTTGTAGGTTCATCTTTGGGTTCCCAGTTGTGAAGTGGCAAAATAATTGTTGGGGGGTGAGACACTCTGTAATATACAAACAGTATAAAACACGTTAAACCACTGTTACCAGTGACTGATTGCATTAGTTTTAGAACAGAATGATGATCACTATAAAAACCTGAGCCCTCAAGGGCTTGTTATTTGGGCACATTAATTAGAATTAGGTGAGGTGAATGCTACAATGCCTCCATGACATACTAGATGGGAAACAGAGATATTGTGACTTCCATAAAGTCATAATGGAAATGGGTGAACTGAGAAGCAGAATTCAGGACTAGACTCTAAAAGAGTGCTGCAGGCTTTCCAACTGCTTTGCAAACCAGGTGGCAGTTAAAGCATTCCCTGGAATATTGTTGCAAGTTGCAACACATAAATAAAACATAAACAAAGAAAACTGTGAATTAATATTTGACATCTTTCCAGCTGCTTTTTATTTTTCCTTTTCTTCTCTATCTGACCTTAAGAAAGCAGCCTTCTGTTAACATTTTTATTTGAATCACAAACATTTTTTTTCTCATAAAAATTGGAATTTCATTATTCCAGCTCCATTCAGATGCCAACTAAACCTCACTCAGGTGTACAGAAGCTGGGAAATCAGATCCCAAGAATTTCTTTTAGCATGATAGGTCAGTTCTGGCAAAGACATCTGTCACCTAGAAGTACTGCATGTAGCTCTTGGTGCTACAAGGAAATGGTATTAGCCTTTCTTTGCCAGAGTCAACTCTCACTCAGTTTTGCTGATTTATGGAGTCTTTAGCTGAAAGAAAATCCATAAAATTTCAGTGTTGGTTCTACCAAAGCTGGAGTTTTGCTAACAGAAGATTGTTAAAAAATAATCATTCATTTTTTTAGAGTGTAAAATCTGAATACCATAATAGACTTCTAGGCACTGATGTTAATAACTTTGCAGTGGCCCTGCTGCAGATTTCCCCTTGAAGAAAAGATTGGATGAGAAGAACATCTTAATGCCATCTAGCTGAAGTACAACTCTTGGTGAAATTTGATGTATTACAGAGAATCCTAACTCTTAATACTTCCTCAGACTTCAAATTGCCAGCAGTTTGTACTAACAAGTATGCCAGAGGATAAATTCATAAGCCAACCCTAATAATAAAAGAAACTCAACATATTAATTAAACAGTAATTTCTGATTAGGTACTTAGCCTAGGTTTCACAAATTGTCTTGTTTCCAATATGAATTTTAATTATTGATGCTGTTGGAGAATAGAAACTTCAGGGTGTTGTTACAAAAGCCAAGACACATACATAGATCCTTACTCTACCACAAAGAACTACAAATCAGAAGCTGTACAGAGACAAAAAGAAGAAGACATGAGATTTCAAAAATCAGTGTTTTCTATTGCACTGTCAGAGAAGTATTCTTATCCATGGAATTACAAAATGCAAAGTATAAATTTAGACATTAAATGAAAATTATTGTAGTGTATATAAGAACACTTATTTTAACAGAATTTACAGTTATTTTGTGTCCACTATTGACACAAAAGTAGCAAAATTGTGTCAAAGAAAAACAAATTCACTCTTTTTACTATTTTATTTTTCACTTAATTGAGAATATTTCTAACATTTGAATGATTTATTAGACAAGGATTTTCCCTAGACATTTAGATGACAATTATCATAAAACAAAAGTACTGAAAAATATGATAACCAAAGTATTGGCTCACAGAAAAGGCTTATATAGGGATATACAATAAAAATTCTGCCAGCTACAAATCCTCTTAATCCAAATTACTTCCTTCTTGAATCCCTCATTCCTCTAGTGCTTTTTCAGCAGTGAGACATAACAATGCCAACACTTAAACTCCTACACTTTTATAGGCAAAGAAAGTTAAGCAGAATAATCAAATCTTAGCTATCAAACCAATTGCTTATTGAACTAAGGAGTTGTGTTAATTTTCTTTTAAACAGGCTATTGAAGAAGATTTCTTCCTTTCTCACAGAAGAAGTATTAGCATGGTTCCACTGTGCAAGTATATCTGCATGTATGCATATGCACAGCTTCATAAATACTTACTTTTCCTCAGTGAAATGTATGATGTTTTCAGTTCCACTCTGTGCAATTCTCGGAAGAGAAGCAAAGAAACCAATGCAAGATATTTTCCAGTCCAAATGTGGACACAGTCTCTCTTTCATCTAGGAAATAGTGAGCAATTCCCTTGGAACTGCATGTTTTAGCATCTCTGAGTAATTAGCAAAATCTGTCAACAAAGCATTTGGGAATGCTATAGCTAATAAGGAAAGTAAAATACTTAAGAGGAAAGAAACTGGAAGTCATTTAATTAAGCAATTCCTCTGTATTTAATAACCTGTTTCCTAGAACTGCAGGCAGCAATTCAAGCAACTTTTTCCACTTATCACCAAGCTTGTAAGAACTGAGCATTTTGTGGTCATTTTCTGGTCTATCTATTTTCGTGTTACAGAAGGTTTCATTAAAAGGAACTCTCTATGGCACAGAAAAAGCATGATGGAAGCAAAGTTTGCAAAGAGTCTGCAAAGAATAAAAAGCTTGTAAGACTTTTTTATTAAAGTGAGGAGAGACTTCACAAAACAAAAAAAAAAAAAAAAAAGAAAAAAAAAACAAAAAGAAAGAAAAATAGAATCCACACCACTGAAGCAACCCTTATAGTGAAGTCCTGTGTATGTAAGCACAACTGTTCCAGTCTGAAACTCCAGTCTGTCCTCACCCTGGGTGTTCACCCATGGCAACACCTAGCAGCTGATGGCTCCCAACACTCTCACACACATCTGTAGCCCATTGAATAACACTTCTGATTCCTTTTTCCTCAGCCTCTCCTTCTGTATTACACTTTTTGTATTTTTCACCTCTCTTCCCATCCAGCTCATTTCCTTAGATCACCACTAGCTACAGAGAATGAAATAATATTCTCATTTCTGTTCTTATTAAACATGTTCTATTTCAAATCCTTCTTTTCAGAAATAAAATAATTAACATTTCCCACACAGTCTTTGACTGCCAGCTTTTTTTTTTTTTTCACCTGACTAGTTTTAGGGTCTTCTTAACCTGGAATACACTTACAAAATATGATGAAAAAATCCTTTAAATATCTTTCAGATTTAGACTGAATATTAGACCAGATTAGAGCAGATAGATTGAATATTATTAGAGCAGAAAACATGTTCTCTGTGATCTGCAAAATTACTTGACTTATTGTTAGCACTATGTAGTCATATTGTCTTGGAAGTGACTACAATATATACATTTTTATAAATTAAAAAATCCATAAATAAATACATTTATATTTGTTTCCATCTAAGGCAGCCCCTTGTGGTGCATCCCATAGGAGACCTCTACCCCCTTGCATCAGCCAAGCCTCATGGCCTGACTGTGGAAGTGAATCTGGGCCTTGTAGCTCCTGTTCAACTCTTGCAAAGCTGATAATGGTTAAGGTGTTTTTGAGCTGTACTTTCATAAGAGGAGATGTTGGAAAGCTATTATCCCCAACAAAAAGCGTTGGGGGCAATTATTTGCTTTAAAAAGATATCCTCCTGACTTCCTCCAGGATGCCAGAATAGGAGTCTAGCTCCAAGATTTTACAGGGCACTCTAATATAAAATCTTATAAAATCTTAGAATCATTCAGGTTGGAAAAACCCTTAAAGATTGTGGAGTCCAACCATAAAGCTAGTGCTGTCAAGTTCACCATTAAATCATGTCCCTCAGTGCCAGATCTACATGTCTTTTCAGTATCTCCCAGGATAGTGAGTGTAGCATTTCTGAGGAGCCTCTTCCCAGTCCTTGACAACTTTTTCTGAGAAGATGATTTCCCTAATATCTAAACTGACCCTCCCCTGCTGCCACTAGAGGCCATTTCTTTTTGTCCTGTCACTTATCTGGGAGAGGAGACTGATTCCCAGCACACTACCACCTCCTTCCAGTTATTTGTAGAGAGCAGTAAGGTCTTCCTGAGCCTCCTTTTCTCCAGGCTGAACACCCCCAGCTCCCTCAGCTGCTCCAGCCCTTCACCAGCTGTGTTGATGTGTTCCACATTTCCAGCCATAAAAGCAGTAGATTCTGCCTGGTATTCAGCATTAAGGATCCAAGTGGTTGCACAAGAAGACCTACACATATGAGCAGGCACTTTATACTAGTAGCATCCATGCACAATTTGAATGCCCAAATAGAATGTCGGCTCTGACTGGTGTTACTACAATGTGAGATTCTTTGGGTTGCTGTCTTTTCACAGACAGTCAATAAGCTTGTAGCAGCTCCATCCTGCAAGCTTGCAGGGGTGAGACCCAGGTGTCCTAGATGGATGAGGCATTTGGGTTTATAACATGCCAAAAGATTCACTGCATGGGATTATCATATGCAGAAAGCTTCTGAAAAAACTAGTTACCATAATGAGTTGAAATAGTTGCCTACTTACCCTCTGATCTGTACTTGAGCCACAGCACTGATGTTGATATGGAGGTTCACTAAGTTGCTGGTGGGATTTATCTTGTTAGAACTGGAAAAAATATGTACCAGTATTAGCAAAGGTTTTATATCAGAGCTCTAGATCATCCTATCACTCAACACACAAGGCCCACTGGGCATATTACAAAATGGGATTCCTATTGGCACTCTTCAGTCTTGTAGGACACTGGTATTTGAGTTGGATATTATTTGAGGTCATCACATATTTAATAATATCTTCTACTCAAGCTTCTTTTAAAGAATCCTGTGATGATGTGATGATGAATAAAATGTGATGATGAATAAAATGATACAAATTTATTTGGCTCAGAATATCTTGTATAACTTGGCTATCTGTATAGATAAAAGTATCTTAATAGAACTTTGTTTCATACCCTGGAGGAAGGCAGTGTCAATGAACAAGACAAGCTTTGTTAGAATAAAATTTATTTTTATGGCTCTCCAAACCTGTGACTTTTGCATGACCGAGTCTTTGGAGAAAAAGAACAAGAGCAACTGTTTCTTTCATTTTCTTATTTTCTTCCCTCCCCATCCAGAGTGTTTACATTTTTAAAACAACTTAGTAGTGAAAATAGATCTCCATGTTTAAAATCCAGAGCTCTCACTCATCTTGTCTTTTCTGATTGTAAATCCTTAGTAATAAATGTAGTTTCCTTTACTTCAAAAGGCTACTCCTGTGATTATAGCCCATTCCTATAAAGAAAGGTTTGCAAGTTTAAATTCATGAAGCTAGTGAAGTAATTACAGACTTAGAATTTATTTAATGATGAGATTAACAACACTGAATTTGTATTTTTTTTTCAGTCAAATGTGTTCTTCCTTGCTCCATGAACACCAAGTTTCTATTGCTGTCCCAGTTTGCTGGTATCACATCTGGGTAGCATCAGTCAATTGGAAACATTCAGAGGAGGTCAGCATTTCCAGTGACTGACTCCTGAGGAATAAAGAGCTTTGATCCAGGCTTTTTGGTTACAGATTGCTGAAATTAGGAGCAGCTCTAATTTGTTTGTAAACTAATGCAGATTCGCATCAAACATTATTTGAGGTTTTAGGTAATCCTCTATAGCCATTGCTTTGAGTATAAATGTACAAAAATTGTTTAAAGTATAAATATTATTATACCACTATTTTGTTAGAATAAGCTGCTCTCCAATTTGCTTATTTGTCCTACTTTCCATAGAGTTAAAATACAGATTTTGATCATACATATCTGGTATTCAAGTCTTGTTCATGCTTTATGGCATTTTTTAAAGAAGAAAATAGTTTAAATAGAAGTGCCAAGACATGTCTCTCTCTAAGAGGTACATAATTGCATAGCAACATCCACATCAGAAAAGGAATCAGATTTCAAGACACTACTCAGCCTCTTGCTTGTTTCTTGGAAGTAATCAACTTCAGTTTTGCAAACCAAAATACTTATTTTCCACTTGATGTTTCGAAGCAAATGGAAGTCCTCTCCTTTGAATAAATTAAAGTAGGACTCAAATTCAGATGTATTCTTGCCTCCATCTAGGCAATTTCCTCTGTTTGCTTCACAGAATTCTGCTCCCTTTTGATTTTAGGATTGTTTTATCTGTTCACTAAGAACACAGAAACACACAAACTGTCCTGCTGCTTGTGAATGAAGGTACAAAGCAGTAAGTTTTAATGTAAGGTACATTCCCTGTGCAAGAAATTTTACTCTTCACTCCTTCCTCTTTTGTGTTTCTTAAATAACTGTGTGCTCTTCAACATTTTCATACCAGTTTGTAGCCCAACACATTTCCTTCCTTTAATTTTTAGTGAGTCACACTCATGGAGGAAGCATGAGATGTTGTTGTCTCCTGAAGTTCAGACTTATTCCTCAGGAAATTCTTGTCGCTTTTAAAAAACTGTTACCTACATTCAACTCTTATTACCTAGACAGATTTAACTACCCAAAAAGCTCTGGACCTTCCCAGTTTCACAGCATGAAAAGGGTGGTGACATGAGCCTTGGAGAGCCATTTGAAACTCCTGCTTGCATTAGAAATGAATAGTGGCATGGACAGGGGGCCTACAAGGTAAATGTTGTGTCTCTCTGCAGAGGAGCTCATGTCCATGCATGGTCCCCAGCCAGATTCCAGGGAGAGGGCTGATGCCTGACCAGGTGCCTAATGGGCTTCTGTGCCATTGCTGTGCCCTTCCTGAGTTTCTCCTTGTCCTTTCCTTTCAAGGGTTACATTATGGAGACATGACTTCAGCATTTCAAATGTCTCAGTTATTTACCATAATGACCATGATCAAGGCCCTCATTAAAGGCCAGACATTAGCAATTAAGTCTCTGTGTGTGGGGCAGAGAGGGCCCCATACAGAACTCCAGTGAGTAATTGATGAGGACAGATGGAGCAGAAGCCCTTCCACCTACTGAAAAAGTCCCAGGTTTGTTTTTGCTGTTATCCTAACCCAGCCCACTCTGTGCTTTTTTGTCTCTGTGGAAGAAGTACTGCTCAGCATAAAACACAAGATTCTTCAGTATTAATATGTGAGGCCCACATATGGGGAGGAATCAAATGGAAAAATTACAAAGGTTCACCTGCATCAAACTGAAACAGTTCTCTCCATGACAGTAAGTCTGCTGAGCAGATTTTAACTGCTTTCATTTTATTTTCTAAATTTTTGTGAAAAAGAAGCATGTCTAGTTTAATTCAGAGCACGATATGTTTGTACCTATTCACTTTTGTTACAAAGAGATTACCATTTATTAATTCTGAAGTATAAAATAAAGTTCAAATTTGGCAAATCTGCAGAATATGCTTAAAAAATCAGTTAACCCTAATTTTAAAGAAATACCTGAATAACCTGAATTTTAAGGAAATAAGACTGAATTTTCTAACAGCTAATGAGGCTCCAACCTCAAAAATCATCCTGACATAAACTACCATTGGAAAGACCCTGAAATTACTGATACTCAAAAGGGACCCTGTTATATAATAAACTTAATATTTTAATAGGAATTAATAATTTAAATAACCACGCTCTTGATAAAATATCTAACCTTTTTATTTGTAGCTCAAAATTGATGCTGAAGTCTGCATTTTCAAAATGCTGAACAGAAAACCGAATGCCTGTGGAGAACTGAGAAAGAAACAAAACAGCAGGTTACTAGAAACAGCTGATCTCCAGATCAATAAAGAAGTACTGTTCAACATTGCATTTCACAGACTTATGCTGGATACTGTTGCTTTTCAAAATTAGTATGAAATAACATCATCTAGTTGTTCTCAGGGAAAAATACCCTCCTGCCTCTGTATGTCACCAGATGGAAAACTTGGCTGGAGAGTGGAAAGATCAGAGGAATAGAGAAGCACACTCCCAAGAACACAGCAGTGGGCCCTTCTTCATCCAGACAGTCCTTGCTTTGCCAAGCCAAGCCAAGCCAAAAGCAAATAACAGTTGTCTGGCAGCTCTCATCCTGCCTCCATCCATGCACGCCCTTGTCCAGGTCTGCAGGGCTTCCTGCTCCCTGCGCTGTCTCTGCACCTGGCAGCTCTGCACTGTCTGCTTCAGGTGCTCTGGGGCTGACTGAGCACCTGAGGCCAAATTAGCAGCACTTTAATTTACTTTCCGTTTGATTTTTTTTCCATTGCAGTTCTGTTAAGAGGAATACAGCTTCAAAGTTATATTTGCAGTTCAATTTGCCACAACTTGGAGGGAGTGACCAGAGGAGAGAGTAAAACACACAGGTCCCAAAACTGAAGGAGGTAAGTGGTGCTGCTTTGTGTTGAAGCAGACCTGGCTTCCTCCTTCTGACAATTTCCATGTGCTTTGCAAGAAGAGCAGGGATTAGCAGCCCAAGTTTATTCAGAAGAGAGAAGGGCTAACTAGAGAAGGAATATACAACAGCCCATAGTGGGGTCTCTGTAAGCCTCTCATTGGACACATTTACAGCCCCAGTGTGTAAGTGGCAGGTGAGTAGCAGAAGATGCCATCTGTCCTCAATGTTCAATTAATTAAATTCTACTGCAATGTTTACATTATTGAATTATTATTATTTTAATTATTTCAACTGCATGTTTTAAATCTGGTAATTTTCAAAATGGGAATTTTTCAATTCCTACAACTTCTTACTCCTCCTCTACGTTCCATCTGGCCTAATGGCAGAATTTTCTGCAGGATAACATGCACATTGTACTTCCATTTTTTAAAAAAGGATGGTAACACATAGATACATTCTCCATGTGGACAAACAATCTTTGTGAGAAATTCATCAAAAAGCATCAGGAAATGAGGACATCATTCCCTCATTTCTGCCAATGTCTGACCAGATTGGGGGGGGGGGGGAAGAAAACCAGGTTTTCTGCTTGGCATAATTTTCCCAGAATATTTCAGCAAACCTTGTTAACAACAGGACAGGATGCACCAACATAGGGACTTAAATTCAACATCATGGAAGAGGAGGAATTTTCCTCTGTGAATGCCATTTCATATGCTTAAGCAATTCCTTTTTCCCACCATTTTTTTTTCATTCAATTCTCCTATTTCTTCATTTGCAGTGGTGGAACACAATCCATCACCAGAACAAAACTCACCTAACATGTTTCAACTACTTTCAGCTGACTCAAACTGAACCAATACTGTCATCATAAACTGAATGGTGAGTTCAAATCTTTGAATTCTGGTTATCCTAATTTCATAGTTATAGTAGATCTTTTTGAAGCAAAATCTTTCAGATGAAAAGACAGCACTCATTAAATTGCTCAAAAGTTGAATAGCTGACTTGGAATAAAGATGTAACCTCTTTTTAATTTTAAGCTCACTTTTTGGAGATGATATTAGCAACTCTATTGATATTCCATTCCCCTTTAAAACTATAATGACTTTTGTCATATAGACAAAAATTTCCAGATATTAAACTCACCATTTCTCTTACTGTTTTTACTAAGCAGTCTAAATAAATTTGTTTCCACTTATAGCAGAAAAAACATTTGATGAACCAAAGATAAAATTTTCATCAGACAGAGCAGCCATGAACTGCAGTTCTGATGATCTATTACACCCCTGAGGCTTAATCCCCTATTTAATAGTGAAACACACTCCTACTGTACAACTCTAACAAGTTGCAGATGTTGTCTTTGTATAAGCATATGACCTTGTTAATGTCATGTAACCCTTGACATTGCTACTAATAATGGGGCAAGGATGCTCACATGCCCTTGCTGAAAACCCACTGAGGCCAAATAGTTTAACTTGGCAATTATTAACTTAGCAATTATTCAACATCCTTATTTTAGCAGCACATACATTTTATCATAGTAGTTTATTTTTACTTAAAATTTTTTGAAGTGAAGTAAGTTTAATTAGGATTGCATTATTTCCATGTTTGTAACATCATGTATCTTTGAAATACATAATATTTCTGCTATTACTAATAAGTTTTAACCTATTATGTCTGACAGGATTTAGGAGTATGCTGGGAGACAGAGGTGTAGCCTTTTTTGAAGTGTCTTAGAGTGCTAAAGAAAGATAAAACCTGGCGCTCTTGAAGAATCAATTTGGTACATACCAAGAAAGAGGCAAGATCTTCCAAGCCTCCAGTCTTCTAACCTTATTTCTATAATTTCTATAAATTCTATTAATTTCTATTAATTTCTATAATTTCTAATAATTTCTATAAACTTGCAGATTTTTTTCTACTAGAATTTTCTCACTTGGTAATGCCACTGAACAGGCATTAGGAAGCTTGTCAGTCTGATCCATTTCAGTGTCATAAATAAGTATACTGAGTAATCTTTGACAGTGAGATGTCAGACATTTAGTTTGCATTCTGGACCATTTGGCATTGAGGTTTTCCTTATCAATTTTTTTATCCTAATTTTTACTCTTTCATCTTTTTTTTTTTTTTAACTTCAAATATATTACAGAAAAGATAAAATATTTTTTGTGGCCACTAAACCATTTTAAGGACACAGATGACATAATGCATTTTGAAGATGTGAGGTATCACACAACCCTGTAGTCTGCTGCAGTAATATCCCATGGATTATGTTACAAAATCCCAATATAACCCTCATACTCAGAAGTTGATCTTCAAGAGCTCAAGAATTCTAGGATTTCAGGGTGCTGGCAAGCCGTTAAGGTGATTCAATAGTTAAGGAGTTTTAGGAATGTTCAATTTTGACCTAACCCTTCCTTCCCACTCACAACTTCCACAAAGAGTCCCTTTCTGACTGAGTGTTTTGAGAATAACTGATCTCCTGCCAGAGCAAAATTGTTTTGCAAAACTGGAAGTGGATCAGAGCAACCTTTGGAGATTTATGCAATTTGTACAAAGGGCTGGTATTTTGCTTTTGGAAGTACATTTGCCATCACAAATATGTTTGGACTGAAAAAACACAAGTCCTTTCACCTTTATGAACTTCCAGGAGAGCTGGCTTCAAAGATAAATTTAGGATTTAAGATTTCACTTACTCTAATCAAACAGTGTTGCCATCTGCCTACGTAATGCTCTACCTTTGTATGCCTCAGTTTTAAAGGTATGGATTATTTTGTTCTAAACTAGAAAACCCTTGTATATGTAATGAACCCTGCTGTTTTATTCTGCTAATTCTCTCTTTATGAAGTAGTTTGCTTGGGAGTATCTGGTAATGGAACTTAGAGCAGTCCTAGAGTTGATTCTGAAGAGAAGAAGGTTTAGTTATGCTGTGAAAATTCCTGAAGAGACAGGCAAGAGTAGTAATGTTTTAGTGGCCACCAAATGGCATTCCTGAAGGGTTCACACTGCTAGTGCTGGCATTTTGGGTGAAGGATGATGTGGAAACAAGGCTTTGGATTCAAAAGGAGGAGTATTATGGTCTGTAGTCTAACACCTCTACACTCACCTTTCCATTGCTTATGCTTATGACAATATGCAAACTGCAAAGATTTGCTTCTTGGCATACAAGTTAGCGTCTCTCAGGTTTGGTCTTCCTTTTCTCTTCCAGCCCAAAGGGTTTTATGCTCTCCTGCCCCATTCCATAATATTCCTGTCCACTTCTGTCTGTACCTTGAGAATTTGCTTCTGCCTTGACACTAACTAGGAAACTACTAAGCAGATAAGCAAAATTGCTGTCTTCTCAGTACAAGAAATTATTTGCCTTTAACTGGAAATTGTCTCATGCTTTGGCTCATCATTGCATCCCATCATCCCATTATGAAAATTCCACTCCTCAGAAATGTTTTCAATTACTTTTACTTTTTAGGATTTTCATTAAGTAGAATAAAACAAAACCCACAAAATGTTTTGGCCTTCTTGTCTATGTCCTTCCCAGAAAATGTTTATTGTAATCTCTGCAGACTTTTAGTTCAAAGTAGTTTGATGTAGAAGGATCCTCACCAGGAAGATTCCTCTTCCCAGGAGGTCCATCATCTGGAGCCTAATTTTCAATGGTTTCCACCTCCCTGTAGTCCCAAAGAATCTCTGGGATTGCCTGTGGCCATGCAAGCAGGTGACTCTATGAGACATCTGCCCTCCTCACTTTCTAAAGTTGTATGGCTGACCTCAGGCTATCCCAAAAATCTGAAGAAACTTATTCTAATCCCAGTCTCCAATGATATGACCCATTTGGTTCTTCTGTCAAGGGTCAGGCATGAACTACTTCAAGATTAAAAGAGGCCAGGAAAGCCCCCCTCTACACAGAGACTGAAGATTGAAAATCTTCCATAGGCTAAACATTAATTTAGTAGGTATTTTGAAAATACTAAAGAAATTTGCTTTGGTTTCTTTGCAAAGCCATAGGTCCAATATGAAATTCCAACAGTAGTAGTTTTCAATTAAAATCTGTTATTTATTCCTGATATATGTTTATGCTGTCAATTGCTTTGGTTTTACTAGGATAGTTTTTTATCTAAGTATCAATACTTGGATTATTTTCTTTTAGTTAAATATTTGTAGAACTTAAGAATTTATGAGAAACACTAAATTCCTCTGCAAGAGCATCCATAGCTGAACATTCCTGGATTTAATACTTCTGGCATTTCCTGGGTTGTTTTGTCATGACATAGGGACAAAGAATGACAATTGTGGAATTTGTTATCTCCAAACCTATTTTTTATCCTTTTCTAGTGTTCATCATCACTTATTATGCAGTTCTGCTTTTGTCCAAAAACAAAGCTACCATCATTTCACCTAATGTGCAGTATGATTTATGAGAGCCTGTCTTAGAGAAATCTTTAGAATTAAAATAATAACTTTAAAGCAAAAGTTTATTCCAAACACACTTTCCTTGATATAAATTGGGATATAAACTGGTAATACAACCCTTATGCAATGAGAATCAGGCTGATGAAGTTGTCATTTACTATACCTATATCTTTATGTTTTAAGTAGAGAGATTGTAAAAGGGAGAAATAATGATCACATTAGAGAGTGGAATTCTCATTATACTAGTGCAACTTCTAATGAAAGAATAATGATAAATTGAGTCTCTCACTTTCTTTGAGTGGCATAAACCTCAAGTTCTAGCATGATTATTCTTTTAGAAAAAGCAAATTGCTACTTTTTCAAAAGCACAGTTCTGCCTCTTATGACACCAACAATTTCTTGTCCAGGTAAATAATTTGGTTTATGTGCTGCTTATTGGGACACATTCTGGTAATTGAATAAATTTCCATTTGTTCCCCTTTAAAATTCAATTAGATAAAAATCAGTAAATGCATCTGGTTTTCCCTTACGTTTGCACCAGCCACCATGGGGTTCCCAAGATCACAAACCACCATTCTAGTTTCATTTTCCATCTTGTAATCACAGCTCAACACACGCAGGGCCTGCAACAAAGGGACACCAATATAGGGGTCAGAGATCACAGTGGAATGTATCCAGTTGGGAAAGTGATGCCTCTTTGACTGTGACCTTTCTTTTGATTTCAGACACCTGCTTAGAACACTATCAAAACATTTAGTTGGTTATTGTCAGACAACGGGGGAAAACTGATGCCAGGGAAAAACAAACAGGATAGTTTCCCAGTACCTTAAAAACCAGGATGAGATCACTCTATGTCTAGTTTTACCATACTGCTTTGTTGTTGTGAATCATTCCTATAGCCACAATGACTCAACAGAGAAACAAAGAGTAGGAAAAACTAAGTGAGAAGAATAGGTCTCACAGTAATTACAGTGTTATCCATCACAAGAAACCTCTATAATGAATTTCTGACATTGGCAAAACTTGAGTATGGATCAATTCTAGATCTTTGTCTTCCAATCTGTGGTAAAATACTAAGAATGTTAAATACTTCTGTAAAAACATAACCTGTTATGTGTCTTTATAAATTAGCAACAAAGGAGAGAGACTTTCACATTATCAGATATAAAGATTTTTGTTGTTTGTAGCAATCTTTATCACTAGTAATATCATCTGTAAACAAAACAAACTCTACAAAAGGAAGTACAGCTATAAAAGAGTGCAAGCTAGGAGATACAGAATAAAACAAAGCAATAAAATATGGGGGGTTTGCAATAAAATATGTTGGGGTTTTTTTTCTGTTTTCCTCTGATATCTTCAATAAATGAAGGCATTTCCATGTATGTGCAGAAACCAGATTTGAAAAATCAGGATGCAGCAAGCTGCATGACCTTTCTGCTCATTTGTGATTCTCACAGATGAAGCAGTGTGAATGAGTTCATGCCCTCTATATAAGAAGACCTGGGAAATCTCTGTACCAACTTGCCCTATCTGTAAAAGCCAGCATGGACATGTTGTCCTTGTAACTTCCTGAGATTAAAAGAAAAGACAGGGCATGTCCTAAAGAGAGCCCATGTGAGGCATGCCCTCAGCACACACCTCATTGTACGCTGACATTTTTACAGTTTGCTAGGAGGAAACAAAAGTTTGTTACACAGCATGTCCAGTGCACTAATAGCCCTCCCAAACCTCTCTAGGGTTGGGAGAGAAGCATTTTTACACTCTTTCCAGCTGGTTAATTAGAGGTGGGAAGCAAGGCATGGGAGAAAAGAGGGTGTTAACACAGTCAGAATCAAACGTGTCTGGAAAATTGTCCATTTGATCTTGGTGTGTGGGTTTACAGTTTTGCTTTTGTTGGGGGTGAGGGGTTGAAATTTAAGTCTAAAATTTAGAGATAAATATTCATTTGTATTAGATTTTTGGCAGTTTCTTTAAAGATGCTTTATTATAGACCAACACAAAGTCAATCAGCCCTTACCACATATTTATTTTTGTCCCTCTAAGGCTGAGAAAATAGAGGAGTTTTCCAAGGACTTCTTTGGCAATCTGGAGGTTATGTTCCTAGACTAAAAATGGTTAATGCTGCAGAATTTATCTGACCAGCATCACAAAAGCTAATTTGTGCTGTCTCAAGATGTGACAAAGGGTCAGCCGTGGTAGAATTCCTTCGATAATGAGATTTACTGTCTTTGTTTTTGCACTGATCATCTTTTTGAGGTTGTTGAGCACAAAACAAGAAAATTAAAACCAGGCAGGAAGCAGAAGCTAGCAAGAGCTGAGACTTGCACACCTACTGTTGTCAGTATCATTACACTGACATGTAACTCAGCCAGATGGAAGGGTTTGCCACAAAGCCCTTCTACCTGACACTGGTAGCAATTCACATTTCTGTAGCAGCACATGGTTTTTTTGCAGTCTTGAGCAGAAGTAAAACCCCAGCAATTATCACATGTGCTCCCAGGGTGCATTTTAACTAGAAAGTGATTGGATGCTTTAAGTAATCCAGGCAGCCTACAGACTTGAAACTTTTTTGTGGTTGTAGTGATTAATTACAAATTGATGCCACAACAGTTAAAAACAACAAGATGGCAATTAAAAAACTTCCTCTTTCCTTTACCATCACCTTCCCATTCTATTTTCTGAGGAAAAGGGGATGGATTAGTTGATTTAATTAGTTGATTAGGGGATCTTCTAGTTGATGTATATTTGTGTATCTAGTTGATGTATGATGAGTAGTCTTTGCCTTCACCAAGCTCAAATCATGTCTCATCTAGCCAGCCACAATGTATCTAGTCTAAAATTTCCATAAAATACAAGAATGTTCCAGGTCTTTTTCTCATTTTAAGAATGTCATGCTTTAGTTCAGAAGGGCATGGGGGAAATGGCTCAGAGTTTATCCACTGCAATACCTGCTGGATGTGATCTTCACAACTCTGCAGTTTCCAGCCTGAGCAGAGGCAGTTCTGCCAAAATACATAATGTTTTTGGTATGTAACAAGCATCTGTTAATGCTTTTTATTTGCCTGATTTACTAATTATTCCATAAGAATTTGGGTCCCAGCTTTTGGGTCCCTTTGCTACAAAGGCAGGATTGAGCTGTTCAATATGAGCAGCTCTACCATGAAGCAAAGGGCTAGTGCACAGCATTCAGGCAATGGCTGGGGGGTCAAACACAGTCATGTTAGGGATTGTTGTAGTGTAAGAATGTACCATGCAGCATTATATATTGTCTCTGGATCTGCTGCTGGAAATATGAGGTAATATATGTGGTTATACCTTCTTCATTGCAGCTGATTTCAGTAAATTCACACCTACTGCACATGAACAGTTACTGCAAGCCAATGGCTTTCCAGGAACTAGTGAAGCTGTGGTAATTTTCTCATTTACCTGGTGTCTGGACCTTCTAAGTGTTTCCACAATACAACTGGTGAAAAACACACTTGATTTCATTTAAAGTCTTTCTATTCCAATTCTCAGCTTTTGACTGAAGGAAGTGTCAGCATCTGCAGGAAATCAGTGAAGCTCCAAAATCATGTCCCTGACCTCAAACTATGTGTGTTTCTTTATTAGCTAGGCTAAATCAAGAATAGCCCCACAATAGATAAATATCCTCTATGAATACAGTCAGTTTGAAATTATGGCAGAGTAAATTAAGTATTTGATTCTACAGCTATTTTAGTTTTACACAAATGTATCAAGTGATGTATTCAGCTGATTCCATTTAATTTATTCCTGTCTTAGTCTCTCTGATTTGTTGGGTCTGAGGAGAATCTTATCTCTGCCTTAATATCAGGAATTCTGCAGTTTGGAGAAAAACAGCTACACAGAGGACTGTAAATATGGATGCAACCAAGAGGAAATGGGATTCCAGAGGCAGAGCTTTAGGAACATGATTGCAATAGGCTCTACCATAAATCTACCTGTCTGCTGAAATTGCTTTGCATTAAAATAGGTGTATTTCAGGAGCAGTCACTGATGCTCATTGTCAGGATACAACACAAACATAAAAATAAGAACTAGAATCCTGACTCCACTGCAAGTGACATGAAAGCTATAATTTTCACCTCTAGTTCATGCATCAAAAAGTGCCTGCAGAACTTTTTTCCATATACCTCAGTAAACTGCATCCAGTGTGATAACTTCTTGTGTTTTCTTGTCAGTTCAAATTGCTCAAAGCCCTGTAAATTGAATGAATTGAGTCCCTGTCATTTATACTCATACTCACTGATACCATGACCCCTAAGAATTTGGTCATCCTGGTAACAGAAGAATTTACATTTAGAAAATTTTAGAAGAAATTTACAGTATCAATTTTTTTCCAAATGAACATAGAATTTAATATTTTAGTTTATGTAATGGAACCATAATATTGTGAAAAACTTAGCTTAAAGAAATATACATTTACAATTTAAAAACATTAGGAAGAATAAACTTACTTTCAGTGCCATTTGCAATCCTTGTGAAAATGGTCCTTGAAATGCAGAAAGAAAGACACTAAAAATGATGTACCAATTAGGACTAATGTTTTGATCCTTCTCAGAAAGGACATGATGATATCTTTTTGAATAAAGTATAAAAAGCAAAAAATACGAAATAAATTATGTGTGTGAACGAGCTAAAAAAATGTGGAGAAAAGGAAAGCAGTTTTTTATCTACAAGGATTCAGAATTGAATTTGTCAGAAAGGCATTTTTATCCTCCCCAAAATCTGAAAAGAATGAAGTAGTTGTATTTTGTTTCCTGGGTTCTTAAAATTTTGTCTTCCAAAGAAAAAGTATTCTAACTTTAAAACTCCTTCTTAACCCATTCTGGCTCCTCTTTATTCTTCCAAAGCACCAGGACCTTTCCTTCCTTTCTCCATGAGACTATTGTGTTGGCACTATATAACAAATTTTTTCCTAAAATGGTAAAAAGCTCTGAATGATTTCTCTCTGGTCCAAACCAGAAAATGGTTTGAACTGGAAGGAACCTTAACAATCATCTATTTCCACCACCCATTGTGGACAGGTCCAGGCTTCCACTAGACCAGGCTGCCCCATCCAACCAAGCCTTAAACATTTCAGGGGATGGGGCATCTACAGCTTCCCTGGACAACCTGTTCCAGTGCCTCACCACCCTCACAGCCAAGAAATTTTCTTAGTATCTAATCTAAACCTCCTTTCTTTCAGTTTGAATTTATTCTCCCTTGTCCTGTCACAACATGTTAGTGCAAGAAGTCTCTGTATTTGTTTTAGCCTCCCTTCATGTACTGGAAGGCTGATGCAGCCCAGGACACATTTGAATTTCTGGGCTGGGAGTGCACATTGACAACTCAAGTCCAGCCTCTTATCTACTCCCACCCCGAGGTCCTTCAAAGAATAGATATCTGCTAATACAACCTTGGGTTTTGGAATTAGTGCCTCCTCTGACACATTGGTAACATCCAAAAGAACAGCGAAAGATTTCTAAAGAGGAATGAAGGAAAAAGGTAACCATATGTAGTATATTAAAGAGAACTTTAGTTTTGTAGATTACAGTCCAAAAAACCAGTGGCTTTGCTAAGAGAACAAAAGGAACAGGCAGTAGGAAAAGGCTGGTGTCTTTAAGATTTATTTCTGAGATGTGAGGTTGCAGAGAATTTCTATCATCTTTGATTACTTCTTGTAATTTTTTTTCAAACTAGGTTAGAAGCCCATTGATAAAGTCACTGACAGAAGGACAATAAGGAAATACCTTGTAAGTTACTTGCAACTTCCTTAAAAACATTTGCCTTCAGAAAGGAAATTAACTTGCTTTCTCCCACTCTCACCCTTGAGGCCCTTTTGAACATTCCAGGCACTAACAGAAAAAAACAGGCTCATGTTGCAACAGCCTGGGAGATATATGTGCAGATGAGGCAATTCAGACTTGCTGTCCAACAGAGAATACATGAACACTCTGCTTGTTTGCAGGATAGGGTTTCATCTTTGCTCTTAAAAAAACAAACAGACCCAAAAAGGAAAAACAATGAACGTTCAGTACAGCTCAGCAGGACTTCAGCCAACATTAGTCCTTCTGTGAACACTGGCACATTTTACATTTTAATTGCATTTTTGGTCCATTCATAACACAAAAGAATTGACAACAGGGGAAAGTAACTTTGTCAAGTTTATACTGCAGTAATGTCCAGCCATTCAGGATGTTGGAGTCTGGGACATACTTAATACTGGTAAAGCAGTGGTGTGCAGTGAGAAGAGACAGCAGTGTCCACGTGTTTGGGGGTCAGCAGGGCTCATTAACTCTGACTGGGAGCTGGTACCATGGGATCCCAGGTTGGAAGCACTAAGGGAATTTGGCAGTATTACTTTCTGCTACTGGTATTTTTTACTGGTTCAAATCTGAATTATGTGAATAACCGTATTCCTAGAAAAATGTTACAGTATTTGTGTAGTATTATAAAGAAGTTAGTGGGAAGGAGCTGGGTTAATGGGAATGAACCTGAGTTGGGTCTGAGCAGAATGGTCCTGTCCTTCCCATCTTTTGGAGGCATGGCTTATCTTTACCCTGGGCTGCACAAGAAAGGATAGCTGAGAGTTCAGGAATCTCCCTTCCTGAAAAGAACATGTTTATGTGCAGCTTTCAGCTGGTACAGCCTATGTAGGTTATCCTTGCTCTCAGTTGTCTCCTTCATTATCACTAACATCTTGATTTTACTTTACCTTGTTGTTGCGTTCGACCCCAGTGTAATCTGCTTCAGGTGGAATCTTTATATGTAGCTCAGCTTCATAGGCTCCTTCCCCATCATTCCTTGGATTTATTATGAGCATGACATAGTTTTCTTCTCCAATTATTAGCTGATCTGTGTCCCTGTATAGAACATACTACTTGTCAGGAGTTAGAACATGCACAGTTAGAATTTACATATGAATATAGCAGGAGGACATTTTGCTCTCAGAGCATCTGCTCTGGAAAACACTCTTTGAACACAAAAGAAAAGATTTTCTATATAAATTACTGCATGAAAAAGTATACCAGCACCTGGGTAGAAAAGAGGTTAAGAGAAAACACCACTGTGGCCAAAATGGACCATCACAATACCTGAAAGCAACTGGTAAAAAATTTCAGAGCCTGACTACTTTCTAAACAGCAAGAAGTACTTAGTGGAGGAACCACTTGCCACAGGGGTCTCATGAGCATTGTTTTCTGGAGGACACAAAGGTGGTAGTTTTCTCCTAATATCCACTGTAACACAAACAATGACAGAAATTCTCCTGAGACCTGCAATGGCATTGTGCCCTTGTTTCACAGCTACAGACTGATTCTGATGAGAGTCAGGTAACTCTCAGACATTCTCCACTTGTCCTGCTTGGCATATTTCTCCCTCCACAGGAGAAACTGTTGCCATGTTTAGAGAATTTTATTTTGAGATTAATTTACTTCACTGTATATTGAGTTCAGGAGAATAGTGTCCAAGTTCAAAGTCGCTGGCACACTGAAATAAAAAACTTGAAACCTCCTGTGAACAACAATTTGTATCATCTCTTGGTTTTCAGAGAACTAGAGCCACTCCTAACAAACACCTGCAAACTATATTTTCTATGATAACTATTAAACATCATGAATGTCGTTTGTTTTAATTTGTGCATGCATTTCTTGGTTTATAGATGAAATGGATGCACAAACTAAAATCTGGAAATCAAGTCAGAGTGATTAGCTACAGTAAACAAGAGAACTGTGTTCTACATCATTCTGTTGCAACAGTTAGCAGTGTCTGGACTTTGTATATACAGCAGAATGCATTTTATTTAACTTACGGCACTGCAGAAAGTTGCAGGTCAGGAATACATAAGTTGTCCTCCCCACAGTCAACCAGAATGTAAGCCTGTATATTGCAAAATAAAAAAATATAATACACTTAGTACATGCCTCAAAGTCCAAATCACTTCATTAAATACTGCTAACCTAAGTGGTTTAAATACCACTAGCACTGCCTTACTGAATGAAATCTTTTTATCCTTTCTGTAAGTTTCTTTCCATGTGGCAGTCAGAGGCTGGAGACTATTTAGATGGTCAAATATGTCCTTAGCAGAACAATATAATCTTCAGGCTCTTTCCCACACTAACTGGGCTTACATATTCTAGAAGGCAATCAAAACTATGAGCACAAGCAAGTTTTGGGGATACTTGAAAGGCCTGGTGGTTCTAGTTTTATATTCAATCTACGTTTTGTATTTATTAAATACCCGTCATGTAATTTCTGGCTGTGATACTCTCTTTTAAGGAAGATGACACACATAAGATTTGTAAATGCTTTCATGTTTATATAGAGAAAATGTGACATGCAAAACTCATACCTGCTCTGCTAGTGAGTTTTTCTGGTAATAGTTCAGTATTGGCTTCACAGTCAAACTATCTTCAAAACTGGACTCATCCAAACTATAATTGAAGTTTATATTGATGGGAGATAATTTATCTCTAAATTCTGTTTCATCCTGTGAGTAATAATCACATAATAAAAACCAATGGTTTGCTATGATTATTTCAGTTGGTACAATAAGACAACAGATTCAGACTTATGAAGGTAAAGATGTAGTCTTTATTGAAGATAAGACATGCTTCTTTGACAGATGCTGGCCAAATTCTGGCTGCATGTGGTGTCATTAGGAAAGCAAAGTGACTCACCAGTAATTGGAATGCCCAGAACACATTGCCTCCACAGCCCCACATCTGGAAGAAGCTGGCTGAGCTGAGTAGACTCAGAAATTTTTCAAAGCATTAGCCTAAAATGAAGCTGTTCAAGAGAGACACACAGAACCAACTCCTATCAGCTACTGCCCCCCTTCCTTTTGAAATGGATGTGGGGCATGTGTGGATTTGTGGAGGTAATATTGCTGGTTTGTACCATAACCAAGAATTCATAAGGCTTAGCAATGGTAAAATTCAATCACCTTTATTGTCTAGATATGTCCTTACATAGTGCTTGAACCTTCTCCAATTCACCTCCCACTGCATTTCTTGGATCAGACTTGGAATAATCTACTTCAATTGCATGAGGTAACCCCACCTGCAAGTGAGGAAGTGTTGATCCTTTCTCCTTTACAACTTCAATTCCATAGTTTTAGTTTTTCTAAAAACATTTTAAAATACATTTAAAATATTTTTAAAACTGTATGAATTTTAGGCCAATATTTCTGGTAAGACTCCTTTAAAATCTTTTGAACCTAAATTGGCATGATATTTAACATGATTCGTTTATTACTGCTCTGAACACTAAAAAAATAAAAAGGGATACCAAAAATGGAAAGCAATCTTGCATTTTTGTATCAGAAGATGCAGTATTTGATCAGAATTTCCAGAAGAGTATGAAATTAATGTATTTTTACACAGAGAAATTCTACAGTCTTCAAAATCAGTCCTCCTTTTCTACTTCTATTGAAAAAAGATGAGCCAAAGATTTACATAGGGAATTTTTTCAATGTAGCAGTATGCTCTGGACATACTGAACATACAGATGAAGTCTATCTTGTATCCCATTTCTGTAATTTTGGAAATCACTGTTCCTTTTCCAGTGACTCCTTTTTATTACCTTTAAATCCCTGGTACTACTCAAACAATGATGAAAGTCCAAAATATTTTAAACAACTTACTCTGAGATAAACAAGGAAGTCCTGGCAATGGAGCTGTTTCTGTCTTTCTATCACAATAGAGAAGTAGTGATGTGACTGATGGTAATCAAAGAAGAGGGTCCTCTTAACAGCTCCTTTCTGTTTCAATGAATCTAACTGCAATTCACCTTTCAGCACTAAAGGATACAAAGAAATAAATAAATTATTGATTTAACAGAAAAAAAAACCAGTAAGGAATTAATTCTGTATTATATTTAATGAACCTAAGCAAGTTTTCCAGGAAAAACTAATTCATGCTTTAAGTGCCTGTCTGTTTAAAAGCCCACTAGGATTTGATCCAAATTATGCAGGATGTATAATTTAAGCTTTCTTATTTCATTGACAGATCATATGTGTACAGGACTTCTGTCCCTTTAATTTATTATTTTTCCAAAACAGAACATTCTCCAACAAGGTACATCCTTGGTTTTATTTAGAAAATGACTTAAACTGAAACAAAAATCCTTTAAGTGAGTAATAAAAGGTTTACATTCACACACACACACATATACACATATATATCTATATATCTATATATATGAAAATATTTTTTTTAAAACTGCATTTTCTTGCCTTAGGAGAATCTCACTCCTATTGTCTTCCCAAGTGTAGGGAAAAATACATTTGAAATGGAGCAGGACTAGAGTAAATTACTAGGAATAAAAACATTTCTTACCTATCTCATTTGAAATACTTTGACCTTCAAAATCTGCGCAGACTCTTACAGTAAAGCTACATATAAAAAAAGGAGAAGTAATTCATTACTAGAATGAAGGGAGAAAATGGACTGAGGTGGGAATCAGCAGGTCCCAAGTCATATCTTTTATGTTTCATTTTCATTTGCTTTAAAAGATGTTAACTGAGATTGTATCTAGCTACCCATGATATTCCCTAATTATGTCAGGAAGTCTCCTAAGCTTCACTGATAATCACAGAAGACAGTCTCTGAATATTTCCTGGCAAAGGCATGGAGAAGATTCTCTGGTCTTAGCAGTTCTTGAGAGAGTCCATGGAGATGACCCTTCTGATACTATTGCCAAAGCTGGATTTTTATGCTGAAGTTCAGAAAACCACTTTTGTAAGAGGCTGTCTGCAGAAATACTTTCTGGTTCATCGTGATCAAATCAGAAAAATCTTAGAGCATGTTGTCCTCACTACTGTTATACTGTATAGTAATCCAATGCAGTGGATAAAAACCCACTAACATAACCTTTAAACCAACCCATAATCCCATTCTAATTGCATGTTTGCTTCCTCTGACAGATGTAATGAAACTGCCACATCTGGCATATGTGTCACTCTCATGACCTTAATGGAAAATTCTTTCATTATTTCTTGAGAAACAGGAATGGAATAATGCCATTAATCTGTGCTAAATCGTAGCCTTCAAATAGTCACTCCAGTCCATGCAGAAAGTGCAAATTTTTCATACTCCTACTATTTTACAATTATGAGTCAATACAGGAAGAAGCAATTGTTTCCAAATACACAAAGACAAAATAACAAAAATGAGGAAATCTTGTGTGATTGCATGAATGCAATTTAGACATCAGACTTCACAGGCCTCACGTGTCAGAGTGTAAGAGGGTATTTCCTCAGATGTAAACTCAAGGGCTGCCACTGTATTAAACTCAGTTATCTTGCTTTGGAGGAGTCACAGAAAATTTGCCCTATCATGTTTAAAAAGGTTGTGTTCAAAAATGCAGCTTGGAATGCTTTACTTGTCAAAGAGAACAATTTCAGTGTATGCTTTATTTACTGCAATGAACAGAAAAATTCATAACACATATTTGATAACTGAAGTAATGTTCTCAAAAATTGCTGTAAGAGTCAAGATTTACTCCTTCCACTCCAGGCAGAGCATGTCAAAAAGGGAATGGCAGAGCAAAAAAGCAAAAATCTGGAGTGGATAACCTCCCACACTCTGGCCACACAAGAGGAAAGACTATGGTTTTAGCAGAATTCTGCCACACATTTGTGATTTCATTATTTAGTTCAGAAATAGTGCTAAAGATATCAAAGATTTCAATTGCAAGCCTGATGAATTTAGATTCGCTCCTCAAGAACTTCAACAAGAAAATGCTGGGGAGATGTTGAGGAATGTTTTACTGTCATGAAAAAGAAAAGCAGAGGGAAAGACAGACCACAAAATGTCTAAAGAATTTATGGAGATTTGAGATCTGACTCCTAGTCACAGTAAGAAATAAAACAGCTGAGCTTTTGAGCTTGCTTGTAGGGGCAATCAACAAAATGAACAACACAATTAACAATCAAAGGAAGAAAACTTCAGGTAGTAAGGAAAAAATAGGAAGTAGTCCATCATCCTAAAGCATACAAACTTTTTTATGTGCTATCAGTCTCTCTGAAGAGATCCCCACATCACATTTATTCTGCTGTGTCTGTCATCACTATGAGATTATGCTTTGAATAGAATTTGAATGTAGTTACAAAAGAGAGGGAAAGCCCTAAAACTGAACACATAAGCTTTTCCTGACAATTTTGAGGCAACAAAGCAGTTTGTTTAAAATAATTTTATGTTTTTCAGGGAGACAGAAATTATTTTTACAAGAACAAGAAACTTGAAAACATTCCTCTCTCAAAACTACTCTTGGCACAGATGCTAGCAGTGTCTTCAAAGTTAACCCTAATAAAATTACCTAATATCACCAGAAGTGGTGAAAGGTTAGTTACCCATGTATAATATTTTCTAGACTGCACTTAGTACAAGAAAGAAATTATTTTGGTGTGGCTACTCTAGCAGCTGAAAAAAAATAGAAAACTTACTTCAGGAGGTGAAAAGCAAGGCATTAGCAGATCCTACCAGATGTCATTTGTCATTGCTAACAATTTCTTTAGCACCCAGGTTTGCAGATGGAGAGAAAGAAGGGATAATGCCTTAGGAGAAAGGCAGTGTAAGATTTAATGTTCTGGGCTTCCTTCTGTGTGAGGCTGATACCCAACCTGCAAGGTCACAAACCTCCACAGAAGAGAGAAGCTGTTATTGTTTACTGATGAATGACATTTAAACAGTTTCCTTTATGAAGTACAATATGTAAAACCAAGTCAATACACTTCTATTGTGATGCTCTAACACTTGCCCTGCTTTTAGATTTTATTATGGCCAAGTCTAATCCAGGGACCAAGCAGAGTTTTAATGCTGAGGTCATCTCATGGCTAAGCTACATTGCATGGCCAGGCTGCAGGAGCACTAGGGCTGCTGGATAAAACAAGTGACTGCCCTCTGGATGTCTCTAGGGCTACTGAAGCTAAAACCTGGCACAGAGGTCTCCTGTACAGCACCTGAGCTGTGCTGGTGGCAAGTGACACTACCTGCCTACCCCCTCTGATCACCCCTGAGGAGTGAGGTATCCACCTTCTGACTCTTGGCCATATGGCTTTGCTGTCCCACCCATGGAGTCAGGCACCCAGGCCAACAGCCTTTGGGAAATCTCACACAAATTCATCTCAACAATGGCCCCTAGGTCCATATCCATGGGGCACCAATCACATCCTTTTTCAAATTAGGTCAATGAGAAAAGAAAATACCAGCAGTAGAAAAGAGCAAAAGTAGAAACGTAGTTGAACCTATGCAGCTATGAACTGCTGAAATATTATTTTGGGAGTTTATATCTTTGATAGGAATTTTGTATTCAGCTTTTTTTTAAAGTGTATGTAAAAATGTCTCATTTACTGAATCTAGTTGACACAAAATCATAAATATTTTATTACTACTTTAATAGTAAGAAATTTGGAGATAAAGGAACTACATTTTCTTCCAAGTATTTTTTGATAGTAGGAACTTGAAGATCAGAAATTTTAAGCTCTCTGCTTCTGGTTTTACTGGGTTTACAGAAAGTGGATAGCCTACAAGGCACATTTCAAATCAGACATCTAAACATGAAAAGCACTTACAAATAAAAATATAGTCTACAAATATAAAAAAATAAATATAATCATATATATACAAAATATATTCTACAATATATGCTACAAATTGACTTTTTCTCATGGTTGGACACTTCTATGCAACTTTTGGCAAGTCAGGTAACTTCTCTCACTTATTGCTCCTCTACAAAATGGAATTAACCATATTCACCCGTAATCAGTGAGAGGTGAGTAAAAAGCTTTTGTAGATGCAATCTAAGAACAAATACATGGTAGCTAGTGGATAATCAGACCTCAAATGGTAATAAAAATACCAATGATAGATAAATTAGACCTCCTGACAGCTAGAGCCCAATCTTGAACATAATAAATCACACAATGTGGAAAGAGGTTTTGAAAAATGAAAACATTTATTTATTTACCTCTTTTTACAGATATTAACTTGCATTTTTCACACAGGGGAAAAAGAAACTCTTTTTTCCATATTCCTTAATACTTTCAAAGTTGCAGAATTTGTTACAGATTTGCTAGAATTGAGACCTCAGAAACAGCCACATTTTACACACAGCAGAGAATGAATTATATGCTTCTAGAAGTTCTATTCTCCTTGAGCTGTGCATAAAAATGACTTTTTGTGCATGTTTCCTCTGCTGCTTCAGCTTCGCAATTTATATCATGGCAGAAATAATATTTTCCTAATACTTGGAAACGTACAATAATCCACATTATTCATGCACACACACTTCCTGAAGCTTTTCTGGTAGGAGGTTTCCTTTCATTCTAATTTTGCAGTGTCAGTCAGTAGAGCTTTATACAAGTTGCACAGCTGGCTAAGAGATACAGAAATCTGTCCCATGGGACTGAGGAATTCTTTGCCTGTTGGAGTTTCCCTACTAATTGTTTTCATATGTACAATAAAAGCTTATATCAACTAAGGAAAAAAAAATCACAGTGTGGAAAACAGCAGCTGTTCTTCAGTCATTTCATAACATGAACTAAATCTTTAGGGAACACAATTTTAGAATAAAGCAGACAGAAATTAAATTATACTCCTATTAAAGCTTTTGCAGATATGAACCAAACTTCTTCTGGCTTATTGTAGCGGAGAAATAAAAAAACCCAAAAAATGTGTTAAAGGAGTATGCATTTCTTCCTTCCTTTTCTAAACAATATCTCAGAGCAAGAATATTTTTTGAAAAGTATGTTCTTCCTCTTGTGCAAAAACATCCCACCTTTTTTCTTTCAATACCTGTCGTTAACTCTAGCAGTTCCAAAATCTTTTCTATTACGACATTAAGCATTTTTTAAAATTCTTAAAATCTGGAGTTGTGGAACAACATAATTTGGGTCAATGAACATGCCTCAGCCAAGTGTTTGTATTTATTTTTTTTTTCATCAACTGTTGAAACAAAAGATAATTGAATCAAAAAAATTCCAGAAAGGCCAAAGCTTTGTAAAGTTCTGGGTTTGCATAGTTCCAGCAAGTGCCTTCCACCTTGCTCTGTAGATAGGCAATTTTCTACACTGGATGTAGAAATGAGGAACATGATAGAAAATATAAGAAGTCCCATAAAGTGTAAAAGAACAGCCTCCATGGCTCTTAAATGAACTGCTTCTCATGATTATGTTTTACAGTTTATATTTATCAATGAATTTTTAAGATTCTTCAAGATTCTCTTGCTGAAGCTTACATTTGAGAGGATTTTTAGGATTCATCTCCTGTAAAGAATGTCTCCAATGTGAGGAAATCCTCTGACCATCTTTGGTTTAAAAGCAGTGCAAAATTTCTGCATTCATGTTATCTTCTGGAGTTCTCCTTTACACCTTAATATTGTTTTTGTCCAGCCCACGTCCTGGCAGGCTTCCTGCTTCTTATGTTTTTACATCTTAGAAATCTGTTCCTCAAAGACTCTCTGGCATTTTATATTCAACTTGCACGTGTTTATGCTCTGTTTTGATTTTAGCTTCCTCATTTGTTATGATTTCCACTTTAAACAGTATCTTATGTATTTGTAATAGCCTCTTTTGTCAACTGTTCCTGGGGTCCTTTCAAAGTGACTTTTTTTCTAGAGCAGTAAATGTGCCTTTATGTGGTGTTATGTGCTATTAGCTGGCCTCCAAATGTCCTGCAAGCATTTTGTAACTGATCTTAAGTTGTTTTAATTAGCTCCAAGTTTTTTTTTATGTTGGGTTGTTTTGGTTTTTTTCTTTTCAAAGTTAAATGCTACTGTGGTTAAGAGTTTTTCTTTTAAGGATGGTTGAAACATTGTCCTGTGTGATGTGCTAAAAAAAACTTTCCTCTGACCAAAGACAGCCAGAAACAACATCCTGTGAACTTCTCTCAGGATGGCCAGCCTACCTTCTCTCTTCCACACAGGACTAAGATCTGTCTTTCTCCAAGAGAATATCGTGGGCCCACCAGCTCTGCATCATGTCCACTGTTACATTTGGTCAACAAACAGATGACTGTTTCTGAGTTTTGTCCATTTTAGCTGTTTCATGTTTCATTCACCTAAACACTGCATATGACTTTGCAGCTTGCCCAGGAGCTGAGCATCCTCCTATTCAGGAGACTCAAAGGACTCAACTTTTACCTACCACAATTAGTTAAACAATCTGCTAAGGACTGGAAAATACCAAAAGGATTTCTATGTAGGGAGGTTTTGTTGTGCTCAGAGCATGTTTCAGCGTTTTGAACTTTCAACATGTTCAACAAAAAGTTGCAATAAAATTAAGGAACAGGAAGTTATCTGAGAAAGAGAATAAGGATATTTTTTGAGGAATCATGGACTTACCAGGCCACCAAAAGCTGAGAGTCAGGGAGCTGACAGGTTTTATTGTCTGGATTCACAATCATGGGGTTCAGAATAAGATGAGCATTCACTGTCACAACAGGTCTGGCTCTGGGAGACAGAAATAAGGTTCACCACATTCAGAAGGAGCACATTAGTACCTGAGTTGCAGCAGAGAAAACACTGAACTGAGTTGGCTGCAAAGAAGCCAGAGATGTAGGGTTACTTGGGAGAACACAGTTTTATAATGCTGCTCATAGCCAAAAGAACTCTTTTTTTCCCCATCAGAATCCTACTGAGATTCACAAAAAAAAAAAAAAAAAAAAAAAAAAAAAAAAAAAAAAAAAAAAAAAAAAATCTCATGTTAACACATCACAGACACAGTACCCTATGGTTAAGCAAGAGATGTGTCCCAGGACTGAGGCACATCAGACACATTTCATCACACTGAGTTTTCTCTAAGGGACAGAGATTGCCTTTTTGGGTTTTATAGCAGTCCTTTGGCCATCTTGCAGATTTATTCTGTACTGTCTGTGTTAATAATGATGTATTCCAACTTACTATGTCTGTTTCAAGACTCTTTAAAAAATAAACATGATTTGGTTAAAGTAGAAGTTGGTGCAGACTATCTTGGGCCAATAATGAAGTAAACTCTGTCTGACATTTCTTGGAGACAACTGACTTTGTAAATCAGGAATAATCACCAGTAAATTGTGCTGAGTACATGAATATACAGTTCTGGTGACAGAAACCATCCCTCTGAAGCTGTTATTAAGTGATAAGATAATCTATAACTGCAAGCAGTTTAGAAGACAAATAATAAGATGTGTCCAGATTCTGATTTTTTAAGATAGCAATACTATTTACAGTAACTTACATTATCACAGCTTTCTAACTTTCCTGATATTTAAATCCACATCTGAGATTTTATGATTATTTCTTTATATTACTTTAGCAAGACATTAAAAAATAAAATTACTCTCTTCACTTTTGTGCAACAGGGAAATTCTTTCTTTGCCTAGAAAATTTCAGTAATAAAATTCTATTTCAACAGTAGGACAAGTTGCATATTTGATACATTCTGGCCAGGAAATGGCCTCCTGCTTATTAAATTACATAGAACAATTTTATTGTTCTTGAAAATACACAGTGGATCTAATCCTTCAATGCTTTCTCCTGTGCAGTCGCTCATGGCATTGCAAACTATTTGCATCATTCTGTCACAGCACAGAAGGAAAATCAGGATTCTCACTGCATCTACAGCGTTAGCTGAGATGAGCCAACATTCCTGTTTTACAAAATTCCTTTGCTGTCACTAACATTCAGTTGGGAAGCAGAACATGCCTTTTCTCAGTCAGGTGCTGTTGGGAATACAGACAACAAGCAGCCAGACAGGAATCAGAGATATGACCACATATTGTAGCACAGGATGGTGAATACTTAAATGAAATGAGCTGTCAGCATGGCTGGACTAAGAGAGCATTAGCAGATTTTATGCAAATGTTTATGTATTTGGTAGCTTTAAATTTTACATCTAATCAAAAAGTGCATTTAGTGAAACTCCATAGTCAGCAAAAACTTTTTGTTTTGCAAAGTGGGATCTTGTGCATTTTTTTAAACTGAGGCTAAAAGTAGCAGTCTTTATTTTCAATAAATGGTTCATGTCTAACATACACAATCTCTGAGGATTGGCCACTTTAAAATTTCTTAGTAGCACCAATTCCCCAGGAAAGAAATTAATTTTCAACCTCATGCCTTTTAAATTTCTTATTTAAAATTAACTAAAGAGTCAAACATTCTAGAAGCTGCTTGAGCTAAGCCTAAGCATGGAAATTTTCATTGAAAATTACAGGTTTTGAGCATGGGAAAAAAACATTTGTTTCTCAAAAGATGTTTAATTTATCATCTCTAATGACCACCTATTACACACTGCACCAGGGAAATAGGGATATGACATTTTAAAATTTTAATATCTCCCACCAAAGCCATGTAATATCAACTCCATTGTATTTACCACATACCTGTAAACAACTGCTTTTCCAGCTCCAAATGCACCCACAATTAAATCTGGAAAAACCAAAATGGTTTCAGAATAGCTATACAGTAATTTCTCACATATTTTTTTTTCCATCATAAATTGGATTATTTACATTAACATTGCAGTAACATAAAACAAATATGATAATTCCTTTCTAAGCAGTTTTTTTCAAAAGTGTGAAGAACACAAGTGTGTTTAACCTGAAGGAAAACATTTCACATGTCAGAGATGGTGTCATAAATGTCTCAGTTGTAACCAGTAACTGCCAAACTATTTAACACAAGGTCACCCATGCCACAATCTCACTTCTCCCCAGCTTGTATTATAGGGGGAAAAATGCCATTAAACTCTATGTATTTTATTCCAAATCCTTAACTCTCCATTAAATGATGAGCAGCAAAACAATTTCTTGCCAGTTTTATATGAGTCATGTTGAAACCTAATGCTGCTCTTTCCTTCCATTCTGCTTGCTGGTTTAAGTGTAATTTAGGCATTACATCTCTGTGCAAATAAACACAATGCAAGGTGATGGCTGATTTCATGGCCTCTAATGTTTCCAGCACTGTAGCAATATGAAAAAAGGCTTACAACAGTTATCCATCTAAAGCTGTTATTTTCCCTGACAGATGGAGTCAGCAACACAGGTGCTACACTGGGACTTGGCCATGTCTTTGTCAGTGGTCATTGGCCTGGGTTTGGGAATCTACAGGCCAGAACATTTCCTCTTTTTGCCTGCAGTCCCCATCTAGTGATCTCTGGAAACACCCAGACTGGCTTGCTGGATCCATTCAGGCCTCCTGGAGAAAAACTGGAGCCAAGCCATGAGGAAAAAGGATCAACTTTCCTGCTGCCTCTGCCTTTGGAAAGAGCTTTGTTTCATTTTCAAAGCCCCCAGAGTCCATGTGGGCACAGCTTTCACTCTGCTACTGCTATCATTCAACACGACTGACATGTAACCAATTCAGAAGACTGAGCCTTACAACAGCAGTGGTACAGACTGGCAACCTAAATTGATCTAAATAAGTTAATTAAATGAGTAGTTAGGCTTGTAAACAAACCCTTACTTGCTGCTTCTATAATTGGAGCACTGGCTTGTTTAAGAAGCCCTGAAGTCAAGGAGCATGATGCAAATACCAAGCTTTGATGTTAATTATCTGGATGGGTTTGGTCCAGGGCTGGCAGTGCATTTTCTAGTGCTCCTCCATCTTTCAGATGGTCAGGATTTCAAAAAAAAGTATAAACAAATATTTCACATGGGCAACAGCCAGTCCTTCACTGAATTCCATTAATCAATGTCCTAAAAGGAGCAGACATGGACAGTTTATGGGTCTGATCCTCTTTTTGTACAACATTTACATTTTTCTAATTTCATTGGCCTTAGAGAAAGTTGTTTCAAGGTCAGGAACACTTTCGACAGCAGAAGAAAATAAGTGTTTTTATCTCCTTTTTGGGACATTTGTATGTCTTATTCTTTAGTAGCTTTTATAGAAAACTTGCCTACAGTACCAAAAGTGAAAGATGTTTTCCTCTTAAATAAACAATTAATTGAGACAAAGCCATCACCATGAAGGCTGCACCACACACAAACAGAACTTTTCCTGGCAGCTCACTTATAGTGGCACCCATAGCAACGCCCCAAAAATTTAATATTTTGTTGATTTTTATTTTGCTGGCATTCAAAGGATTTTTTAATGAGTTTTGTGTTTGGTGGGATTTTCTTCTGTTTGTTATTTCTTAAGGAAAAATAAACATTATGTTATGAACAGAAAGTGAAAGACAAGATGGAAAGGGTTTCTGTTCTGCTCTTCCCAGATGGGCACTTTTTTGAATTCTATAACAGACTTGAGTTAGGATATGTACTGGCTCATATCTGACCTGGTAACTCAAAAGGTTTCAGGGTTATGTTGTGAGGGACAAAACAGGTAGATATCCAAGACTTATTCAGATCTTGGCCTAGTGGTGATTTCTTAATACTCCCTTTCATTAAAAAATAAAGGTTAAACACACAGCTTGGGTAAGCTTACTAAAATGCAGCCTGGTAGAACCTACAGGTGAGAAGAATGAGTCTGTCAGACCCACCTGGCCTCACTAGTGTGAGCAAATGCAATTTCAGTGTGTACTGCTGTGCAAAGGTACCCTCTCTCTTGGCATCCCCACTTTAATTTAAAGAGGATTTTGTACATCTGCTTAATGGTTAAATCCTGGTTTGCTTGGGACAGAGCCCAGCTTATCTGAAGACAGAGGATGATGGGTCTGGATGAGCAAATACCAAAAAACTGGTTTTCAGTCTCAGCCACCAAAAAACTGGTTTTCCAGGAGCAATCTTTCTTCATTGCCACTTCAGCCAGGTTTGGAGACACAGCAAATAGGATGAGGATCCTCAATCATGGCACCACCACAAAAGCCCTATTTGAGACCACTTTAAGGGCAGCCAGGACTGTGCTCATCCTTTTCTTGTTGGGAGGCTCTTACTTTTACCCTGACATGTAATTTGTTTTCTGGTCTAAGCCATGCTTATTCTTGATCCAAAGAGTTTGAATGAGTAAAACTGCTGAGTAGAGGAAGTGAAATTAAGAATGAATATACAAACCTTCCCCCCCACCCCCCCCATATTTATAGCCAGTAGCAACTTCTACAACCTATTGTAAGGACAAAATGATTTTATATTCAAATAGAGCATTCATTGGAAGATTAATTAGGGATTTTTCTTTGCTTTGTCTTGTTCTGTTACAGAGCAGTAATTTTACTCTTCCTTCTTTCATTGCTTTGTGGGGTGCAACTCCTACACCCATGATTGGAAAAAATAATTTTTGGTGTTGATACAAATGCATGAGATTTGAATACACATCCAATCAGAGCACTTTTATAAGCAGAAGTTTTGAATTTGTTGAATATACTATAGAAGAAAAGTTACTAATCATTTCTACTAAAAAAAAATGCATGGGATGTCTAAATTATCTGAATTTTGGCAACTTTTCCCTTCAGAAAAGCAGAAGTTTTCTTTATTTATTCTTGTTAATGCTGCACATGCAACGCCACTGATGCAAAGATCACTAGCTGAAAAATAAATTTTAACAAGCAATTACAGAGCAAAAGAAGGGAGCTTAAAAAAACCAGCTTAACTCCTAACAACCCTTCCAAAGAAAGCCTGAAGAAAAGCCTATGCCTACTCCTTTCCATTAGTGAGGGGTTTTTTTCAAGCTCAGATTAAAATGTGTGATTAAAACATAAAAACAATGACAAAAAAGTGTAAGAATCACAAAATCTCCTTCAGTTCTTCTCGTATTTCATGCTCCTGGGATGATCAGGGACCTCACTGGTTTAGTTAAATGATCACTTTGTCTACACTGTCTGTTTGAGAAGATCTTCTGTCAGCTGCTCACCTGCAGACAAGCAAGGATCTCTAAGGAAGGTTTGGCATCAGCACCCATCTGCTTTTGCCTCATTGCTTTTGAGGAATAAATGAGCTGTGGGGTCACAACCACACTGCAAAAATTAAGAAAACAGCATGGAGCAACTCCACAGGAATTTTTAACTTCCATTTTTAACACAGCTTGTGGGTTGTATGCAATAAAGTCCCAGCTGGTGGGGTTTGCAGAGCTTAATGCTGAACCAAGTGTCTTTGGGACATATTTAACTGAAGTCAAGGTCACTGCACAAAGTTAAACAACCCTAATGCTTTTCTCAAATGCTTCAAATTTACTTTGTTCTGAAGAGAAAGGTTTGAGAAGTCTGTGTGAGAAGTCCATTTTCTGAAATAAAGTTATAAAAATTTAAGGTGATGGCACTGAAAAGGACATTGGATTTTGTGAGCTTGTGAATTCACTTGCACCTTCTGCCATGTGACTGTGCCAAACCTGAAACACGGTGTGATAGAAGGGCAGAAACTTGCCATGATGCTCCCTAAACCTTCAACCAAATGAAGGAAGAAGGAAGATCAACAAATTCCTACTTCCAGTCTCAACAAGACATATTTATTTATTAACTCTAGAAAATTTTTTGATTCCCTCATATTTTTAAAGGTCATCCCCATTCTCTCTGAGAGATGCAGCCTCAGGGAGCCTGAGCAGGGAGGAACATGCATCATGTTCAGCACCCTGCACTTGACTGGAGCCTGTCCAGCAATCCCAAGAGAAATTGCCAAGACATGGTGTCTCACATCGGTACACGGGGGACAGTGGCCAAGAAAATAACCAGTGAACAACCACATAACTGGCAAACACCTCACTTGTCAGAAACCCAAAAATGAAACAACAGCTGAGTCACCTCCCTGCTGCAACTCTACCAGGACACAGGCAGGAAAGTGATACATCTGGGGACTCAGAATGATTTGCTGACAGCTTTAAACATAACTTCATGCAGTCTGTCAGCTTCTTTGTACGGTATAAAAAGGGACTGGAAAAGAGTTATATTGTACCTGAGTACAGGTGCTAATGGAAATTTAGTACAAGGGAGAAAACCACCTAACGGTAAACTCTATTAAAAATCTGTGTAAGCCTTTTTGCTTTTTTATTTTCCTCGTCAGATCAGTGCCAAAAAGCCCATGATCATATCTCTATTTGTTTTCTAGGATTTCAGTTTGCATTACAAACCCAAATCTCAGTAGGAAAGGTCCAGAATAAAAATGCCTTTAAATGGCCATCACTTCAGGCTTGACCATAGTAAAAGACATAGGCCTGTCCAGCATAGGCAGCTTTACTCAAGAACTTTAGTTAAATACTACAAACAGCCATCATTCAAAGCAGAGTCACTTTCTTCCAATCCTATCATTCTCAGCTACTGTTTTTAAACCATTCTGGTAGCAGGTCTGTTACAGGTAACACCTAAGGCTAACTCATATCAATGCTTCTCTTTTGTTTGAATGAATCCCTTTCACAACACAACCATATTGTTCATCATATTACAAAAGAAATTCTAAAGAGGACAGTTAATTCTTTATCACTTTAGTAAAATGTTACTGGGATCAATTGCTTTACTCTTACATTCTACTGGGCACAATACTGTAATTTCATAAAATATTGTAAGGAATTTTAGAAAAGCATATCTAAAGATTGCAGATATAATAATTTCCCATAAAATCAACATATTTGTACACAATTCTTGGCTTGTCACTACATTTTTGACTGATTATTCATGTGAAAAAATAATTAGCTGGTAGAAGCACTTCAGCTCTTCTGCATTTGCTGGCAGGACCCAAACCATTGTTCTGGCTCCCACACATAGCAGCCCTCTCTTACCAGAGCAGATGCAGCTTCTCATTGATTTAATTTGTTTGTCTTCCACAAATCTCCTGGACCAACTTCATAATTTAATCATCGCTAGATTCCGATTTGTAATATTGTTGGCACAATGCCTATTGTTCTCAAAAAAATTTATTAATCTGAAGAACCCTTGCCTCTCAGGAAGAAATTTGAGGATTTTCTTCCTGCTGCTTGAGTTAATGTACTCAGCAGATGGAGCTGTTAAATACTCCTGTTTTATTAAGATTAGACTGGATTACTGAAGTTCTGTGGGAATTTTGTCTTCTTATTACACTTCTTTCCTTCTGAAAATGTTTATAGAGTAGTTTGATATTAAGTACTATGATATTCTAACTAACTACTATGATATTCTTAAGATAATAACTGAGTCCAAAATAGCAAGGCATGAAGCTGCCTTTATACATTTCCCTGTGCTGACAAAGGCTTGACTATAAAGAACAACCAAAAGAACAGGCAAACAGCTGTGTTTGTGCTGAAGCAGGGTACCTTGAACATGAAGCTTCAGTGGCACTGATTCCAGAATGACTCCCTTAAGTTAATAAGGAAGACTTACACAAGCATCTAAACAGGCAGGGAGCAGAGACAATAGTGCATAATTTATTGGAGCAATTAACTAATCAACAGTCTTTGAATAGTGAATTCATCCAAAGCACTGTTCTGAATCTGCCCACACTGTTAATAGGAACTGGTTAAATCATCCTGATTCAGAGACACATTCAAAGAAACCCCAGGCTTTGGGAGGATATGCCACAAGAAGAAATCAAGTTTAATGAGTTGAGTAAGTTATTCATTATAAACTATTTACTCAGCTATAATCAGCCATCAAGTGACTGAACATATGCTGAAATGTGAGGGTGGAAACCTTACAGCCTACAAATGTCTGAGCCTTGTACAGATAGATGAACCAGCTGGAAGTGCAGCATCATCACCTAGATAATCACAGACTCCAGGCACTCAGTGGGGCCAGCTTTGAACAGATGCCCAGAAGCTAAAAGAAACAAATTTCTTTCCCATTAAACAGATTAATGGATTTCTTTTGTTCCTATGAAAATTGAACTATGCTAATAGAAAAAGACAAATAAATGCATAAATAAAATAAACTATAATTCAAAATGCATGCCTTTGCTTCATTCCCTGCTCCAGGCCTTGATAACACACATAAAGCTCAGAATGGAGCAAAGGGGTCCTAAAAGCCCTAGATTTACAGGACAGTGGAAGCTGCCTTGAAAGGTGTTATTATGCATCCCAGATGTCCCAGCACAGAAGACAGGCAGGAAGATTGTGCTGAGGCAGGTATTTCAGAATATCTTTATGCAAACTTTGTCGAGCTGCTGTTCCAGAGAATCCCATGGTTATACAAACTGTGTTACAGCCCTCACCAGGATCACCTCAGACACAGCACAATGCTGCTCTGCCATGTCCTCACCTTGGCACAGAATTCCAGCTACCACTGTATTTGCACTTAAACTGATGGGAAAAGTCCATCTTTTATGGTTTTTCAATCTCATCACCTCCCTTATTTCTTTAATCCCATTTACCTTTTTTTTATGACTTTCAATCCAGAATAACGGCATTAAACCAGAATTTACTATGGCAGCAGAAGTGAGATCAGCTCTTCTCTTTTGAATATGACCTTAGAACATGAGTTGTCAGAAAACAGTGAAATGGATAATCTGCTGAAAGATGTTACAATTATGTCACTGCTAGTAAAACAGTGGCAGAGAATGTGTCTGTGTGCTGCATCTTTACTATATGCAGTGGTAGCATTAAAATAGCCCTAACACAGTTCGCCCATGCCAATTATTAGACTACAAATTTGAGCATGCAGTAACCCTGTTTTGGCAAAAAAGTGAGTTTGGTAGTGTGCACAAGGAGTGTTCAGTGATAGTTCAGAACTAAAGACAGCCTATTTCATTTACTAATGTAGATGTACCTCAAGAGGATTAATTGGTCTTTTCCTTCAAATACTGGGTCTGTGTTGTGTACTGGAGAGATACTGAGTATTTCAGGTTAGTGTGGTATTAAGCTTGTCAGTGCCATGCTTAGGAGACTGGGAAAGCTGCACATCATGGCTTGGCACAATCTATCTGACTGATATGCTTAAACTGCTTCCTTTTACTAGTCTTATCTGACTATAAAGTTTAATTAGATTCTGCCTCTTACATGACTACAGAGAAAGGAGAATCCATCTATTAATTACCACCATCACCACTGCTTGGCATTGCAATCCAACCAGGTGAGGAAGAGCCCTCTGTTTGGGGCAGAAGGTGATGAACACAAGCACAGAGAGGGCAGCTGCATGAGCAACACAGCTCCTAGGATGATCAGCACAGTTTTCTGCCTCTGCTGCTTCCCAGGGTTGAAAGTTTCCCACTGCCTCCAAGTCTGCAAAGCAGAGACTTCCATACTATCACCCCTGTCTGTGCTGATAAAGGAACAGTTCTGGGTACATAACATCTGGAGTATTTGTAAGAATGACACAATTTACAGAACTCCCTCCTGGAAAGCTGCAGAGATGTAAACCAAAGGTTGTACTTAGTAACAAAACTCAGTCTTCCCTGTTGACAAAATCTCCATTATTTTCACAATGCTGAGAGGTCTGTTACTGTTACAGGGACAACACCTGGGCCAGGACAGCTGAAGACAAATGGTCATTACACTGACAGAACTGCTAACAAGAAGGAAAAACAGCTCTGTCTGCATACTGGCCCTACCAGTGAAAGTTCCATTTTTAGGTAAGATGTTGACTAGTTAGTTAAGGCAAGGCATGTGCTTGAGCAATGTGTAAGTATTGTCCATATTTTTGTGCTGTTAGTACATATTAGCTGTGATTTTAGTGTGTGTAAGTTAGTACACTCCCAGACAGCAGCTGGGAAAGGTCTGGGGAATCAGCTGGGCCAAAGACCTTTCACAAAAGGGAATATGGGTACTGCCATCCTGTCCCAGTGGTTTCATCTGATAATAGTGAGCTGTGCTGTGCCATGTAGCCTCAAGCCCAGACCACAGTTCCTGGCCCACTTTATTTTCTTGTACACACATAATTACTGATAGCAGTGAAAAATATTTGGGATTATTGTTTTTTCAAGTACTAATTCTGGTTTTCTTCTCAGTAGAGAAGATACAGCTCTTTTTTTAATGTTGGTTAAGTATGAAACCCAGGTCAATGATAAAATCTTTATCAAAAACAATACTTTACCCATACACAAGTCATAAACTACTAACTGCTCTTTACATAAAAATATATGAAGAGAAGAAGAGGCAGCAGTGGTGGCAAGACTGAACAATTATTTGGCACAGGAGAACTGGTGTGTCATTCTCCACTGCACAAGCAACAATTAAATATATTAGAATTCCTTCCAGAGGGTTGCTAAAACACATGGCTGATAGAAGTATGTCTCAAGTCTGTAAAATAATGGGACTGCAGAAGTGTTCACTGTCTATCCAGTGTAAGAACTAGAAAATGTCCAGTGGAAGACAAGATTTGAATGAGACACAGTGAGAATTACTTCTTCACAGACAATTCAGCTGGGCTATGGGGTCCCATGACAAATGCTGCATGTGCCAAAAGTCTGCATGAGTTCTACAGCTGATTGGTCAAATTCATGGAAGAAAAGTCTGTCAGGTGATACTAATTTTGGATGTGCCATCTCTTACTCCGGGCCACCTTGATATTCTGGTTGGTTAATGCTGGGTGTATATTCTGGGAAATATCACAACAACTGTACAATTCTCAGGGTATCTACCATTGGCCACTGTTGAAAACATGCTATGGTGCTAGACAGATCTTTCATCTCTATCAGTATGGCTGCATTATGTTCTTCCTCATCTGCTCTGCTACTCCACCTTTAAACTCACCTGTGATCAGTTTCCTCCCAAATTTATTATACAGCTGGGGTCATGGGGGACAAGAGACTCTTTCTCTGCCTTTCCTAAAGAAGACCAGAAAGTGGGGGGTGGGGGAGACTCTCTCCCTTTGGTGGCAGGAACTGTAGGAAGAGGAGAAAGGAGAAACCACCCCATCCACAGGAAAACTGAGGGATTTGAAGAGCTCTGTGTAATATGGAGTCTTCATCTGCTCCCTGTTTCCTTCTCTGTTCTTGAGCTTATACTGGCATTTGGATGAAGAGAGAAAGATATTACTCCCTATACCAAATGGCCCCTCTTCTCCAGAAGGCTAATACATAGGTCTCTGTTTGAACTGAATTCCCAGCCAAGAGAGGATTTAACCTTTTTCCACTGGGAGAAAAATTTGACTGTGACTCACCCTCACTTTTTAGTAGCTGTATTACCCAACCTGTGATCAAAGAGCACTGGGGTAGCGGGGGTCAGTACAGCAGTCCCAGGATGAAGCTCAGTGGTCTGTGGTAAGAAGCCATATGAACAGGTGGTATCTTCTGCCCTCTAGGTCAGTGACCTGCTCCCAAAAACATTACCTTATGGCTGATGTAAAGAAAGCCTGAACCTCTAAAAGCTCTGAAAATGCTATAGAGTGCATTAGAAATGAAATGGCAGAGTAACTCTCAAGTCTCAGACTCCCATTTCCTAGCATGGACTCATGTGTGTGCTGCCTCATGAACAATGCCAGGCACAAGTGCTTGAGTAAATTATACAAGCACAGCTATAGTTATACAGGTCACTCTTGAACAATTGAACTCTAACCATGGAAGAGCTACATGCTTGGAGACTCTCACCTTAGACAGTATGTTAATACCTGCAGCCAGATATTACAGCTGTCTCTCATCTCCCAGTCCAGAACTTCTGAGACTGTTAAGCCAGAATAATCTGATTTTATTGCATTTCTTCTTTTTAGAAAATGGTCAGTTTTAGAATATACACACTAGAAAGCGTAAATGAAATTTTTTGTGATCTTTTTCCCCCTAATCTTTCACAACCCTCTTTGAATCCCAGGCACAAACAGTAGTTAGGGAAGCATGGAATTAAAGGCTAATTTTCTAGACCTTCTATAGTCAGCCAGACCCCATTTCTCTAAAATAAAACTTCCTTCCTAATCCTTCCAACTTCAGTACCTTGTTTCCTCCTTTTACAAGGGTTGCCCTTAGGCGTTTCCGTCAGGAGGTGAAGAAGGAAAGCTCTTTGACAGGAGAAGGATTACTTACTTCATTGCCTGGAGTGTTTGTCCTAGGCTTGCATTTCCCTATATTATTTCCTGGGGTTTTTTTTCCCTTTTCCCATAGGAAAGCACTCTATTTTTGTGCTAGCATTGTGCCATGTTTGCACTATTTTTACAGCTCTGTTTTGGTGCTCCAAATCTTCATGAACTAAGGAAGAGGTGGTTGACTCATAGTAAGGGATTTTTCTTCTCATTTTCTGAGAGATTTTCAGCAGTGCTGTGGACTGCTCATCCAGGGGAAAAGCTAGTTACAGTAAATGCAGGGTGGTGTTTCTTCTGTTTGTTTTCATTTCTTTAATTGGGTAATTCCTGTGACAAAACCAAATGATCTAACACATAGTGAGCTGATAACACAATGTGAAATCCTGCAAGTAGGATGCATGGTGGAGGCCACAATGACAGACAGAGAACACACAATTATACTACAATTCCTCAGTGCACATTTAGAAAGATCAAGACTCATCACCCAAACTTTCCACACATTAGCTTAAAAGATGCCCCATATAAAGTATGCTAATACAGCACTAAGACTTCTACCCTTCTCTATAGGAGTCAAAGAATCTCCCTTCCCTCTATCTTTCCAATCTTCGAAATGCCAGGAATGCAATATCCTGTTTCCTTTGGTTTTGCTGGGGGCCTTGTGGGTGCTTTAGGAAATGTTTAAATGCTGAAACTTTAATAAAGAGCTCTGTTGTCCAAGAGAACCTCATTAGTCATGGACAATGAAAGACTATTAATAGCAACATCAACAATATGCAAACAAAAAGTCAGAACAGTGTTTAAAAGCCCTTTCTTCTCTCAAATGCTAAAGATCTTCTTACTTCAGTCTCATGATAGCCTCACTTTATTACTCTGCAGTCAGCTTTTCTGTTTGTAAAACTGTAATTTCTATTGTAAACAACCCTTCCCAGAAATTGCCTTCTGCTTTTGGAAAGATACCCTTTTCCAGGCTTTTACAATCCATCTCAGAAAGGTAAAAGATCCTGTTTTTGTCCCTTTGAAAAATTACGGTTTTCACTTTTGAAATAGTACAACTTTAAAGAACTCTAGCCTTGAAACAACCCAGGGTAACAAGAGTGATTTCACAGTAAGTCAGGGAAGCATGGACTGTTAGGATTTTACTGTGGATGAACCTTTCACAGTAAGAAAAAATGATGTTTTACTACACACCCTTACTAAGGCTTCTGAATTGTGATGAAAAGAAACAGAACAGATTTGTTTCCAGATGAGAGAGACAGTAAATAAAAGCAGACTACTTAGATGGTAGGAAAAGTTTCCTTTAAAAAACAAACGCTTCCCTGAAAAACTTAATTAACGTTACAAACTTAATAAATGTGAATACATGTCAGGTAAACTCATTAGGAAGAGTCAAAGCTAACCTAAAAAGGAAGACTCCATATCTCAAAATGAAAACATAAAAGGGATGAAAAGGCCCAAATAAAATAGCTGCTTTAAGCAATTTGCATTCTCTCTGCTTTTTTGTAATGCAAAGCCATTAACTATATATAGCTCAGTGTCTCTTTGGTCAGCAAAAAACAACTCAGAAACACAACCAAACCAACCCCTTCTTCTACAATGCAACCTGTTTTTAATTAAGAAAGAATGCCAGGATGAAGGGGACCTTACAAGTTCAATAAGCTGAGACCATTCAGTTTTTGGAAGTGGGGGAAAAGGGTTAAGGTTTTCATTGTAAACTTCACATGTTTTATGTTAATACAACTGTTTCAGCCCTTTCTTGACTTTCTGATCATGTCTTTTGACAGGAAAGGGAGTATTTGTTTTGTCTGTTTTTAACTCTCAGGAAAGCAAACTAGAACTGTCCAGAAATGTCTATCCTTTATTCTGACCTCTGCCTTCCAAAAGGAGCAGTTTAGGCATGATGCATTTACCAGAGAACGGAAGTATGAAATTCCCTTTCTAATGTAAAAATCCTACCTGGGTAATCATTCTTGTCTACATCTGAGTCTCCTCTCAGAGTGAAGCCAAATCCCGAAGGCATGGACTGGGAGGCCCAGGCTCCATTGAGAACCTGGGAAGGGTTAGGGTTTAACCCATTACTGTATCCATTGTAAATGAGCACTTTCCCTCTTCTGTCTTCTCCTGCAAATGGTGCACCAATAGCAATGTCTGCAGTGAAAAAAAAAAAAAAAAGATAAAAAGAATAGACACAATTAAAAATTAACTCCCTGCAGGAAAATACACTCAAATTGCTTCTGCTAAAACATTCTGTATTTCTGCATGTATTCTAGTTTAAAGGCAAATATACAAAATGTTAGCAGTGTTTTTTCTGTATCAAACTTTCATGACGAAAGCTTATAAAATAATCCTATGAAGAGGTTATTTAATGATACTAAATAGCCAGTCCACAGAGGATTCCTCTACATATTTTTGGGGCAGTTAATTGGCTTTAATAAACCAAGATCTAATGAATGCCTGCTTCTACTTTTGTATTTTTAAACAGGTTCAAATCTTCTTTGATTTCTTCTATCACCTGTTAATAAGGAATAGCTGTTAGATAAAATGAATTTTTCTCTTTCCAGATAACATATCCTACATAGGCAAAAACTTCACCCCCTCAAACACCCAATGCTTCAGAATGCAAAAGAGAACAGCGGAATACAGTGTTTTCATCTATACCAATTCATCATTTTATTGATGGAATAGTACTGAGTCAGGAATTTCACAAGAGGTCTTAGGCACTATGGAATCCTTAAAAATGAGGTGCCATATCCAAGAAGCAGAATTCACAGTGCTCTTAGTTTCTGTTCAGGGAATGTGGAGACAATATTGTCTAGATTGAGATCCAACAGGTGTTCTAGCTGAGCTAGACAATAGGAAACAGTAGAGGATATGTATCTGTAGCACTCATTTTTGGGTTCTGATCTAGGAAATGATGCTGGACTTCTTTATTAAACTTGCATTGAGCACCTGGACTCTGCAGCTTCACTCTAAAGGCAGAAGTGCACCAAAGCTCTATGACTGCCATATTCAGTTATGAAGCAGAAGACTCTGACTCTAGAGTCTTCTTAGTCTTTATACAGTGACAGAGAAAAGCAGAAATGTCTTCTGCCTACCTCATCTGAATTCTGGAGAGACAGGAAACCAACACTGCCTGCCCAGAGTAGGTGAAGGTATCTGCTATTGCTCACAGGTAGAAAACAGGAATGGAATTCTCCACCATGAGGTTCAGCTGTGCTGAACTCCATGGTGGGATTCCAGGATAAGTCAGTGAGGGTACTCTCAGCAGTCCCAATCCAATGGCTTCTACCCACAGGATGGTATTCATATTTTGTACACTCTGAACCCCAGTGCACTTCTATGACTCCTGACATGAATCCCTCACACAGCAGCCACACAATGAGGACATTGCCCCAGAATCTAGGGGCTAGAGAATTGTGAAAAACAGCCCTTGAGGTAATTAATTTTTTCTTCGTTCAATAATTTTCTTCATTCATTAATTTTTTTTATAATGGGACAACTATTCTAAAGGCTACTGTGCAAAACTGTTCTTCCAGGAAAAAAAAAATTGATGTTTTAGATGCAAAGATACCTGCTTTGAAGATCCCTAACATCCTGGAAATAAGAAGTAAGGAAATGCATGCAGGGAAAGATAAGATGCCACTGACCATGTCTAGGAGGCTAACTGTAGGTGCTCAAGGTATCTCAGCTTTCTAAGGTAATCAGGCAGTAAGTTTAGTTGTGCTGGTTGCTTGAATGTAGGCTGCCAGTTAACTTACATGGATATTTTGTTGTGTGCATGTGCAATAAGCATTTGAAAGAACCCATTATGCACCAGTTTTTTTGTACTTAAGTACCAGTGGAAGGCTGACTCCAAAATAGTACTTCTGTATCTGCCCAATTCTTTCATTGTTGACAAAATGCTCCATGTACTGAGCCTCAGAGAATTACCAAACTCCTCCAAGCATTTGAGGAGAGAAGAGCTCTGCTTCAAAAAAATGAAACACCTTAACCAAGTAATTAAATGTTATTATAGTTATAAAACAAAAAGTATTTTTATAAAAAAAAAATACTAACAATTACTAAAAAATCGCCCTGTAGTCAATATGACTGCCCTCTTAGCAGTCACTTTTCATGATTTGGGTCTCAGTATCAGTTTCATTAGCATTAGTGTAAATTCTCATGAATTTCAAATATGTTACAAAGCCTTTTCCAGCAAAGCACAGACACAACATTTGCTGCTTGGGCATTTGTAATTTCAGTGTTAGAAATACACTACATTACATCCAAATTACCATTATATCCATCTTGATTGAGGTCTCCAAGGTGTGTGATTGCACTGCCAAATCTACCAAACAATTCAGTGCCTGTCAGAATTTGTGCATCTTGGAAGAGGAATGCACTTTCTTGCAGGTACAGATAAACTTGCCCAACTTCTTTAGGCTTGCTCTCAAATTCTCGTTCCATAAAAAGAGGGGCACCGACTAGGATATCATCTAAACTGGAAAAAACAAAAACACAGTGCCACTGAGAGACTGAGTGTAAACAACACAGTTTATACATTTACTAAACAAGAAGCTGATAATTAGCATCCAGTCAGGCTAACTGAGGCAAGAAGGCATGTGTGGAGTCCTGGTTCAAACTCTTGGTCAAAGCACGGTGAATAAGGGAAGGCTGTCCACAGCTAGATTTAGTTCAGTTTTGAATATCTCATGGATGGAGACTTCACAACCTCTCTGGGCAACCACCTCCAGTGTCTGATCATAATCACAGCCAAAGTGTTTCTTTCTAGGTTTAAACAGAACTGCTTGTACTTCAATTCATGCCCACAATAGACACTGAAAACTTACACTTTGCAATTGCTGATGCTGAAGTCAGGGATCTAAGAGTGAATCTGTGTTTTACCAACAGTGCCAGTGAAAGGCAAATTTTAGCATTAAATCTAGTTTTTGCAAATTATACATCAGTAAGTGGCCAAAAGAAGAAAACCCTGCCACTTTACAACAGGTTTTTGAGTAACATACATGAAACACAAGTAGAGCACCAATTAATTGAGAATGCCTCATCACTTCTTCACATAGAAATTGGAAGACAAAGCCCTAGCCCTGTTTCTGAAAACACTTCTGTTCAATATTAGGTACACAAGAAGTTGCAGTGCTCATATAATTTTCTGTACTGGGTATTAAAGAGAAAGGACACAATTAAATCATGAAAATAAGATGCTCAGAGGAAAAGGGCTGTCCATTATGCTACTCCAAGAAGCATCAGTAAAAGAACACAGACCAATCAAAGCAAATTTTGCATGTTGTTTTTCTAAACAGTCATTTTTCAAAACATGTTACCAACATTTATTTAGAAGGAATAAAAAGAACCTTTCATGAACTGTGAAGAATAAAAAAAAGTGTGATTGACAGACTCAGAAAAAGCAGAAGTATTCTTAATGGATTATTCTGAGATATTAAAAGATAGTATCAGATCAATTGCTGAAGGTTGCTCAAGGCCCAATATTAAAATAATTTGCATTACATTCAGTGGTCATTGATTATCTGTATTAAGGAAGTCTGTTACTGCAAATAACTAGGAATACTTGATCACAGACTATTTAATTTGAAAAATATTCTCTTGCTCGAATGTGAAAATTTTTTCAAACTTTGTAAAACTCACAGAAAATTTTCTACTCCCAATTCATCATATTTCCAAGGCTTTATCTATTAGCAAACCAAATAATAAAATTGCAATGCATTATTTTTCCTAATCTTGATAGAAAATAAAAATCTGTATGATTCAGCAGTATCTCAGCTACTATTTTACCACAGATGTACACTATTATTCTAAGATACACACAGAATCTTTCATCTAGGAAAAAAAAAATCATTGTTGAACTTACACATTATACAGGTTGTGACAAAATACTTCTAGGAATGTTATTTTTCTACTAAGTTTTATAGTATGTTTCCACAAAGGAAAGTGCAGTTCCAAATGTCAGGTCAGTTTGGTACAGCAGTCCTATTTTTTTATGTTAGATTTTGCCCTATGGCATAAATAACTAAAAAGGAAGGAAGCAGATGCTGACTTGACATCAAAGGTGGGATTTTCCTTTCACACTAAACATTCTAGGTCTTCCTCTACTAATGGAAGATGTTTGTGGTTAGGACAGAATATCAGCTGAAATGGTTGCCATGAAACAACAGCAATAACAGAAAGAAATAATGAATGCTCTTTTACAAATAAGTTATTTTACATATGCCATGTAATGAAATCATTACTCAGTAGCACTAGCATCAATTACTATTTCAGTACCTCACAGTCCAGATATTCCCAGTACATTGGGACCCCACGGAGTTAACTGCTGTAGAAACCATGAAATAAATGATGTGCTTGGCTCCCTTGAATATTTTATAAATGAGGAGTTTTAAGACTGATGGAAGATTTTTTCAGAGATGATAAGGATCATTTACATCAGTACAGTGATGTAAAATAAATAGATACCCAGATACCTTTAAAACCCTGGTCCATACAGCAATATCTAGAGTGCCTAAAATGGTGACAAGAGAAACACAGACTACCTACTGTGTATTAAAATCCTCTAAGCAGAAGCCTAACCCAGAAGACAAGATCCACCAGGTGATACAGAAAGCAAGCAGACAGGAGCTGGAGCTTGTTGAATAGGAAGCACAGCATCCCCGCTAGAAGTGCACACTACTGGGTTATTTTGTGGTAAAACCTCAACTTTGCTAAAATATATGACAATGACTGTATAAAATGCATGAACAGGCTAGGGAGATCAGAATCTGGTAGCTAAGATGGCTCATCTTCTCATGTATTGAGGGGCAGGTGGAAGAAGGGCAGTCATCTAATAGACTGACCTATTTCTCAGCTGGTTATGGGCAGCAGAGCCACCTGGAGCACCCACAACACTTGGTTTGTCTTTCCTCCAGGCACTCATATGCATTGCCTCCACCAAGGCCTTCCTATCCTCACCCTCAAATTTTCCCCCTTCTCCTTCAGAGCTGAGCCCTGTAGGTCAAAGCATGCTGCTTCAGCAAGTCCTCTGCAAGAGGGAACTCTGCCTTAGGCAATTCTAGAGGTTTGGGATTAGAGTTTGGGTTTTTTATGCTGTCACAGCAGTGTACTATAGTTAGAAAGGAAGGGTTTGTCAGCTACCCAACTCTCTCTGATCCTCATTTACTTTCTTCTGGCTCCCTTCAAGTGGGTAAAATAAGCAAACAATTGCTGCTTACCCTACTTTATACTCAGTTCTACCTCCCAGCTTCTACAACTTAATTATTTAGAGAGCAAGCAGTCAAGGGGCTATGGGGGGGTGCGTGTACTTGTTGGGCTCTAAGTGGCTATGTGGTTAGTATGATGCATTTTGTTGGTGAAAGAGGATATTTCAATTGGCTTTTTAAATTGTAGGAGTTTGTAGTTACAAAATTGAGAGTTCTGAGTCAAATTCAGTTTGATGTGATTACTTTTAAGAAGCCATATGAGTAAATAAAAGCAAAAGCCCCTGGACAGTAATATTACCCCATGAAATGCAGTTCAGTGTGCAGTGGTATTTTGAACTGGCTCATTAGATTTCATTATTGCACTAAGATGCTAGAGTTAACATAAATTATATATTAATTTTTGCTCCAACACAGAAAAGTAACCAGGCAGTATTACTTCCCTTCTGATTAAAAAAAAAAAAATCTTTAAAAAGCACAAAGCTGACCACCTGCTGAGACAGTGTGCTATTCCTTTGTATCCTGCAGAGTAATAAAAAGCAGGAATATGGGAAATGTCAAGAGGTCAAAGAATAACTATGGAAAGCTTTGATATAGGCCAAACAATAAAACCCCAGTAAACAGTTTATTTCACTATTTTTATTGGACACATTCAGCCTAAATTGAAAGTGGTCTCTTTTCCTCTCTTTACTAGGAATGTAGCTTGTAAGCTGATGGCAAATTTGATTTATTAAGTTTCATTTTGGATTTCTCAGTATTAGCAACAGGCAACTAAAGGGTAGTTCAAACAGTACCCTCAATTTCCCTGTTCTGCCTACAATCCTGATGTGGTGTAGAAAAAACTGCATAATTCACTTTGCTATACCCACAGAACTGCTGGGCCAGATCTACAGAACTTTTTTCCTAAGATGAGCCTAATCTCTGAGCTACATCATGAGTCTTTTTACAACAAAGCACTATTCCTAATAATCTTGTGCTCTTTTTTTTCAGCAAATAATTTAATCAGGTTTCTCATACTGATGAGGTCACCACTGCTTCCTCATTATTAGATGAATAAAGTGCTTAAGTGAATTTGAAGTGCAAATTTCCCTTTTGCTTTTTTTCCCCTCCTTTACTCTTCCTTTCAGATAAATATTTCTATTGATTATATGTGCAAACCAGCAAAGGCAGACTACATATCTAATCAGACATGTTTATCCAGTAGAGCTTTTTGTGTTTTGTTTTCTGTGGGATGTTTGGATCTCAGGAAGAGTCTTTAGATTTCTTTTAAGATATAGACTGGGAGACCACACAGGCCTCAACAGCAGTTTGATTATATTATTGACATAAACTGTGGTTTCAGAGGTACACAGAAAGTATGAGACCTGCCAAGTAACCCTAGGGTTAACAGGAAATAACCTGCACAGGAAACAGTTTGGTTCAGTGAGAGGTGAAATAAGTACCCTGAAAGTCTAATGAGTGTCTATTGAGCCTTTGATGAATGTTTCTTCACCCTTTCACATTTGTACATCAGTAGGACTAAATAATTTCTGATTCTGTATTTCAGAAAAACCGAAATTCTCAAAAGCTGTGACAATATGACAAAATATAATCTCAAAACTTGGTAAGATTTGAGTTCTATGAAGCCACCATGGAAACTGCTGAAGCTTCTGTTCTGTTGTTTTTGTGGTTTTTGTTTTTGTTTTTTTTTTGTAACTGCAAAAGCACTTTACCACCTTGTTGCTTTTCTCTTCTCTTGTAAAACTCAATCTTTAAAGGGTCACTAGGCACTGATGAGAAGCAATGACTTAACCCAGGAAAATTATTTCATGCACTATGTTTAAGCACTTAATAAGAAATGATCACAAGAAAAACATATGATGTAGACACATCTGAGGCATTTTGCAATAAGCAAGAGTACACTACAGCTCTAAATATATTCCTGGCTCATCTTTGTGCAGACTTCCAAGCCTCTGAGTTTCAGGGATTTTTATTTTCCTGCTAGATAGCTACTATAATATTCTCTTACTAAAGTCCTCTTCTTCTAAAATATTTAATCAGACTTTACATGACTTGAAAGTTAACAAGGGTTTTGTTCAACATTTCCTGAATCCCCCAAGTACCTTAGGGATAATGATCCCCAGGTATCATGACCCTGGGAGTGGAGCACTGTTATCCCTCTGACACACACAGTGCCTGCTGTAGCAACTAGGGGGCACAGACACTTGGTGGTCCTCAGGATGATAAATATGGATGGCCAACCAGCAGGTGCTGGAATGAGGAAAGAAGAGCTGAATACATTAGAAGGCTTTTAAAATTGAAAAATAAAGCTATGGATGAGAAAATTTTCCTGTATGTGAGACAGGTGAAAGTCAGAAGTTCATTCTCCCAATCTCTTCCCCATGGTGCTATTTTTTCACTGTTCTTTTACCTGGATCTGTTTCCTAGGACTCTGGACACTCCCTTGACACACTGCTTTGAATAAACATTCAGGAAGATAAACCCACCCAAACTAGGCCTGCAAATACTCATGCTACCATGGCTGCATAAGTCTGTAAGTGGAAAATTAAAATTAGAGAAAAAGAGAAGCCAAGAGAAGTATTTTGAGGTATAAAGCACCTGAAAACCTACATTTATTAATAAATATCAGTCATTGCTTCTATTAATGTTCAGTGGAGCTGAATATATTTCATAACCTACCCATCATTGTTAACATCAGATACTGCAACTGTGTACCCAAAATAGGACGCCATCTGAAAATAAAAAACAAGATAGGCTTTCATATTTGATATAAAATGTAAAATTTTTTTACTGATAATCCTCTTTGATGCACTACAGATACAGTATTTCATCACAGTTACTTGGCATTACCTGCTCACCAGTGAAGTTCTGTATAAAGGTCAAGTCAGAGGAATTAATAATTGAGACCTGGCAACAGAAGAATAAGGAAAGTTTCAGGCACACATGGAGATGCTACAGCATGACATCACTGCAAAAGAATTTAACACACTAAAAGATGGTTCAAGAAAAAACAGTTCTTTTTCTGTCTCACCACATCTATCCTTTATGATCTTGAACAAATTGCTAAGATTTCATGACCCTCAGGTTCCCCATGAAAAAAATAGGGAAAAATATTTCTCTTCCTTGCTGGGCACTGAACAACAGCAAATCACAGACTACCAACTAATCAGTGACTAGGCATGAAAACATGAACTTAAAGCATAAAGAAGTGTATACAGATATATAAATATATATGCATACACACCTTTTTCCTAAAAATTATACAAACAAGTCCCAGAGACACAAGGAATCTGGGGTCCACAAAACTAGAGAATGTGTCTGTGGCTGTGATCCATTTTCCCAGTCAGGTTACTTGTGGAACTTTTTGCCTACAAGTTAACAGCTGTATTCACAAATGTGTATTGTTTTCTCCCTTCACTTCTAACTGCATATCATGACTCTTTGCATCTGGATTTCAGTGTATACACTTACAGCACTGAAAGTAAACAATGGGTATGAATAATCTGAACTTGGACTCCTCTGCACCATGGACACAGCACTGCACAAAAATATGCTAACCTATGGGTGAGCTTAGGTCTGATAACACTCGGTGGGTATAGGGATACTAGTCAGACTCAGAGCATGTAATTGTAATTGTGGCTGCCTAGTGAAAACAGACTTCAGAAGGGACTAAGCACTTACCATTCAAAACCCAAACCAATAAAGGCATTCCAACCCAGCCAGATAAGCCTGAGGCTGAAAGTCAGTGGCACTTTTCCCTGATTTGAAAGTTTTGAATGAAGGAGACAGAAAATTCAATGTAGCATTTAACCTTACAAATAGCTTAATTGCCTTCTCACTATGAAAAACATAAAATGAAAATCCAGTACATACATAGCCAAAGTTCTGTGCTCCCCTTGGGACTCCAGCAACCAGCTCTGAAAGGATAAATGATCAACGGTGAACTGGTTTTGCAATCTGAGCTGTCCATGCAAGATGTATCCCACACCACTTAAAACTTCCTTGATACATATTTCAAATCCCTTAGGATTTTGATTTGTGATCTGTATCTGAAAGACCTGTAAATCACTTCAAGCCATTATTTCATAGGACTACAGCATTCATTTGGTTCATTTACTTGCACAAAACATTGCACTCTGACTTTTGAATACACCCATCCAGGATCTCTTTCTGTTTAGCATTGCTTAGCACAGCACAGTATAATAAAGTTCTTGGTAGGATTCAGCTTACTGCCTGACAGCTGTGTATTGATGGAATGAGAATTAGTTATGGCATCACACACTAGAGCACAGAAGCTAAACAGAACTGTCCTTACAAATACTTCTTTTCTTTTTGCCTACCAACAGTTTGTCTCATCCATTATTTCACTTGATGCCATGTCAGTGCTTGACAACTTCTGCACAGTCTATCTAAAAGGATTCCAAGGAAATTTTTGTGAGTGGCATTGGAAGGATCCACTGAATAAGAACATTAAACAATACACCTAGCTGCCTTCTAGGAGTAATTTTGCTCAATGGCGAAATCTTAAACAACTAGTAGGAAAAAATGAGTGAAAAAAAGAAGGAAGAAGCAAAGTCTCAGCCTGCAGTCTGCATGACTGCAGGATGAATCTCAAGTCAGCCAACTATGCAATATTTTTGTGCTAGCCATTCACAAGAAATACTGATTCAAAAATCATCCAATATAGAACTCTGAGTATGCATTAAAAAGCAGCCAAAGATGTAGCCTTCCATTACTGGGGTACCTCTTTTTACACATTATGGTGCTTGGCTTGAAACGGTGTGGTTTTGTGTTTATTTTTTGAATGCTTCCTCATGCAGGACAGGCAGCTTTAACTGCAGAGGGGTTAAGCAGAAGCAGTTGGGGAGCACTGGGTTCACTTGTGGAAATGTACTATGTCCCTATTGGTTTGGTGAGTCTGGACTACAGAGTTGTTCAGCTGCTCAAGAAAGCCACCCCTTACGGAATTCAAATTTTTGTGTTCCTTTAATTCTGTTATACTGTTATATATGTTATACTGTCTCAGGAAAGAATTCTCTCTGAGAATACTGAGTACAGACAGCTTAAGTCTCACCAGGGTTTCAAATGTATAATAGGTATGTTCCTGTGCAGAGACCCAAAACAATGAATTTAGTAAGTGCATAGCCATATGGTTTTCATTCAAGTGCACAGGTGCTTACCTTGTTCAGAATCCCCTGTAAATTCCCCAGCAGCCACTGAGTATCCTGTATAAAGATAAATTTAAAAAAAACCAACTCAACTTGATAAACAATTTCTTTCAAAAAATATGCAAGCACTATCAGATTTGTCTGTTCTATGGATCTGCTGAATTGAAGTTTTTTAACATTAGTATACTAAAACTGTGCAGAGAAAAGGAAAATTTTTTATCACACTACCATGACTAAATTAATGGTAGGTTTGAGTGTATAAAAAGTTGATCCCTCTTCTCCAAAAATTAGCTTCTAAATCAATAATATTTAGTAATTCATCAGAAAAAAACACCAGGTACTAAGGTGTTTTGCCCTAATAGCTATTGACACAATTCAGGTCTTCATTATTGTACTTGTAACGTGTGAGTGTCCTGGCTGAGCTTTATATGGAAAACAGATTTCCAAGATGCAGTAAAACACCTCTCGGAGCTTTAGCAAACCTATGAGATAGTAACTACTATCACAGTAAAGAAAGACTTCTGGATTGTATCAGGGACTTTAATTTCAAATCCATGGGAAACAGTACAAGGACACACCTTCAAATTCCACTGAATCTCTTCTATAACTGAGTGAAGAAAAACCTGCCTTACCTGCAGAGACATGTCAGCATCCAGAAATTCTTAGAGATCAGCTAATAAGTAGATAAGGAGCCTTTTTTCCTATTAATTACATAAAATCTTCAAATTGACTTTTGTTATTGCTTACTTCAATTGTATTTTTAAAATATCACTGCAAATGAATTGGGTATTTGTGTAGTACTGTACAAAATACCACAGAACTGGATTTGAATTAATCTAATAAAAATTGAAATTGTCTTTAATTACATTAAATTCAATCCATCATCTTGGAATGAAAAAATACATAAATGGGAAAATTTTGTATTTCTGCCTAATGATTTAAGATCAAATAATAAGAACTCTAATAAGCCATTCAAGATCTCAACCTTCAAACCCTGTTGCTGTGCATCATTTTAAGAATGTTTGTAATCTCCCTGAAGTAACTGGCAAACCACTGATTTGCTGTTGGGCTTAAGGCAAAACATGTTAAAATCCTCTCACAGCTGGGACAATAGCAATGTAGGGCTTGTTTTCATACTTATGTGAGACTCATCCTTTTAGAACACATTGCTAACTCATACAGAACTCAGCTTACCCATGTAATTGTCATCATATGAGGGTGGTGCCACTCCTGTTTGCTTCTCTCGTGCCAGTTTCCTCAGAATATCCTTGAAGGAATAATTTGCAATGATGTCCGCAATACTTGCAGTGATTACCTGACCTGGATTCAAACAACTTCATAAATGAAAGGGACCCAAAATAGGGCCAGGTTCTATAAAACAGGGCTAGCACAACACCAGAACAGAGCAGAAAGGACACTAGTACTGCCCAAAGATAGATAATGTCTCTCAGGCTTCCTCCATTATTTCCCTGGAAGTCCCAAGAGTACACATAAATCATTAAAACAAGGCACTGAATCTCTATTGAACCGTTACAAAAACACCTTCAGACCCATTTCAGTCTACTAATTCAAAATAAAGTCTGCACTGTACAAATGTAGTAGACCAATGAATGCAACTTCTCAATAGAGATTTCAAAGCTATGAATTCCCTATAATCACAATCAATTAGATCTTCTTAAAAAAAAAGGCAAAAACACACATCAAAGAGGCTGACAGTGGGCAAGCTGGTAGGCAGAGGCTGGGAATCAGCTACATGTAAGAACAGGTTAAAACAAAAATAAACTCTTAATCCTCTACTGAAACAACCTCAGGGTTTTTCTACACTAGAAATTTCATCTTGGAACCTACAGTGATGCCACAAATGAACTTAAAATCCATATCAATAGTATAAAAGGTTGTGTTCAAAAATGAAGTAACAAACATTTTTAAATAGTATATTTGCTCTACAGATATTAGCAATTTTTTAGCCTGCAGTATTTTTAGGGAAAAAGTCAACTTATTAATTAAATTACAAATATACTAAAATGCCAACATAAAAATAGTTTTTTGCATTTGTTAAGCTTCCTAGACAACCCACATTCTATATTTTCATGGCTTATTTTTATGCTCAGTTTCTTGTTAAGCAATTCTTTTGATTTACATTTGTTGAAAATAAGATCAGAGACTGGTTATCTTAAACCAAAAAAAACCAGTGGAAATCTAGAACAACAATACTTTCTCCTTGACTTCTTAGATCCAGTTAACCAGCCAGATGAACATACCTTGCCAATAAAAACTACCGGGCCCGCCTACTATCAGGTCTCCATTCTACAAAAAGCAGAATGAAATAAAATTACACAACAAAAAAAACCACAGCAAAATAAAGCATGCATGGGAAAAAAAAGCATTCTAAATTACCAAAATAATATCAGAATCATGATAAAGGAGAATAGCCATGCTCAAGGAAAGATGTAGGTGCATGGATGTGCAGGAAAATCCAGACTTAAAAAAAAGTCAAAATCACCCTATGCACCTGCACTTGAATGAAAGCCATTTATTTTAACACTAATATAACATCTCAAAAATTGCTGCTTAATTGTAACAAAACAAAGTTAACAGAAAAGAGGGTGCTCCAATTCAATGAAACAACAGTGATGTTTTAGAGAGAATTATACAATGCAGCTGCAGAATGCTCAAAAGAATGGCAATGGTCAGTTCAACATCACCTGAAGCCTTGGTGCTGTAAATAATGGCCCAGATAACAACAATCACACACAGTTCATCCTTTCTCCCATAACATTGTTACTGGACCCCCTTGGCATTTAAGAAAATCTAGTCCTTTCCCTTAGGTATTTTCTTCCCCACATGAGATTGGTTTTACTCCATGACTCATCTGCCACCAAAAGCATTCTTTGGTTATTTTTGTGGATGTGACAGCCAGAAAACTAGATAAGTTTTCCCAGAACTGGCCTTTGGGAGACTTTGGGGAGCTGGAGATAAACAATGATAGGTTATTATTAAAAACAACCTGCAGGTGTTGTTTTCCTGTTGTTTTCTCGTTATTCTCAAAGATTGTTTATGAGAGGGCATCTTGTTAATTAGCCAGTCAGGTGAAATGTATTAACTACATGACCAATCAAGTCCACCTGCATTGGAAGAGTGTCTAAAAAGGAGCAGCCTGAAATAAACGGGTGCTATGTGTCACTCAGCCTTCTGATGGCTTTGTGTCATTTCCTACTAAACAGTGACATGTTTGAACTTTTTAAAACTAGTTGGTGCCTGCCCCACTGCTTCCTGAAAGTTAAGTAAAGCATTTTAAGTGGGACAGACTGAGAAAGAAGCATATAGAAGTTTTTGCCTAATTATCTGTTAAGATGGACAAAGCAGAATGCTGCAGAGAAAAGCAGGTGCTGATTAAGTCTTTCTTTTTATTAATGAAACAAGAAAGTTTGAAGCTTGAAAAGGAGGAAAGAACTTGCAACAGTTTCACAAAAGTTTTCATATCCAACAGCATGGAAATAAATTCATGATCACTGAGAGAGCACTTAAATCCTGCAGATATATCATAATGACATTTGGTCAAAATCCTTCAGAAGAAGAACCTCACCTTGTAAAAATCTAAGCTGAAACCTGCTTGACAAAAGCCTTGTCCTTCAGGATCTGCATTGCCTGCAATTATGAAGGTAGAAGCATTTTATTTATTTTACAGTGCAGGTGGAAGATAACACAGATACTCCTGGAGCTGTAACACTATGAAATGAAATATTGCCAAAATATGTGAAAATACGTATTCTTTTTTAGAAGAGGCAGAGCAAATCAAGACCTTCTACAAGACCCTGATCATGCAGTCCCTTGTGAGCCTTTTGAAAAATAGGACCTGCTATTTGGGACTTTCTCCTCCCACTGCCATGGAAGGACCTTTGAAACAACTATCAAGGATTTGGTTTTAATTTAGCTGGAGATAAAAAAGTAAAAAAAACAACAAGACTGTAGAATGTTCATCACAGTCTGATCTGTCATAAATACAAAAATAATTGTTTACTAAGATGTTCTCAAAAAACCTTGACACAGTGTAAGGGTCAGGTTGTGTACAAGGAAAAATAACTTTCCTCCTTCTGACTACTTCTATTTTTATTCTCCTAATCCTTATATAATTGTGCAAAGTGTGTTGCCCTGCATCTTATGGCAATTCTGTGTGTGCCAGAGTGCCAGAAGACTGCAGGACTGAGAAACTGAGAGTAGGAATGGCCACTTGAACTCTCTTCAGACGACATAAGCCTTTCCCAAAGGCCCAGTGAGACTTCAGTAAGTACATAAATCAGATCTTAAGGACACCATTCAGCTTCTTTCTGTGCCTGTCCGTGCAGAGACAAGGATTAGGCTTCAAAAGGAAGACACAACACAACTCTGCTTAAAGCCCTACTACAATAGGCATAGAATGCTGAACAAGATGAATGACTGATAATAACCCAACATGTGGTATTTTCTGCAGACTTCTAGGTGGCTGAATCTGGTTCAAAATATGCATGTGGTTTATCCCTATTCCCCGGGAAGCAAGGCCCAGAGATGGCTACCACATCCTCAGAACAGAACAGAAAAGAGTGTGGAACAGCAGTGTTAATGTGCATGGCTTTCTTCCATGCTGAAAGCTCTTCACAAATGAGCTCTTGTGGATGATATTGGCAGGAGCAATGATACAGGCTTGTGTGTTTCTATGCAGGGTCTGATCTTCAAATCATGACCTTGTGATGAGACATTTATGCTCAGCATAAGTATGAATAATTGGTTTAATATGCTGTCTGGTTCTTATCTAGATCTGTTTGCTATGTTTTAAAGCCACAAAAATCGAACCAATTATAACTCATTACTGTAACTGCACACAATTTACTTAGTTTCTCCTCTTTCAATTAATTATACAATAAAGCATCCAATTATAGGCATATAGTTTAATGGAAATTTTTCCTTACACCCTCATTCAGTGCAATAACATCATACAGTACCCTTCATTCAATCAAGACTCAATGGTGTGAAGACTGAAAGAATGAACACACTCAGTGCAAAGTCAATTCCTTTAACACAGGACTGCTCATATTAATGCTTACTGTTGCGACAAGGTGAATATTCAGCATAGGCACTGAAGTTCTGAATTGCTACATAGCAGGTGCCAACAGGGTCCTTCTCAGGACTGTCTTTAAGGGTTCTCCAATGATACAAAGGAGCACAAGCCTATAAAAACAGAAACACCCATCAGAAGACACACATACTTTCACACACACTTGCACCTGGCAAATGTAGTTTTTAATAGGCTGTGTACAAGGATTCTCTCTCATGTTGTATCATTCACATAGCAATGATGACAGAAGAAAATGCAGGATCACTGCTTCATATAATTTCATTATAGATTTTCTTCGAAAAGCACTCTGATGTTTCACTTACAACCCTTGGCCGGTGAAATCTGTCAGGGACTACAAGTCACATTTAAGGCATGTTACAACTACTCTCTAGGTCTGCTTCAAAAGTAATATTTTGTCTCTATTACTGCTCATAGCACAGGAGCTGATCCTATAATTTAAGATGCAAATCATATATATGTGGCTGAAGGCAATCCCAGTTCTGTCCTGGTATGTGGGATTCCCTTTCTCAGAACCTGAGAGAAGCAGTGAGAGAAGCAGAGAAAAGAATGGTCAAAACAATTCTTATCTCATTCGCTGCACCTGTGTGTGCCAAAGTAGAATGCAATATGGGGATTGTTCACCCAGAGTGATGGTGTTTTGTCTCCTTGGCCTATCAGAGCCAAGTGTGTGTGGTGGGGGGGGACTGTCTGCTGACAGTCACGAGATTCTGGGCAGTTGAGTGCTTGGCAGATTCAGTTTAGATGCAATGAATATAGTATAGAATAATATACTATAATAAAGTATTTAATTAGTCTTCTGATAAGATGGAGTCCTCATCATTTCTCCCTGCCACAGAATGTCCTAAGGTAATGGGTGAACTGACTCCACTTAGCAGGAGATTTATCAGGGTGTTGTCAAATGGTCGATCACATTCATCAGAGTGCCTGGTAACAACCCCAAATAACCCCCTGGTTCAAATCTTCACCGACAGCATACAGCTACAAGGCATTCAACAAGCTGGGTGAATAGTTTTTTGCTAAGGAAGCTTTGGCTAGATATTTAATCTTCCATGTTACAGCAATGGGGTTACAAAAATGACAAAGATAAAAGATATACAATTTGTGTAGAGAGAAGCATTGTATTTTTTGAAGGTAATCCAGATAATTAGAAAAATAGGAACAATAAGCTCTTAGGTTTGCAAGTCATTCCTTACAGTTTCCTGTGCCCTGAAACTTTGAATTGCCTGGGAGCATGAAGACACTACCTCTCCCTGCAAGCTTGCCTTTCTAGGACACAAATGCTTCATTCATGTCCTGTCCTGTCCTACTCTTTCAATTACAAAGCTGTCTACCTCTGGCAAGGTATTGCTACTCTTAGCCTTCATTCAGCAATCAGTCCTGGCTGTATGAACCAAAGTGCTGCTCAGAGCCTACCACCAGCCAGGGCTTGTGGAGCAATGGCTTAAGAACAGGGACATTTCACACACCCCTGCCTAGGAATCCTTGCATATTGAAACAGAGAGCACAGAGTGCAGCAAAGAGGAGTATGTGCCCTGTGGGGGTGATTTTAGGTACAGCTGACATCAAGCCAAATGGATTGAAACAAGAACAATATAGTGATGAATGCTGGCTTAATGCAGTTCACTATTAAATCTGTAGCTTAAAAAACAAGTTCCTGATAGTTTGATGACATTTTGTCTCAGCCTACAAAGCTTAACAGAAAAAGCCTTCCAGCTTTGCTGTCCAATTTTTTTGCCTGAAAAGTGTTGACTATATCTTGGTTTCAGATACTGAGAAGACCAACCCCAAATAAATGAAGTTTGGTCAGTACAGGCACAGAACATCTGTTGGAGATGAGTTTTCCTAATCACTGATTAAGATTTCAGAAATGGTGGCAAAGAAGTATTTTATTTCAATCTGTGAATTTAGTAGAGTACAGAAAATGAAAAATGTTGGCCTATTTCTAGAGTTTTTTAGAATTTTTATGTTTCCTTAGCTCTGTAACAGAATATGGTGATGTTTTACTCCCTACCAGTTTCATTTCAAAATCCTTCTGTAGATTAACTACAAGGCATTCAATATAAGGGAAAGCATTTCCTTTCAATGCTTCCTCCCTTATGACTACTTTTTAAGTAGTAATTGGAAGTTTAATCAAATCCCAAGGTAAATTTTTGTTTGGTGATTGCAAAAACTAGTAAAACTAATGACCAAACTAATTATTTTTATCCCAATTACTTCAGTGCTGCTTTTAATGTAAACCTTAATGCAACTGGAAATATAAAATGTCTGTGTATAAGCAGCATCACCAGCACTTTACTAGGCAATAAAATTACTACTGGGCCCCTATCAATACAGGTAAAACAGTCAGTGAAACAGGAGAGCAGATACTGCATTTTGATTTGGAGCTTTTTTACCAGCTCTTATCAGCTTTTTTTGCAGCTATGTTACCATGACTATGACACAGCTCTTCAAAAAAATGTAAATGTGACAAGAGATAAGTGTTTTCCTAACTGAACATTAACAGAGTTGGCTTTCAAAATATTTCATGACATTCAAATACATGCAATTTCACAACATTCTGTATGTAACATTCCAGATATATCTTCATAATACCAAACATTTTATAGCAGACAGCTATCAGTTCCTCTGCATCTTGGAAATATGTCCATTATCTGTTAAAAAAATATCATTCACTTCCACAACAATATGACATTCTGCTGTTTTCACATGGCAGCAGGATCATCACTTGATCAGTTCAACCTGATTTTATAGGTTGCTTTTGTTTTTTGAATTACATACATCCTCTGTTTTATAATTCATCCATAATTAGAGAGTTATTTCCATAATGTGCACATAGGAAGCTATTAAACATATACATTTGAGAAAAACAAACATTATTTCCAAAATAATATCAAATACATAAGACTTACCACAACTTTCTCTTTATGAGCTTTGACTGTTGCCCCAAACCACTGATTTGTCTTAAATTCAATAGGTTCCCTGGTGCCATTGACTTTTATTTTCCTGTTGTCTGACAAAGAAAGAAGCACTATGTTGACAGCTTATTTTTAACACAAGTGAACAGATTAACAGATATATTACATTACATTCACTTGTCATCATCCAACCCATTCAATAGGAAATTGACTTTTTATTATCATTTAACCTTTTCATTGGTCAGCCAAAGCCAGCTTAAATTCACACATGAAAATTCAAAATAATAACACTTAAGCTTTAGAAAAAAATACACAGGACTGAAATAAGAAATGCTGTGTTTCCCCATGCAAAAAAAAAAAAAAAGTTTACTTGGAACTTAAGATGAAGAATGAACAAGAATCTACAAAAATAGGTGAAAAGCCCTAAAAAGTTTTCTCAGATGTGGTAGAAACTTTCCATGTAAAAAGCATGTTCCATAATTAGATTTTGTCAAACAAATGACATTTCTCAGCATGCTTATTCAAAGACCAACACTACAGATAGCAAAGGACTTAGTTTTTAACAGAATTACATGTGTACACACTGTCACAAGAGACAGCTTCCTAATGTTGCTTTATATACACTCTTGCAGATGTCAGCATAAGAGAAGTCATCTGGGCAAAGATTCAGGCCAATTATAATGCATTTCAGGTTTTAATAAAAAGCAGACATCCCTTCCCTTCACCCTCAGTTCTCTGAAGTAAACTGATTTCCCATATGTTCATGAGCTATGCTCTTCCCTCACCAGTCATTCCTAATGAACTTTTCAATTTATACATAAGAAGGGCATTTCTCCTACCCCCTTGTATCTGCATTCCCTTATGTTTGTTTCTGGTTCATGTCAGGGGGGATTTCAGAAGAATCAATCCTTTTTAGTCACTTGAAGTATAAGTGAAAATAAAACCACATATTCTATACCTTGGAATGCTAAAAAAAAAGTAGTGTCAGATCATATTCTAAGGATTTACATACTTTTTAAATAACTGAGAAAAAATACAGCCAACATTTTAAAAAGTCAACATTCCTTGGGGTTTGCCCAGCAGGAATACAGGAGATACCTGAATGTTTTCTAGGATGTTAGCTCACCAGTGACTTCAGCCTATGGTAACCTCATAAATATTATAAACTGAATTAGGAAGAGAAATGCATCGTACTTGGAGAACAAGGGTACTCTATCTCTGTGTTTTTTCCTAACAAACATGAAGGAAATTTGAATGAGAATGAATCTTTTCAAGTTTGAAAGCCTCTAAGGAAACATCTTCCTTCATGCAAGTATTTGCTTCCATGCTGCGCCAATTACAGCAGCTACTGTTGAAGTTCATGTTTAGGGAGATAAATTTCAGGAATATTTAGCTCTTAAAAATTCAGGAAGTATAATTTAAAATTACAATGAAAATAATAATTTAAAAAATACATTTTGTTGAAGTTAGGCCTAAACTTGTGTCAATGTGAGAGACAGAGTATTTGACAGACCACATGACACATGCTGCCAGCTCCTACCTAGATGTTGGCAACACTACTCTCAATTATTTTTTCCAGTGAAGTCAGACCCTTTCAGACTTTAAAGGTTTCTTTTTTCTTTTTTTTAGTGCTCCAGCAGATCTGAATATGATCAATGTCCACAGATGGGGTCTTGATACAAACAAAACTTTTGAAGCTTGAAAATCAGCCATGGCCAGCTTACAGCTGCCAATGCAAGCCTGGCTCTGAGGATACTCGTGGCCAGTATTCTAACATAAAAGGAGCTTACATTTTCAATCAAAACAATATATTTGTCTATTGGCAAAGTATACCAACACTTGAAAAGAAATTAAATTTTAAATCTTGGACAACCATTTGCAGGATTTATCGAACCACAGCTGAATTTACCAATAAATCTGCAAGAACTGTACATACACACATGCACAATCCCCCCTCGTTTAGTGGCATATGGTTACTAGGAATCCTTCATCATGTGGCATGGGATTTTCATTATGAAATAACTTGAAAAATATCACAGAAACACAAATTAACAAATAGGGTTTTTTCCCCCTAGATAATTCTCCTTTGATAGAAATTTTCTAATCAGTTTTGTTCAGCATCCTTGCCAGAGCTATGGAGACATATTCCCAGTTTCTGAGGTTGTGCCTTAAAATACAGTTTACTCTTTTGTATGTAAAAACTAATCAGTATTTCAGAATGCTATAAAACATCTACTGCTTTCCATGTAACTTTAGTAAAATGAAGCAACATACACAACTAATTTGTCTGAACACACACAAGCTGTCATTACTGTGCCTTGCTGCAATTGTTCACTTCTGAGCTAACCACCCACCTACATGTGAGGATATGATCTAAGCCACTTCTTTTCCTCCTGAAGCAAAACTCTGAAAAGGTCAGAAGAATCATGGCCCAAAAGCACCTAAAGTACCTTTTTTTTTAAACCAACTGTAAATAGCCATGGATGACCACCTTAGATTAGACTCAGATAAACGCTATTCATTTAATTCACATAAATCCCAACCCAGTTTGAAAAACCCCCAAACCTGTATATTGCTCATATCAGCATTATCTAAGCATTTCAGAAAAAGTAGCTTGTCTGTATCCTGACAAACCATTATATGACAGGGAAATATCTCTCCTTGTGCTGTTTATGGGTATCTGAGGCACACAGGCTAAGTCTATACTGTACTTTACCCACAGCTATATTTCTGTGAGGAGCAAAAACTTGGTGGGAATTCAGGTTGCATTCAGATACCATTTTCTTTTCTGGAGGAGAGTGCCTGGCCCCTTTTAGGAAGGAGTCCAGGCTATCCTGTATCATGATATGTGACACTAGTGCAAGAGTACGAGCCAGCAGCTGGGCTGGGCACACAACGCCTGAGCCTGTCCACAGAGAGGTCCAAGGAGTGCCTGAGTACCAGCTGGATTGCTTCAGAGCCAGCCCAGGAGCTGCTCCAGACAGGCAACAGTCTGCAGGACTCGCAAATTTGGCTTCAGCCGCAGCTCTGGAGTCACTCATAATGATACTGCCTAAGACTGCACTGCAGACTAAGGCCCAGACAACCAGGAGTATGCAAAGAGCAGAGGGATTTATAAATATAAATTTAGGTATGAGAACATCCTCAAATTGCATTTCAGCAAACCCAAAGCACCTCATTTTTCTGCTGCAGGAGCCATGACCCCTATACACGGCACTGCCCTACAATTCAGCTTCAGAAGCAGCTCTGGAGACACAGAAACATGATCATGAAAACCAGCATTCCTTCACCCAGTTTTTCAGCCGAGGTACCTAGGGGCTACCAAACAGAAAAATTAAAAGTCCCTTACTTTGCCAAAACAGTAATTGGAAAAATAGAAAAAATTGGAGTTTGGGCAGCAAAAAGCAAACCTATGTTAAGAGCAATAGCACAGATTCACTTGTGGAAATTAAAGCCTGAACCTAGAGCAGGTGTTAGTGCAAATTCATCGTTTACACACATTAAAGTAAATTTAGTGCTTTCTATGGGAATTGCTCTCCTCTGAGTCACTAAGTCAGCACATTATAAACAGCTTAATAGGCATGAACCAAACATTTCCCTTACCAATATTTTTTTTTAATACTAATTAATACCTGCATAAGAGATGTATGGGCAGACACTGGTACTTAGTGTGATTCATTCAGCTCTTGAAAACTTTAAATAAAAAATGCAGCATCTTTCATAATTTAAAAAAACTCAAATGAACAAAAGCAAATCAACGTGGTGCTCATTCAAAGCTTGGACTCCATGATCTCAGAGGTTTTTCCCAACCTAAATGATTCTGTGAAAATATTTTATTCAAACTTTATACAGGAAAATAATGCTTCTAATCAAAGCAAAATACCTGTCTATGTAATACACTTAAAGGTCTTTCACATAACTTTCCACCATTCTGGAATTTTGAGAAGTATTATGTCTAAATGCTCTGGGTCTATTTGCCTGTATGTCCTGGATAAACACAGATGTCCATTAACCAGGCATCTGCAGCAGGTTCAGCTACACTCTGCCCTCAGATCTGTGCCTACATCCATGATGGAAAATCCCTTTCAAATACCTGTTTTGCTACACCTGTGTATGTATCTATGCACATCCATCATATAAAAACATAGTCAAAATACAATACATGGATTACATGTATTTGTACATAATTATAGATACAGAGTAGAGGTGAACATTTACCCAAATCTATCCATATTTGTATAAAATGTGAATACAAATGTATAAAACAAACAAATAATTCTAGAAATTTATACAGGTAAAGGAAAGTGAATACTCCTGACATGGAGATAACTCTTGGAATGTTATGTACAGTTTTCAGACATCACTACTTGCAGGTGTTAGGCCAAAAGAAGAGAAAGCAAAGGATGATCTACTTGTGCTTCACCCAGTGTTCAATAGGTAGAGAGAAGAGAGTGCCAAATTCCCATCTGAGGTATGCAGCAAAAAGAAAAGGGGCAACCAAGACATGCTGCAGCAGGGGAATTTCTGAATAAGCCTTAAGCACTAGAAGAGATTCCCCAGAGAGACTGTGGCTCTCCCCCTTAGGGTGGTTTCAGAAGCTTGCTACAAAAGGCTCTGAGCAGCTTCAGTCTGAAAGCAGCTCTGCTGCATCATTAGTGTTCTGGCTTACAGAAGGGAAGAGGGAGAAGGAAGGGTCCTGGCATACTTGCTCCCATCTTCTAGAAGTGAGGGAAACAAGGGAATCTTGACAATCCTACCATCATATCACTACCAGAAGATTCTGATGATACCACCTGTTACAAAGCAAAGGTAACTCAGTAACTTTCACAGCATCATTGATATCAGACCCTCCCCAGAGAGGCTGAATTCAAAAGCACAGCTAAACACTCAGTATGATCTAGGCAACTAAGCCTAACAATTGCTTTGAATTAATGCTGGGGGAAAAAAGGGACTCCAAAGTGTTGAGGAAGAGTAAGGATATGCAAAACAATGATGAGAAGAGCTGTTTCTATATTTAGACTTATCTGGTTCTGCAACAATCTACTTTATATCTGGTTTTTACTGCAGCTTAGCTGCTATTCATATGAGTCATTTTAATCTAATAGATTGTATCTAGAGAGCTTTACTTGGACATTCCATGAATCAAAAAAAACCAAAAAGAAATCATCAAAAGTAGGATTTTTTTTCCTAAACACAATCTGATCAAAAACAAATTAAGACCTCAGGGCTTGAACTAACATAGCTAAGAGTATTTTTTCCTTTCTTTAGACAGGGCTGAGACTTACAAAAGAAACTCATGAGAGTCTATTATAAATCAGAATGCTACAAGTGAACCATGACGTTCCAGATAAGGTCTTACTGGCATAGTGGACTAAAATGTGTCAGCATTTACAAGTACAACAAAGTTCTCTCTCAGCAATTTCTATTGAGAATCAAATTCTGTTTTATAACAGGATTCTAAGTTTTCCCCGGAATCTTACAATCTCCACAGCTAATGATTTTTTCATGTAACTAAAGCTCTCAAGTCCCACAATACATCATCTCCTTATATAGTACCTGGGTTCTGTTACAATCAGCTCAACGACTGGCCAGATTAGCTCATGTTTTTTATCAACTGCATGCTTGGTGAGAATTGATTTACATCCCCCTTCCCTGCTCCTCCTCAGAGGGTGTTCAGATTTTTTCCAGCTAGTTTAGAAAAAATATAACCTAATTTAGTAAAACTGGTAGAGTTAACTGATAGCAAAAAAAACCACCCCAGTGTGTTCCAGAAATTTAAAGGAAGGGGTATCTGAAATTCTGCCTTCAGGACCTAATTTAAAATACAAGAACTTGATGCAGCCTATTAAGTATTATAACTAAAAGTGACCTTGATAGTGAATATCCAAAATCTGAACTATTAGCTTTTTAAAAGATTTCAAATGCAATAGTGTGCTTTAGGGGGTATTTAAGTCTGCTTCTGGCTGCAAGATGCTCTGAATGATTCAGAATCAAGAGAGGAGAAAGTTTTCCTGATATTGCTCTCCTGCTACCTCTCCTGGCAGCGGAATGGAAGAGCACACAGTTGAAACAAGGACTCAGTAATTCTACCTCGGTATTAAGGCAAAAATAGTCATTGTAAACCCATTTCATACAGAAGAAACAAAAAAGAGGTTAGCTTTGTGTAGGCAAGAGAGGAAAGACAGACCACAAGTCTTTAATATGATGCCAACGCTTGTTTCCCTGTCCTCTCATTGAGTTTCAGAGTATCACAGCCCTACGCTGCAAGGCAACCAGACAACTTCACAAAGTAGGGAAACAAGGGAGAAGAGTCACTGCCCTTCAATCTATATTTCCTGGGGTAAGGGGATACTAAAAGCCCTTCCATTATACTTTATCTCAGCTCCCTGCTGCAATGGAGCAGGTTAAAGCACCCATTGTGCTTTCAAGGGTAGCGCTTTGAGCTTCTTCCAGAGCCTTGACCCTGGCAGACAGACCTAGGGAGCTTTAAAGAAGTGCAAACACAGGACTGCAGAGTCAGTTCTGTATCAACAGCAGGAAACACAGAGAGTTCCTGCTAAAGCCCCTTCTTGGCTGCAGGCCATATCACTGGCCAACCCATATGGGAATGTCCGGTTACATGATTTGCTTATAGATGGATCAGCTCAAATCCTACACAACAAAATTTCATCCTCCTTCCCTCCTTTTCCCCTCTCTTGCTTGTCAGGAATGCTATTTCATCAATAGGATTAATTATTGCAAGTAAATAACCTCATTGCTTTGGAAACCTCTGGGTTAGCTACTATGAAAAGCAGAGATAGGTGGCCTGAGAAATTATTAACCATCTGGGACAACTTCCTCCAGAGCAATTTCAGTTAGGTGATGTGGCTTTTTGGAATGTGCTGCAGATACTCCTGCACCTCAACAGACTCCAATTTAGCCATCTTCTCATCAGGGTAGTTTAGCCCACAGACATTTCCACATTAACACAGGTTATGCAGCTGCCCATAGCACTCAGACCCTCTGGGGCATTCTAACACATGCACAGTGCCACGGAGATGGTTTCAGCAATAGTCTTGGTTTTGAGCATCATTGCTAGTAGTAAGGAGCCCAGTCTGTGTTTGCCAGGTTGAACATGGCACTCAACAGTAGTCATGCATTTTTTAAAGGTTTTTTTCTATCTTTCACTGGGAATACAATATCTACTCCCTCATCTGATCTTAGCCTCTGAGGAAAAATAAAAAAGAGTACGGGGGCTTCATAAACCATAAAGACTTTTCTTCTGTCATTTAAAGCTTGCATGATCCAAAAAACAAAGTTTAATACTGAGTGCCACAGTCTGTGTGGTAAGAGGGAGGTTACCTGCACCTTGCCAGTGACTGGAAGCATCCCTTGCAGTATCATATCCCTGATCCACTGGGAAACACTGCAGTCAGGATGTCAGATTTAGGCCTGGCACTCATGTTCTCCCTTTGGGACTCTATGGCTCAGGATATAGAATGACATTTTTAAAAATAACACTTCAGTTATTTTAAAAATAAAAATATATTACTCACATAACTAAATAAACAAATCCCTTTAACCAAAGAGCCTTTACAGAACCAAATATCATCCTATCTCAACACTGAACATCATAAAATTAACCTAAGCAAGACTAAGTTTTTAACTAAGGTGTCTGTCAGTTACTTGGTTCCCCCATATCATCTCTTGAACAAATGCCCCCTCTTTCTAAGGCAACAAATAGTTTAGAAATTCAACAGATTACTTTTTTCCTCTTTCCCTTTCCTGACTCATGAGCCTGTTCATGTTCATCATTGCCTCTTAACAAACCTCAAATGTTGGTGGAGAGATATTTTGTTCCTTTTTAGTTAAAAGCCATTAATTACACACCTCAGTAACTGTAAAATACATGATAACTATAAATTAGTACAAAGTAACTCCACACCATGATATCTGAAAATGTCCAGAATCTTGACTTAAAGCCATCACACAATACTAGTCAGTGTCCTCACTATTTTTATTTAGTAGGACTGAGACAGTAACAGTGTTAATAGAAATAACACAAAAGCATTTGCAAACAAAGGAATCTCACTTGAAATTAGCTGTACTATTTTTGTGGAAACAGAAGTAATCTGTGCAGTTATATATGAGTCTTACCAATTAGATATCCACTTAATACACTTGTTTGTGGCAGTGAAAGTCCAAACATCCAAGTGCACACACTGCATGTTCCCTCCTCAAAGGCAAAACATAGCTTGCATTGAATGAATCACAGCTGAGCTTCATTTGAGCATCCAGTCCTCAGAAGAAGAAGACATGAGTCCTCATGCTCATACGTAACTCTTGGATTTGTTCCTCTCTTGAATGCTTTTGTAATAGTGAAAGTTATAGTTTCTGTGACCTGAAGCAACTTCACATATTGAACTTTGGATATAATATATGTGAGTCTGCCTGACTGACAATTTTTTTTTAATTTCGAAGTTCTCCCCACTGAAGTTTTGAGGCTGAAAAATGGCAATTTAGCAAATTCTTTATCCACTTGTTGGTTCACACTGCCTTTCTTTCCAGTTCTTTCCAGTTCCACTCAGTTTATACTTCTGAACTTATTTAAGAATGCTCCAAATTATTCAGTAGTTTTGGTTTTTTTATTGTTCTTTGCTTAGCTAATTAACTGAAAGAGATATTATTTAGTTAGAGTCAAGAAGAAAGTATTGAAAAATTGAAGCATTGCAAAAAAATGCATTAAAATGAAAGTTTTCAGCTCTGAAGCAGCCTCTGTAGTTCTTCTGTTTTGTTTCAGAAAACATTCTCAAAGCTTTAAAAGACTCTTAAAGATCTCCTACAAGGCATGAAACATTAATCTTCAATATTAAAGCTGCTACAACTGAACTTTTAGTCTTCTAACAACTTTTGAGTGTTTCTGTTTTGGAAGAAAGAATAATCTTGTGGTAAGGGCACTGGAAGAAGAAGAAAAAGCCCCCAAGTCAGTTACCAGTATCATCATCACCTTTTTGTATGATCTTTGACAACCCAGACTGACTTTTCTCTGTTTATTAGAATAAATATTAAAAATAGGAATAGCAACAACATCTGAGTGATGTTGTAGGAGAAGGCATAATGAGTACAAGATGCCTGTACAGGAGCCACAAACTGGAAACACTCCACATATTTACCAAGGACTATCTAAGTCCCAGTAGGTATAACAGAGCTAAACACTTCAAAAGAAACTTTGTGTGACAGACTATTTGAAATAGTTTCACCTAGGACAGAGCTCATGTGGACTACTCTGCTGGGGGCAATAGTGGAAAGAAGGAAAACTTGATCCTGTAAATAAAGGGTTTGGGAGAGAAAAAAGTGACATCCAGAAATCTGCAGCAGGAGTCATGTAAAGCATATTGGAGATGGCCTTTCTGTTGCTGGCAGTAAAAAACAGGGCGTGGTACAAGCCATGCAAAACCTTCTTCCCTGGGTCCTCGTCCACAGGACATTGCTGAACTGTGCAAAATGACACCTTTACTGCTCTTGGGACTGGCATTCCAGAGCCAGGGGCAGCGCTGCTAAACCTGCCTATGCTGCCATCCCTCCCACAAGGACAGTGCATCTCTGCCTACACCACAGCTGCTCTCTGGCTTAACTTCAGCTGTCTGCAAGGCGGTATTCTATCCAGAGGACACAACCAGCTCAGGAAGACACAATGAACCACCCTTTGAAGATTCCAAAATGAATAGTTGTGTGATACAGTCTAAAGCCTTATTGATATACTTATTCCCAGTTTGTTTGTGCCTTTATTCAAAACATAGTATCTGCAAAAAGACATCTCTGTGAAGAGTATGGAGCTGTCCCAAGTTTCCCACAGGAAAGTCAGATGTCCTTCTAGGTTTCATCACTAGATTTTCATAAATTTTTCAAAACTCCCCTTCAAAAATGCGATGGAATTTTCATTTGGTCTCTAAGTTTTCTATTCAAACTTGAAATTATTTTGTATAGATAATACATTCCACTTTTGTTACACGAACTGTCTAACTGTAAGATGGGAAATACATTATTATTTCCTCTATTTCCTGGTTTTACTTTAAATATGTGCACTCAGAACATATCACAATTAAAATAATGTATGCATACTGTCTATATACATTTCAATTTATATATATAACCAGATGCTGTACATAGTTTTACCTGCCCCAGTAGCCATATACACACAAATGAACTCCCACTTACTCTGTTCTGAAGAATGCTCAGCATGGTGGGAAAGTCATCCTGATCAGTATTCCTAGACACTAACACAGTAATAAGATGTGGGTGGCTGGAGTTGGGAAGAGTAAAGAACTGCACTGCTTATTTGCTACAGTTAAGTGAGCTCTTCTAATTTAACTTTTTTCAGAAAAAAAAAAACAAACAAAAAAATTGTAATGTGTTCACATTTCAATAAACCACAAATATTAGGATTAAATATAACCTAAAGAATTATAACTTTCACTTAATGGTCAAACTGTCAAAGTCTGCCTAAATAAAGGAAGCAGTTTTAAAGTCTCTGCAAACACTAGGTTTAAATTATTTTCAAAACCTATAAAGAGACAACAGAAAACATAAACAGCTTGAATTGTTTAAAACTTGTGTTCCCTCTAATTAAATAAGAAACATCTGTCTTGGGACTTTGGAAGTGGATATAATCTATCCACATTGTGCCTAAATCGGTTTGCATCTAGCTTCAGTATTCTGAAACAAAATTCTTGCTTTCCGAATAGAATTAAATAAGCATGCCACACGAGGCACTTCATCCATCTGAACAGCCAGAAATCCCCTCGTTGAAAATAACAGCAAACACTAGAAATCCTGTTATTTCTATGGTTCAGAGAAGTGTGAGACAAGGCTTTTGGGCTTTGCCTTCTGAAAGTGCAAAAGTATTTTCAAAAGCAGGAATCTGCCAAAAATACCTTTCAGCAGAGAAGAAGGAAAAAAAAGGCAATTATTAAGATGAACTACGGATCCTGGAGGTCACAATCCTGTTATTTCTCTGGGGACCATTAAACCCTTTCCTGCAAGAGCACATGCATTCAGACTCCCAGGAGCGGGATTTCTATCCGAGTGCAGATACTCGGATCAAAGCGACCCAAGTACAAGGATCGCGGAGGAGCCGAGGGGGTCCCGGGCACGGCGGCGCTACACGCACAGCGCTGCGCCGCGGGACAGCCGCGCACTTACTGGTGTTGTCGAAGGGGATCTGCCGGCACCGGGCGGCGGGCCAGGCGCAGTAATACACCGCTCCTCCTTCCACGATGTCTGGCTGCGTTGTGTTGGCTTTGGGAGCTCCCACGAGGACACTGACCCTGAGAAACACACCGGGAGGTCACCGGGACGACAGGGACAGGCGGGAGACGAGCGCTGTCACCCCGCGGGCGCGACGCCGCCGTACGCCCGCCGCCTTCCCGAAGCGTTCCCCGGGAGCGGGGGCGGCCCGGCCCCGCCACCCCCGGCGCGGCACTCACGTGCTGGGGTCGGGGATGTAGAAGTCCACCGAGTACCCGAAGTAGCTGCCCGGGGGTCCGCTGTACACCGTCAGCTTCTCCTCGTCCAGGTTGAAAGCCACCAGCGCCGGCGCCCAGAGCAGCGCTGACAGGAGGAGCAGCGGGTGCTGCCAGCGGCGGGGCCGCCCGCGACTGAGGGGCAGCATCCTCGCCGCCTCCGCGGCCGGCTCCCGCTGGCACAGCGGAGTGCAGTTGTGCGGCAGCCGTGCGGAGCGGAGCAGGGCGGTGCGCAGAGCTGCGGAGCGGAGAGGTGCGGTCAGGCTGCCGCCGTGCGCGGGCGGGGGGCGGCGCGGGAGGCTCGGCCCCGCTCGGCCCCGCTCGCCCCCCGGGGGACGCGCGCTCGGGCGCCCCCTGGCGGCTTGCGGCCGGCGGCGGGGCAGCGCTGCCCATACGCGGCGCCCGGCGGGGCTGCGGAAACCGAGCGCCGGGAATTCCGCCGGGGGATCTGCGACAAACGCCGGCTAAACTGGACACCTCCTGACTGCCCAGCAGCTACCGATGGCTGCCGTGGGCCGGTCGTGTTCACGGGGGGAGATGCCGGAGTGTGGGCTAGTGGTTTCGAGTTGAATTTCTCTCGACTTCCATAATTTTCAAGTGCCTGTACTGAAGAGCCTAATACTTGAAAATCTCTTTTAGGAAACTAAAGTGCATTGAAAAAATGTAAACCTCCCTCAGATTGTTATTTGGTTGCTCCGCATGGCCATTATTAAATAGAAACCAAAGAACGCCAGCAACGAATAAAAGTTCTTCTAACCACGGGAAAGATGTAGAGCAGGGCAGAGTTCAGAACGCTTTCGAAGATGCGATTCCTCTGTTGCTCTCCAGGTTTCCCTGTGAGTGCCTGGCTACGCGGAGCTTTCGTGAGCTGAAGGGGGCACCTCGCACTGGCACCGAGGAGAGCCTTTAGCACAGCTCCATGCAGGTGCAGGTGCCGCTTTGCCCGCAGAAATAACCAATTGAACGTGGTACATAAATGGAACGGTACTTCTAGAAAGCTCCTCTGGTAATTTCTTCGTAAGAGTAAATTAAAAGGATGGGGCTGTATAACTCCTGTCTCGAGCTGTTCTGCCCCTGCAAGCTCCACAGCAGAGTTTTAACTGATTTTACTAAGAATGTATAGAAAAACCTGGCTGCCTGAAATGCTCCCTTCCCCTACGAAGCTGTGTGGCATCACATTCACATCTTGAGGGGACAGCACTATTAATAGTTTTTTCTGGCCAACGCAAAGGTAGGAAGAAAAGGAGAAACATCTTATTTTCCATGTAATCAGCTCAGTAACAACAAAGAAAGAGAATTGTTTCTCAGCATTTATAACAGAGAAATGTCCAAACAGAATCAGAGAAAGATCAAAATAATAGAGAACCCATTTATAAACATGCTATATTAAATCTACCTATGAAAGCAGTTGAGAGCACTTTGTTTTGTTGTGAGGTTCTGGTTACTTTACTTTTGTGTTTATTTTAAATGCTTTATGGCAAGATTACTCAGATAAGACTGACATTCCTTTTCACAAAAATAGAACTGTGTGTTTATTTCCAGCATTAACTGTGTGAGCCTTAGCTGTCCCCACAGGCTTGTAATATCCCTTAATTCTGCCTGCATTATATTCATGCCAAATTTATTTGCTAAATAGTGAAAAGTCACCATTGACACTATTGTATTATTTTGCATTGTACAAGTATCTCTTACAGATCTAAGCACCAGTAATAAATTCAAAAGTGAGGTGCTTCTAAATGACTTTACTCTTAAAAGTCAGGCAATTTTAAGGCAATTGAATGTGTTTAGAACTTGTGTTAGCTTATGCTAAACAATGATGATGATGATGATGATGATGATGATGATGATGATGATGATAACGCTCCTTTTTAGCATAGCAATCAGTTCCAAGGTTGAGTGTCACAAATGTAGTTTCCGGGGCTCGGAGAACTGCTCAGGCTGCAGTCCAGAGCACTGGCACTCAGAAGTGAAAAGGCAGCACATTCTGGTGCTGTAGCCTCTTTTACTGATCCATTCAAAACAGTTAAAATTCAGTAATTAGCACACTTGGAGAGAGGTGAGTGTTCACACAAATGAAGCTGAAGAACACAGGCAGTTTTCATGTGTTCCCCTTGTACCTGCCTTTCACTTAGAAACACATGCCACCTAACCTGATTGTTTTGAGCTAAATTTTAAAAAGCAAAAAAAGTGCTTCAAATGGCTATTAGTGCTAAAACCTATAGGAAGACATGTAAAGAAGGAACTCTCTTTCAAGATCCTTTTACCACCAAAGTGTTAATCTACAGCAGTCCCCCCCTCCCCCTTACACTTTTCCCTTTTTTTTTTCCTCTCTATAGAGACATATGCATGCAGGATATTCCAAATCAATTCTAGTGTTCTGATCACTAGAGCTTATTTCACATCTTGCTTTCCTTGGACTTCAGTAATGTTTGAAGTGCACACTGATCTGCACTGCATAAGAGGTAAGCAGCTCCCCCAGTTGTTGGTAGACTGAAGCTTGCACTTTAGCATACCTGTGGTCTGATACATTAACTCCTTTGACTATCTAACTAAAAAGTCTTAATAAGCTCTAGAACCATACCTGGAGCTAGGACAGAGAGCTTTTATAAGAACATTTAGCCAAGAGTCTAAAAATCATTATCTACCTTACAGAATAAATGGAAGGTCAGATGTGGGATTAAGTAATTTATGAAAAAAATATAAGATTCATGGTGTGAATTTCTACTGCTAATATTATGTGCATTCAGTGATGTTAGTATGTCATTATGGTATTTCCAGTCTTAAAAATAGATTAGTCTAATCTTCTATGCAAAGATTTGTTGAGGCAAGGCTTAAATATTAATATTTTTTAGGAGGCTCCATTATCAGAACTTTAATGTTATTTATGCTATTATTTAGTAATGAACCTGCTAACAAAGGAACAAGTATTTCAAAGAATCATATAGGCTTTTAGGATAAATCTTATAAAATAAGCGATAATTTTACTATTCTTTTCAAAATATGGCAGTACAGAAGTTAAAATGTCCAATTCCCATGGAAAACCTACCTTTTCTTTCAATTGTTTCCTAGTTTTGTTTCTGTAGGCCAGAAGCCTTCTCCTGAACTGTAATACATAGACAGTATTTTGTATTGATTATTGTGTTGCAAGAGGATAAAATGAGGATGTGACCACGCATTACAACGAGAGTGAGTTTGAATCCAGGATGACATGCTGACAAAAAATGTTCAGCATTCCTCTTTGAATTTTACCTTTCTGAACATTGTCCAAGTTAAAAATCTTAGCAGAAGTAATTCCTACATGAAAAGCTTTAAAGCTAATTTTAGATTGATTTAATCTGCTCAATCTGAATCAAAGCAGATTAAATAAATCTATCAATCAAAGCATATAGTCTACAGAAAAATCAGTTTATTTTGAAGAGATACCATGGAAATACTGATTTTTCATTAGTTATAGGTATTAACAACACAAAATCAATGTAAAAGGGAGTGTAATGAGCCAATCTACCATGCTGGTGAAAGCAGAGACTGTGTGTGAGACCCCAAAGGACAGGATGCTGCAGAGGAAGCTGGGGATGCAGTATTCCTTCCCATTGCACCTCTGGCTGGCACCAGCAGCAGAGCTGCAGCACAGTGAAGCTGTGAAGGTGCTCTCCAGAGCATGCTAGATGTTTTGTGCTGAGCAGCCTTGCTTGCAAAGCAGGAGGATTCAGAGTAGCTGTCCACAGCCTGACTGCAGACGCTCATCTTGGGGGACAGCCAGTCAGTGCATTGCAGTAAGGGAGGTTCTTGTTTCTGCTTGCCTGCTCCATCAAGACCCATCTTGGGCTTCTTTAACCTAAACTCATCCACACAAGAACTGAAGAGATAAGAGAAAGCATATATGTGAACCGGATAAGCATAAATTTTAACAATCTGAAGGAACAGAACTTCAACAAAAGCATCCAAAAAACCAAAATGCCCAGCATGTATTCAAGTGATTCACTGCTTCAAAGGGCCCTTTGTGTGGATTCTAAAAAGGATATTTACATTTGGGTTCATACTGGCTGCTTACCTTTAAATGGTTCAGACTTCAACAAAGCAAATATGGATTTGGTAGCTATCAGCCTTCAAATATAACTCATCTGGGCTAGTATGAAGCACTGGAAGTAGTTTTTCCATTATTTACTTAGATAACTTATTTGGAGCTGCCTGACTGTGAACCTCAGTATAGTCTGAAGTGGGAATAATTTCTTTTACCATTTACCCAGCACTTGACCCCAGGACCCTTCCTCCCCTGACACCTCTTTTTTATTAAAGTGAATTTAGAGCAAAACCACACCAACGTGCATCTTCTGTCTCAAAGGGTTTTGAGACATGGGAAGGAAAGGCCAGTTTTCCAGACCAACTGTCCAACATCCTGCTAACTCCACCATGTTTTCAGCTAGGATAGTAGTTGTCTGCCAGAAGATACTGACCTTTCCTTGGCAATTAAAATTGAACGACTCTGCAATACATAAAACCCCCAAGATTATTAATCAAAATGTCATTTACTTGCATATTTAGCTCACACACTTCCTTACAGTTAGCATTATCAATTTGCTCTGGTTACTTACAGCATGCACTTAATTCCATAGAGTGCTCTGATTTCATTGACTAGGTCTCAATTTGCAAACTGCAATATATACAGACACACACACACATAGGCAGCACTTAGAGCAGAACAACCTGTATATAGGTTTCTAGCTATTTTTCTCTGAAAGCAAATAAAATGAAGCAAACATTTATGTCCTGCATGTTTTAAGTCTGCCATCTAAATAGCCACATTCTTTTAGGGGACAAAAAGTGAATTTCCACAAAGGCAGAATCTCACCCATTGTGCTCATCACAGAAGAAAGGCCAGAAAGGTTCACTTGGCTGAGGCTCTCAAACGAGCTGCCTGAATGCCATATAGCATTCAGTTAGCCTCTGTATCCAAAAATAAGTGAAGTAATCCAGAATCCAGGCCTCTAACAACTAGGCAGTATGAAGGAAAAAGGATACAGGAATGAGGGTTCTTATATCACACTATCATCAGCTAAATGTCTGTAGAGTACAGCAGAGGTTTTAATCCGGACTGATGCTTAAAGACAGATCTCACATCAATTTTTTTTTTTTCTGTAAGATAGAACATCAATTTTATGAGAGTGGGCTATTTTTTGAAAAATAAAATTCCATACTTGACAAGCAGATTCTCCTTATTTATCTATATTTTTCAGCAGTAATACCACTGCTGCACAAGTTTTTAATGTCAAGCCCAAACTGCAAGACAGACTACTTGCATTCTAAATAAAGTGAGTCCAATTAAGGAATCTTTCCAAATAATTGTAATCTGCAAAGGAATTTTTTTTTTTCAAGAAAAAGAAATCTAACAAAAACACCCTCTTAATACTAAGATACTCTGCTGTCTGTCTGCAATAAGGAATGATCATGGTAACTCCAGAAGTTAGGAAATTACCTTTTGGTGTAGGCTTTTTCTCCCCCAAGATGCATTCAACTTGAAAGTTGACATTTCTAAACCTGTGGTTCCTTTTCATCATCTCAGAGAAGCAGGAAACAAGTCCAAGTAAACCAAACATTAAATCATATATGATTCAAGGAAAAGATTTTATTTTAGGGCTAAGAAGTTGATAATAAATAAAGGAATATAATAATGTAATAACAGATGTTCTCATGCACTTAACACATACAGTAATGCTGGCTTACACTGCTGTTTGGACAAATTAAGAAGAGGTATTTGGCAATATTGTAAGTTTTGAATAGTTTAAAGATTATAGAACAAGAAATTCTGCTGTTTTTACAATTCTTTTATACAAATTCAAATAAATATTAAGATATCTATTTTTTCTCAGGTTTTCTGTTCACTTTTAACATGCCCAATAACTAAGCCACAGTAATATACAACTGCCAAGAAAGAGTATTTCAGAATTATACTTATTCCTAAAAATGTGTCTTATTTATGTCACATTGTGCAAGCTCTTTAGGTGAAATTAGATTTTAGGAAAAACTGCAGAAAATTTAAACTCATTAAAACATATCCAGTGCAAAGGCCAGTCTAGTCCACACGTTATGGTACTGTAATGTAAGCTAATATAATTTAAATAATAAAACATGCCTATATGATTCTGAGAAAGCTGAATATGTTTTATGTTTAAAGATCTGACATCTAATACGCAGATTCTGCAATAGCAGAATTTTTCAAATCTTCATGAGATGGCAAAATAATGGTAAGACTTTGTAAGTAGGCTATTTTTTTTTAGGATAACTCACATTAACAGTACTACAGTGGCCAAAAAAGACAAACTATTATAATAGAAATCAATCTGATTAAAAAATTAAATATTCCAATTAACACTGAAAAAGTGTTTGTAATCATTATTTACAATTCCTCAATGATACCAGTGTATAACTCCACACAGTCAAGCTCCAGTTCCGTGTCCCCGCGGAGATGCGCCGGCTGGGCGTTGTTCCTGGACAGGTCAGTTCAGGGAAGGGGATCGGTCTGTGCTCCAGAGCAGCTCTATGTACGGCCACTTGGTCTGCAAGCAGCGCTTCACCGGAGTGTCGTCCGTCTGCAGCATTGGCTCTTCAAAGCCCATGACAACTGCTGTGCCTTCCACATACATGACCTGTCAAAGTAAACCCAACTCTGTCAGCCTGTTCAAGAACTGGAAGATGAGGTGATTATTTTCACCAGGCCAGGAGGGGATGTGTTATGATACACATCTCTTGGTGATATTTTTGCCCAACATCCAGGAGAAATGACGAGGAGGACTCCATGGATATCAGAAGGCTAATTAATTACTTTATTAGAGTATATTATTCTATACTATATTACACTACATCTAAAGTGAATCTGCACAAGCACCCAACTGCACAGAATCTCATGATTGTCAGCCAACAGTTCCGACACACACACACGGATTCAAGTGGTCAATGAATCAAAACACTCACATCAGAATCCAATTACCAATCCCCTTCAGGTAAACAATCTTCCACAATGCATTCCACTTGTGAACAACAAGAGGAGCAGTGAATGAGATAAGAATTGTTTTGATCAGTCTTTTCTCTGCTTCTCTCAGGTTCAGAGAACATGAATCCCACACACATGAAATCTGTGAAGTTTTACGTACTTCCTTTTTTAATGAAATGAAGTACGAAATCGAAAAACCCTAATCTTTGAATGCTTCTGCTTACATTTTGGGGTATGGAACCGCTGGAGATTTCACATTTTAAGGACTTAATTACAAGCTGTTCCAAAGACTGAGTAGGTATATTTTCTGGAAGAATTCTTACTTAAGTCTTTCTTGCTCCTTATGTCTCTTAATGCCTTACAATCTTTTACTCTAAATTCTCCTTCTGGAACTTAGAAGCAGTCATATTGTGTCCAGTATGCCCCTTTTTTCAAGAATGCTGAAAATGAAACAGGTCATCTTTGTTTCCTCAGTAAGTGGCTCAAAAAAAAAAAACTCATTTTTTGATGCGAGCGTGTGCTACTAAAAAAATTCACAAAAAATCCTAAACAACCTAAGTTAGGTGTATAGTTACTTCTAGAAGTTGCACTTTGTGTGTGTTACATCTCCACTGTCCTTTGCAGTTCAGACCCCTGCTTATGACTGGTAGGTGTGAGAAGTGCTCCTTTCAAAATGCAGAGTTTCAGAGATGTGGTCTGGCCAAGCAACCCAGTAGAGTAGCTCAAATATGATTAGGAGCACAAAGAAGTTTCCAACTGCAAATATATAATTTTGAAAGAAAATTATCAAAATAATAGTTTTGTAAAAAGTCTGCTTCAAGGTAGAGTATTTTGCCTTTAACTATATTCAGTTTTGTTTCGTGACTTTATTAGGGCTTAATTGTAAATCTTACCTTTTCATTATAATTAGATTGCTTCAGTCCATTGTAATGGTAAACAGTGAATGACTCTGAAACCCTGGAGTCCTAATAGAAAGAAGACAGTTAATTTCATGTGGCATCTATTTTGCCTTGATTCTCTTCTCTTTACAACTAGACAGATGCGTTCAACCAGTAAGACTTGAGAAAGCTGTTAAAAAGTGCCATTTCTTTTAGGTGACAACATCTTCATTTTACCTTTCTTATCAGAAACACAGTTCTCAGTAAATTAATGAGTAATGCCCCCAAGAGCAAGTCATGATTTTCTGGGTTCACCTGGACAATCTGAAGTACAACTTCAGCAATGACTGTGGAGAAGCCATCCTAATTTTTAATGTCAGACACCTTATGCAGTAGTCACATGCATGTTTATTTATAATGGCTGGGACGCCACAAAGTTTTTTATGAAGGACCAGATCCAATCTCTGGCCCTCCATCTGAGAGCTAAAAAGCTCATATACTCCCATGCCTGTCTAACTACACTAATTTTGAAGACACCAGTTCTGTCAAGGTCTAACAGCAAAGCTACAGGCTCTTGGTGATCTTTACCATTCCAGGTGTTTATATGCTGTAGTCCTAAGAGGACTGAAAACTTTAGATTCACTGAACCAGGAAACACAAATGAGATGTAGTATCAGCTCTTTCATGCCTACTGGACCAGGCTCCAAATAAAAGCTTATCCCTTTTTTGAGCACATGGAAGTAAAGGCTGGAATGAGAATAAATCTGATCAGGTTACAGTACATCCATCAGATTACAAAACCTCATTTATTTTTCTGCTTTTGAATGATTCACAAACTCTGTCTTTCTATGGGTCTCTCACAGCCATCCAGGCTATTCAGTGGAGGGAGGGTGGTGAAAAGGAAGATAAGATGTAACTCTGCTTACAGAAGTTGCTTCACAGAGAAATAAAATTTAGTCTTCCTGGGATGGAAAGAGGACACATTCATTTCCCTGAGGAAGTTATGCTCACTCAGAAGGGAAAAAAATGCTGTTTCCCAGTGCCTGTCCCATGGAAGTTAAGAATTTTGTGCAATTATTGTTTAAAAAAAAAAAAAAAAAGGGCTAGCATGGAATTCAGGAATCCCCCTCTTCAGTGACTGCCCTAAGTAGCAACAAGTCAGCCTGAATAGCTCTGAATATTTTTTTTCTAAGTCGACAGCTTTCATAAGGAAAGCAGAGATACCTCCATCTCAAAAGCAGGAAGGTGAGTACTTTTTAGGAGAGTAAGAATAGGGGTTTGAATATTCTCAGCAAAGGAATCTAATCTGGATAACCTGAGCTCTAGCTAGATGTTCAAATATTAACACCAAACCATCACTGGTATCTGCTATTTCCTCACAGTATTTGAAAGACTTTGAAAGATATTAATATTAATTTCTGCAGAATTTCACTTTCAGAATGAATTCTGAGCAAGGTGTCAGTATAGGTAAGGGCTACGGCTACCTGATCCACAGAGTACAGATAGATTGAAAAAATCGATACTGGCAGGTTCCAGTCCAAATCATGCTGATTGCTCAAACAGCACCCATAAGGCAGTAACAATTCCTGTGTTTTTTACTGGAGCCAGCGAAGGTTTAACAAGACAGGAAAAACTGAGTAGTGGGGAATGACATCTAGCAAAGAATTAGCACTTGACAGACAATGACTCAGGGGCTCCAGCTTTAACAGAAGGCAGAATTCCTCCACCAAGGTGACCAAGGCAGCGTTCTGCCCATAATTGCACTGTGCTTTCTTGTCCAGCTTCCCTTCTTCAGTCAGTGATGCCCTTATGACAGGCACAAGAGGTAACAGTCCCAAACAATGGCTCTTTTCTCCTCCACCTCCCTATGACCCATGGTACTGGACAGTTTAGGAACAACCAATTTTGGAGGATGTTCTTTGGCATTCTGAACTTCATTCTAAGCATCTGGGGCCTAAAATGAAGCAGTAGAGTCTTCCATATTTGCAAATGTAATATAATTGTAAGAAAGAAATTATATTCAATTGTACATATATTTCCACTTCTGTTTAATCAAATAAAAGGAAGAAGAAGTAGTTGACAAAATACAATGTGGATGTAATTCTAAAAGGCCAGAGAAAATGAGCACTAACTCCTCTTTCTCTTTTCTCCAGATGATGAAAGCCTCTGGATGATATGATATATTCAGTCCCTACCATCTTTGGCAGTGCAATTCTAGTGTCTTCTGACTGACCAGAATGCTTCATAGTACAGAATGTTATACCCAGTGCTGCACAATCCTAACAAAAAGAATCTTGCTGAAGGAACTTAAACCCATCAGTTTCACATTTCCTTGATTGTAAAAACTAAGTCACATAGTTTCAGTGACACATTAACCTAAAAAGCCTTTAAAGAAGTACTCCTTTCAGCCCTTCTACTTCTTCCACCAGACTTTTCTTCTGCCCCAGGTAAACCTGCTCTTTTTTGCCAAAACAAGCATGTGTATGGCCATGGAACAAAACCCCACACACCTGCAAATAGAGTTCTTATCCAGACCAGCTTCCTGTTGTGGTTTACCACAAATCTGTTTAAAGAGGCTCCTTGTGGCAGGGAGGCAGTGTGAGAGCAGCAAAATGTGATCCAAGGCAAAGGGGAAAGAGGACAGCAGTGCTAAGTTAACACTTGCCTCTCAGTAGTGGTGCAGTCTTAAAGAATATATGGAACCGACTGAGAGTTTGAGAATAATTTTCCAATACCCTGACTTCTACATATTAAATCTAAGTCTATAATGATTTTTTATTAAACTGTCAAAAATTTTACATTATCAAGAAATGTACATAAAAATAGTTTTAAATATGTTTGCAACCTTTTCCCATTGCAAACAACCTTTTTAATATTGATAAAACCAGTACGGTCATTTATTCTCAGAAAAACCAAACTCAGATGAACTTTCTGAGTAAGGAAACAATTCAATGTCATACTCAAAATGATTATATATTTCCTGAAGTTAAATTTAGAACAATGGAGTTTCCTTCCAGTGCAAAGCTGACAAAATCATGGACGTGTTATAGAAAACAGAAGTCTACCATTTGTGGTGGAATACAGAAATTATCTGCTGATCAGCCGAGCTAAATGAATGCAATACTTATTAAAATTTACTCTTGTGATATTCATGGAAGTTTTCAATCAATCTCACAGCCAAGCAGAATAGACAATGATCTGCAATGAAGATATATTGATTATATTGATTACCTGCTCAGGGAAAAATTCTTGCAGAAAGGGACCCAGTAGTATGATGCCCAGTCCTTCTGGGTCTAATTTGGTCTTCATGAGGTTTACACTAAGATAAAAACATTGAATATGAGTAAGACACTTTTATTCTTGCATGACTAAGTTATGCTGAGCTACCACAGTACTGACTGCCAAGTATAGCAATACTATTCTATTTTTAATCGTAAGTGACAACTGCACCAGAATGGCATGCAAGTTGCCAAAACATGGTTATTTTTAAGTAAAAGTAATCTGTTATTTTAAATTAAATAAGTGATAATTCTGAAGGACCACCATATTTGGTAAAATAATTTGAAACCCATATAATCTAAAACCAGGTTTACAGCCCAAAAGGCATTTTGCTGTCTTGTAAGCATTCTTTAAAGATACAAAAACCAGTCATCTTTCAAATATAGCTCTGTCACTGCCAAACAACCTGTTTTTAAACAGAGATCTGAATACCTTCCAAGATTTTCTAAGTACGCTGAAATAAAATTAAATTTAACAGATACATTTCTTATTTACATCACGTACTCGGTATCAAAGAAGCCAGAACCAACAATGGAAATACTAACAATACTAATCTGGAAGCCTTACTGCATGACTACAGCCTAATTTCAGGTCACTGCAAACGAAGGTCAATTGTAAGACTATATATCTATTTAAGCAATATATTTCTACAGGCAGCAGATTGTATCTATTGGCATCTACCTAGCCCTCTGCTTGAATTACAAGCTGTACCGTCCACAAGAACGTCCTCATTGGGTCAAACCAACAGAGTGCCTGGCCCAGTATCCTGCTCCTGACACTGGTCAGTAGTGGGTGCTTAAGATAGAGAACAACAGGGCAAACACACATCCTTAGTTTACCCTCCCCATTTCCAGCAGTCTGCTGCTCAAAGACATCTTCAGTGACAGGCAGTATCTAAAACACAAAGATATATATTTTTCTTTCCATGCATGTGCCTAATTTGCTTTGAATCCATCTATATTTCTGGCTCTTAATAAACTCCACTCAAAAATACAAATTAAACTATGGATTCTGGGAATAAGTGTCTTCTCTGTTTTGAACCTGCCACCTGATTCAGTTTGATGACAGCCCATTTTTGTATTGTGTGAAGCAATTAATAGTCATTTCCTATTTAGGTTGTCTATCTTTTCCAGGTCAAACAGTTCTAACCTAGTTTTTCCATGTACTAATGGCATTCTGTATATTTAATTATCCTTCTTGCCTTGTTGATAGCTTTCTTTTTCCAAGACAGAGTGAAACATCAGGCATTTATACAATGACATAACTCCTATGAATCTCAAGATCTGTTTCCTGACCAGTAATATCTAGTTCAGACCCACAATGTGTATGTGAAACCAGCATTGCTTTATCCCCTGAGCAACCAATCTACATTTACTTTATTGACACTTCTCTGTTCCCCTATCCTCCAGTAACTTCTGCTGCTCTTACACATTCTTTTTTTTTAACATCTCAAACACATTTGCATCAGCAACAATTATACAAATCCCTACTGTCAAATCTTTGCTGGTAAAATAACAAAATTCACAGACTTAATACAAATTCCTTTAAAATCCCTCTAATTATCTTCCTCCATTAAGAAAGAGTGACATTTTTGTTCATTGATCAATTCTTTATCTGCCAAAAATGTTCCTTCCTATTCCATGTTTACAATGAAACATTTACATGGGAATTTTCCCTAGACTGGCCTTCTTAATAGGACACAATAGGACTTTTTTAAGTCCTATTGTTCTTGTGGCACCTTTCTGATTCCTATACTCCTTGGTACCAGCACAGTTCACAGTGATAGGTAACCTAAAAGAGTTCAGCAATGTCATTCTGACATTTCTTCAGGATTTTGCATTTTTTTTACTTATTTTGACACTTCAGAATGTTAGTTACTCTGACCACCCATGAAAAGGCTTAAGTGTGGAACCACTCTTTGATCTTCTCCAGTGGTGAGGAGAACTGCTCCCTACCATCTTCCCTGGTGAATATGAAGAAATCAGGGCACTTTTCTAATCAACTTTGAATACTTTTAAAACATTGGGAATCATCTATCAGAACTACAAACCTCTTGCAGGCCCCTTGGCACTGATGGGCTCAGAAGAATACTATTAGTTTTTGTTTTAAACTTACTAGTCTACAGATTTTAACTCTACTTTATATTGTATTTACATTTAACATTCCGTAAATCCAGATTCTTCTCATTTTTTTTTTAGTGTACACACTACATCTTCCTTTCAGAAGACACATTCTCAGTTTCTCATAGATGTCTCTCTTACTACTTAGGCCTTTAACCACCCACCAGGTCTCTTTTGTTGGGGGCTGTAAGAAGAAGGTATAGTTTCCAAGGTCTTTTTCATTGTTGCACAGAAGGATTTTGTCCTTTTGGCTACCACTTATGTTTCTTCATCTTAAAGTAAATTCCTTTCTTGGTCCTAACATAGAACTAGTAGTAAGTTACTTGAATTCTTTTTGTTTCTCCCTCAACACACAGAGGATGTAGTATGCAAATCTGAAGAGAGTGGCTCCATTAAGGTCCTTGGGAGAAGAATTTTAAAATTCGTAACACTGAATGTGGTACCCTATAAACTATGCTAATTTATTATTAAAAAAAAAAAAAACAAACACTATTCAAGTGAAACCACAACTGAGAACTTGCAAGATACTGGATTTCAATCCTTCTATTCCTCATTCTCACTGCCCTCAAAGTACAAAATTTTGGCTATGTCAGTGGCTGTTTGAAACCTGCCCAAATTCTTGAAATGCTGCAGCAGAGTTGCAAAAACATTGTGTTTGCAAACAGAACCATAACAGATAGATTTAAAAATGAACTTAAAATTATGTAATGAAATGAAGGCAAGGTACATACTCAGTAAAGAAATACAAGGACTATTTAGAAATACAGCACCATGCAAGTTTTTAAATATGGCCACTGTACAAAATTCAATCAGATAAGCAAGGGGGTAGATTTAATAAAATTGGATAGTGCTGTGTTTCAACTGAGGTTTTTTCCTTCAGCAAATCATTAACACCTTTCACTGTTACTGGTACCACAGCAGAGCTACTGAACACGTTTGTGCTTCAGTCTCCTCAGTGCAAAGCTTGGCACCTGAACTCAAGAGGTTCCAAGTGTTGGGGTGATGGCCTTTGTACTGTTATTGCTGAGAAGTGTGTGGGAACAAAAGCCTCCACTACTGGTCAAATAGCCAGAGAGCAGAAAATGTTTTAAGCAAGCTAAACCTACATTGACAAATGTGCTCAAATTGGTGCTCTAAAGGGCATCAAATGGTTTTTAGAAACAGGCAAAACAAATGAGACAGGTGGGTTCTCAGATACATTTACTAAAAGATTAAAAAATTTTACTTAAAACACATGCAATGACATTCAGTACTGGCTAAGTCACCTTGCTAATTCATGTCTGCTCTACAGAGTTTTCCCCTCTACAGTTCTAAAATTCTAATCAAGTCTGATCTTTATACATTCTGAGATTCTGAGAAACTTAAAGCCTTGGATTAGATAACCAAAAATTTTAAAAATACATTTGTAGGCACGGCCTTTAATTTTACTTATTAACAAGCAAACCAAGCAAAAAAGCCTGTATGGAGTTTGAAATACATTATTTATACTTGTGTTCCACACTAAAAAAACAGAATATCTAGATCCCAAACAGAGTAGGTTCTCAAGATAATAGTAATAGGCAATATAATTTTTTAAGAGGAGATAATTTAAGACTGCATAGTCCATGTTTTGATCATGGCTTTTCAATCCAGCAGGTCTTTTGATTGGCTCTTTGCCCATCAATTTATATTTTATATGTTATGCAAATAAAATACGACAGGGCTATGCCACAAATGCACTGAAAGACAAACAACCAAATGGAAAAATCACTGAACAAAGTGAGAATTTTTCTGCAGAGACAGTAGAACAAACAATTGAGAAAGTAGAACAAAAAGGTGAAAGTCATCTTCTCAGACCTATTAAAAAATGCCTTTTTTCTCTCACCTCCTTTAGAAAAAAGTCTTTTGCAAATTTCACCACTTATTGTTACAATATGAATGTGAGTCTTTGGTCCTGTACTTTCTTTTGGTTTGGGTATCTCTTTATTTCAAGTTTTACTCCTATCCTCCAGAGAACAACTCAGTAAACTTCATTATAAACTACACTATAAACATTTGAAAGGACAGAAAAATGACATTTCAGATGGCTCTGGTAAGTAAACTCACAGTCTCCACAGTCATTCCAGTTTTGACCCAACTAAACTAGACCAAATGTTTACAAGAGAGCAGAAGCAACTTTTGGAGCAGTAAAAAAGTACAAGTGCTTGGCTCTCCTTTCTGGGTTAAGCATTTAGTCACAAAACATGGTAAGTTTTGACATTGAGGGTTAACTGCTGTCACTTAATATTAGTCTTATCTGTCCATATTAGAGCTAAAACATTTGAGTTTTAACTTTAATCCTGGGAATCAATGTATTATTTCTGAAAATAAATGGCCATTATAAACACTTCTAGGTCCTGAGTGCTGGTGGAAACAAAACTGTAACTGAAGTAATTTCAGCTTCCAACTCAGCAGAAAGATCCAGTGGTAATCCAGACTTCCCTCTGAATACCTTGACTGTTCAGCTCTTCTGACACACCATTTCACCTACATTAATATATAAAAATATAATCCTATCTCGTGAATATAGTAGCTTTGAGGGGTTTTTTTTGCTTCTAGTTATTACTACCAAAGTTAGAGACATCTTAATTTTAATTCTTCCCGTTAAATTTAAAGCTTAACATTTGAAAATAACACTCTGTGCCCAGAATGAAAGAAAATCCAAACTAGGAAAAAAACCCAAAACCAAAACCAACCCAACATTATAATAGATATGTGGTAAACGGAATCAAGAAAAACCCCTTAAATGATAATTAATGTCATTAATTGATATTTCTCTAGCATTTAAACTTTATTATACTTACTATTCAGGATCTGAAACAAGGTCCAGAGCCTTCATTACATCTTCTAGCAGTGTGTCAGGTATAAACCCATTATCTGAAGAAGTAGCAAAGTTTCTTGTGAGGAAAAGCAACAAAATGCTTTCCAGAACAAATTTTACTAAAAAATACAACATATCTTTACATGTAAAATTTGCAAGCAAATGTTGGGGTTCTAGAAGGAAAGGAATTTTCAAATGCTTTTCTGGCACTTGAAAAAAAAAAGGAAAAAGAAAAGTGCAATACAGAAACTGAATTTATCACTCATATACTTAGATGCTTAATACTTGCTAAGAATCGAATCTTTGTATAGACTTCTCCACAACGTACCTTGGGATAACAACTGCACCATTTTTCCCTTTTGATCAGTTAAAATAGTACCTGAATGCTAGATCCTCTGTTTTCCAAAACATAAGAAAATTTTCCATGTTGCTGCATATATTCAAGAACAAAATCTCATGAAGAATAAATCATATCAGATCAGTTGTTTAATGAAAATTTAATATAGGAGAATAAATTTTATTTAAGCTTTATGCTAACTACAAAGAACATAACAAGGTTAAAAAAGGTCTCTTTTAAAAACTCTACTTTCTATTGAACAAATTCCCTTACTGCAGAATTCTCCAGTAATTTCTACATAGAATGATGGAATGTTTTGAGTTAGAAGGGACCTTAAAGATCACCTAGTTCCAACCTGCCTGTCTTGGGCAGGATGACCTGCCAGTAGACCAGGGTGTTCAATGTCACTTGTAGATTGAGTCCCGGACTGAACATTTCTTAAGGACTGGGCTTTTCATTTCTCTCCTAATGAGTACATTTCTATTAAAAAAAACTTATTTCAGCACCAAGTACAGCCCTTACCCTCAGGGTCATACGTCTGGAAAACTCTTCTTGCTTGTTCTGAAGGTGCCTCAGGAGCAACAAGGGCCATGTCCTATGGGGATGAAGAAAAAACCCACAAAGAAAATTTCCAAAATATTCTTACTTCAGATACAGATTACTGAGAAAATATTTAGCCATATTACACCCAGTTCGAGCCTAAATTAATGAAAATTTCAATACAACAGAAGAAAAGTTAAAGTAATTTAGCAATTTTGCTGATAGTGACATAAAACAATCAAGAAGTATGCTAAAGATTATTCCACAAACTTCTACACAAATTTTATGCAAGTCTTATCATGCAGATGTTGTGGCACAAAAGCTAATTAGAAACTACAATTCCAATCATCTGTACTCAAGAGCTCCAAGTGAGAAAGTGCATAGGAGAAAATGATTTGGAAGGAGTCCCTTTGTCCTGCACATCTCTCCTGATGGGAATAACTTGAAAATTGCTTGCTTTATGTGCTGGAAAGATAAATGCCAGATTTTTATATTAACTCAGTATCACAATAATGTAATTTTAAGGATCCATAAATATGACTTAGTAGAAACAAATCCACTGTTAGATGAAAAATTTTCCACTGATTTTATAAATTAATGATAACTAGAACAGTTAAAGAAAACCAATATTCTAACAGTGTATCTTCATGTATACATATGTTTTAAAATACTTTAAAGTACATTCAGATAAAGAGACTATATTAGCTCAACACAGTTGGTTTCAAGATGCCAAATAAAGTATGAAGCAGTTGTTGAGCACATACCCTGTCATAATGGGTAACATGTTATTATACGAGACACATACATACACTATGAAATTTTGTAATATTTGACCAACTCTAAATAATCTGGAATATAAAACATACTAAGCAGGAATAGATTTCATTAGCACAGTGTATTAAAATAAACTAATGTAAATATTTCTCTGTTTAAAACCAATGATGCCATAGCACATAAAGCTTATTAACAACAAGATGATTAGTGATTTCAAATTTCAGGATTTAACTCTGAAGAAGGGATATTTTAGTGGTAGTTTCTTATTTAAAAAATCAGCAGCTCACAAAGCCTACATAACAAGGGAGAACTCTTAGAATTTCCAATGGTATGGAAAGATATAACCCAAAGTAACTTCCAGTGGCATAGACACGGAATTTCAAATGTAAACTACATAGCTCTGCTTTGGTTTACAAGTATGCAGTTCCTTCCATACAATCTCAATGTAATCCAAGAATGAAGACTACCATTTGCGTTGTCCTCCCTACCCACAAATTATCTTGGTCATGCAGTACTTTCCACAGCTTCATGTGACACAAAACAGAATCTTTAAAGCAAGTCTTCTGCAACTGCCAACAAGTTTTTTTCATAGTCCAATTGCAAATAGTGTGTATTTCTGTTAGCATTTTAATTTTCAGGTCCTTAGTTTTTCAGTTCATGTATGTATACATGGGAAGAACTTAAGACATGAAGTCACTAAATGCATTGGTCATACTGAAAATTCTCTCTCTTTTAAAGGAACTTTCAAATATGGTAAAGACTCCATATTATTACATATTAACAATTTTTATTCACTAAATATGATGCACTGATGCTCTAAGAAAGCAACTTCAGATGGAAACTTAGAAAAATCTGTCTCAGATGACCAAAAACCCAACCTCTCTTACATGTAAGATGATTTTAAATTTTCACTGAGTTTGCTGTAGTATAAAATGTTAAAATGCAAGTTCCTTTACATACAAATCCCACACAACCTCTTAACTTATCATGTCATTCATTTCCACTATAGAGATAACTTTAAAAACTTCAATTAGTCCATATATTTGTACTGGGGGAAAAAATACCATAGGTCTCTTATGCAATAAAGCTGAAAATGTGATAAACATCTAACAAAAACATATTTCAGCTGCCCAAGCTGATATTTCACCATATGTGCCAAAATAGATTCCCCACCCCAGCCCTATGAATTGTATTTTGATGTAACCCATGCAGTGAAAGTTCCATATAAGGGAATCTCATAAACAGTTAATTATAATAATTATTTCCAATACTAAGAACAACATGTCCCAAAAATCATGTTTCACTCATTGGCTCTTGTGATCCACAAACAAGTCATTTTATATTACTTTGAAAAGTTATTCTCATCAGTAGTAACAGTTATTTTAAGATCCCATGCTTAGCCTCAGAGGCAAAAAATATTCTTCATAAGTTTTAATAAAAACATTCCCAAACTTTTCATTCTACAAATCCAAAGCAGAACATAATGGCTAAGCCACAGTGAAATGCTGGCTATGAGTTTTTACAAAAATCACACCCTGAAAGACCCAATGCCCTGAAAAATGAAATCTGCTTGCATATGAACTGCTTTTCTTCTAACATATCATTACTAAGTGATATGTAGAAGAATTATTTATTGTAATACTAACTTTATTCTTAAAAATTTACCTAAAAACAATGTAGAAACACTGATTGTTTATCAACTTTTTAACTTGCTGTAACTTAATCATATCTGGAGAACTGAAGTTTATTCAATCCGCTCTTCTGTTACAGAGAAAAGTGTGTATTTTTCAATGCTATAATCAGTGGCTTTCAAGGCAGCAACTTTTCCAAAATGGCTTCCTAAGAAAACAAGGTTGATGGGATCTCTGAAAGTTATTCCCATCTCTCTAGCTGAATCCATTGCCCAATTTCAATTTTACAGGAGTCTCACAACTGATTGTTGAAACTGGATGCCAGGCAGAGCATCTCAGTGAGGAGCTGGTTCAAAAAAAAATTTGATTTTATGTGTCAGCAAGGTTCCATTGGAGATTGTATTTTGAAAGAGAAAAGACACTTCACACAATCCTATGATGTACTATGTAACTGTATCATTATAATTTGGACACACAGGTCTTTCACACATGACTGGAATGCATTTCAAACTGGATAGTGCTCTGAAATTACAATGTCCAACTTCAGATCCTCCAGTGGCTGCAATCAATCAATCTCCACATCCACTCTACATACCCTGGAGCACACAGAGAATGTTGTTCTTCAAAAGGTGAAGGGATCCTGGTACCAAAGCCAGAACTGAAATGCTCTTTATAGCCTGAGATATAACAACTCATTAACTAAGAGAGAATAGAATTAATTGAATGCAGCTTTATTTGGGGGTAAGGAGCAGAAGTGCCATACGTATCACCATGCAGACAAATGAGCTTGTGTCCTAAAGGTATCAGTTTACTTGTAGAGACTGGCTAGGTAGTGAACCAAAAATTAAAATTTAACACAGACTGGTATCAGTTGAAAAGCAGGAAATGTATCATCACTACAGTAGCAAAAAAAGGTTCAAAGATGTAAAATGATACAAAAATCCAGTTGCTGACTCTAAAAGATGAAGAAGGCTCAATAGAATCCGGGCATTGCTTGAAATTAAATAGCAGCTTTTTTTTGTAGGTTTTTCTAGGAGCTATTTATCAAACCAAGGAAAAGAGAGTCCTTAAGATCTAAAATGGGAGGCCAGTATTACCATCATACAAAGGACTGAACAGTTGCAGGGGGCAGTGCCCTCGGTTGTTGCAGCCATGGCAGTGCCCTGCACAGAATGCTTACCAGGATTTTCTTGTGCTGGCCAATAGAATGTGCCATTGCTCTGCAGAGCACACTATCTTCCACGAGGGAAGGCATTAAAAAATGCCAAACTACTGGAACATACCCAAACAATACTTGAAGGAATACAAGGTTTTTCTCACTTTAGAGATGTATATGGAGAACCTGAAGGAAAGGTCCTAGACCTTTCTGTCACTATACAAGAGCTCTGGGGCCACAACTATTTCCACTTCAGAATGGCAGGTGTCAAAGATCATATACTGTATCCTCCTAAGCCTTGAAGAGGGCCTATGAGTCTATCTGGGATTCAGAAAATGCCAAAAGAAAATACTTTCCTTGAATAAGAAGAGAGGAAAAAGACAAAAAAGGAAGAATGCCACCCCCAAAGTAGCAGAATTCTTATCAGGGGTCAGAAAATAAAATACAGGCCTTGCAGTTTAGACCAGGTAAAGACAACAGTTAACCTGAAAGTGTTCATCAAGGGATAGGGGTGGTGCTGGAGGAGGAACATTCATGACAAGAAATTTGCTGCAACAAGGTGGTTAAAAGAAAGCAAATTGGCTCTAGCTGTACAGTGCCTTTCAAAAGTGAAATGACTGCATTTAATCTACAGTACCTGCAGTACCTTGCTGAGGACAGAAGAGAGTTCTCAATAGGGAAGAAAGAAAAGCTACATATGGACTGCTTTGAACTCTTTTTCACCTTCACTCATAGTACCAGAAAGAAAAGAGAGCCTACTTGATCCAAGGGTGGGGAGAGGCTGTGGAAGAAAAGCAAATACAAACCAAAGAAAAAGAAAAAGTAACAGAAATCTGAGGACTCTGTCAGCCTATTCGTCTGGAAAGCAGGGCTATTAACATACACTCAAATAAGTTATAGAAACCACAATATATCCTCCATTCCTTTGGGAGAGGGTGGTTTAATAAGACAGCCAACAAAAAAAGCCACAGTCTTGCAGTTTCTAAAAATAAGAAAAACTCAAAAGTACAGCAAATACCTGTTTACAGTTACATTGCCACAGATGTTGGTGGTTTATTTTAAAACATCACAAGAAGGCAACAATTCACATGGTGACTTGTTGCCTTCTTGTGATGTTTTAAACTAAGAGCTTAAACTAAAAAATAAGAGCTTCTTCAACATGTTCCTTGCTTTCACAGACAGATTATAAGAGATTATTGTAAACCAATAAAGATGAGGTATATAGTATTTTTCTTATTCAGTTACTAGTTTGTTTTGCTCATCAACACAAAATGTCTTTGTTTTGAAAGTAAAAATACATTACTGGAATTATAGACCAAGAGTCAGCAAATTTGAGTTTACTGGAATTCTTATCTAATAACTAAATTACATACTACTCTCCAGTCAAAAGCTTAATTTGAAAGGGCAGCTTTTCAAATTATATTCACATAGCATTTTTTTTTTTGGAAGACAGAACACAATGCTATATAAACACAAAACTTTGTTCTTAAGAGGAAACAAACTGGAAGTGGACAAATTCCATGTTTTATGACTTCCAAAACCTCCACAATATAATTCATTCAAGATGAACTTTAGCTTCTATTATTATGCTACCATTTTCTATGTAAAAAATTAATATCTAGTATCAAATACTATTTCTACATCTAATACTATTTCAGCCTATAGACATGAGCTGATTGCTACACAACACAATGGTGAGTATTAACATATTACTAATTCTATTTGGGAATTGCAATAAGGAGGTGAGAAATGAACATGTATGTCAGGAACATTTGATAGCAAAGTTTAAAACCAGTGAAGATGAACTGCAGAAATTTAAATCTTCCTAGCTACAGTTCTAACAGTACTGAAAGCTGCACTTAATGTTGGAAACCAGCCTACAGTATTCAGTTTCCCACTTAAACCATATAATTTTCTCTCGGGATGATGAAAAGCCTCTGACTTGCTTCAATCCAGAATGATGAAATGCTTTTTGAAAATAGACTGCATAAATTATATTATAACTCAAATAAGCCGAGTGTTTCTAAAGGATAATTCCTAGACTGGTTCATTAACCTAACAGTAATATTTTATGGCTTTTCATGTGAAATGTAAAAGCTCTGTGAAGAAATGAAGAAAAAAAAACTATATTAATAATGGCATGTGATCCACTGTCATTCAGTATTGGTAAGTAGCATTTCAAGAAATCTTTATATGCACATGTTGCTACAGGTACAGAGAAAATACTAAATATTCACAAACATCACAGTTTCATATGTTATAAAAGCAGTATTGCCATTTATGTTCATCTTTGAAGTATATTATTTCAGGTACTTTAAGAGTAGCAGATTAGAGCAATTAGCTTCTATAAAAACAATGTTTTACTCTTATTAATACAAAACCCATTATTTTTTTTCATTACAGCTATATTATATAGTAAAGCCCATCTCACTTCACTCCAGCTGCAAGAGTTTTCTTAACTGCACATGGGCAGAGACTGAATTCTTCCCTAAATACACCAAAACTGCTTCAATATTTTCATACCACAGTCTCTGACAACTTTGGCACCCCTCTGTAATACTTATTTTTAAAGTACACATATAAGATACCCTAAACTGTCAAGTGGTAGAAGAAAATGGCATTGGACTCCCTGTAACACAGATTGCATAAGCTTCTTATGTAAAACAAACCAACACTGGAAAAAATATACTTAAATATCTAAATGAGGTTGCTACATGAGGTGGCTATGAAGTTGATTTTCAGAACAAAAGAATATGCTATTCACATAGGTAATCACACGTAACGTCTTATGTAAGAGGAGAAAGATAGAAAACGAAGACAATAGCTAAAGTATCACTAAATGTGCTTCGCCTTTGCTAGGAGTTCAAAGGTCCCTCCTACACAGAATCCCTGTCTCTGCCTTTTCTCTGTAGTTTCATCCTTCCACATTTAGACTTTCATTTGATTAATTTACATATCCTAATCTTAACCCGAGCCGCCTTATCAAGAGGTCAGAGATGTTATTTTATTTTGTATGCAACAAAGCTGTTATCACTATGAAAGGAGTAAATAAAGGGACAAAAAACTTATTTTTCAACGCTTTTTAAAAAGTGGTTAGAAATTGGTTGGATTCACCCTATGTTCTCGGGGATTCCACAGCTGTCATGTGTATTAAGGTTTTGTGGATCAAACAATAGCTACAAACAGATTTCAACCAGGTTCTTGCCATTTATAAAATGACCCAAAGACTCCTGATGGAGATTCTCTACACAAGTTCAGTCTGTCATGTCACAGGTTTATTAGACAGTGTTTGAGTTTTGCAAAAAGCAGAACTTGGCACAAAGTTTCAGAGCAGGACTACAGCAGTTACTATTTTAAAGCCTATTCTTATTACTGAAGCATATGTTGGCATTCTGGAAGTCTCATTTACTGTTTCTAGTTCCTGCATCTATCCCAGTAGGGTCTGGGAACATGGGAATAAGGCAGGCTGAACACAGAATAAAAGAATATGTAAGCCTCCACTTCCAAGGATACATGGTGCCCTGCTCAGAAAGAACATCTGGTCTTCAGACATTTTGGAGAAAAAACATGCAAAGAGACAAATGGCCACAAAATAATTTCCCTGTTGTTTTGCCCAAGAACACTTCACTTAAAAATATCTTTAATAGGCATTCACTAACTATATTTAAAGCTCTATTTCCTAAGTTCTGTAATACATTAACGACTTCAGGACATTTTCTTGGGAAGAAAAATTGTAAGGGGAAGAATGATTCCTCGGATTCCATCCAGAACAAGTATTTATAACAAGGGAGCATGGATTAACAGTCATTCATAGAGATTCATTTCCTCAGACAGGACACACCACAGGCAGATTATCAGTTCATAAGCTGAGCAACCACTCTGTCACATGGTGAATACTACATTCCCAATTCTTAGTATTCCCAGTATTGTTATCTGGTATAAAAAAATATGCAGTTACTAGGCTACAATTATAGGACAAAATAAAATGGAAGGTGCTTTGTAAAGAAAAGAATGGATGGTGCAAGCCTGGCACTATCAAGGTTTACAATTTCTATCTCTTACTTCATCTAAAGGTACAGGGGACATGTGGAGAAGTTCATGTTTTTTGCCTTCTCTTCATTGTATTACTATAAGCATATTAAATTCTATATTTTGGAAGACAGTGGTTTAGCTTTTGGGGCTCTTATAAAAAATTCTGTGTGGAAATGAATCAAAATTCCTCATTCAAAATTCAATTTCTGGAATGATTCCACAAAAATAACTCCTGATTAGGAATATACTATTTGATGTCCTAAATTGGTTTATTTATTGACCTGCTCTGGTTTATAACCTTTGACAGTCATGCATATATGCAATTGTTGGAGGGGAAAATAAAAAGGAAACTAAACTCAACTTTTTTCCCTTCTCCACATGCTGAGGTTGCATCTTATAACAAACAGCACCTTTTACCTCCACCATAAATACATCACTGTGCCAAAGCCTCATGTGGACACTGGAGCATAGCACTGCATTTACAGAAACTCTGGAAAGGATGTTCTACTGCTCTTAACTAACACTCTTCTTTTAATTTTTCACTTGATACCAGATTAACTATTAAGAAAGCTAATGTCATCTTCCTAACTGTATGCGTATTATGCTTTTCACTCAATTTGGAATTACAAACACCATTTTTTTAACACAATAACTTGTTAAATATCAATTTGATTTTTAAATACTTCAATACTATTAAAAACTCTATTAATTGTATTTTAACAATTAATAGAGTTTTTTTTCATTGTATTTTAACAATGAGCCAGTATGTCTCTTAATCCAAATTTCAAACCCAGATTTATTTCCTCTTTATGTGATGACTCAGGCCCAATGTCTTTGCTATTGTATCAGATATAACTGGAACCAATATTGGTTTCACATTTAAAAGGGATACAGAATGATACAAGTTCTCAGACTTTGTTTCTATCCAGTACCTCTACTTTCAAAATTTGATAGTGACTCATAAATTATAAAATTGCATTTAGAAATTTCTTAGATGTATTTACTACTTGGAAACCACTCTGCATATACTACAGAAAGGAATGAGACAACTAAAATGCGTTTCTTTAAAAATCAGTCTCTCCATTGGTAGGCTAACACACATGCAAACTAGATGTTGCTCACAGCCTCCTCATAGCAACATAGAGATCTTGCTCTCCCTCCTTCTAGAGACAGGAGGCTGCAATTCCTTTTAGAAGTTTTCCTATGAGGTAGGACCCAATTTGTTACCTTCCAGCACCCAATTTCAATTTACATATGAAAGCCATACATCTTAATAGGAAGGAAAGGAAAATACACCCCTCAGGACAGCACATCCTACAAAGGGGCAGGAAATGACCCAACATTTCTATACTCCTCTGTGCATTTTTCACAACAGGTGCTTTACATGTTCATCACAAGCTTTCCACTAAACATAGAGGTAGCTCATGTTCATAGACAATGTATCCATCAAGTTATGGCCCAAATATTGTCTCAAGGAAATCCATTAGTCTCAAATATGTTCCCACATATTTGCTAATAACTTACTGCTAATTTTTAAAAATCAGACAAAAGTTTGTTTCTGAACCAACTAAAATGCAAACGCAGCAAGCAGAAAGTAAACAGAGCACACACTTTGAAGGGAACTAGGAAATGTAAATGGATGGATTATCTATAGAATCACTTTGCTTCTAACTGTACTTAAAATAGACTTGAAATGATTAAGGAGACAATCTTCCTAAAAATGTTTGATGTGATATTCGTGATCATTACTTAGGCATATTTTCCATTAAGTTTTCTGATTCAGGAGTGCTGCAACAATATTGAAAGCTTAACAGTTTGTGGGAAATTCCTTCCTTTTTGATTTGTGGATCTAGAAAAGGTTCTCTTATTGCATTGGTTTTCTACCCTTTATTCTCTCAGCCTTCCTTCCTTCATTTTAAAGAGTAACTCATGTAACAAGTGTTAGTGTTTTATTTTCAAGTGTTAGTGTTTTATTTTATCTAAGTGTTGCTGCAGCAGGAGTTTCTATTGGAACTGCTAGAACGCCCCATCCCTCCTTTTACAAGATTTTATCTAGGCATGGAAACAGCATGCCCAAAATCAGTTCAAAGACAGTCTCTCATCTATCTGAGCACAGAATAGCATCAAAATGTGTAATATTTCAGGATAAATTCTTCTCAATCAGTATAGCAACTCAGAGGGACTTTGCCTTCTCCAGTATTTAAAAATTTTTTAGTAAAGCTGAAGTAAAGACCATCAAAATTATGAGCAGACAGATCTTCTGTTTCCTAGCAGCTGTCAGAATTGACTGCTCATTTAAACAATGTGGGAAACAGGAAAATAAAATGAAACAAATATTTCACTTGAGCAAGTTAACTCTATGATGGCTACAGTTTGTCATGAAAGCCACCTCCACTTGAAACCAAAACCACATTTCTAATTAAACAAAAAACGAAAACCAAATACCATCCCCCCAACAAAAAAACCCAACAACAACCAAGAAAACCCACCAAAAAAAACTCCCAGAAAAACACAGAGGCTTCATAAATTACAAGGCTTCAGATTTTTTATCTTTAGGGAAGACAAAGCCACGGAGACTCTGGGTAAATTGATGTCACAAACTGTTTCATTAGAAACAAATATGCCAACACACACTGTAGCATCACAAACAGAATCTCTTTTACTAGAATGAAAAATTTAGACAAAATCTAAAAGTTACTTGATAAATGCTGGTGTGAAAATCACTGACATGAATGTAACAAGTACAAGTTCTCTCACAGAAAACCTTCCAAACAAACAATAAACAAACTGTTCAGAAGTACTTGTTCACAAAAAGGACCACACATTTGTCATAGGAACTAATTAACCTGCAAGTAAAATTGGACTAGACCCACAAATAGCAGAACAAGGTTCCATACTTATGCTCTGTGATCTTGCAAAGCTAGAGAAGGGTAGAACTTTTTAGAAATATTTTATTTTGATATGTTCCCTGCCAACAACGAGACATCAAAGCTGGCCTTTTTACTAGAAAACTCATTTGGAATTGCTTATGAACTTATGAAATGCTGTGTTATTCAGAACAACTTAAATTCATCTAGCAATAGCATTTACACTACAAATCTTAAACCAACCAGTAGAGTAACTTCCAGTCTTTTTGGGAGCCCACAGCTCCCACAGGAAACACCCTCCTCAATATTAATTTTAAAAATGAGTCTCTTCCTGCAGAAAGGAGCTCCTAAATTAACAATAGCAATATTTGAAGAGTCAATGCTGATTTAGTCAGGTGAGTGCTATTGTCAAAAACAGAACAGCATTTGCCTCCCTGCTTTGAAACGGCACACAGAAAATCGGAACTCTGCTTTAATCTAGAAATTATTTCTGCTGTTGCCTCAGACACCTATATCTTTTCCATTTAGGTGTCCAGACTATTCCAATAGAACCAATTCCTCTTACTCCTGAAAACTACAGACCCTATATCCACATGCTCTGTAACCATTTCCTGAAGTGGACTCTTCAAAATGTGATTTTAATTTCTTTGATGAAAACATATTTTTCAAAATTTGGTTACCTGCATTTACTGGTCATGGAAGTGAAAAACAAAAGGAAGTGCATAGATATTTTTCACTCCCTTTCCTAAGTAGAAGAGTTCTTAAGTTAAAGGATACACATAGGTTATTTTTGTAGAAACTAGAGCTGTTAACACAGAGTAATAATGACTGAATTTTTACACATGCATTTAGTTTCCTTTCCCACCACTGACAGTCTCTGTTGGTGTTCTGAGCTTAATGCTGCACCAACTAACACTCCCCCTCGGCCCTGCTCTGGTAAACACCACTGACCCACATTTAGGCTTTCCTATAGCAGTGTCAGTGTTTGGTGAGGTGCCCCTCAGCTGAACCCTGATGAAAGAGATTGTTTAGGAAGAGAAGTCAATGCTCTTTCTTCTGAGAGACAATGCTATTAAGGATGCAGAAGAAAGGCCCTGAGAATGTGTGGAACAGGTTACAGTGATCAAAGTCACAGAAATAAAAAAATGTAATCCAAAACCAATGTGGTTCCAGGAGCCCAGGACAGGACATTTTCCTTCAAAAGCAGTAATTTGTAGCTTATTCGGATTTCTCAGACAAGCATTTTCTCTGCTTATCTGACTCTTCAAGTCTAGAAATGCCACAATGCTGAAAATGGATAGCCAATTCTGTTGTGGCCCTCTGTGCTCAAAGACATAGAAACAAAGGAAATGTTTAAAGACCTACACAGCTGAAGCATCCCCACAGTTTCAAACACCTGAAGTCAGCAGACATACATTTATTCTATGCTGTCTTTTCACTTTCAATGAGTCTGAATTCAAACTTCAACACAATGTGGATTTGCATGTCACAACACAATTTAGAAAGCACATATTAACCTCTTGCTGTTCTTCCTATTGTTCGCACTGGAACATTTTCTTGTTATATTTGGCATAACATTTCAACTTGTTGGTACTCTTTTATAGAGTGTCTGACCACATTTTGACATTCCTAGAAGTTCTGAGTTGTCTCAGTTTGTCATAACTTCCTATGAGTATCATAAAAATAATTATGAAATGCCTGTACAACACTTCATCCAGAACATCACAGCCTTATTTAGAGCTGCCCCACTTCCTACTCTGTCTTATTCCTACAATGAAAGAGAAAAAAATATACAAAAAGACTGTAGTGATAAAGCTGATTTTTAGAAAACATTTACAATATCACATTTGCCTTCACACTGTCTGACAGGGAATGCAGGGAAACTCATTGTGTCAGATGAAAGATTCCTTGTTTGCTTATGTTGGACTGAAGCCATTTGAAAGTTTTTCTATTCACTGAAAGGAAGAGTGGGTAGGGAGTGGCAGAAATTATGGCTGCTTAGATTTAGTAGCCTATAGATTATCTACCTTGTTGCAAATGCACAGTCCATGACCACTAAGAGTAATAGCCACACTTATTTTTTTCAGAAAGCATTAAATTTGGATTGCTGAGCATTAAGCAGCTTTCTGACTTTATACACACAACAGCTGTGAAGAAAAATAACATGATGGTACTACTTATGGCTCTTTGCTAGGGACACCCCCTGTAATGATTCACAAAGTTTTTCCAACTCTATTATGACATCCATAACTATCAGAGTTTTGAAGAACTATTTAGATAATATAGATGTTTGCATGTACTTTCTGACTTCAAACCTTTACCCATCTGCAGAACAAGCTGTAGTATTTTTGCTCAAGACTCCAGAAATGACGATGTGAGGTTTCATTTCACATATTTCCAGATTCTATTTTCTTTCAAAAAGATCTAAGTATAAGTATAAATAATTATTTGGTTGATGACAGGTTGGTTATGTCCCAGACAACAAAACTACTGATACTGTCTTTAATAAAAGGTGCTTAAATCAAAACAATAAAGAAATCATTTGTTATTTCTCTGTATCTCTAAATCTCTGTACTAAACCAAGGTGAATAACTCACAGGGTATGTACAGAAATGCTATGACAGTCAAGAGGTAGAGATGGAGACCATGCAGGTAGAAGAAAACTTACTCTTTTAGTAACAGGACAAACTGCTGACCCACTGTAGACTTGTCTTAAAACTAGGAATTGACTCAACTGTCTCTGTTTACAGCTATTTCATGCAGCAGCAGTTACAGGAGAGCTTAAGCCCAATTACACAATTTAGTTAATTAATTTTCAGTTTAAGCTATAAGTGTGACCTTCAGCCAAAGATACCAAGCTGCATTTTCACATTAAAATCCATTGAAAATATAGAGAGTTTTAGAATGGCAGCTATGAACAGAATCATTTATTTTACAAACATTTCTCACAGTCAAAGCTAAAAGAATGGTCCACATTCTGAGTAGTGCAAACGTATTCTGGCAGACGACAATAGAAGTCTACAATATTTAAATCAAAATCTTCTGAGATAGAAGAGTGTGGTGGTTTATTGTTCTTCCATTGTTCATATATTGTTCATGATAGGAGAAAAATGTTTATCATTCATCTAATGTAAAAAATCTGAGTCAAACATCTAAATACTAAAGAACAGCAGCCAGCTTTCTTTATGTAGAGCAGTATGCAGAATTTGAGTAAAACCTTTAGCTTGTTAAACCAAGGAAATGAAGATTCTGTTCTGTTCCCTAATTTTCCCATGCTAGTTGTCTATAGCAACAGTATCCTAGGAAGATTGCTGTTTCTAGATTTCTAGACCAAATTTCTCAGCTGATGACAAAACTGCCTACTGTTCTGCTTAACAGAATAATTAATAATTACTTAACATTATTCTATTCAAAACTAAGGTCTTATGTTCCTGTAAAATTTATGCAGCTTGAAAGAATTAAAACTTGTTTTTTTTTTTTTAATTTAACCTTCACTGGTTTTGGCTCCACAGTTCATTTTTCTCTTTCCATTCTGAACATTTCTTTCTCATGTAATCAAACTCACTACCAAACTAGAAACTACATCCTCAGTACCAAACACATTTACACAACTACTCATGCTACTTTAAACACCTACTGATTAACCCTTGGCAATGAATTAAAGTTTCTTCCTGTAGTGTTTTACATGTAGCTTCAATTGATGCAATAACTGATTGTCAACACAATTTGTATTTCCACTGCAGCTGACATCTCTGCTCCACCTGAAATGCTCAACAACTGCTACTTTAGAAAGAGTGAGATGAGAGACTCAAATTCAAAAACTAAGAGCTGTTACACACCTTCAGTTCCTGTTTTGCCTAATAATAGTAACAAAAAACATCTAAGAAATTCTTTTCCAAGACCATGTCAATTCTTTATTCAGCTTTTTCATAATCACAGGCTGAAGTTGTACACAGCCTAGTGGAGTTCAGTGAAGAAAGGAGAACCAATTGGAGACACCAGATATTGATACCCAGTCACTCTAAACCCAGGAAACAGCCTTCATCCTAAAAGTAAGAGCATCAGAAGTGGATTTCTGTCAGGAAATGGCCTCTATAGACACTGAGCATTTGCTGTGATAACATTGTGACAGGAAGGCTGGAATGGCATTAACAGAGCAATTATACCTATTTGCAACACACTGCTGTCCACATAGTACTGACTTTGATGATACCATTCAGAAAAACTGGGGATAAAATTTCAAAATTGAAATAAAAAAGCTTTACTAGGAAAGACTGGGGAGAGAGTAAAGCAGAAAACAAATATCCAAAGGTGAATAAGGATATTCTTTCTTCCTATTCCATGGAATAAGGAAGAAAGAATATTTATCTGACATCAGGGATCAAAAATTTACAAAAAAAAAAATTCAGCATGTAAAACTGGCTAATTAATTTCAATGATTTTTTAAAATTTAAGTTTAAGGATTAAAAAATACTTCTACACAAACTTTCAATATATTGTGGAGGTTTGTTTCTTAGTAAGTAAAATCTAGGCATTTGTGTTGCCTTTCTAAATTTCAGGCAAAAGTTTTACTTAGGGAAATTCAACAGTTCGAGAATTCACAGTTTTATCTTTGTCCTATGTTCTAGAATTTATTTTCAAGATTTATAGTTAAAGTTTTAATTAACTTTTTAAGATATTAGTTATAGGGAAGTTAACTTCTAATAAGTATCAATAAATATACTAGTAGGTACCATTCAAAGTTTCAATAAAACTTTTAATCAGAAACAAGTGTTCTATAAAAACAAAATTTAAGGTAAACAACTTACAATCTTCAACTAAAGAAACAGAAATCCTCTCCTTGGAAAATCTGGTCTAAGTTTTTAAACTGAGAGTCCTCCCAAAAGCATTTTATGTTTCACAGGCTACAATAGCTATCTGACAGAAGATACATAAAGAATTATTGTAAAAGTCCTGATATCTATTTTAAATCTAGAACAACTACCTACAGATTAAAATTTATGAAAGTACTGTCAAGGAGATGAAACCACTCCATAAGAAAAATTTAAGACAGTACTTATCCCAAGCATGGTGTTCCAAAGCATAAACAACCCCCAGCCCAATAAATTAAGCTAAAACCAGAAGACTTCACACTGCAAGTTGTGAAATAATGCTAAAGTATGGGAACAACTCTACCTTCAAGAAAAGGCTTAATTAACAGTTTTAGTGACTGTGTTTTTCCATTAAAGCCACATAATAGTCACCTTGTAGCAAGATCTGTACTTTGAATTTATGTGGTGTTTATCTGCCTGAGGTTACCAAAACCACATCTAACATACCTTGGCAAAGAAGACTGTGAGGTGTGTTTCACTGCCAAGTATCCAAATGGGAAATTTTGGAGATTTCAAATAGGAGCCAACCTAAAAAGGTACAGGAAAATTAGAAATACAAAGCAAACCCAGAAAGGTCATCTAGTTAGTGACCAAATTAATGAAAATTTAGTTAGTTTTCAGAATGGCTAGGACTCCACTGCTATAAAACGTTTAATAAAATGATGTGTTTAGCTTGCAGACAAGTACTATGATTAACAATACTATAATCGGATGCTAATGAAAGGTAGAAGTCCACTTGATTTATTAACTGGCTTTGGATTAATTAATTCAGAATCGACATTTATTAAATGAATTAAAGGACAGTCAGTTGCAGACAATACACCAACATTCTGCCAACTACATTATTCTCTTTTACTCTGGCGCAAGGTAAAGGAATTTAATAGAGACTATAAAGAAAGCAAGGAACAACCAAAAAGGTTCAGGAATTAAAAAGTATTAATGCTGTTTCAAAAGTAGTCTTTGTAGAACAGCCAGGACCTATGACACCAAAGATGCTGGATAAGCTCAGGAAGGACTGTCGCCCATGGGTGGGCCCCACACTGGAAGCAGGGAAGTACAAATTCCATGGAGGACCAGCATATGGACTGTACTAATTAATGGTGCACTACAGCAGGAGTCCCTTGCTGCAGCCAGCCTGGGAACAAGTGAAGGAGTTCACTGCAGCGTTAAAACAGACAACCTGGCTGAAAAGGACCAAGGGTGGAGGCTGTAATGGATGTCTTTAATTTGTTGTAAGCCATGATTTGATTTGCTGTTACAGGAATTACTGTAACAGGAACCACCTGAGCCAGTGGAGGAGCAGCCTTACAAGAAGCAGATGGAGTGCAGCAGTGACGTGACCTGAGCTGGCTTTGGTGCCCAATGACTCCAGGCAGAACCACGTCTCCTGTCCTGAGTGACCACCAGAACAGAGGGAGCCCAAAGCCATGGACTAAATGAACTCAAAGGACATTACATGGACATTCAGCAGGGGTGGTCAGACTAAGGGAATGACAGACACATTTTATATCAAAGGGTGGAAAGGGGGGTGGTGTTTGATGATGTTGCATTGAATAGTGTGGGACTTGAGTATGACATAAATGGTATGGAATAAGGGGTGGAATGTGCTGCTTTGGAACAGAATAGTTTATTTCCTTCATGGTGGCTGGTATGGGACTGAGTTCTGGATTTGTACTGAACATAGGGTTGACAATACAGAGATGTTTTTTGTTGCTGCTGAGCAGAGCTTACACAGAGCCAAGGCCTTTTCTGCTTTTTCAGAGCCACACTGGCAAGGGTGATAGGATGCAAGGTGGGACAGATGATCCAAAGTGACCAAAAGATATAAAGTGGGAGGGAAGAAGGAGGAATGGGGGGACATTTGGAGTGATGACATTTGTCTTGCAAAGTAACTGTTACACTTGATGGGGCTGTGTTCTCCTGGACATGGCCTGTCCATCAAAACCCATAATTAACTTCTTGTTTTGCTTTGATTGTATGTGTGGCTTTTGTTTTCCCTACTAAGTTGCCTTTATCTCGACCCATGAGTTTTTCAGCTTGAACCCTTCCAATTCTCTTGCTGATCCTGCTGCTGGGGGCACAAGTGAGCAGGTGTGTGGGATGTGGCTGCTGGCTGGGCTTAAACCACAACAGTAAAGCACAGAATTTCTCAAATAAAAACCAGAAATCAAGAAATTCTGTCACAACAGGAAGAAAAAATATGGACTAAGGTGCACATCAGGTAGTTTCAAATGTTCAGAGATAAAAACATAAAATACCTTTTAAATTTTGAATATATTTTATTTAGAATACAGTTGCTTAATAGTAGTTTTATCATTTTTATTTATGGATATTTATTTTAAATTGAAGACAGTGAAAGCATAAAAAGAGATCAATAAAATTGCAGCACAACAGCAAGCCATTTTGGGACTTCACAGTTTTAAAACCATCTACAAAACTATAGCTAGAGTTATTTCAGTAAAAGCATCAGCTTCTAACTAACAATAATCAATAAAGTTCTAATCTAAATAGCATCAAACAACATTTACTCAGTAAGATGCATTTTAAAATTTTATCATATATTTGCCTTAATACATGTCTTATATGTCTTAATATATTAAGTTGGACATTATTTGAAAGTTCTTTAAGATCTCCAAGGGTACACAGTAAAGTTTTCAGTAATACTGTTAAAAAAGCCCACAAAATCTTAATAAAAGAAAAATTTTAAATTATGTAGAAAACAGCTTACCTTACAATATCTCAGAGATTCCATCAACGTCAAAAAGCCTACTGTTGCCTGTTTATGTATGCCAAGAAGTTCTGTTCAAAAGAAAACACAAAATTTATTCAAGAAAAACCTGCAAATTCTGTTTTAAGTCATTTTTCTTACTTTCAAAATTGGTCAAGTAATAACAATTTTAAGTTATGCAGTTTTAGAAACAATAGCAAATCATCAAGATATAGTTTAAAATGGTCATTTCTCTCTATATATAAAACAAGATCTCTATAAATATGATCTCTCTATAAAATAAGATCCAGACTCAAGGTTTTAAGAGGTTCCTGTTGATAGTCTCTTTTAAAAACCTGTTGGACTTTGTAGGAGGGCAATTCTTGCAATTTACATCACAATTATTCTTAGAAAAATCTAAGAATAGCTATCTTCAAGAAGAGAAAATCCCATATACATGCATAAATTAATGCTTTTTCCTCTCTCCCTCTTTTTTCTTAGAGTTCCTTGGCCATATTTATCTAAGCATTTCACATTCTGAATAATAAAACACAATTTTTGAAATAATAATTTTTTAAGTAGAAAAACTAATTTGATTTTCAATACTGACTTCCATTTAAAGCTCTCAAACACACACAGCTGCCAGAAACAGCTGAAATATTTATGTACTACTGATTGGAAGAGCACTTACAGAGCCTTACTTGAGGTCCTCTAATATAAATAAAAAGAAAGTACTTCAAAATTCAAGCTTCAAACCTAATTACACAGATTTGGAAGAAGCTCTGGGGTTTCATATACATCATCTAAAGAGTTCCAAGTACTGTCTGCTTAGAGCAGCACTGCTAGATCCCCAAACACTGTCTAACATGAGCAGCACATACTGGAAGCACACACTATGATCAATTTAATCTGGATTTCCTTTATTTTTTTGAACACTGAATTCCATATTTGAAAGTTCCCTCTAAAACACTAAGCCTCAACCATAATTTTTAACACCAGTCATCTCTGTACAACAGCATAAAACTGACATCTTTACCAATGGGCTATAGCCTCAGGACCATAGCAAGTGAAAGAAGCCATTCTGAATTTAAAAGATTCCTGGATTTGCAAAGTGAACTCTGCAGCACCAGACATGCTATACTCCCTTCACCAACTTCACTGAATTTGCAACAGTGCAGAACAGTTATTATAGTAATGGTTTAATTTTTCCCTCTACTGTTAAGCAAAAGTCCCCATACATCCAATTCTGAAAATCAAAACCCAAAAAATGTACAAACACAAGCTTGTTCACTACCTTTGTGTCTGGAAGTACAACTCCTTCCTTAGAGTGTGAGCTATACATACTAAAAGGCTCTTTGCAGTGTAGAATTCTTTGATCTGAAAGCTGTGCTTTTACAGATTACCTTCAAACTTGCTTAGAATTAAAATATTCAGGGTGCATAGATCATCCTTTGCAAAACCCCATAATCTCCCTGGCTAATAGCTGAGTGGCTGAAAATTACCATATGCTGAGACAATTCATCCTTTCTTTGAGCTGGGGGAAAGAGAGCTATAGCCCAATTAAAAAAACTAGTGAAGAATCCTGCAAACTAGGGAAGAGCTAAAATACAGAAATAGCACATTTATATGTGCAATGAAGGAAATGAGTGGCAGAAGTAAGCAACAGTGCATTAGAGAAGTAATTTTATGCATCAAATGTATTTCTTAAAAACCAGTAACAAAAATCAATGAGGAGTCCAGTCTGCTAAACAAGGGATTGAGATGTAGGAGCCAATAACTGGGCACAGAACAACTAAGTCCCATGTAAATAATATTTACTATTCAGAAAAATTACTCAAAAATAATTCTATGCTTAAGTACTTTGTTCCCCTGAAAGATAGCTAGCTGAGAACTCTCACTGATAACTAGAGAGTGCTGTGATTCTGGCTACAACAGTAGCCACACAGTGTGAATATTCTGAATAGTTAGTAGTCAAGCTACACAGGTTATGTATCTGTGTAGGAAGCTCCTAGGTTAACTTCAGCTTGTAGTCACTGATCTACCTATGCCTCCTTCAGAATGAGCCAACAGAGAGGAGAGACACAAAAGCAAAAACTACTCTCATATGATTTACAAAGAAACAAAAGGAGACTAGTTGCACTAAATCAAAGTTTATTCTGTGAATATCCTTACCCCACAAAGAGAGAAGATTACTGGAAGACATCTGATAACACCAAAGATCAAATAAGAAAATTAATATTTATGCCTCTTGTCACAAAGTTAGTTTCTATTGTTGGAAAAGCACTTTTGCAAAGGACTCAAATTTCTGAACCCATTTGTTTCCATCTGCATCAGCACAGCGCCACCCAGCGGCCATAGCAACCCCACAAATCCCTGGCACCGCCCGGGAAAAGCGGTTCCAGCCCTGGCTGCATTCGTAGGGAACTACTACAGTGCATGGAGGAACAAGAGCCCTAAAATAGCAGTAAAGAATACCAGCTACCTCCCCGTATCTTCCCACCGTGGGTAGCTATGGCAAGAGAAGAGATCAGAATAAGAAGAAAGGTTTAAAGGAGAACATGTCAAAGAAGACATATCATTTCACTGGCATTTTTACCACCAGTGGCCAAGAACAATTCCAGTGAGTAACTCCTACCCTGTTTGGAAAATATGCAATACTGTGAGAGCAATACTCAGTGCTCTGAGTATAACCTGCAAAGACATGGTAATTCCTCAAGTTTGCCCTGTCTGTTCTTTCGTCACTGCTAAAATTACTGGCAGTACCTTTACAAAGGCTTATAAATAATTTTAATTATTTATTAATTAAAAACTGCTTATCTAAATAGTTGAAAAAGAGGTAAAGTGACTTCAGATAACTTCTGAATAAAACAGTATTCAGTCATTGCTATTTTGATACCTTCAACCCTTCTACGTGAAAAGCTCATAAGCATTGACATGAAAGAAGCTGAAGGTTTTACACAATAAGAGAAACAAAATCCAAGAGAAATACTCAAAGAAGAAAAGATGACAAAAAGGACTTCTATATAAAGGAAATGCGACAATGTATCCAAAATTCAGCTTAGCCTAAGAAGTTGTGAACAGTACCAGCTGCTCTTTATCTTTCTTTTTGATAGACTATAACAGATCACTTGGTAACAAATATGATTATAGATGTAAGACTGTGTATTAGCAGGTTCTGGCTGTAATTATCCAAGGGCTTCAAGAAAATGAAGGGCTCCCAATATAAAGTCCAATTACTTGACTGGTCAGAAAAACTAACAGGACACATAATACCAGATCCTTAAGAAGTACTAAAGATCATTTTCTGTTCCTCCACTCTCCACAAAAAGTCAGACTCTAAGGGAGCTCTCATTCTAGGTTTTTAGGGCAGAACTGACTGAGAACCTAAATGCTGACTATTACTGTGTCCAAAGAAAGTTCAGCATTCTCAGAAAAGAAAAAAAAATTCCATTCTGGATAACTAAGAAAAAGCCTAACAGAAAGATAATCTGAAAGGCAAATGAGGGAATGAACTCACAGTTTTCGAAACCAATATATTGAATTGCAGAACAGCAACTTAGCCTCATGTAAAGGAAAGCTCCTAGAAAATTCAGAATGATTGACTGATCATAATCTAAAAATTCAGATTGATATATCATAATCAAAAAGGGAAAATTAAAAGTACTGAAGAAAACATACACATAAAACCCAGAAGACTAATTGAAACAAATTTCTATTAGAATTGGGGGGGAATAAATGACAACAATGTCAAATAGAGGAAAGTTAGATAGAATATCCAAATGACATTCTGTAAGTCTGAAAGCATAGGCTGCACAAAATCATAATCAAGTGCAAGTCTAAAATGTCTCAAGGGAGATTATATTACTTGTTCATTATCAAACCAGAGCACTTTGATTCAGGTCTTGCATGGATCTGTCCTGAACCTCATTTCAAGTATCTTCTGTGCTGACGTAGATGATGGAAAATCATTGTAAGAAACATGCTTGTGAACCCAAGATGGACTTTGCAGCAGTTAAAGAGGAGATGTGAACAATTCAAACTGTTCCTATTTCCATATAATCTCTATTTGTAAAATGAAACCCAAAAGCCACAAAAGCCCTCTAATCATGAGCCTCCACTGAATCCCTCCACTGTGTCAATGTCTTTCCTGCGCTGGGGAGCCCAAAACTGGACACACCACTCCAGAGGTGGTCCCACAAGTGCCAGAGAGAGGGAAAGAACTCTTCTCTTCAGCTGCTGGCTACCCTCCTGCACAGCCCTCCTTGGCTAGAAGGACACACCAGTGACTGAGTGCAACTTACTGCCCACAGGGGCCTCAGGTCATTTCCTACAAGGCTGCTTCCCAGCCAGCCAGTGCTGCCCTGTGCTGTTCCACGGGTTTATTCCATCCTGGATGTAGGACTTGGGTGCACCTCAGGACACTACTGTCAGTCCATTTATCTAGTTTGATGTGGCTGTTTTGAACAGTGGCCTTGTCTTCAAATTTCCCAAACTGCAGAGACTGCACTCCCTTCCATCATCCAGGTAACATCTACATTCAACTTGTAGCTGACAATCCTGTATTCACTGATACTAACATCAGCAATTTTGTTCAAGTATGTTTTACTTCCATTTGAAGTCTACTTAATTCAAAGGGCAGTAAACAAGGAGACTATCAAAACAGAAATGGAATATATTCCCAATCTATAAGTCAGCATCTCAGAGTATGTAAAAAATAACAAGCATAAACTAGAACCAACTTACTCATTCCTGAACATTCTCTGTCTCCATCCCACACGTTAGAAACAGCATGTCCAGTCAACAGCAGATTAATCAAACTTTGGCTACACAACAGAAAGAAATTATGTAAGACATAAGAAATTAAAAGAGACATGAAACTTATTTCAAAAAATGTGATTATCTGTAACAAATTTAAAACTTATTGGATTGCCCAAGCAGATATTTTGTAACTATTTTCCATTAACTAGTAGGTACTTTAATTCAAGAACCCTAATTATCAACTCCACTCTTCCAAACACGACCTTGATGTAGAATTTAGCCCTGAATTTGAAAATTATCCATCTGAAATTGCAATGAGAACAGAAGCCTTTCCTCAGAACTGATGTATTAAAAGGAGTGAAATAGACACACTTTTCAGTGTTGCTTTTAGTTATTTTTAAGTTACAATTGAGTCTCTTTAAATGTCACTAACTTTCTAAAAGAATGATCAGTTACATAAGACAAAAAAATTAGCTCAAAAATCTGTTTTAAGTGGTAGCAAACTTTTTTTGCAGCTTACCTTCCATGACCATAAACAGGATCTATCAATGGCTCAGCTGCATCTTCAATTTCATTTTTTATGTTTTCTATACCCTGTAGAAAAATTACAAACATTTTTGCTGTCTTAAGGAATGAGCTGCAACATTTATACAACAGAATGCAACAGTAAAACACTGGGAGGCTGATGTTTTTACATGAACTGATAAAGGCTGCTTTCTCTTCAAAGGAAGATGTTTTCAAACATCTTGCAAGGAAGGATGTTTTCAAAATGTGTAAGTATAAGTCTCCCAGATCAAAAGAAAAAAAGACAAACCAAAACCCAAAACAAACCAAAGGACTGAGCTTTTCAAATTTTTAGGCTGGAACTGTACTGCAACATAGATGAAGGTACCATTTCATCAATTTATCTGGACTTAGCTCATCAGTTTATTTGCTCACTTTTTACAGAAAAAGGGTTACATGATCAAACTTTCTCTTAACAAAGAAATAAAACCCACCCAAAAAATACATCAAGCAACCCACAAACCTTTGTCAGTATTACAGAATACAGAAAGAGCAATACTCCAAATCTGTTTGTCCATGCCGAATATTGATCCCAAACTGCAGCCTTCAGTTCAGGGAAGCTTTTGAATGCTCGTTTGCTAAAGACAAACAACAATAACAAACAGAAAAGAAGCATTGATTAAGGTGAAGCATTACAATGGTGTCAAAAAGCACTACCAAGAATTACTAACACCTAACATGAAAATGTCAAAGTAAAAGTAGAACAGATCTGGTGTTATATACAGAATGACACAGCAGCTCCTCTGGAGTTACAGTAACTGCCATCTGCAGATGATAAATAATTCTGGAGCAAAATGCAAAAATGAGCGATGTTTTTATGCAAACACTAACCATAAGGTTACACATACGTGTGAAAGAGCTGAGTGGCTTGCACCAATACTGTAATTCTATAAAACAATGTTACTGAAATTGCAAATAGACTGTATGTCACCAAAATAACATTTGCATTATACAGTATTCTGAACGACATTCAGCCCAGAAACAATGGAGAAAAACCTTCTACTTAACCAGGTAAGACTATCTTCCAGGCTTTTGAAGCAATTATTTTATTCCCCATAAGAATTTGACTTTGCTAGACATTAGCTCTGGAAAAGTAAATTGTTCAAAACATTGAACAGTGGTACATTGACATTTGGGATACTATCTTATTGCATAATATGGTGACTGCCTGAACGATAAGGTAACACCACGTGATCATATGCTTAAAAAGGAAAAACAACAAATAAAATCTGAGGAAAGGAAGAAATTCACCAATATCCCAGTGAAACAACACACTTGCAATTCCTTGGGTAGTTAGAGCTAAATATTACATTTCAGAACACAAACATTAGTTTGAGTAATTCAAACTAGATCATAGTCTTTGTTTAGCTTACACAAACAGTACTTTTTTTTTTTTATTTCTTGCACACTTTTAGTAAGCTTTGTTTAAAAAAGAAACAAAGATCTACAAAAATATATCCACAGATGGGTGTACTCTGGCTAATACTTGATTTCTAAACATCCTTTCTTCATCAGTGAGTACACATGGCACACAAAGTATGCAAGGCAAAGCTAGTTCTGAAATCCACCTGATGTCTAAAGGCAAATGCCTTGATGCACTGATTCCCAGTGAGAATGACAGAAAAAAATTAATTTGGTACAAGTCCAAAGACTCAAGGGTGAGCAGGAGGGGAGGAGGAACAGCAGGAAATTAGTGTTTTGATCAGCTAAGGTTATAAAAATTTTCTATTCCTGTCTTTCTTATTTCCTTATATGACAATGGGTTTAAAAAAATAAGCTAAAATTACTACTGATAAAATGAGCTGTGGTTATTTCAGTTCTAATTAGAAACATTTTCCATCTCAGGTGTTTTTTTGAATTCTGCTGCTCTTTATTTACTCTTTAAGGATTGATTTGTATCATACTTACCCAACTGCTCACTATGAAAATAAAAGGCTGTTATCTTTAAATATAAACTCACTAGAACTGAGAGCTCTGGGTTTAGCTCCCCCCCAAAAAAAACCTGTGTTTAAAGTATGAAACAAAAATCAGTCTTGTATGTAAAACATTTAAAAAAAGGTTACTTGTGGTATCTCAAATTAGGAAAAAATACTGATTGCATTATATAATTATTGAGGATTAACATCTTTAACTTAAATAATAATCTCGATTCGATTCCCAGAACTCTGTGTTCATAAACTTGAAATGCATAAACTATCTAGCCAATTTATCCCATTACATTGCTCCAGTTTTATTTTAAAGTCTAATACTTCTGCTCAAAATTATATTCCATTTTAAATGGCTAAAATGCAAAGAAAAAACACAACCCCCCCCCAGACTAAAACTTGGATTTCAAGTTTAACCTGATGAGTAGCACACAAAAAGTTCCTCAGCATACTCCTTTCAGGCCTGTGAATATTAGTGTAACTTCAAAATATTGCATTTTAAATGTTCCAACATATTACTTACTGAATTAATGCATGAAATCGCTCAAAGCCAAGCTCTTCGACAGCCAAGGCAGCTATACACAAGAGACACTTTTCAGCACTACACATGGCAAAAAAATGACACAAGATACACACAGCAAGCTAGAATACTTTCAAGCTCTAATTATATTCTTAATCCTCTCCTGGCATTTAAATTTAACTGATTAGTATAAACTAATTTACTGCAACATTAAGATTCCACCATACAAATTAGTGAGAACATTTCTCTTTGGACTAATCAATTTATTAAAAGCACAAAGCCACTGGCATGTTGGAAATATTTGTCATATACTGAGCTGTTGATTTTGTACAAAATGTGGCTGTCACAAAGTCACCAAGCATATGCATTCTATAGATATAATTTTACAGGTTAACAAGAATTACTATTTCCTAGAAAAGCAAGCATGATTATTTTATCAGTGTAGGTAAGCTGTATTTTTTCTTTGAATATAGACTTCTGTTACTGAAATTTAGTTCGTTTTTTCCCCTTTAATGCTTATTTATTACAAACAAAAAAGTAGAATTACTCTAAGCAGTGTTACACATTCTGTTTTTAAGCAAGTTCTTGTTCTCTTTCAATAACGGGTAAAAAGCCTTTCAAATTAGTGTGCATCCAGGACATAAAAAAATACAGCATTAGTGTCTTCCCAAGTTCAACACAGGCTTTATACCTTCCCTTTTTCTTTTCTTTATCTTTCTGCTAGTAGAGCAATACACAAAACAGACAGATCTGCTTTCTGATAGATACCACTTGATGCTGAGTATTTAAACAAAGTCTAATCACCGAGCTACAGAATGTGGCTGCATACAATTCAGTTAAGATCTGAAACCATTAGGGTTAGTACTACTGATAATTCTCCCCACCAGAATTCCTCAAAAGACATTTTATGCCTATTCTGATTGCATTTTAAAGATGTACTTAATTTGCCCTACATGCAAATACAACTGATTCTCAAGCAACAGAATACTTTCATTTTTTACTTAAGAAATACAGCAGCAGCAGTCTTAAGAATTTTAGTTTTTGTCATTTGAATAACTACAAGGAATTGCTCAGATTACCAAGAGTAAAACTGGACTTTAAAAAATGTATTTTTAAGACATTTTTATAAAATATGAAACAATGAATCTAAATTGCAGAAAATGCTGCAAAACTAACCTTGCTTGAAGAACACATGTTTTTGTAACAGAAGGTTAGAGGGACTAATTCATATAAAGCAATCTTTGAACCTGGGAACTTGCACTACTAAATCCAACACATGGCCAACAAGTGACTGCTATACACCACAAAAGCAGATGGAAAAATGCTATTGCATTCAGTAAGTGTGTTTGAATCCACCTTTTGTCCACAGAGCAGGATGACAGGCAGTTTCATTCTGTTACTAAAGAACAGGGTGAAATGCTAAGATAATTACTATTTGAAATAAAGGGAAATAAGTAGAAATTCTAAAGAGAAGTAGAGCTATACATAACCCAAACAATGCTAAATAAAGACAGTGCTTAGTGGAACAAAAAAGAACAAACAGCAAGAGAACATGAGATGTATGAGAAAAACAATTGTTTAGAAATTCCTTAAAATGATACTCTATCATGCTGTGTCTAAGCATATTTCATGGCTTTATTATAAACATATCCCCATATCCAACTCTCAAACAGCCTGCCATATGGAACTATGTCTGTAATACTCCCTGCTCACCCAACTCATCTCTTAACTCCTATCAAGTATGACAATGCCAGTTTCTATTTTTATTGAGTACACCAGCCAAGCAAGAAATAAATGTGTTCCTTTGCACTAGCAGTTACACAACTTTGCATTACTCATAATATCTTCTTCTCAACATCTTTGTCCCCCCCTTAACCAGGTTAAGAAGATGGTTTACAGGTAAATGGCAAGACAGAGGAAGGGAAAAAAGCCCAAACCTAACTAACATATCTTAAATAGGTAGGAGTACAGCATTACACATAGAAGGCAAAATGCTGTACATAGGAGAGGTGCATTCAGTGTCTACAGGGAATGTAGAATAGAAACAATGAAAGAGAACAACATTGCCCATGACATAAGCAGGCTGTACATGGGAAATGTATCCTGGTCTTCCTTGAGCACATTCCATGTTATTAAGGACAAGTCAGGCAGAACTTGAAGACTTGCACAGAAACATGAAAAATGTAGTTATGTAATAGAATGGATTAGTTCAAAAGTGTCAGTGTTGAGAGTAATTATTAACTTAAGTGTGTGTTTAAAAACAGTGCTGAACAGTTTCTACAGTTAAAAGTCCTTTGGAATCAAGGAATACATTAAAAAACAGGACAGTAAGATCCTGTAGATAACTAGTCTCTGCTTCATTTTATGTAGAAAACAAACTTCCTATCACTGGCAAGAGCTTCAGAGACAACTAAAAAAAAGGAAAAAAAACCCCTGGAATTTCAGACTTATAACTGCCTTATCTTGCAAAGGATAAAATAGAAAAGTTGCAGATAAAACCTTCTGTATAATACTTTTTCTTACTTCAAAAAAATGCTCACCTAGGAGCTCTTATGCACTGACCATCTGTTTTTTCAAATAAACATCATTTAAATTATTTTTATTTGAGCCTTCTAAAGCACAGGGAGCACTTGCTAGAAGCAGATGAAGATGACTCATAACAAAGAACTCCAGCACTACAAATTGCTATAAGTAGCTGTGCAATATAAATCTATTTGTACGACTCTTATTTTGTAGTTATGCCACAAACTGCTGAGTAACATATTCCTTTCATCAAAGATAGAACCTCTATAAGCAATATGTTCTCATGTGAAGAGATTTTCATATTTCTTAAGGCACAAATTGTGAACAAAAACGAAAAGAAAAAGCAGCTTATCTTTTAACACATTAGATCTTTCCTGTTTAAAGAAAACAGGAAAGAAACAAAGAAACTCTCTGATCATATGTGCACAGACAAACGTTCCATGTCACTGACTCTGCAGTACTTAGATATAACTGGATGCCTCATCTTAGCGCAACAGATGATGTCTCCTGGATCCTTGATGTCAGTAATTCATGCAGGAGTGAAGACGTGCAAAAAGCAGGTAACTGAAAAATTCCAAACTAAAAAAAAATTATGGTAATTTACCAGAAGGTGATTTAAATTGTTTGGTACTGCACAGACAAATGGAAAAAGGTTACTTCTCCATAACAGAGGATCCAGAATAATTTAGAATAAATAAAGCATTGGAGAATTTTCTACAAAATTCCTCTAAAGCAACAAGTGACAAGTACTCTTACATTTTGAAAAATGTAGATTTTTCAAAATTAAAATGTATCAGATCCGACTAAATTACAAAATAAAACTGAAGACTATGGAAATTGCTGAAATTCTTTAGAAACATGTATGTTAGAACTCCAGTGATAAGACACCACATTGCTTCCAACAAAAAGGACGAGTGCCTCTAATTATAACAAACAAAAATCTTGTCTTTTGCTAATGGAATCATAAAGGCAAACCCCTCTTCAATGAATTAATAAAATAGCATTGGTCCCTCAAAAACCATGTAATACTTCACTAAGTGATGGGTAATTTAGCATAGAAATACATCTTACAAGGTTGCTCCTCTTGATGACTAGATTCTGCAGGACTTTCAGAAATACTAGCAGTTTCTTCGGTTGTTTTTCCTCTTATCCATGTTGCCAGACAGTATGACTCAGAATTATCAGAGCAAGCCATTTCCAAAATATCACATAATGTATGACAGAGAAGGTTCTTCTGCTCCTCTTCTGAAAGATCAAAAACCTACATGAGTCTGATTGCTGAGAACAATTGTCATATACAAGCTACTAGTATCTTTTTCATACATTAATGCTATCTAAATAATCATTACTTTTATCTCATTAATTAGTAATGTTAATTGCTCTTTGACTATATTGGACCAAAGACTATAAGGCTGTCTTTAGAAAAATGTGGTTTTATAGGATTTGCAACCCATTCCCTTTCTAATAACAAATTTCAATTAAATATTTCTAAAACACAGAAGTATTAAGCACCAGCAGAGACCTCACAAATAGGAGTTCTGAAGCATGTGATATGGAAGAACAGAAACAAACAACAAAGTGTGAAATATTTCCAGGGTTTTTTTAACTAATACATGCTTTACAAATAGATAAAAAGGAAAAATAATGATGGGGGAAAAAAAAAAAAACAAACTTTCAGTACCTGGACAGTCTCTCCAAGAAGACTTTTCACTGGTAAAAAGCCTCTTCAAAAGGAATGCCTTTGTTACCAAAGAATAAAATATTATTAAAATACAAGACAACATTACCTTTTACATTATGTCACAAGCACCAAAGCATTTTTGCACATTTTTAGAAGTTTCAAGCTGCTTACCATTCAGAACAAGACTCTGAGCCTGCCCTGTTTACTGACTTTTCCCCATCAAACCAGCTACAAAGGTGACCTCATAACTACATTCAACACCACTGAGTTTGAACCTCAAGTTTGTTTCAAATACACACAGTGCATATACACCTCCAGACTCACAGGACTACAGGAATGGAGGCACAAATATTTTCAGTATAACTGATCAGTAGTTCAAGACATCTCACTAACACAAGCCCCTTTAGTAGTTAACAAGCCCACCTCTTTTAACCATTGCAAACCTCCAGATCAGGTTAAAGAAATCCTATGCATCTCCATATCCCTGCTTTATCATCAATGCTAATGTAATGCTGCAATTAAAAAAGAAAAAAACCCTCTAAGTTACAGAGAAGGAATAATGAAAGAACAAACTTCATGAAGCAGAGTCTTGCCATTTCAGGCATTTTTAGCACCTCACAAACAGCTGGTTCAACTTTCACTGCTTTCCTGACACGCTCACCCTGTTCTCCCATCACAAATTTTTTTTTAACAGATTTTTTTTTTGTAAACCTTGTTAGATGTGAAAATTAACTGTTTCAAATCTGTCTAATACAGAATTAAAAAAAAAAAAAAAAAAAAAAAGCAGACACTGTGACACAGACACTCTTAAAGGCAGGGAATTCAAGAGATGTGAAAGGATTAGGATTAGATTTGTATCTGACCTTTTCCTCCTCCCCTTTACAATGCATTCCTTATTTTGAAGTTACTTCTGCTTGGATCAGCCTGCTACATTTCTTCAAAAAATGTCCTTTTGCAAAATTATAGTTCAAAATCAGCCCATGCTCATCCCTGCCTTTCTATAGAGATTTTGCCTCCTCCACACTTTAATTATGAAATCAAAATACAACTGATCTGCATTTTTTTATATATTTATTTTAGCTCAAAATACATAAAGAACAAATTTTGGGCTCACTGATTTTAAACCAATAAAGGCATCTTACCTGTACAGGTGCTATTACTGCACAAGGGCCACCTTCAAATTGTTCTAATGCAGTTGATTCAGAGTCACTAAAAACAAATCCTGTCAAATGAAAAAGGATTTTATTTAATGAAATATGTAAACAAGTATGTATACTCCTTCCCTAACAGAAATGACACCTGATTTATTCCTTTAAACCTTTAACATTTATTCCTTTAAACCTTTAAAAATTAGGTTTCTGTTTCCTTGATAATGTAACTGCATATGGTTAAACGATCTGAAGCAAAAAAAGTAATGAGCACAGATGAAAGGACAGACATTAATTATTTATATCTGCAATTAAATCATGACCACAAAGGTCCAACCAAGCTATGGTTTTAAACAAAAAGAATTTATAACTTTTATATGGTTTTTATTTTATGATGGTTTATTTCTTATCAATACATTAAAATTTGTGTATTATTTTGTCTACATATGTAATGACAATACATCTTGCAACCTTCACTGAACATATATAATACACTTCTATTCCTGATGAATGGCACAGTATGCCTCCCACTGATCTCATTTTTGACCTATCAGCACATCCTATTAAGACTGAAATATGCTGAGTAGCTTAAATATTCACCTGCAACCCCTGAATCAAACCTCCTAATAGTGTTCTTTTACAGAAGATACACTACATTTACTGAGATGCAACATCACCAATTTTCCCCCTCCAGCTTTAATGCTTTGTATTAATAATTTGTATTTCAGAATTATCTTAAAGTCACATAATAAAGCAAATACTGGAGCAATTAGAGCAAAATTGTTCCATTACCACCTTGTCCTTAAACTTGTCTTAAAATAGGTGATTCTTATCTTTCATTACTCATTGATAAATGCACATGCAATTACCTTGATGAAGCTGACACATGGCAACTTAGAGTGAGTGGTGTTTCGCATTATCCTTTTAAGTAATGATAAGATTGTGCCAAAGTCATTCTAGTTCACTGTAATCTAGAAACCATGCAACTGTAGTCAGCAAGTAACCAGCAAACACAAGCAAGTGGGGACAGGCAGAAAGGGGACACACATGCAACTTGTCATGGACTGACAGTGTCAGTCTCAGCAGAAAGAAAGTTCAATGCTACTTTCCCACAATTTCTCCTCTTCCCAATTCTGTAGGATTACATGCTGCCGTAACAAAAGCACTCTAAGCCCTGGATGTGAATTTGAACTGAGGAAATGCTTCCCCCCACACTACAGCATGGCAAGTACATCATGTCAAGCAGCAAGAGATAGGACAACTACATGTCCTGTATGCCATACTTCATCACAGAATAGTAGATACTCCACAACAATGTGAATTTTTTGTTTTAAAAAAGGATCAGGATAGCCATGGGGTTTCTGCTGCATCTGACCAAAGGCTCCAGGTTTTTAAACACATGTGCAAACGTGCAAAGTTGTATTTTATATCCAAAACCAAGGTGCCTATGTCAAGCCTACATACTTAGATCTGGCATCACCTGATGTAGCAATAAAGTTCCATTAATTCCTACTTGAAGCAAAGCTTGCAGTAATGCCATTTCACTGCCCTGTTAACATGCCCTACCAAGAAATATCATCATTCCTTTCAACTTTCTGAATTGGTTTGTGCAGGCTTAGAATATTAAAAGGTGAGTCCTCCTCTGGTTTGAAGCGTTACTGCATGCTTTCTAAGCACACTTCAACAAGAGAGCTTTTTTAGTTGTTTCAATTATTTGCTTCTGCAGAAAAACAACATACTTGGGTGTGGTACCACTAAACCACACTTAAGAAATCTTGAATTTGCTTCACATTCTTCAGACTTCTTATAGAAGGCATGAACTGTCTCTGCTTAACCCTGCCCTGTTTTTCAAAATTGCTTCCTAAAAACAAAGAACATCAAGTGATCCACCAGAATGAATACAAATTTGAGACAGACAATATAAAGTCGATGTCACACAGAATTTCACAGAATACAACCACAGGCAAAACACATATAAAATACCCAAGGAAACACTTTTTATTAAATGCTGTAATGCTTAATAAATACTAAGATTCTAAAAGCTGTTAAGCAAAAAAATGGTCTTCAGGCAGTATGGTCTTGCTCTTTTAAAAAAGTTCTACAGAATTGCAAATCAGCTCGGGTAAGACTTCAGAAATCAACATTCCAAACTCCAGCTGGGTTTAAGTCTACCTCAGCCTGAAACCATACCCACTTACCTTTTTAACCCTCTACAACAGTCACAGAGATTTTGGGCAATCTCTGTAAACACTCATTGACCCCACACTCTTCCTTATGATTTGTAAGAATGGCCTGGCCACCCTTTAAGCTGCCAAGACGAGCATCTCCGATCCACAGTAACTTCTGCTTACTCTCTCCTAACTTTCCATATCTACCATACAGCTCTTTTCAATCAAGATAAAATTTCAAAAAGAAAAAAGATGTAATGCAGCCAAAATATTTTTTTAAATAATCTGTCTGCCTTTTATCCATTAGTATAATTAGCATCATTTCCCTGCAAGAAACATAGAATAATGTCATTACCATATATCTTCCATGTCATTTATAACCCTATTAAACGCTGCACTGACTCAATTTTTTCAACATCACTACAGCTCTGCTGCTTTAACCTTTTGAGACAGCATGGGAGGGAGATGAAGCAGATCCAGACTCCTGTTGGTAGCCAGCATTGCCCAATATTTTGAGTAATGACACTGAGAAATCTGTCTTTATATCCTTTGTCCACTATAATCACACAACACAAAGTCTTACTCTCCTTATTTTCCCATTTGGCATTTATTTCTTTCTTGTATCTAATTCTCTTCTATGTACAGTTTACAAAAATGAGGCTATGACATACTTACCTACTGTTGTCCTTCATCTAATATGCCACATCACAGTCCAAAGTACTACAAAACCCATTCATTCTTCTATTAAGACTACTCCACCACTTTCCTGCATCTTTTTATTACTAGCCTATTTCTAAAAATTTTTTCCACCCAAGACACCATGGATATAACTGTTATTTCATAAAGGATACGGTGTCTCTTCAGTATTTTAACTCTGTACAAAACCCAATTCTGCCTGAGTGGAAGAGACAAGGGAATTAGCAAAGAGCATGCAACACTAACCAATTCAGAAAAACCCTTGCCAGTCTACCTATAAAGATGCTGCACCATCCACTTTTTGTGCTAGAACAACAGAATATGTTGAGTGGGAAGGGAACCACAAGGATCATCAAGTCCAACTCCTGTTCCTGCACATGTCACCTCAAGAGTCACACCATGTGCCTGACAGTGCTGTCCAAAGGCTCCTTAACTCTGTCAGGCTTGGTGCTGTGACCGCTTATCAGGGGAGCCCATTCCAGTGCTCAACCATCCTCTGGTTTTTCAAACCTTTTCCTGATACCTAACCCAAACCTGCTCTGACTCAGCTCCACACTGTTTTCTCAAGTCCTCTCACTGGTCACAAGAGTGAAGAGATCAGAACCTGCCCCCTCACTTCCCCTTGTGAGCATGTTGAAGGCCACAATGAAGTTTCCCCTCAGTCTTCTCCAAGCTGAACAAACCAAGTGACTTCAGCCACCTCTCACCATGGAAGTGCATTTCTTTATCTCTTTAGGGATACGAGAACTGCCTGACAGAAACACTGGAATAACATGTTATTACCCAAGCACGAGGTTTACAACACATCTTAATGTTTCACTCTTTCTCTAGCACTGGGAATACACATTTTCCTTGTAGCTTTGGGTTTTCCAAGTGTATCTCTGCAGTAAAATGAAACTTCTAAAATTATATGTAAGTAGAAAAAATACCCAACAAACAAAAAACATTTTCCTGCCCACATAAACAAAGGAAAATTTACTACAGCAATACCACAACAAAACTCCACTAAATGAGATGTGGATAAAGAGATAGGAAGTCCTGTAAGGGACTGAGGAATGTACACAAACTACCTGGTAGGCTACCACTAAATTGGGTAACTGGAAGCTGGAAGAGAATCCAGACAAAATGGACCTTTTTACTGCATGTTATCCATATACACAAACTGTACTTCCCACTGTGCTTTTGCAGTTAAATGCTTGTTGGAGAAGACCATTCCATATCTTTCTTTCCAAAGACCCGTGAGAACACAGCTTACGTAATTCCGAAAGGATGCTGTGTGCAAGCCTGCCAGACACTTATATTGGATAGACATGATGTCTCATGCCTTGGAGATGATCTGAAGAACAGTTCTATGCATGAAATTTGTCCCTAGGGTCAATGGAGAAATTTACTCTTAACATAGGTATGTTCCTTTAGGGTTCTGTCATCTTCTCAGCTCCTTCCCAAGTCCTCACATGTATGCCAGGAAAGACCAAAGAGCAGACTGAAGCTTTGCTCAACATTCCTGTGTCTGCTTTGAGGATTCTGGTAAATGGAATCCACAAGGTTCAAACTGCAAACTCTGCTGCAACCATAAAGACAAAAATTCTGTAAAGAACTCCACACGAAAACACTCACAACAACTTTGCAGCCATGCCTTTAGGTCCGGAATAAATTCAATATATTTCAAGTTGCCAGTGCAGAAACCTGAGGGAATTACTGCCACAAACTTCCAATAGCACATCCACATGAGCTGGGTCAGCTCTCTAACTGCTGGCAAACCAGCCCATCCTCAAATGAGTATGATGGTCAAGGAGTCTGGAGCACAGCAGGATTCCTGGAATGCACTGTCTCCACTGAGAAACTGACAGCTATCAGTCTTATATTCCTCAACAGCCTCCCAACTGCCTACTTTTCTTTCCAAATGAAAATCATAGCTCTCAGCTTCCAAAGGGTTTGAGACAGGATCAGACGATAATCAGCAAGTATCCAAAATTAATGCTACTGCAGGCACTACAATCAAAAGAAATAAAAACAAACAAAAAACCCCAACACCGAACTAGTTGTTTGACACTTTCAGCACTTTTAATGTGGAACAGGGTTTTTCTTTTAAACTTTCAAGTCTTTGGAAATAATAAAGCCTGATAAATTTGTTTGTTTTGTTTTTTTTCTTTTAAATCTTGATGAGTCAGCGCTGATGGGCCTCCTTTGCAGCAAGTAAATGCTGCAGAACTTTATCAACAAAATAGAAACTGAAAGCTGTGAAAGTATTATGCAGCTAAACAAGGTAAGTGAACTGGAATTGACTGTTTTGATTCTCAGCACAAGACATCCAAACAGTCTAACTTAATGTCATGGGGTTTTGCTACACAAAATTGATTGTACTGAGAGGGATACAGAGAAGGAAACAGATGCACTACATACTCTAGTCACAGGATTTTCCCTAAAGACAGATTGGAAATAGCTCCATTGCAGAAGCCACCAAGAGCTCCAAAGACCTTTTCCATTAAACCCACACTCAATCACAAGTACAGTGTATTATAGCACACATTTCAATAAATTTTGAAACTGCTAAAATTTCTCATAAAAACTATCTTTAAAACTTCAATTGTGGCAATCCAACATTACCAGTTACAGAAATAATTAAGCTTTTTAACACCAATTCTTCTTTTCTGACTTTGTACTGAAACCACAACATTACCAAAACTTAAGAGATATTTCAGAAAGTAATTACATTTCAATAAGAAATTTTGTTAGGAGAACCAATGGCTTTGCTGTGCCTGCTCAAATTCTAGATCTTAGAAGGAATTTGGCTTTTTTTTCCCTAAATATTTATCACTGAAGTATCAGAAGACAAATAAACATAGGGGAAAAAATATGAGTCTGGTAATACACTGTGTCCAGTAGTGGGGAGCAGCTACGAAGTTCCCAAATCTACTGAAACTATGTAGATGATAACACTCTTGTTAAAAAAAAAATAAAAAGAAACAGAGAACACTAAGAAACTAAGTTTCAAGACAACACCCTTATTAAAAGAAAAATAAAGAAACAGAGAACACAAAGAAACTAAGTTTCAAGCAACTTTAACCTGACCTGGATGCATTTTTAAATCTATAAATTCCACTATCACGAATTTTCTCCAGGAATCAGCAGTTTTATCATGAACATGAATCATTACTAGAATTCCTCAAGTCCCCAGTAAGTTATAGAGAAGGCTACTATTCCCTTCTTTCAGCCAGGACAGGAACACAGACTGATTACTTGCATATAATTTTTATAGGTAAGCATTGCAATCGCACTTTTAACGATCACCAACAAGCTTCCATCAAGAAGAAACCATGCATTGGCTGTACAATTTAAAGACAGAAAAAACACCTTACAAATACCACACGTTCCAGCATCACTGGCGCTTTATCTCTTGGCATTTCCTGGTACTGGCATACACCTGCTTTCACGGCCAAATAACCAGTTCAAAAAACAAATCTATGGGTCTCTGTCCCAAGTTTGGCCCCTCTTTTGGTATTTGTGACTCGTATACTCTTCACAAAAAAACCAAAACCAAAGCACAACTTATGTTCGTTTCCACAAGCTATGTAAAATCACGACATAAGACGCTGCTGTTCTATTTAATAAACTCAGATCCCTTTCTACACAATTTTAAGTTCCTGCGAGGATGTGTGGCTAAAGACGATTATGCTGCAAAAAACCAAAATAATTATTGAGCAAGAGAAGCTGCTGCATCATTTTCCCGCGTGGGCCAGCGCGGAGGTGCCTCTGACACAGGCACCCGAGCAGCGCCCAGGGCACGGCGCCCCTCAGGCACAGGGACCCACAGCGCGGGGGCGGCGCGGGGAGCTGCGGTGTGCCCGGCGGGCGGGCAGCGAGGCGGGAAGGGCCGGCGGGGCACGGCGCACGCAGGTACCTTGCGCCCAGCGGCAGAAGATGGTGTCGGCCAGCCCGCGGGGCCCGGCCTTCTTTCCCCACACCAGGTGGACGAGCTCCTGGCCCGCCTCGGACATGGCGGGGCGGCGGCGGCCCCGGCGCCGGGCGGGCGCGGCGGCTCCGGCGGCTCCTGCGCAGGAGAGGCAGGGGCGGGGCCGCGCGGGCGGGGCGGGGCCGGGCCGGGCCGGGCCAGGCCGGGCGGGGCGGGGCGGGGCGAGGCGGGGCGGCCCTTCCGCTTCCCCAGCAGGCCCTGGTGCTTCCGCGGGCCCGTGTGCGTGTGGCCCTGGTCATTACTGTGACAAATCCGGGACGGAGCTGTTTCCTTAGGCAGCAGCCTTTCGCCTTGAAGGTTCCTGAGATGAAACCGTTGTGTATTCTGGCTCGCAATTCTTCCTGCGGTGTGCAGCCGAAATAGAGCTGCGGTGTAGTGGCCACTTTCTTAAACAATTACCATATCGGTAGGGTTGGAAGGGAGCACTGGAGATGGTATTAGAGAATCATGGAATCATCGGCGTTGGAAGCGACCTTTACGAGCATCAAGGCACCCATCACCCAGCACCGCCACTGTAACCCCTAAACCACATCACTAGGCACCAGACCCAGACACCTGTTAAACACCTCGGGCATGCTGACCACCGCCTCCCTGGGCAACCTCTTCCAGTGCCACCGTCAGGGTGAAAAAGTTTTTTCTATTAATATAATCTGAATCTCCTCTTCGACAATCTCCACATCAACTTGTCCAAGCCCTTTGTAAGGCAGAGTCACCTGGAGCCTGTGATAGGAACGTTTCCAGGTGGGTTTTAAATGTCTTCAGTGAAAGACTTCATGACCTCCCTGGGCAGCCTGTGCCAGTGCTCTTGCCACCCCCAATGTAAAAAAATCCTACTTCATGTTGAGTGGAACTTTTTGTGTCTCAGTTTAGGGCTATTGCTCCTCATCTTGTCACTGGGCACCGCTGAAAAGAGCCTGGCACCACCCTCTTGACACCCACCTTTGAGGTATTTATACCTCATTTATATACATTGATTAAATTCCCTTTCAGTGTTCTCTAGACTTAATAGGCCCAGTTCCAGCGGTCCCTCCTTGTATGAGAGATGCTCCAGTCCATTAATCCTTTGTGTGGCCCACCACTGGACTCTCTCCAGTAGTTCCTTGTCTTTCATCATACACTTGGTGCTTTTGTAAAGATTGAGCACATATTGGGGCTGTTACATGTGCAATCATTCTGAATTAAATATAAAAATAACCAATATCAAGCGTGTTTGTGAGTTTTCTGACATGTCATACCACAAATTGATCAGAAGATGGGGTGGTTGTACTTCTGATTTTCAAACGTTTTCAAGTATATGCACAGTTAAGCATTTTCTGAATAATTACTGACAAGTCATCAATTTCCTTCAATATTGATTATCAGAATGGATTCTATGAATAAACAATGCAATTATAATGGACACTTTTTGATTTTTAGCATAAAGAAAGAACTGCAAACAATGAGAAGGAATTTAATTAGAATTAAAGGCATCATGACAACAAAATTGAGTACTGTACATAGTATAACAAAGGCCATCATGTTGCTAGGTTTTGTGTCTTTCAAACCAATAGTGCAGTAAAAACCAAATTTTGTTGTAGTACTTTGAGTTTAATACAAGGTATACCAGACTTGAAATTGTAAACATCCCATGAGCAGGAGGAAAATACCAAAGTACATTTATTTTAAAGTGTGTTGTTTTATATACACGTGAAGTTTTTCAGAAAACAAATCATCAGAATGGTGCCATGGTGCAAGTGTAAGTCAGCTCAACAAGCTTGAGACTATATCCATTAATAGGAAGGCTTTACAAGGCAGAGGAAAGAAGTGCAAGTTTTAGGCCAGCCTTTCAATTCCTGGGCTTGTCATAGGGAAAAAAAATTATATTGTCATGGATGCTCAGGGTGCAATCTGAAAAACAATTTAGTAGAGAGGGAAGAAGGCACTGTAAAACAAGGGTGCTGAACCTGCAATGGGGTGATGGCCACTGCTGTACAGCAGAGGAGTTGTATGGCACCATGCAAAGGGCTGGAAAAGCTCCTCCTCCTCTTCCATCTCTGGTGTCATGGATCATCACTCCAATAAAAACATTGTGTGTCTCCACAGAAGGGCAGTGAGGCCAGGGAAAGGTTCAGAGTGTGAGTCATGAAGAGTGGCTGAGGGAGCTGAGGTTGTTTAGCCTGGAGAAGAGGAGGCTCAGGGTGGGCCTTATCACTCTCTACAACTACCTGAAAGGAGGTGGTAGCCAGGTGAGGAGTGGGCTCTTCTCCCAAGCAACCAGGGACAGCATGAGAGGACAGTCTCAAGCTGCAACAGGATAGGTTCAGATTGGACATAAGAAAGAATGTTTTATGGAGAACGTCATCAAGCATTGGAATGGACTGGCCAGAGAGGTGGTGGAGTCACCATCCCTAGAGGTGTTCAAGAAACAGCCAGATGTGTCACTCGGTGCCATGGTCTGGTTCACAAGGTGGTGGTCAAAGGTTGGACTTGATCTTGAAGGTCTTTTCCAGCCTAATGAGTCTATGACTCTGCAGTGATAGTGGAAATGAAGTTAATGAGCATGTCCTTTGATTTCATAGGTACAAACAGGTATTCACAGTGAAACTTTTCCACATATAAGGAAAAGCTGAGTCACAACCCGGAGAGCTGTGAGCTAGAAGAGATTCCACAGTTTAATGTGCTCTAAACTAAAGTGCAGCAAATTTACTTTGTCACTATAGAGTGGAAGAATGCTGATAAGCATTCTTCAAATCTGTGATTACAGACCTGCAGGTGACCTAGCAGCTCATATCTCCTGTAACATCACAATATAAATTTAAATCTGTATTTCCAACCTGAGATAGAATGACAAATTGCCACATTTTGGTGCAGTAGCAGTATTTTTGTGTAGCAGTGACTGGTTTGCAGCTAATGCCTTGTATTGTGTAAAAATGCTCTCACCAGCAACTGATGTGAACTCTGATATTGCTAATTTGATCCATATAATTTGGTATGAGAAAACCCATTTTCAGAGTTACTCACAATACTGGCAAAAGCAAAGACAGTAATGAGAGACACAAGATGTTAAATGATTCCGCCCATCTTGATTTGGTTGGCATACAGAACATGCAATTCAATATAGACAAATAAAAATTAATTCATCTAGGAACAAGGGAGCAATTCTGGGGATATGTGCCAACTGGAACAATCTGTCATGCTGGTTAGGAAAAGCATTGGGAAATTATTTTGGAAATACCATGAAATATCACTGAAATCATTAGCTTCACTAATAAAAATGGTAAAAATCAAACTGTATATCAACTGTAGCAAATACTAAATCCAAGCAAATGAGACTCTGGATGTCATCAGTTTTCTTATAGGTGTTGGGCATTCATAAGATAATGATGTGTTGCATATGCCTATCAAAGATTTGGACAGGAAGCTTTGTGTGTGAGTTTGTGTTGATAGTTGAGTTTCAGTTAGTGAGGAGGAAACTAAAAAGGATGATTAGAAGAAACTACCAGCTCAGTTGTACAATAGCACATTGACAGCTATGCTGGATTTCAGAAATAAATGTAAGTGAAGTCAGAACTCTTAACAAAGAGAGTGCAAAAATTCATACTACTACTTCAAAATAGTATTTTCTAAAATTATGAAACGTGTATTTAAATCCTTTTTCTGTGGACTCTGGGATGTAAAAACTCGTCCATGAAGTCAGGGCTTCATGGAAGATAAACAGAGTATTTACCTGCATTTTGGGTTTTTAAGTCCTTCAAGTATTTAGTGCAAAGAGAGAGAGACTGAAAATTACTGCTGTGCAGCATTGTTTGGTTATATTACAAATAATATATATTGATTTTATACTACTTTTTCAAATAGCTTCTCTTAAAGCAGGTTTTTTTCCTTTTTTTAATGTTGGACTGCCATCATGTGGTTGGTTTGGTGACTTAAGGTGCAGCTTTTTTTTTTTTTTTTTTTTGTGCAGCAGATTGTCTCTGCAGACTGGTTTGGTGGGTTTGGGGTTTTAGGAAAACATAGCAGATACTGTTCTCTCCCTTCTCTTCTCTAATCCAAACTCACTTAGATTAGCTTGATTCTGTTGGTTGTGGTATGTTACATCTTAGAACACTTCTCTGCTAGACAGGAGTAGGTAAAGAACATAAGCATGTAGTCTCTAAGTGTACAGTCCTATTTAGTTTACTTAATATATTTTTAAAGAATTAAATCTCTTCATGAAACTTTTTATTGAGAATTTATGGGTTTACTGCAATGAACTGTTGACAGACAGCAGTACGTTACAGACATTGTAGATTTTTGCCAGGCATATCTCAGTAAAGTTCATCTACATGAGATAGTTCTGCCTTACTTGTCTTTAAAAAAGCTGGTTTGGGTGGTAGGAAAAACAAATATATTAATTAATGACAGGCTACTTAGCTCATACAGATCCACGGGGAATTGCAATGGTGTTGCATTACTAAATTGTTCTGAGGAGGTAAAAATATGTATTAAAGTTTTCTATAGTCCCCTTTTCTGTTTACTCCCCTCTTTTAAGTACCTCACCCTGTGCTTCTGCCCTCTCAACCCAGAAAAACAAAAATTAGTTTATTAATCAGATCTGTATAGCAAAAATGTTACTATGAAGTTGAAACTTGTGGTAGGCTAGAAAATGTTGTTGAACCAAATCACGAAAATGTTTAGCTGTCTACCTGTTGGGGTTGGATGCCTACTTCCTACTGGTGTGAATATATCTGAACTTTGTTTATAGTACAACATGAAGTACTGTATAACTATTTTCTGTCAGGGTGATCACTGAAGAGAAATTTTTATATCAGAAGTCATGCTCAAAATTCCATTGTACATCATTGTACAATGGAATTTTACAATTTTACATTGTACACATCTCTGTTTGAGGAATGATGAATGTCACCAGCTTACAGAATGCTGATTCCTTGTGGCAGAGGCAAGTTTTGGATGGCGGCTGACATTCATTCTTCCAGCTGTTTCTCACTGAAGAGGTTAAGGTAATTGTAGTAGCAGTGATGGCAAAGTGGTGGTGGGAAGAGATGCTGATCCCTGTTTTGTGCTGAGGTCAGACAGTGGGGCTCTGTATGGAAGAGACAAGAACATGGTCATGCTTATCTGCTCAGTGTACCCATCCTGAATTGGGGTGGCCTAATTGGGATTTTTTCTAGCAAAGGAAAAGATCCTCCAATCTAGAGCAGATTAAGGTGCTTTCTGCCAGGATAAAGACTCGGAGGAAAATCGGGACCCAAAATTTAAATTCTTCAGGGGTCAAGAGACATCCTATGGCCCTGACACTTTCATGGTCCCTTTTGTCTCTCCTTAGGCCTCCTTGTTTGAGAGGAGGGTAAAACTTTTATTTTGAGCTATGTACCAGGACCAAATTCTCTGAGAAGATGAGTCTAAGAAACAGGAAGCTGTCATGTTTCTTATTTCCTCTTTTGAAATGATGAATTGGTGTTAGGTGGAAAAATTTCTTAACTTACTGGCACCTACTGAAATTACAGAAGAGAGAAAAAGGGCAATGTCATAGTAGGTATTTGCTCTCAGAATCTGTTGATGAGACCAAACAAATCAGTGATTGTCCTGTGCACGGGAATACTTGAGACTGACATCTTTGTTATGTATATAACATATATAAAATTAGTGTCTTATTGCTATAGACAATAGATTAGTTTCAGGTAGGCTGTTAAAAACTGCTGGAGCTAAAACTCCATCATTTGCAGAAACACCAGTGAGTGAATATCCTTGTACTCCTAGTACAATCTACATCAGAACTTAACCATTCTACTCACTGTTGCATTTCATTTAGGATTCATAAGCGTATAAAAGAAGAAAATGGACTATTTCAGAAACAGTCATTTATTCATTTTTTGCAAGTTACCATGGCATTTTCATGTTGTTTAAAGACAAGAGTCATCTTTTCCCTCCCAAAGCATCCTGAGGTTCTCTATTATTTTCAGATAAAATGATCTTACAAGGACAGGTAAATTTAAACATCCATTAGCCTTACATGATCACTCAGTGTGTAGCTCTCAGCACATGCTTTGGATTATGGGCTGCACATTTTTATGAGAAAAATTAAAAAAAATAACATTGTAATTGGCAAGGAAAAAAGTCTGTAATTATTAAGACTATTATAGTATAATTAAATTAAGGATGACAAGTTCCAACACAGTGATACTACTACACGTCTGGTATTATTAGTTAGAAGTGTCTCAGGCAAGCTTAAAGCCAAATTATCCAGTGGACTAATGACTTGCTGTGCAGTCAGTATCCTCTGGTTAATTGCAGAGTTTACCTGGCAGTGACAATGCACAAAAGGAAAAATAAAAGGCATTTAGATTCATCAAATTTAGTATGTGAACTGCATTTCAAACTAAAAAGTTATTTGATACAAGGAACTGAATTTTTGATTTCAAAAGAAAAGCTGAATTGAAATATCTTAATTGTATTGAAATGTTAAAAGAATTAAATATGCATTATTTAGTCAAAATTTAACAGGAAAGTTCCAGTCTTCTAAAAGGACTGGTTTCCAGTGGTGCCCCCAGTATGTTTAGACTAACTTTACTTTTTATCTTGGAAAGTTGGTTTGACTGGGGAGGTTTTTTTTTCCAAGCAGGTGGTGTGTTGGGAGAGTGCAGAATGAAGAGGTGGTTCAGAGGGCTGATAGGAGAAAACAGATACTCAGAAAGTGGTCTCTACTACAGGGATGGACAACTCCTTCTCAAAGTCTGGCAATCAAAACCATTTGCATGTTTAAATGTCTTGCTCTCCTAAATTATTTTTCTTACTTTTACAAGTTTTCTGTTTTAAAATCCTCTTTTTTTTAAAACCCTGACACACTGGTTCTCATCTCCTTTCATCTACAATACTTCTGTTTAATTATGCTTGCCTTTTTCATAAATTATCCATCCTAAACCATTGTTTTCTCTCTTGAGTATGAATCTAAATGTTACTGATTTTTTATTTTTTCAACAATCAATTTCTTCCTGTATGACATTGTATCCTCCTGATTTGTGATGAAAATTCATTATTTCATCTTTTTTTCACAGAGGCAGCTGAAAATCCTATCTGCTTTCATACTGATACTCTCTCTGCAAGAATCTGTAAGTTCTTTGGGCCTGTGACAGTGCAACCTTAAAAAGTATCACATACTTAGGACATTTTAAGAATACATAAGGAAGAATGCAAGGGTCAGATTAAAAAGGAGCACCCATATTGGGAGCACTGATTTGTCCAGAGGGGATGTTGGGCAGTACTGAGAAAAGCACCCATCAAATGAGAAAATCTGGGGAAAGAGGGTTCAAGAGTAACCTCATTATTGAGTTGAGATGGTCTTTTCTTTCATCAAAAGATTAATTCCTACTTTCTCTTTATAAAATGTTATCACACTAAAATAAATCATAGGATTTTATACATCATAATATTTAGATATATCTTATTTGTATAGACTGTGTGTGTGTGCATCATGCACTCAAGCTCGACCTTTGGAAGAATGCAACCAGTGGTTGCTTTAGATCATTGAAATTAACTGGTTTTCCATATTTGAATGAAAATTCTTTGCCCAATAGAGGGTGTTGTAGTTCTTAGAATAGCCAGAGTACTGCTACTTAGCTTAACTGAATTCGGTGAAAAAAAATATCCTCAGCACATTCTGTGTGGTTAAGAAATTAAGGGTCAAGGAGTTTTGCTGATTTATAGCAGCTGAACATCTGCTTTGGAATACACAAAGTGAAGGATTCAAATTTACAGTTTCCCACAACAACTATGACTTGTCTCCTTTTTACATGTTGGCATTTTTACTGACAACTTTTATTCTTGAACATATAAACTGTGCTAGAGTTTGGGTTGGTTTTTTTTTTTCCTTTTTAATTTCTCCCCAAACAAAATTATGCTTATATTTTTGTTTACTTCCCATTCTTTTATTTTTTTAAAAAACAGAAGAATAAACACTAGTAAAATCTAATAACATCTCTCCTATCATTCTAAGCAGCAATGGAAAGGCATCAAAGCTGCAAGAGAAGATTGTGATCTAGAGCTGTCTAGATTTATTAGGAATATATCCTCAATACCACATTCCTCTTTCAGTTAAAAACTGTTGATGAATAGGAGCATTTCCTCAACACTGCATTTGATTGTTACTTAAAACCATCTATTCCTCAAATAAAACACTTGGAATGATTCATAGTCCCTATAGACCATAACTGCAGGTATTAGAAATGTTGTTTTATTTTAATTTTGCTGTTAGACAGAAATAAACAAGTTTCCTTGTTTTGTACAAATTCAGTTTTCTTTGGGTTTTGTGAAGCTAACAATTCCAAAAAGTCTTGAGCCTATTAAGGAGAGTTTTCTTGTTTTCTTTTTGCTTCCCTGCTGCCTCTTTGAAATATAGTAACTAGCTTTGGGTATTACATGTTCTTAGAAACCTGAAAATTAATGCTAGAAAGATAACTGCCCATTCAGCACAACAGTGGGACTGCTGCTGCTAACACTGCTTTAAGAAAAATAATCAGCACATAAAGTATTTTGTCAACTCTCATCTTAAGATGGCTGGCTGTGGAAAACAGAGGAGACAGTCTGATATTCAAGCATCTTGTCACAGTCACTAGAGATGGTTGAAGTTTAAATACTTGTTATTAAATGTATGAAACTGGTAGTGTCAGAGCCTGTTCTGCAATTTGACATATGGTACATCCTTGCATAGTGTTTTACAAAACTTAGCATTACATGAAGTGCATATGGATGGGTTTCAAAAGCCATTTGCCTCTCCTATTGCCTTACTAATTTATTTTTGCTTTAAAAATCTTCATAAGCAGTCAGCATTAGTATATTCTCAGCAGCATCACCTATGTACAGTGAAATCCTAGTGCAGCTTTCCTCTCTTCTTTTTATGAATACTTCATTCTGTAGCAGTGCAACTGAAAGCAAAACTGAAGAGCTCATCAGGAGATGTGAATGTAAGCCAGTGCTATGATGACTCACATGACGACAGAGAAATGGTTTTGGCTTGAAACATTTTTCATATGACATTGAAAAGAAAAATTCATGTGTGGCTTAGCATGCCAAATTTTTTAACAAGCTTTGTGTATTTTAGTGAAGGAATCTGTTTATTTCAGGCAATGAGTGACATATACTCTAAATCTTACACTTCTGAGCTTCCAGTGTTGTTGCATTTGCATGAGAACTTGATACAACTGACAGAGAAAACGAAAATCCCAACTCCTTTTGAATTTTAGAGGACATCATGTTTACAATGAGCAGAAACCTTGGGGAAAGAGAAGTTTCCCAAAAAAATTTCAGAAGAAAATGCAAGGACAGCAGGCAACTAACTGGTTCTGGCTTCCCAGATTTCTGGATTTTTGAGTTTGCACCAGTCAGAAACGGTTGCTATGGAACTGCTTCTTATGTACTCTGGCCACCTCTCATCTCTGATAGCTTTCTTTACCTATATATCCTCTGCGCCATGTGGTCTGGGAGGATCATTTCCTTCTAGTCTGTGATGAGAATACCAGCTAAGCCATTGGGAGTAATGGATGTTGTATTACAAGGCCTTTAAGAATGTACATAGTGCTCCTACAGCCAAACTGGTGAGCTGAATAAATGGACAGTATGATAGGTAGAAAATTAGCTCAACTGTTGAACTCTAAGATAGTGATTACTGGTGTAAAGCTCACCTGGCAGCGAGGTATGAGTTGCTTGCCTCAGGGATTGATTCCAGTCATGCTTGTTCTCAGTAACACCTTGGATGACTTGATCAAGTGCATCCTTTGCTGGTTTGCAAATATGTGAATTGGGAGGGATGTTCAGTACATTGGGGTGCAGGGCTGCTGTTTAAAGCAACTTTGTCAGGCTCCAGAAATGGGCTATCAGTGAAGTCAGGAAAATTGCCAAAAGAGAATACAAAGTGCCAGGATGGAATAAACCTATGGAACAGCCCAGGGCAGCACTGGCTGGCTGCAAAGCAGCCTGGTAGAAAAGGACTTGAGGCCCCTGTGGGCAGTGAGTTGCACTCAGTCACCAGTGAGCTGCACTTCTGGCAAAGAGGGGCAGCTGCATCATGGGCTGTGCTAGGAGGAAGGCAGCCAGCAGCAGAAGAGAAATGGTGGTTCTTTCCCTCTGTCTAGCACTTGTGGGACCACATTTCTGCTGTGTCCGGTTTTGGGCTCACCAACACAGAAGAGATATTGACATAGTGGAGCAAGCACATCAGAGAGCCATTTTGATATTTAGGGGGCTATAGCATATGATGTACAAGGAGAGATGTGTTATTTCTGTCCTAAGTAGAGGAGGCTAATGCTCTGTATGCCTCCCTCAACAGGACAGTGTTGAGAAGACAGAGCTAGGCTCTTCTCAGAGCGGCACAGTGGGAGGACAAGAGTCTGTGACCAAAAGTTAAAACACTGGAACATTGGAAACTCATCCCAGCTCAAGGGGAAAACCTTTGCCCTGAGTATGCTGCAACAGAGTGCCTGTATAGATTGTGGAATCGTCACCCAAGGAGACCAGAGCCACTTTGGACTAGCCACTGCCTTCAGCATTTGGATCTGAATAGACTTACACTGAGTAGGGTTTTGGTGTGTTTTCCAGTGGCACCTTCCAACTGCTTCTGTCTAAGGTAGTCATTGAATGCATATGGACTGATGCCAGTGAGAGAAATTTCTCTCTCTTCATTCATATTTTTCAAGTGATAGGTACAGGTCAATGGAGTTTTGTTTTACAGGGAAATATATAAAAATGAAGCAACTAAAATGAAAGAAGATTAAAATAGTTGTGAATTTTCATTTGTATAATGTGTTGCTTTACTCTTAGAACTGCATGAACAGTATTATATGTATTTCACTTTCTCTATGTCATCTTGATATTTAATTTGATAACTTTACTCATAAGAACATCGTAGTAATTGCATTCAATGGTTGTTTGCCTACACCAATGGTGATCCAGCTGAAACCTAGACTTTTTGCTTTTCCTGGTCTGTTTTCTTTTTTCCTGTAATTTCTAATTCACAGGCTAATCGTGACAATGATGATTATGATGTGTATTCCTTCTGCTGAGAGAAGATTATTAGTAATTTTGGAGTCTCATCTTCAATGGAGAGGTGAAGTCATTTTTTGAAGCAACAACATAGAGTTACTATAAATTATGTACGGAGTGTGTTCATTCACAGCTTAGCAGTTTCCTACCTGAATTGAAGTATCTTGGTGCTTTCCCACTATGTTACTAGCTAGAAAATAACCAGGCTTTGAGATCTCCCCCACTGACAGTCCAGGATTCGAAAGCTTAAAAGAGTAATGTTTGCATGCAAGTTAGTAACTAGTTACAGGATCATCTTTGTTCTTTCAGGCTAATTGTCTAGAAATTAGACAAAACCAAGACAAAACCACTGTGCAATGTAGGCTCAGATCTAAAGTCAGTCTTCAGATAGCTTGGCTGTTGTACATTGATAATGAATCTGTTTCAAGTCTTTCTTTGTTTTCTCTCTTGTAATGCTTCCCCCCCCTCACTCCCCTCAAGTTATGTATTTTGAGTATTAAATAATATTATTCAGAAGTAAATGGTAGCTATACAGACATTATAGTCTCACTATGGGATTAAATACACAGGCAGTTCTGGGTGAAGTTGTATAAATCATAACACTGTGCTCCATCAACTTCCATTTTTATACCCATAAGATGAGGCATTAAGAACACTTTTTACCTTGTAAAATGAAGAAAGAGAAACAATAAGAATTTATTGCAGCCCATAAACAAAAGGAAAGAAAGGGAATAGAATTTAAGGAATAATGTGCTAATTCAAAACAATCCAGAGATTATTATTATGTATATATGGTATATGTGTATAAACTAATTCAGTGTAATAAATAACATGGAAAGAACATTGTAAATCATAGGACCTAGTTTAGTTTCCACACAGTTTGTTTTATGTCACATCAACCAGGCCTTATAGGAAACTACAAAGCATAATATTACAATGCACTCCTTAAAACTGGGTTTGTGTATGTAAAAACTGTGACATAATAATGTACCAAATGTTTCCCATGTTACCAAGTGTTATAGCAACCTTTCCTTCTGCCTAGCTACTAGAGCTGGATCTTTTGCTGTCTTTGAACTTCTTAATAGGTATGGTCTGCAGTATTTGATTTCTCTTCTTGACTCTTAAGTTTTAATATGTCAAAATTAATATTTTAGATTACTGAAAGGAATTAGGATTCAGTCCAAAAATTTGTTATTGACTTGTTGTAAATTAGGTCAGGTGTCTCCTGCAGTATGCTTTTGAAGCATTTTTAAAGTAAAACTGAAAATAAATTTTAAAAGTATTTTCAATAAACACCTTACTAACTCTTTTACCAGTGAAGCTTTCATAAGCACGAAAAATATACCATCCTCGTATATGTAATTCTGAGCATCCTCTTATATATAACTGTACATGGTAAAGAAATACAGTGCTGCCAACTTATGTTGTCAGAATCTTAAGCCCAAGGAGGTTCAAATTTGGATGGATTTTCAACAAATTGTTTGGAAGTGCTGCCATTTTTCTGTGCTTACCTGTGACTTTTCAACAAAGCTGTGTTATAAAGCATCTTTCCAGAACCAAGCAGAACAGAATAGGGGAAGCTGTTTAAAATTAGGTCCTAGATATCCGCTTTTTGTAGCAATCTCACAAATACTGGTAGTAGTTCTCTAGATGACCGTCTCTTTCTTTTTTCAGAATAAATTATATAAAAATCTTTGTTAGGATAATGTTGGAAATATTTTTATGTTCATTGCCAAATGCATCATAAAATTCATCTTTAAAACCTGGCCATATTTCTGTTAGTATGAATCTTGGCACAAATGCTGGTGCCAGACCTTCAACCTAGTGTCAGCTTAAGAGTCTGGCAGAGATTTGCCAGATGCTTTTCCAGCCGTTCACCTGGAACACAGAATGGAATAGAAAGTCCATTTGGTCTTCTGAAATATAAATCCCATTCTCCATATCTCTGTATGGATTCCCAGTATTGAATGCTGTTTTCATCTGTAGAGGTTTTGAATACAAGTGCAAGTGCTTGTTCAGAATCATGAACAGTTGAAAAATGGGAGAGATCTGTTTCATTTCGCTTCTAAAGCTAACTGAGAAGCTTTACCAAAATAATTAATATATTAGCTCCAGTTAGCATGTTTAAAAACTTCTCTAAGCTATATTGTTATGGTAGGCCTAAAAGGAAAAGCTTAAAGATCAGTCACCCAAAAAAATAATCACCCTAAAGTGGTTAATAAATGCCAATATCTGTTTTCAAGCTGGGGAAAACAGTAAGCTACACTACATTAGCTTCTTACATATTTGTATCATGTATGTTTCTAATGCAAAAATCTTATATGAGTCAGTATCTGTGCATGTACTGAAACAGCTGGTGGGTCACCATGTGTGTGATACCAGCCAGCTATTTCACCTTTTGTCCAGACAGAAAGGTGGGATAAAAGCAGAAGCTATGGCAGCAACCGCTGTGAAGGATGTAGTCTGTAACCTGTTAGGAGAAAAGGGTTCATTAGCTCTGTTTTTCATGAAAAAATATTTATTTTGTAAAATTCTTGCTTCATTGCAAAGTAAAATGTTTATGATCACTGTTGAAAAGATTGATAGAAACAGATTAATAAATGTATCCCTTGCTTTTTAATTAATTTTTACTAATATATTTTATCGGTACATATCTTTTTGTTGTAAAAAAAATTTAAAAATGCAATGCTTACCATGGGATTGTGTCTGATTCAGCTAAGCAATTTTAATAAAATAGACAGTTTACTTTTGTTGTTTACAAGTCACATGATATCGTCCTAAAGTAAGTAACATATGCTTTCTTAAAGGGACAGTACTGATCTGGAAAAATTTGATCTTTTTTCCTAATCACTGCAGACAATTAAATTTACTTCAAACATGACTACAATGCTCTCTCTGTTTCATGTAAGGGTTATTTTAACAGAAACTTTTAAAAGTGATGCTTACATGATTTAGTTCTGTCACTCACAGTGCTATAAACCACATTATGCTATATTCTAGATCTTTGGTAGATGTGCAGTACAGATTTAGGGTCAGTTTGCAGAATATATTGGTCTAGAATGAAGTTAAAATATGGAAAGTTATTGCAATTTGTTGATAAATTTTGTTACTATTAAAAAAATGGAAGAAAAAGTCTAGATGTTCTGATGTTGTTATTCAAGTGATTAAGTAATTTACACTGCAGAGATCCATTTCCAAACTTAAGCCCTCAAACAAACCCATTGTTTTGCAACACTGGCAGAGTACGTACAGCTCCTGGCTTTGTTCTGTTTTGATGAAATGTGTCATTGATAAAAGAGAGTTCAAGCTTCCCTAAACCAATTAAAATGTTCTTGCCTCAGGTGGTAAATAAAAGCACATGATAGAACTAAAGCAGACTGGGAGAGTGGTAATCAGTACAGTAGTTCAGTATTGAACAATATTGAACACTGTAACAATAACACATAATAAATCATTTTGAAAGGTACATTGGATATATTTTTTTCAAGGACAAATAAAGTATACTCACAAGGATCAAAAGGACACCTTAGTTATTTTTATGCTTTATTTTAGAAATTATTGACAGTTTCTTTTAAAAGTAGCTTTAGCTTCCTTGACTGCAAAATGTTTATGAGAACACTTTTGGGTATTGGTCAGTTAGATGTAGATATGTTTTATTGAAAGCTTTTTTCTTAATAAGATCATGTGGCTGTAATGTTCAATTTTTAAGAACACTGTCCTGATTTTTATACATTAAATACCTTGATTTCATATATATGAACTGTGTTCAACCCAGTTATATCATTCAAGCCAATGTGTTGTTGCTGTACCATCTTTACCTTTATAGAACTGATTCACTAAAAGAAAAGCTTATCTATTATGAGAAAAAATTTTGTCCATTCATAAGAAAGTTACTGTAGAAGTAAAAGCAGTTCTATACAGTGTTTCTATTTAGGAAGAAGCTAGAATGGGACTCTCCTCTCTCCTATTGGAAAATTTCCCTTTGGTCTAAAGGAATTTGACTGTTCTTTACTATCAAAAGTATACTGTAAAATGCCAGGCTGTCCAGATCAAAATACAAGTGGGGATGCTGAGGGTAAATTCTGCAGGATGCCAGATTAGCTAAAAGCATGTTGAAGTTGACACAGAGTTTCTTTACTGTGTCAGGATAGCCAGAGATCCTGAGAGAAGTGTCTTTGGTTTGGGTTAAGCTCTCGGTGTGCAGCTTCCTCATCAAAAGGCAACACAGATGCTGGAAATGGAAGTGTAAGTGAGGTTGATTAGCTTTTCCTACTGCAAATCAAAGCTGAGACCAAATTTTCTCTCATTCTCAAAGGACAGTCAAAGTCAAGGACAGTAAATAACCTGGAAATGGGGAGTTTGAAAATGTTCTTGGTGTAGCACTTTAGTGTTTGGGATACCTGCTGCCAGTATGCATTAGTTAACCTCTCAAGATAAATATTTGCCTTCACAGAAAGAAAAGAGCAGCAACAAATGTATAATATACATCATCTGTGGCTTTAAAATGTGCAAGATAATACCGTTATTTATTTTCTTTCCTCTTTGGCTTTTTTTCTCAGTGTCACTTCTCAGAAACCTAAAAAGGGAAAAAAGTTTTGGTATTCTGTGCATTTTATTAATAACTGTAGGAGACAAGCCTTGTCCCAGAGAGTTTACCAGAAAATTGCTATGTCATGAAAATATGGCAAGAAACACCAAATGTGATAGGCCCCAAAAACAGTAAAGTGAGAAAAATTTTTCTTGAAGCTAAAATACTTTATTCTATTTAATTATATCTGTATTTTAGTATAAGCCATGATGCCTTGTGTATTTTTTTTCTTTTTACATGTCTGTTTTATCTATGGACAATATAGAAGGCAATCAAGTGGTAAAAGAGAATGCCCAAATGATAGAAATTAGAGGTTTTGTTTCATCATTGTTATTCTCCAGTGCTCTGGTCTCATTCTAAAGGAACTGCATGTCATCAAAGCCATTACTGCCTTTCTGTGTCTATTTGAAATCCTTAAGATCACTAGGGGATTTCTTGTATTGGTTCCATATTTTTTCAGACTTTAAACAGCTTTGTTCTAGATCATCCTGGAAAACTGTTCTTTATATCCTTCAGATATTTTTGCCCATTCTTTTTAACTTCATGCAAAGTTTGATTTCTTAGACCGCAACTGGTGGTCACAATCTCATACACAGAGTATTCCTGTGGGTCCTCTCCAATGAAGTATAAGGAAAAGATGGTGCTGTGCTCAGAGCAGTTACACAGATGTGCAGTCCTGAAAGGACAGAAAGCTTACATGAGATTTATATTACTGTGCCATATTTAATGTATGCTTCTTTCAGTAGCACTCTCAGCTTCTCTGTTGCCACTGTTCACTTCAAGCCATTTGCTCTGACATGTGCTTCCCCCACTGCTATGCCAATGGGTCCAGTAGTGAGTATCCATTGGTAAGCCACATCAGGAAACTAATAAATACTGCAGTTTTAATATTTTTTAATGTTATTTTTAGAATTTAATCTATCTCTGTAGCACAAGCAGGTAATTTGCTATTTCAAATGCAGTTCAGGTCTTCCATGAACCATTTTGCTCATTCAGCTTTATTTTGTTTACTAAAAACTGGAAAGATTAATGACACGTATCTTAAAGATCCACAACTAAAGTGCCAGATACAGGTACATATTAAAAATATTTAATAATTGTGATTTCTTTCTGTACTTTGCAGTAGAGGTATTCTTTTTTAGGGGTGATGATCTTAATTGTGCTTTGTCTTCCATTTTTCTTTGTTCCTGGTAATGCTCTCAGAAGACTGAAGAAATATTGCTGCTCTTACCATAATATATACTCTTGAGAAAACACCAAAAAGGCATGTTTATAAGCACTCCAGGCAATAATTGATCATTGATGCAACTACTTCGGCCATCCCACATGCTCACTGATTTTGCATCAAAAGGTAGAAAACAGAAAGTCAATTGCAAAGTGGTGTTAAAAACACAGCCTAGTGTGTGAACTCTAAGCAGATATTAAACACCTAACCAAAGCTTACTCCCTCCAGAGCTCATTGTTTCTCAGAGAGCCATCCTATGTAACTAAGCTTTAAATTCTTCCTCTTTGACCATGCTCTGCAATTGCTTCATTATTTTGTTGTACACTGAATAATAGAATAGTTTGGGTTGGAAGTGATTGTTAAGAGGCATCTAGTCCACCTGCCCTTCAATGTGAAGGGACATCTTCAACTAAATAATTTTGCTCAGAACTCTGTCCAACCTGACCTTGGATGTTTCCAGGGATAGGGCATCTACCACCTCTCTGGTCATCATGTTGCAGTGTTTCTCCACCTTCATTGTGAAAAGTTTAGTCTTTTAGATGTAGTCTGCATCTACTCCCTTTTAGTTTAAAACCATTACCTCATGTCCAATTGCCAGGGCCTTATTAATATGTTTTTCTCCATTGTTTTATAAGTCCCCCTTTAGATACTGGAAGACTGCTCTAAGGACTCCCCTAGAGTCTTCTTTTGTCCAGGATGAGTAATCCTAGCCTTCTTAGTCTGTCCTTATAGCTGACCTGTTCCAGCCCTTTGATCATTTCTGTGGCCCTGCTCTGGACCTGCTTCAGCAGATCCATGTCCTTCCTGTGCTGGGCATCCCAGAGCTGGATGCAGCACTCTGGATGGGGTCCCATCAGATTGGAGCAGAGAAGCTGAATCACCTTCCTTAACCTTCTATCTGCAGTGCTTGTGACACAACCCAAGATACAATTGGCTTTCTGGACTGCAAGGGCACGTTGCCAGGTTATGTCCAGCCTCTCATCCACCAGCAACTCCAAATCCTCCTTGTCAGGGCTGCTCTCAATTCTTTCACCTTCCAGCCTGTATTGAGATTGGAGGTTGTCCCAACCCAGGTGCAGCCCCTTGTATTTCATCGTGGCAAACTTCATGATGCTTGCAGAGACCCACTTCCTGAGCTTGTCTGGGTCCCCCTGGATGGCATCTTCAGGTGTGACATCCTTCAGGTGTGTCAGCTGCACCACACAGCTTGATGTCACCTGCAAATTTTTTGAGGGTGCACTTGGTCCCACTGTCTGTGCCATTGATAAAGATATTAAACACAACTTATTCACTTGATTCGTATGTTTTACAGAGTAAGATGTAGGATTCTGTTTTGCAGAACTTGATATGCCTGAGTTCTGAGATGGGAACACTACTATCTTCCTGTTTCCAGTCTCTTTCAGTATTTGTCAAATCTGTAGCAGTTTTAGAGCTGCTGAGTCCCTTTGTGAGTTTGACTTCTCCAAAATATATTTCCAACTTGACAAATCTAAAACTTTCTTATGCTTTAATGAAGAGTGGAAAATGACAGTGAAGTTTCACATAGGAATCCCTTTGCAACCATCTTTACAGATACCTATATTTAAAAGCAGTCCAGATGTCTCTCTGCATGTTCTTCACTGCATTATGTGATTTTTATGCTGCTGACATCTTCTGACATCAGGGGGCTTTTGCTCTCCATTCCGCTGCTGCTTTTGGTTTTGCACTGACCAGACCCACTTATCTCCTTCTGCCAGGACTGCTTATTTGGCATGTAAGTGAAGATGATGTGAAAGTACTGGAAACAACACCTATATCTTTTTTGTTGACTTGAGCAATTGGTCAATGAGATATTTCTTCTAGGAAAAGTTGTTTGAAGGAGTTAGGTATCTTGGTATCATCCTCTTTATTTACAAAGAGTGCTCAAAATGACAGGAATTATAAACCTTTCAGGCAGCACTTGTCATAACTCTTGTGGGGCTTTTTTTAGGGCTATAATCCCAGTTCCGTTCTGTGCATATTGTTGATTTATTGATTCTTTCTTTTCATGTCTTTGAATTGCACAAAATGGTGTTCTGCAAAAATCCCTCCACCTGCATAAATGATGTGCCTTTGTTTGGCTGTCATACATGCTTGCTCCTGCGTTGATTCAGCTATTGCTTCCCATTATGTTGTTCTCTTGAGGAGTTCAATGGCATATTACAACTCACTTTTTCTGCCTACTAAGGAAGCACTCAAGTGACCAAAGAGCAGTCCTTCCTAGAATGGACAATGATCTAAGTACATAGTGCACAGTGAGGTTCATGGTTGGTGTGATGGGTTTGAATGTTTTAGAGCAAGCTAATTTTATCTGAAATATCTGATAAAAAATTGGTAGAGTGCTATGGTTGGAGAAAATAGGAAAAAATGGAGAAATTATGTAAAATTAGTAGAATAATATATTATTATATATTTTGTTTTTAAGTAAAAGTCAAGGAGAATAAATGAAAGGAAGAGTCCTATGTCCCTTGGAAATCACGGTGGATATCCAGGCCTACTAAATGAAGGGACTGACACACTTGGGGTTAAGTCACCTGAAAAGCTCTCACAGATGTAACTTTGTAAGCAGAGCATCAAGTTTTTTGTATCTTCATTCAGCTGAGATGGAAATAGGTGGAAAATCAAGTTTATACAATTACTCAGCTAATAAATTAATTACTATATCATGCTAGTTCCAGACTTTGTAATATAAACTTTTATTTTTTGAGTGTTTTTTGAAACCACTTGCCTCTGCCATCACCTCTTTTAATTTTGCCATTGCTGTTTAATTATGAATTGTCTTTTCCAACAATTTGCCAGGAAAGTTTCCTTAAAAGCCTGAACTTTCTGCATCACTAAGGGACTGTATCTTCTTAAGCTATGTTAGTGTCATACCAAAATAAGTATGTCATCTGGGAAAACATAGCTCCTCAAATGTTATTTCATGGTGGAGTCTTTGTCCCTCAAGTCATACTTAGTTGAGAGAAGTATTCTGAATAGCCTGCTTGGATAGAACCTGAGGTCCCTGCATTTTATTACAGAGCTTTTATTCTGAGATTTTTCTACCTTTTTTTTTTTTTTAATTTTTTTTCCATAGAGCAGTGTTATTTATGAGGGGGAGGGGAATAAGAAGAAAAGTAATAAATATTATTAGGATGTTTCCTTCCTCCACTTTAATTTCATGTTCAACAAACCCAAGAAACAATAGGAGTATTCCCCTGGCTTTAGTCAGTGGTTTTGGATCTAAAACAACAGACACTCACATAAGCACAGCTCTTTTGTTCCTCTGCAGGAAACTATGATAATGAACCTAGTTCTGGACTCAAGTATTGTACACAAGCTTAAGATGTGCAATAGCTTGAACAAAAACAGTGACAGCAAAAAACAACTAGAAAAAATGGGAAAAACATGGCTATGCTTTTGTCCAAATTAACAGAAATTGACTTTTTTTTTTTTTCCTTCTATTTACCAGGAACGTCAGGAGTATGGAATACCATGAGATTTTAAGAACAAAGAAAATTAATGTGATCATTGGGTATGTTTGGTAACAACAGTAACACAGAACTATGCTGTTTTCAATTAACAGTGGAGCAGTATTGAAATATATTTCATTAATCCACAGGTATAAGGACTTTACCACTAATCAGAATGAATTGCTGCATTCAACAAAGAACTGCTACAGGTCTTTAAATTACTTTTGCCTTGCTGCATGGATACAGCCGAACATAGTTTAATACATTTTTTACATGATGTAATTTTGTCTAGCTCATACAATGTCAGGATAATAATAATGATATTCTAATATTAATGCAAGCACAAGATATACATATTGATGAATAATGGTCATATGTTTTTGGATCTCCTTGCCAAGTCATATTAAAATGACAAATAATTGCCATTGCTTCAGAGAAATGGTACAGGCTCTGTAGTCAAAAAGCACATTAGGGACCCACAGCGTCCATTTGTTATCCTTTGTCAGGAAAACATGGTTCTTTAATGAAAGTGAATGAAAGGACACTGATTGAGGACAGTGACACTAAACCTCTTTCTCAATAGGAGCCATGACATGAGTATTAATAAGCAGATTTAAAGGTTAAGACTCAGCTTTGAAACTCTGAAAGCACAGTAGAATCTGAAATAACTCACCTCTTATAATATGGGGGAAATCACAGTGTAAAATGCATTGTATAAGCCTTCTGGCCACAGGAGGATAGAGCGAGTGGAAATTGGTTCCCAGACAATTCAGGCAAATGCCATTTAAAATCTTAACCCAAATATATTTTTGTTAAAGTTTTGCTTTTAATTCTGTCTTGATAAATGATTCTTTTCCTTTTCATTATCCCCTCCCTCTTTGCTCCCAGTACTATAAAAATGCTAACAAAATCAACCCAGGCATTTCTTGAGCATTGGTGAGAGCAGCTGAGAAAGCAAGGGCACAGAGACACAGCCCAAGTGTGAAACAGTCACCTAGAGCAATGCATTTAGTAAGAATTCAACATGTATGTTACTTGGGAGAATGAAGAAATATCCATATAAAAAATAGATTTTTGAATGCATAATACATTATGGTGATCACTTATTAATTACTGAGAACCCAGAGGAGCCAGTCAGGGTCACAGAAGTCTGAAACAGGCAGTACCTGATCTTGCTGAGCTCTGTAGGTGTGTGTGGTGTCACTCTGGAGTTGGTGCTGCATGTAAGGGAGCAATGCAGATGTGTGTGTCTCTGCTGGATAATGGCTGGAGCTGCTGTATCTGTATTGATAAGGTTTTTCCTCTGAAACTCTGTGTGATCTGCACAAACTCTGTATGATCACAATCTCTGACCACCTTTGTAGGTCTGTGTTCTTTTCATAGTCCCACTTTTCTATGGACAGGAAATATCTTCTGTATCTAACCCAGGAATTAAATGGGCTTAGTGTTAGAGGAAAAATGCCCCATTATACTAAAACACAAGGTTTTGCATGCCAGTAGTGAAGCTGGGCAAAAGGTGCCAAGGTTAGAGGTATTTGAATGCAGAGACTGGTTCTGTTCATCACAGAGATGAAGTGAGCTGAGATATTTACCATTAGATTTCAGAATATTCAAATTCTGAAATTTGAATATTCTGAAAGATTAGGTGACTCTAACTGAATGTCTCACTTGTAAAGATCTGACAAAATGGCAAACCTTGGCACACATTGAAGAAATGCATTCAAATTCAGAATTAAATTAATTTAAGAGTTTGCAGCAAAACCAGATGAGTATTTTTAGGTGAAGCTAACAATGTTGTCAGCCAAATCTACACCAGAAAATTAAGAAGATCTGGGACTATTTTCTGATGAAGAAGCCAAGAGCATGGCATAACCCATGTCCATGTTATTAATTGCCTTTCATCTTCAAAGAGGTTGCCTCCTTGCACGCTGCTGATTGCGACTCTTTGCCAGCTGATGGTAAGTCCTGAGTGGTGCTTGGGCTGAGACAGCTAGTTGAAATAGGGGAAAATTACACCATGGACTTTTCTAATAATTGCATGATGGAGGAGTTTTATTGCTCACTGGTGCTGTTTTGTTTAATGGTGTGTCTGTAGGGAACAGTCTTATTTCTTCTGTAAACAATCATTGAATCAATACAAATTAATGTTTGATATTCAATTTAGGGGAACAGCAGAGATTTTAAGGATGCAATGGCTGCAGAAAATAATCAAAAGGAGATTGTATATTTTTTTATTAACTATAAAGAAAACTTTAAAGTAATGTGCATTGGTCTGGTCAATAGAGAGCAGTAGGAACATTTTCTGTCAAGAGAGGGGTCACAAGCTTTTGGAAATAACAGAGGAAAAAAGGAGTACACATGAGTGTGTTGGTGAAATGATGGAAATTCTCAGCTCATTTCTTGCTCTTCTCCTGCTCTGTATGTATCTTGGACTTCACCGTTCATTCCTTCCTGTGTGTAGCCATCCAAACCTGTTCAGGCAAACCCACTACCTCTCATGTATCACTCACATCCAAAAAGTGGATCCCCTGGTCTGGCATTTCTCTGGCATACTCAATTTCCATTTTATTGTGTGCACCCTAACTGGTAAGCCACAAGAGAATCAGTATGAAATCTTAGGGCCACAGGAGTATCATGCAGACACCACAGGGGACCCCGATCATGTGCTGTGCAATTTAGACACAGATGGTGCTCACTAGAAAGGGACTGCATGTCCCAGGCAGAGTGGGCAGGAGGCATTTGGCATCATTTGTGGTTGTGACCTCTGCTGTTGCCTGTAAAAGGTGCTTTAAGCAATGTGGACACAGTCTTAGCTGGCCAAAGCTTAGCTGACTGAAGCTGGTTGGATGCAGGACTCAAAAGTAAACAGGACATATCAGGTGAAATGTTTCTAGGAGAGAAGGAAACATGAATGTCATTTTATAAGGTCTTAGTGAGATCTCATCAGGAGTACTGATCAAATTCTGCTCACTTATATGCAATAAAGCTGAGATCAATTTGAAACAATCACAAAGAAAAGTTTCCTGGATGATCAAGGAGATAGAGATTACAGCAGGGTTCTATTGCTCTTGCAAAAAGTAAGCTGGAAGAGGATGTGATTGCTTTAATCACATCAGGAAGAGGAGCAAAAGGAACTGAGAATTGCTCAAACTCAAGGGCATTGTTGACTCAAATGAGCACAGATGAGTAAACATGGATAAATAAATTTAGGCTAAAATATAAAGAAATACTACAACCTTAAAGAGAGAGAATTTGTGAAACTATTGTGTGTGTGTATTGTGGTTTAGCCCTAGCCAGCAGCCAAGCCCCATGCAGACACTGAGTCTCTTGCCCACCAGTGAGGATGGGGAGAGAATCAGAAGAGTTACAGCAGGAAAATTCGTGGGTTGAGGTAAAGACAGTTTAATAAGGAAAGCAACATCTTTGCATGCAAGCAAAACAAAACAAGGATTTAATTTGCTGCTTCCCATGGGCAGGCAAGTGTTCAGCCATCCCCAGGAAAGCAGGTCCCCATCACATGGAAATAAAAAACACCATCACTCCAAATGTCTTCCCATTCCTCTTTCTTCACTGCCTTCTGTATACTGAGCATGACCATATGGTCTGGAATACCTCTTTGGTCACTTTGGGTCACCTGTCCCAGCTGTGTCTCCTCCCATGCACTCCCAGCTCCATTGCCTTTGGGGCAGTACCAAAAGCAGAAAAGGCCTTGGCCCTGTGTAAGCTCTTCTCAACAACAAAAACACCTCTCTATTATCAACCCCGTGTTCAGCACAAATCCAAAACACAGACACTTACCAGCCACTGTGGAGAAAATTAACTGCACCTCAGCCAAAACCAGCGCAGTGGGCTGTGGACATAAGACACCTAGATTTTCAGATGGAGCTTAATGAATGTAGGAAAGGAATTATGTGACTGATGATCACTGCAGGACTATTTATTTTATGTATCCCAAATACTGTAGAAATATTGTTCATAGAAAGCTTTCTAGTATTATAGTTTCTTAGTTGCTCTTTTAACACGTAAGAATTGAAGTAATTTTCATTCTTGAAATTATTTATTATATTTACATTGGACAAAATACCTGTGTGATTTCCATGTCTAGCTGCATCAAGTAGATGATAAACTACCTGTACCTTTACTGAGAAATTAGGTACACACACTCAGAAATGCTTCACTAATGCATGTATGTATTGTATGATTTCATAGAAATACTGTGTCACACAATTTGAATTTTGCAAATTATACCATTTTTTTGCCCAAATTTGAACTTTGAAAATTTAGGCCTTCACATGTGGGTTGTTTGAATGTAGTATCTGCTGCTTGAAGTTTTTAAGGTTATTCTTTTGTTTTGCTTCATTTCTGATCTGCAGTGAGGCTTGTTCTGGCAATGACAGGAGGGACAAATTGTTCATAGATCTTGTGTGCCATTCCTGATACAGTATATTTTCGGTACTGTAGTTCTCATGTGTGGTGTTAGAAGTAGTTGAATGAAGAGACAGAACGTCAATATCTTGGTAAATAATAGACTTATTTTTCTTGCTGATAGTCTGATCTTTCTGGAGCTCCCTCCCAGAGTCCCAGGCCCTAATCAGACTGGTCTCCACAATCCAGTAATGGAATTTTGTTGTGACTAGCTATATTTTTAATTTTGAAGAAATTTAAGAAATCAAAGTGGAGGATCTGGTGCTGGTTATATTGCACTGAAATTCATGGCAAAACACTTTTAATATTTTCTTATACTATTTTAGTGTATACTTTTACAATTTTCCTTTAAGGAACAGAAGTTATCTTTACAGCTGCAAGATAAACTCATTCAATAGTGAATTCAATTCAGTTTTCAAATAGACAATAGCAGACTCCACAGACATTCAAATACTGGTTTTATATCAGTTTTATATGTACAGAAATAATACACATGCAAAATGTCTATTTAAATGTGTTCTGAAATCCAGTGTTGTAGGAAAAAGTGTCAAAAAATACTGTCATTGAAAAGAATTAGATAGAAATGTATCCATGATTCCCTTTTCATACTGGAAGTGTAAAGAATATTCTTTTCTCTAGTTAGGCAGGCAGCGTTTAACAACACCAATAGTTCCCTTTTGTCCTTATGGCACTCCATGTAGTCAATGCCTGCTATTATATTTATCCTAAATAGCAGCCCCACTTGTCATAGTTCTGTTCAGACATTTATTATTCACAGCTTATCAGAGTGGGAGTTGAAGACAGATTGCTGTCTTTACATTTTTCCTGGAGGTTAAGCAAAAAAAATTTCTCAGTGTAAGATCGAGTCCCGCTACAGGAGATGCCATCACCTTGTAAGGCGTGGATCCTGTGACCAGGCAGCCTTTGGTGCTCCACTGCAGCTTGGGAAGTGCTCTGCCAGCTGAGAGGCAGGTAGCAGCATATGCATACCCATACTCTATCACTTTGGAGATCATGCCCCTGATGACTGTACAATTTTGGTGCCCCAGAAATGCAGAAATAAATAAAGCTATGGGCAGGGGCTGTCCTTGACTAAACACTGCTAGCTCCCATTGAATTTTGTGGATGGGCAGTGCTTTAGCCCAGGAAACCATCTTTATTAACTTTTTAACAAATTACTGGTGTGTCTTCAGCAGAACTGCAGCAGAGAGCTTACGAACTTTTCTGTGTGATTAGAAGCGGAAAGTTTCTGTTTGTAAATAACAAATAATCAATATTTCCAAAAACAATTTTCCCAATGTTATTTTACTGTCTTAATTTTTGCACTAACTAGACAGTCTGGTTTAAAATTCATACAAAGGTATTTTTAAATGAAAAAAATTACAAATAATCAAAATCAAGACTCAATAAGTTTAAATACAAAATATTATTATTTTTCTTATCAGATTAATCACGTAAATTTTTAAAATACAATTTTAATACAGCTTTGTTTACTGGAGAAACATGGTTTAACAGTAACCAAGTACTGCTCTGCTTCTCAGAGATATTAAGGTGTCCAAATGGGCTTTGAAATGTTGGGAATATGTGCCTTTGTTTAAATATGGAAAGAACTGAACAGACAATTTTGCCTATATTTACCTCCATCTGCTTTAATTTTGCTGCGTCTGAAATGAGACTACTTACACAGAAAGGTAAAGCTTGTACCTAGATTACATTCATGCCTGCATCAGGATCAGAATCTAAAAGTTTTACATGAAGTCAAATGCTTTCCATCTCTGATCCTGTTCCTACCTAAGATATCTCTTTACCTTTGATTTAGGGGGGAGTAGAATCAAATGCAGATATTTGACACTGCTTTGAAATCATTTTCAAGGCAGTGTAAAAATGTAGAAAGTGTAGAAACTTTTTACAAAAAGCATTAATTAATTTCATAACTGCAAAAACCACAGTGGGTTTTTGTCTGGATTTTGAGTGGATGGAGAAGTCAACAACTATCTCAGCTTTGCAATGAAAAGAGAATCCCTTGAAGCTGTCCATAGAGCTTGTTCCCTTGCACAGCCTTTACTCCAAGTTGGAGGATGCTCTGAATGGGAAGATAATGAAGGTGCCAGCAAGGCTAGATGGAAATGAATAATTAAAGAAGCTTGTAAATTATGTTGCCATCAATTGCTGGAGGATATGATCCTGCTGCAAAAGAACTGGCTCTCATATGTCTGAGGCATTTTTCAGAAGATATTAAGAATGAATATTAGATGCATAATACTTTTCTTGAAGGTGTATTAGTGCATTAGAGGTAGAATATTCAATAATTTCTATTATCCCACATTACCTATACTTTGATTGAGCAGTTGTATGCCTGCTGGTATTTCTGCATCTCTAGTCGATATTTTTCTAGAATAAATGTATTTTAGAAAACGGAAGATTATAGTTCTCTACATGCAGCATGCTTTTTGTTTCTTTTTTTCTCTATATTTTATTCCCTTTCTTTCTCCCTTTAATTTAATGGGAGCCATACACAGAAGGCAGGCAGATAAATGTACTGAAACCTTGTTAGCATTTAATCTCTTTTTAGATAAATGCAAATATTGCTGTCAATGATACTGTAGCCCTATCCAGCAGTCATCTGAGGAACTTACTCATCCATTTTTCACAATGTGTCCAGTATTATCAGTTGCTGAAGATTGTGAACCAGAATATTCATTCCTGATGAAAACAATAGAATTAGGCCACAGGGCTTCAGAAAATTGCTTTCATATTCAAGCAGTGCTACACATATACAGACACCTTGTTGATGATTTTCCTGCCCTGAAGAAAATATATTGCTGCTGCCACAAACCTGTCTTTTGGCACTTTGTCACTTGCAAGTGATGAAAAAATTGCAACAAAGAGACTTCTTTTTAATCTCGTAGGTCATCGTTTGTTCTCTGGACAGTCCTCCCTTTGTCCTCTCATTTATTCTAGATATGGTGGAAAAATCCTTTCAGTTGCCTCTAAACTTATCTTAAAAATACAAAATCCAAAAAGTCAGCCCCAATGTACCCTCACATTTAACATGGCGACTTCTTTCTTCATGTTTCTCATTTAGATCACAAGCTCTGTATGCATCTTAAATATATCTTTCTTGGACAGCTGAACTGCAGGCAGGCTTTTTGAGTTATAGATTCACATCAAACTATAAAACTTTAGAAAATATTTAATCCCTTTAATTTTGTGAAACCCCCAGAATCATGTGATAATTGTATTACTGAAATTATATTATGTCGGTTTGTTACTGTTAAACACTTAATTTTTTTTTTCAACTCAGTTATCTGGTCAAGCAATTCAAAGTTGCAGAAATGTGGTGATGGGTAGAAAGAAAGAAAAACTGTGAAGAAATCCATGTATACATTGACTATTTTGAAGATAGGCTTTCAGACCATTAGCACTAACAATTAATCTGGCTACATTTTTTTCCTACATTTTCTATACTTTCTAGGAGATTTTTTTCCTATCTTTGTCAGCTTCTTCTTCAGCTTCATGCCACAATGAAACCCAAACCTGTCTGTGACATAAAAGGGCTACTGCCATGGGGTTTTGATGCAGTATTTTGTCTCCTGTCTACATTCTCTTCCAGTTTGAATTTCCTCCTGCTGGACATGTGGAAAGACTAAAAAAGAAGCTTAAAATGTCCTGAAAAGCAGCAGAAGAAGGTACCTCTGGCAAGCAGAGGCTGTGGAGGTATCACAGCTTTCCTGTGAAGGGTGAAGGAGGAATCAGGTCCTGCACTCCCCATTGCACAAAACAGCTTGAAGAATGTGCCCAGAGGAAATACAGAAATGCAAAGCTTTCTGATATGAGTACAACCTCCAGAAGCCTTGGACTTTCACAGTTCCTCCTGTGAGAAAGCCAAGCATTAAGGAATACAGAAATGGCCACTTAGGTGCCTAAATACCCATTAAAGGCCAAACCCCCTGTAAGTGTCCAGGGGAAACAAGACTCATCACTCCAGATGAAGGGATTCCTGTTCAAACCAATCAGTACTGCAGATAATAACAGATTACTCATTTACATGGATTTAAGACCTACAAATAGAAATATCTTGAGTCTCTGACCTGTGTCACTTTCCCTCATCTCCTAAAATCACTGTGCATGTTCACCAATAAAAAGTGGCAAATGCAGAAATAGCCACAATGAGAATTCTTGCTTCTTCATGGAATTCTTTACAATGTGGGCTTAACTTAAAGATAATGAACCACTATTTTCTAATTAAGTTATACTTCTTGACAACCTGCACAATAAGTAAAGATACAAAGCTAAATAGCCAAGGTCATAAAATTATTTTTCCCTGGGCAAAGTGCCCTTTTGGACTTACTAATTATTATTTTTCATTCTTATATTTGCCTTCTAAATTTTACTTTCAGTAGGTGTTTGAACTTCAGATACAAAATGCAATTCCTCCAGAAAAAGTGTAAATGTTGTTCAAAGTATTTTCTCAGTATGCAAATGATGTTGTATTGCAAATAATTATACAAGTGATGGGACATTACTCTTAAGGTTTCTCTCAAACTCTTCTATTACATGTCACCTCTTCCTGATCTTATCCTGGTAACATAAGATTTTGCATTGTTACCATGAAAATATGTGTGTTTCCATGTCAAGAATGAATTGCATTAAATAAGGCAAAGAAGGCAATTTCCTCAATGCAGAGTATAATACAGAAGCAGCAAAAAACCCCAAAACCAAGACAAAACGAAATGATGAAAGGCATGAGCAGTTTTAAGTCTCTGATGGAATTTTCTCAAAAAATTTAGGAGGCTTTTGAAGTATTAGTGCATTTCACAGCAACCACTGGTAGTTTCTGAACTGACATATTAAAGCTGTGTTTATACCAGGAGCTCAATTCTGCAGTCAGATACAAGCTGAGTAATTTTGTAATAATGAGGGGTTTTGTAATAAAATTAGCCAGACTCTTGCTGGGTTTATGCAGGGCTGCCCATTTGCCCCTGGCACACTCAGCAGCATGGCTTCATGCCTTGCTCTGGTCTTCAGCCCTGGCTGCCCAGCCTCACATAGACCTGCTGTGCCAAAAAGGGACAGTGCACAGCAGCTGGCCTGAGTCAATTGCTGCCTTACAACTGAACACTGAATTAACCTGTAGCTCAGTTAAAACATTCCTGGATGAGATACAGAGGGAGTTGTGCTGAACCAGCAGAGGTGGCTGGAGCTGAGGACTCATCTTACCCTGCACCAGGTACAAGGCACACCTGTCTCCTGGTGAAATAGCTGGGATGAATGTGAGCCTACTGTGTGAGTGGTAAAGGATGTAGCAGAGACAGGAATGTTAATGTTACTGTGCAAAAAAATTCCCCAGGTTTATCAAACACTTTTTAAAATTAACATGTAGTTCGGGATTTAGCAATCATTTTGCCAGCTCTGGCATTTTGCCTGTATATAGCTGTTAATGTTTTCTTCACTTTTATTTATTTCTGCAGCTCTCCTCTAGTATTTAATCATCTCTCTCTATTTTTTTGTTTTGTTCTGTTTTGTTTTATTTTATTTTTTTGTTTAGTGAAGCAGAGCTTCTCTATGACAATCCTGAATCTCCACACTCAGAGCCTTGTTGTAACCCTGGCAACCCCACTGGCAGGGTGGGCTACAGCTCCAGCACCTCTGACTGGGCAAAGTGGAGTGCTCTCCCCCAGCCCTTCAGGCTAACCTGGAGTGTCACCACTGCTGACATGTCGCCCTCTCTTTTGGTGTTGAGGGCAATTAGGTGACAAGGTTTACGTCTTCATTGAGAAAGGTGGCAGGGCTGAGCCTAAATATGCTTTTCACATTTTGTCATTATTGCTCACACTGGAAACTATAAGGCAAGATCTTCTAAATTCTTTTAAAATTCTTTAATTGAGCAAACAGTTCTGTTTGCTATAGACAATTTTTTTTTTTAAGGAAGCAATTTTCTCTCCTGTTCTATAGAGTCCACAAGCACTCACTCTGTTAGCATAATCCATAACCTATTAACACAATCTATAATACATTCTCTGGTATCATCTATTAAATTATACATCCATAGGACATGTGAAATTAGTATGCATCCAAATCATCTAAATATTAACTGTTTTTCTTTAGATATTTCCCAAGAATCCTTCTTCCCATTTTCTACAAATATACTTGAAAAGCTTTAGGAAGGAAATTTTGAACAGATAGGCTGAAAATATGGGCTGTTCCTCTCTTGAGAGATGTTGAGAGTTGCTGTGGCTTCCCTTCAGAGGGAGCAGGCTACATGGTTAAAACTTGTTCAAACTGAACTATTGTAATTTTTCAAATCATAAATTCTCTCTGCAGTCCTCTGGTGCAGGCAATCCTGCTAAGTGTTCCACATGTTCTCTCCAATAGCTTTCTATTTTACAGGTTGCTTCAGTTTTGTTGCTTTTCAGGTCCTAACTTTAGTGTGTTCATGTTTTTGAGAGGCAATATAATAGTCTTCTTTATTTAGATCTGGTACTTCTTGGAAAAATTTCTGTAAGTTTCCAAAATAACTGAGCATTCAGAAGAATAAATGTAGCTTATAGAATATCTTAAACTTCTGAAACAGATCACTTTATGTATGTTAGTGTCTTGGCTTACTCTTCATTACAATTCCAAGGGATCAAAGTTTTCTTTTTGTTTTAGTCTTCAAAATTCACAATATGAAATACATTGATTTACTGATATTAGTTTAACCAAGCCAGGTATTGGGGCTTTCTGCAACAATTGAATTGAAACTGATTTATGACAAAAGATTAATGGGTAATTTCTTCTTGATCCATTGTTGTGTGGCAAAAGGCTGAAGCCAGAGTCTAACTGTTCAATTTCTTTGTTGTACAAGCCTAGGACAAAACTAGAATAGCAAGGGGCAAGAAGGATTAGACTCAAGGTTATAGTTTGAAATAGGGTTGAGAATGGGACTGAGGCTTGGGTTGATAGTTTTACACCTTAGTCCTCTGAGACCTTGTCCATGTTGGTTTAAGAGCTTTGGGAGTGCTGCTGGTTTGGCAGTATCTGTAGGGTTGTGGATAGTGTTCTAAGTTTGTTAAATTTACTTAATGTTTGGATTCTGCTTATCTTCTACAGTGAGAGTGAGGGCTGGGACACACAAGTCCAACACTTTATGTGCCTGTTGAGGGTGGGGTTTTGCCATAATGCTAAAGGTAGGGTTGGTTATGGGTTTGTTATGGAAAATCATTGGAGCTGGAGTTAGTTTGGGCATGAGGAGTATGCAAATCATAGAGTTACAGAATCAGAGAATGGTTTGGGATGGAAGAGACCATAAAAATCATCTAGTTCAAGCACCCCTACCATGGGCAGGAATGCCACCCTCTAGACCAGATTGCTCAGAGCCCCATCCAACCTGTCCTCAAACACTTCTAGGAATGGGCCACCCACAGCTTCTCAGGGCAACCTCTTCCAGTGTTTCACCACCCTCTCAGTAAAGGATTTCTTCCTAATATCTAAATCTATCTTAAAACTGTTCCCTTTTGTTCTATCATTACCTGCTCATATAAGTGTGATAATCTTCCTTATTCTTGTAGATTTTTTATAATTCATCATGAGTTCATTCAGTACCAAGGGACAGCAGGTTGCAGTAGATGCTGCCTGCACTCCAGGCCCACTAGGAGACCATGCCACCAATGTCATTGAAGGATCCCTTCCGGGATGGTCTGCAAAGGAGCTTCAGGCATGAATCCCTTCTCAAGTTTAGGGTTAGGCTTGATACTATTAGTGATATTGGTAGTGCACACAGACCTAGTTGAGGACTTAGAAGAAAATTACAGAATGGATTTATTCCATTCTATTCTGAGATACGTAGCAGAGGCTAAGTGGAGTTAGATCATGGGCAGGCAGAGGACCAGCACATGTTGATTTTATTGCTCAGTACTTGAAGGTCCTCATTGTAGATGACACAAACTGTTTTCCAGCTCTGAAAAGACTGATGGAAAACTGCAAGCTGGGACAGTTTCACTGACCAGGCAGGGGATTTGGCAAGGTAGAGAAATAAACCAAGCACTTCAGGCACTGCTCTCTCTAATATGTTTTTGCCAGCCTTTGTTCTACTGTTAACAATAGTCCTTAATAGTAGTTTAGACACCTTTCCCCTGGCCAAAATCAAACATACCTGATTTCCCATTTCACACCAATTGTCAGCCTGTTTTTCAAGTGTTAAATTTTATACAGTAGTAACAAGAAAAAAGTAAGTTCCTGGTGTCTATGGCACTAATCAGACTTCATCTTTAGAGTTAATAGAAGTAAAGAATTAAAAAAAAAACTTCTAAACTTCTTGCTCTGGCCCAGTCTCCTGTTTCTGTGTCCTTTTTCTTCCAAGATCATGTAGCAAAAGTAATAATTTATCTACATTTTGTAAATCTAATTAGAACACTTACTAGCACTAACCATTATCCAGACACAGTTAATGGGAACAGAAATTGTTCCCAAACTGCAATTGATTTGAGCATCAAGCTGTATAAATTAGCATCTTTCTGCAGCCATGACCCCAAATCAGTCCCAACCCTGAACTTAAAAGCAGTCTGGGACACCTCCCGTACAAACTGTTTGTTTTCCTTCAAGTGTCAGTATTTCTCCTGCTTCTGTGAATCTTGAAGGAGCAATTCAGCTTCTTCTTTTGTAATCACACCCCCAAACTCAAGATTAATTGTGGCAATTTTACCTTTACTGTTAAAGTACAATGCAGATCAAAGCAGTCTCTGCAACTTTAATAAACTCTCAGGCACTAACTGTCATGCTTTAGTCATAGTTCTTTTAAAATTCAGGTGGGTTTTTTTCCGTGTTTTATTCTCTTCTAGGCACTAGTTCTCAAATACTGCCTAATAAGAAGCTCTAATGGGCCTTGCTTCAAATATTAAGGAGCACACATATGTGATCTTAGGTGATGTTACATACAGTAGGGCAATAGCTTGCCTAGCAGCAACAGTAAGATCACAGATAAATGTAGTCAGGGAATGTCTAAACTGTAAAATGCCTCACGGTTAGGAACTCCTAGAAACAAAACACTGACAGGGTAAAGCATAAACGAATAAAGCCAAAATATAATTAACATTCTAGTATTATGAAATTCATAATGATGGCACCCAATAATATTTGTATTGCAGTGTCATGTTTATAATGAAGAGACCTGTCTTTGTGAACCCTTGAGCTGACAATTAGTGGATTTGGGCCTGCAGTGAGATGTGCATGGCTGCAGTCAGCTCTGCACTCCTTAGCAGTCTAGCCAAAAAGACAAATACAACACAAGGCAGAACAGGTAATTTTGCATTAGATATCTTAAGAAAAAAATCACATTATTGAGAGTAATATAGAAAAAATTGGTCTAGACCATTTTGTGCTTCATTGCTCCAGTGTGTTAGATTTCCTTGCCAGGCTTTATAGCACAAGCTTTGTTCCAGGGTAAGCATTTTAAGCCTGACTCAATGTGCAATTTTCCTACTGTTTCTTTTGCCTTGGATATTTAGCTGTTCGGAAACATTCAACTCTCACCGTTTCAGTAGGGGCATAGGAAAGTTCAGCTGACAGTACTACATCTGTAGAAATGTAGTTTTACTGATTCCTACCACAGATCCAGTTTCTCTGACAAAGATGACAATCATTCCATCTTCAGTCGTTAGAATATCAGGACACTTTAGCATTAAGAGAGAAACTCCCTGCAGTATCCTATTTACAGGTAATTTGTCTTCTTAATATTCTCTAGAAAAATTGGTGACAAAATTTGGTAACAGATTGTCATGTCAGGCATAATATATAATCTGTAGCGTGCCAGTTTTCACAAACATCGAAGTGGGGAGATCCATTATACTGGTGCATCACAAGGTCTTTCAAAACAGCAGTGCAAAACACTCTGTACCAGATATATCTGTTCTCTGGTTGTAAAAACCCACAGCACAGTCAGCCATGGAAAAAAATGGCAGAACTCTTAGATCTTGTGCGTATCAATGCGTAGGGAGTTCGTCATGAGGTGATACTTTTAGGACACAAACTGTGATATACAGTCATTGCTTTGAAATGTTAGAGAATAAGTTGGGAAGAAAAATATAAATATCCACAGTCTTGAAGTGCCAGAAGGCATGAAAAATCACCACCCAATAAATCTTGTTGGGTTAAAAAATGAGTTCCTGGCACCTCTAGGACTGAGTACACAGGATTACCTGATTTATGGGAGTTATGAAGTTACATGGTGCCACTTGAGAAGCCCAAGGCAGGGAGCTGTTCAGGTGGAAGTATAAATAGTGATTATACTTGATTTTCAATACTGAGGTAGAAAGGGAGAAAAAGTTCCATCAAGCTTCAATCACTCTTTGAGATCTTGTTCTGGAAATATCTTTCTACCAGATACAACAGCATTTGGGCAGCTTCCAGCATCACATCAGGGTGGTCCTTCACTGAAAAAGGAGAAATAGCCAAAAAGCAAATGCTTAGTGGGGATGTGGATTTTCATGCAGTCAACTAGGGGAAATGTCTTCTTCTGCAAGACTGGGATGTTTAGACCCTCACATAAGAGCAAACTTTCCAAATGCACAGTTGGGCAGCTGAACAAGGGAAGAATTAGTTTTTAAGATTTTGAGTGTGGGTACATGGGACTGTTGGAGAACTATTTCAGATTTGAACAAATCCTACTTGTATTACACTTAAAAATAGTTCTAGTATCTATTTAATGGAATAGTATGGAAATGATAATCAGTGCAAGTAACTTGATTATCAAAATGAAAGTGTCCAAAAGGTGAGCACTTTTCTTATTTCCTTTTTGGGTTTTTTGGTACTGTTTTTCCACTCTCTTCACATTATTAAGACCCCAGTAGCATGAAGTAGCAAGTAGATCATCTTGGAGATGATCTAGGTATAGGTGCTCATGCGTTGAGGCAGGGAATGGAGTGGAGGGTCTCTGAAAATATTGTCTTCAGTGGTTAGAAGAGCACTGGAAGTACAGCTTGGTTCTGCTGAATCTGTCAGTCTCCTTTCAAAACAGATTTGCCTGGTGTATTACTGATTGAGAGGAAAACTATGTAAGGACTCAGGCTTACTTACCAGGAAGAAACAATATGATAGTCTGCTTGAACTTAGGAACCTGGGTTGGAGGAGGTGTTGTGTGCCTTAACTCCAAGGGGAATGCTGGGAACTACTCAGTAAGGGAGAACACAATCAGTTCTGGTTAGATTCCTAGCTTTAGGAAAGAGGACTTGTTCTTTTCCTTTTTCCATTTTCCCACTTCCCAGGACTGAAATACTTTGAGAGCCTTTGACTGGAAATGTGAATAATTTATGCAAAGCTATTGATAATAGCTCTATTTCAAGTTCTTTCTCATCAGTAAGAAGTTACAGCTTCAATTCCTCTAAAACTTCAGTCCTTTGTCAGACTAGGGCACCTATTGCAGGTCCCATAATTTCCCTCAAAATATTTTCTCTTTCCTTTGTTTCTTTCCTTCTATATTTTTCTTCCCCCCATCAGCAGATTTGCTTTCTTTCCTTCTTTCTTTCCTTTTCAATAAAAATATTTATCTTACTTAAGAGCACGATAATAGAAATAAAGAAATTGTTATCCCAACTATAAAAAGCTAATTACGGTGCTTTTCCACTGGAATCCTTCTGCAAAAACTTGAAATGAAAAAGCCTACCATGGGTTAGCACGGGCCAGTTATTTCAATCTAAGCTTCCCTGTTAACAGAAATTTTAACTTTGCAAGATAATTTTTTTAGGTCATCCAAAGCATTTTCTATCAAATTCTGCCTTACTGGAATATGCTGAGTGGCCAAGGAACACACCCCCAGACCACCCCCCTCCTAGCAGGGTGACTGGCCTCACACTGTCTGGTGCTATTGCCACTAAGGACTTCCCCTACAATAGTTCCCTCCCGTGGTGGGGCATCAGCTTGCCAGCAAATATAAGAATAAATTATTGAGAAACGAGGGCTCCCACTGCTAAATGTTATTTGTGCTAAATGTAGATTAATGAAGTGAGCTCTGGTTTGCAAAGAGCAGGGCAGGCTGAGACTGATCAGAAGCCACAGGGCAGATGCAGAAATGTTTTATTTCACTTTTCTTTCTAAACTCAGGAGCTGAGTCCACATTTAGGAGAAAAACCTTATTTCAACTCTCTGTTGGCAGAATAATTCATGATTTTTTTAATCTGTTGGCTGTCCATGTAAGAGATCACAACTAATACATGAGTTCAAACAGGAAAAATCTGGGCTGTGAATATAAAATTCTACTTTTTGCTAAAGAACTATTTGGGGCCAGAATGATCCTTTGGCAGAACTCCCATTCATGCAGGCTGGATTTAAAGAATGTGAATATGAAGAAATCACAGAAAAAAAAAAGAAAATTGAAGTGAATATTGTAGTTGCAAAATGAAAAATGTATTTTTTTAGGCATTCTTTCACTGTGTTTTCACATGCAGTTGTGCTCTAAAAAAATCTGGCTTATCCTGTCTGTAGTATACACTTAAGTGCACTTACTGGTTAGCTATTACATATTTTTTTAAACCGAGCTCGAGAATTAATTTTTCCTACTAAGTAGGATTAAATTTTCCTTTCAACAGGATTTAATTTACTTCCCTTCTTGAAAACACACTGCAGGAACCAGGCCTCAGTCAAAACAGAGCTTCATGAAAAATGAAAAACTCCTTTTATTCCTGTAATGTTATGATCAAATTTAGTACTAAACTTTATTAAGCAATGTTTTGCCTTTATAATTTAATACACTAACAATTTATTAGTGTGCTCTACTTCCAGAAGTGGTTCGGAAATCTACTTGTGCATCTAGTAAGTAATTCTGGCAGGTAAGAGCCAAAGTGCTGCTCTTTCTATGTGCACCCATGTATAATTGTGCAGTGGACCTTCACAGGAACAGCACGGCATTATTGAAGGTTTGTCTGGAAAGATTTATTTTATTTTGTTCAAACAAGTCATTAGATTTATCTCTTTCAGTATCGTAGGTCTTCATCGAGTCAAATAAACCATATTTTGTTTACCACCCTGGAAAGATATAAATGCTAAATACTCTTTAACTTTATTTTATGGGAGTGAATATAATATTCCTCTTTCCAGTGACCTTTTATTGCCTTGTGAATAAAAAAATAATTTACCAGACAGAAATAACAGCCAGAGGAAGGTGGGATTTATGAGTATGCCAACTCCACTAAAACCAAAGGATAAACATAGTAGTCTTATAAAAATGCTGAATTATCTAGTGCTCTGGTCTCAGAACTTTAAAATAACTTTTCTCAGAAAATTAGAGGTTTACGTATGTCATCATGGCAGAAGCAAAGGAGTGCAGGCTCTGGGGTTTTTTTCTCCCTTTTTTTTTTCTTTCTGTTACATTTATCCTTTTGAATCTAAGAAAAAAATGGATATTCTATTTGAAAGGAATTAGAATATGAAAGAATTTTCTTTCCAGGCTATAATACATCAGTATATATATATGAGCAGCAGAACATTTCTTACTTCTGGACACAGCAGATTTTTAAACTATCCCAGCATTGTTAAGTATCCTGTTATTACAAATATAAAGTCTAAAAAAAGTTAAAAAGTCTAGAAATTTTCAAAATGAGGCAAAAATCAAGTTTCCATGCTGGAATCTGTTGCTCTAATGGATCTCTATTTTTGTAAACACAGTCTGCTTTAAGAACTAAAATGGAAACTTTTTTTTCCAAGAGATCCACTCTCTGAACTTAGTTTCACGCTACCCAGAAATATTAAGGTGGCATCATGCTAAATTCCTTGCTGAAATCCAGACAGGCTAGTTCTTCTGCACTTTAAAAATCAGTTAATCTTCTCAAAATATATGGTTAGTCTAGTTCAGTAATCTCACCTTGCATTTTAACTCCCTACCCATTTATAGTTTAAATCTGATTTTTCTTTCATTTGAAGTTCTCACTGAAGTCTTGCACACAGACAGGTCAGACACACAGGTATAAAGCTCATTTTGTAATGTCAAGTCTTCACTCTTTTCTTACATGAAAGAAGCTCACAAATATTAGTTTCATTTTTTTCAAGTCATACGATGCTGCGTCTGCATTAAGAAATTAGCAAAAACACTTGGCATTAACGCCTGGGGTTGGAAACAACTTGTTTTCCCAGCTTGGTTACATTTTGCACTTAGATTCTCTTTCCTGTTGGTATTTAGTAGCTTCCAATTCTCTCTCCCCTGCCATCCTTTGGAGAGGAAGAAGAGAGGGAGGAGGAAGAAAGGTGGGAGGCAGCAAGGCATCCCTCTGCAAGGTGCAGCACATCCCCCTGTCCCTGGGGGCTTCAGGTTACAGATGGAATGTGAGGGCAAAAAGTGAAAGCGGGGGAGAAAGGAACCCATGCAAATTTGGGGAAAATAAGTGGTTTCTGTGCACTCAGGAGAATAAGAGAGTAGGGTGTGGCTGCACTAGATCAGGGCAGGAAGCAGTGGTCAAGTCCTTTGTTAGGTGGGGTTCAGGATGACCTGCTGTGTAAGGATGAGATGGCTGCTTTCCCCCAGGAAGGGAAGGGGTGAAAGGGAAGCACACAGCAAAGCACTCTGCACCTGGCACATTCCCTGTCACGTTTCACTCTCCAGGTTCCCATCTGTCTCCTGTGGAAGCTTTTGGGATGGAATACAAGGATATTGCATGCCAATATGATGAGTCAGGTGAGGGCTTTTACCCTTTTTTTTTCCAAGGTTTTTGGTTTATATTGATTTCATTCTTATTTACATTTTTTCCCTTATTTTGTGTTTCAGATAGTTTTCCATATTACCATCAAAGTAAGGCTTACTGATAAAATGTCACACTTGCATGTATTTCCTAAGCAACATGTTCCTCTGTAAAAGAAAATTAACTCTTTCTTAGTTATCTGCAGTCTGGAGAGAGTCTTCATCCATAACTGATCGAGGAAATCAGTGAGCAAGGCTGCTGGAGTGGGTGATCCTCATTCCCTCATAATTTCAAGGGAGCTAGGAATGACTCCCACTGTTGTCTCCTGGGTGGAAGACAGAAGTGAAAGTGCAGCTCTGCATATGACATCTCCCCAAACCAGGCACATGCACCTCTGAGTCCTGTGCAGAATTTGCGAGCTTCACGAAATAACAAAGTCAAAACCTCAAGTGAATTATGATTTGTCTTTTTGTTCATAAAATGAAATGAGTATTCTACTGCCCTAAAATTTCCTAGATTTCTATGCTAAATTAATAAAAAAAAATGTGAAGAAAATGTCCATTTTGCACCTGTAATAGAATTTTCTTACATCAGCAGCAGCTCTGTCTGTTCCATGTAGGTGACAGGCTGACAAATGGAAAGATTATTTCTGTTCCTTCTTTCATTTGAGAGTCATAAATCTGAAAAATGCAGGATAGATTTTTTTCATGCATCTTAGAAGATTTTGTAGGGAGATCCAAGATGGCAGAGAGGGCACAGTTCCACAATATAAATTAAGATTTGTACTGGTACCACAAGCAGTCACTCAACATGATTTGACAGTATCTTTGTCAAATCAATATACAATGCTTCGTTGAACTAGTGGAGTGAGTGGATGTGTCTGATAAAATAACATTGTGTTGTCCGTGCCATTGACATGAATGCTTATTTAATAAGATGGTTTTGATTCAAAGTCAATTTTCATACTTATACTACTGCAAATCCTGCAGAAGCAGTTGTGTCAGTCATGTGTATGATCTCATATTCCTTAGAGATGCAGATCTGCTCAGCTTTGTCTGGATGCTTGTGCTACTGTATCGATAGCAAATACTGTGATAATTTATATTCACCCTGCATAGGCAGACATGAAGCTTTATTCTTTCTCAGAGAAAGATCAAGTAAAGTGGATGTTGAGTTATTGGTCAGCTCAGGAGCTCTTTGTCTCAAGACATTTCACTCTGTACTGCTCTAGAGACAGCTGATTTGGAGGCAGTAATTACACCATGGACCTACTCTTCCACAGGATTTTTTGTCTTGCTTTTGATGCTGCAGTTCCAACAGAAATTTTTCTCAGACACAGAGCTACTATATTTTAAGAAAGGTATAGATCCTTCATATCTTATAGATTCACATAACTATGGCAATTCAAATGCAGTGGATTAAGTTGTATTTTTGCTTGTGAACAGCTAGAGCCAGGGAAAATGTCACCCTTGGCCACAATCATACAGTCTTCAGGGAACATTGGTGTCAGTAGAAACAGATTTCTTACATCAATGACACAATTAGATTGCAAAAGCCTTACTAAACCTGAAATGACATGCCTCGTATTTAATTTATTTATCCATTCTGTTTACATCCTAAACCAATTTTTAATGACAAACCTTTGCATTCATTCCATCCTTTTTCTTCTCCTTTTCTTCTTTTTATTCCTATACCTATATACAAGCACAGGTACTCTTTTGTCAATTTATATATGCAGATTGTATAATCCAAAGGCACTTTAATATAATCTTTTAGTGCATGAAAGAACATATTACAATGAGAGGTCATGGTTGTCTGATTACCCCTAGAAAGTTCTTTTATTCATGGTGTAAAAATGAAAGCTGGTGGTGGCAGGTTCTGTTCTTTAACTGTGGGCTGACTTCATCACTACAAACCCTTCTTATTTCTGGTAGCGTAAGCCATACTAATTGATGCCTGAGCATGAGTGACTCAAATATTTTTTGTATAGAATTTTTTTTAATGGACAATTAAAAAAATTTTAGTAGATGCAACAGGACTAAAATGTCTTTATTGCAGTTACTGTTTCCACAGAGCCAGGCATGTCCCTTTCTACCTCAAATATCCTGAAACCTTTACCTTTCTTTCTTTTCATCTTCACAGGCAACAGAAATTGCCTTTTATGAGGGATCTATATAAAGACTGACCCCTCACATCCAAAGCTTTGAGCAGGATTCAGGGTTTGTGCTTAAGTTTTGCACACAGAGCAAGCCACAATGTGTTTGAAAGTATAAAACTATAAAATAACTGTTTTAACTTGAATGTAGAATGTCTGCTTCAGTATGGCTCCCTGGTCTTCTTTAATATATGAAAGAGCAGCCTAAAGCAGAGAGGGCAAGCCTGGGTGAGTGGGCTGGTGTCTTCAAATGTGATGAGTGGGAGGTACAAAACTCCCTGTGTGCCTCCCCTCTACCTCCTACTCCCTACGTTCAACATCCATCTGCAGATGGAGTAAAACAGGGAAGAAGCAAAGAGGTCGCTCTGTTCCTCCTCCATAGTGTGGCCGCCTTCGTAGGATGATTCAGGAAATTATCCTTTTTCATGCATTCCACCCTCTGGCAGGCATCTTTCCTATGGAGGATGTCAGCAGCATTTCTACCTCCAGGAGGAAGAAGATAAAAATTGTAAATAACATTTTGGAGTTAACTATTTTTGGCTGTGTTGCAAAGGCTGAAAGTCCTATTTTCTCCTTCAGAAATTTGTTTTGTGCGATCTGACTGAGGCAAGTCAGGGAAAGAACACAAAAGACACAAAATCACTGATCAGTGAGTTTGGGCCATGGCTGTTCATGGTTCTTATCTTTGCACACTCCCAATTCTGAATACTTCATTGTTGTGGGGTTTTTATGTAACTGTGTCTCCCCTGGCTGGTACCTCTGGTTTCAAAATAAGCTCCCGACCTACAGGTTCCAGTTGCTTCTGCATGTTCTCTCCAGTTAAGCCTAGCTTGCTGGGTAGCACTGCTGCACTGATGTTTCAGCTTATACCATGCCAGCCTCTGTCCCTGGTAAGAAACCTAGGCACACAAACAGTAAATACAGATTTGTTTGATCCTGATGGGAACTGTAAACTGTGCTTCATTTTGTAGTCTACTTATAGCCTCTGAATTGCCTCTTGGGCTCTCAGGGTCTTAGTTGAGAAGGAAGAATATGGTAAACAATAATGGGCAATAATATCTTAGCTTTCACTCATTCAAAACAACTATCAGAGCACTTCACTATACTTCTGTTTACAAAACTGTAAACAGCACTAAGGAGTTTTCCTCCTCCCCCAAAATGTGAAGAGAGCAGCTCCTGTCACTTGGTGCTTCCTTTTGAGGCTGCATTTTTTGTAGGTAATGCTACAAAACTTAGTATGAGCACAAATGCCAGGGACAAAGACTACTGTATTAAAAAAACAGACCTCCAGAAACTGAAATCTGAAAAATTCTTGGGGTTTGAAGCAGATGATCTGATGCTCAGTGCTGAAGAACATAACCACTAATGAAGATAAACAGGATGAATTTGAGTAAGGATGGGAAAAGAGAATGACAAATTCAAACCAAACCAAACCAAATCAAACCAAACCAAACCAAAACAAAACAAAAAGAGGATTATTTTTTAAAGCTCTGTATGTAAACTGCTAAACTCATTGGCATACAATATTATGTTTTACAAGGCTATGTAGTGGTAGAACAAAGGATGGTGACTTTAAAGAGGGTAGGTTAGGATGAGATGTTAGGAAGATATACTTTACTTGTGGGGGTGGTGAGACACTGAAATAGGTTGACCATAGAAGCTGTGGATGTGTGCAAGTGGTCAAGGCCGAGTTGCATGGGGTCTGAGCAACCTGGTCTTGTGGAAGGTCTCCCTGTCCAGGACAGGAGTGTTGGAACTAGGTGATCTTTAAGATCCCTTCCAACCCAAGTTTTCTATGATTATATGATTATGGAGACCAAAAGCTTGTGCTAATGAGACAAATTCTTCTAAGTACCTTTCACAGAGCACTCTTGAGCACAGAGGTGTCTGAGGTGTCTGTATTTGTCATAGAGCTGGAGGCTGGTAGAGGAGTTCAGAAAATATCACTCACTTCTTTTCTTTTTTAAACTTTCCCCTGAATCATCCACTGCACACCTCTGTCATAGACAGGACATTTATCTAGATGGACCTTGGGACTGACCTAGTACAGCTAGTGTTGTTGTTCCTATTACTGATATATTTGCCATCCTGATATATGATCACATCTCTAGCTCTGATGTTCACAGTCCAAGAATGAAACTGGAAATTTGAAGACTGTAAAAATATTTTTTTTTAGTATTAGGAAACAAGTAAAATACTGAGGGACCCTCTTTACTCCTCTTAACAAGATCAGGGCTAAGGGACAGTTTGCTTATAGTCGAAAAGTATCTGAGAAAGGCCAAACTCTTCAACAGAAAGAAGTCATGCATGATGGCAGGATTCATCTGGCTAAATATAGATGACTGTGCCCGAGCCAGTCCATCTAGAAGCTCTGTGTGTCAATACAGATCTAAGCAATACTCTCAGTAGATTGTAAAACACAATTCATCTCAGTCTGAAGGAGATGTCTAAAACAGGTTAGATGAATCACTCCCTTAAAGTTTCTATTTGTTCTGCTGTCTGTGAAAGGCACCTAGTGTGACTGCCACAGCTGCAGACCACTACTGAAGTTGCTCAAAGTTGGTTAAGTTTTGCTCCTAATGTCTGTGAATTGATTGGTGGAGATTAGGAAGAGTAGTGAGGTATTGCTCAGAGTGATTAGGAATTGGAATACATTATGAAGGGCTGAGATGGTTCTTCTTTCACAGACTTTTTAAGAAATAAGGCTATACTTTATTTCCTAGAAAATACACCCTAGAAACCTGGCTTTTGGCCTTGTGCCAGAGAATTTCTCTGACCTGTGTTGTACAGAAGATCAGACTATCAAATCATAATGATTCCTCCCAGTCTTAAAAATCTGTGCTTTCAATCACTGCTAATAAAGAGTGGCATGTTTTCAATTCCTTTCTAAGTAGGTCTGGATCAATACAGATGTGCCATTTACCTGCAGGGTTTTCCCCACAATTGTTTGCTGCTGCTGCTGTGTTGGTGTCAAAAGATGTAATGTTAAAAACCAGCTGATGAATCTCAGGCATTCTTTCACGTTTTCCTTTCAACACCAAGGGGCAGATTCAGCAGTGGCTCAGAGAGTGTAGACCTCTCCCTAAGCTCCATGCTGTGCAGCCAGAAGTGAAGCTGAAGTGTACCACAGCCTTGTCTACCAATATCATGACAACATCCAGTCCCATGCAGCCAAGATTATTCTTGTATCATTTAGTTTGCAGTAAAAATGGCTGAATTTGAAGCTGGCAGTTTAAGGAGGGTCTTTCCCTAGCCAGTCTTTCCTGTCACTGACAGGTTTATCTGTAATGCAGGATGCCTTTATATCCATCAACATCAGACAGAAAGAAAAGATAATGTTGTGAGCATGGCTATGCATGAGTGTGTTCTGTGCTGCCCTTGTTTTCATTAAGTACAATGGCAAGCAAACACGTTAATTAATCTTAGTCTTCACAAATACCATTTTATTTCACTCTGCTGACATTTATGATGACTAACTAGGACTTGAACACAGTAACTGTGTTCTTGGGGTGGCTGGTGTGAAATCATGTTGTGAGTCAATACAACATCAAAAACACTTTTGGCTGCCCTGAATACTTTACCAACTAAAAAGTTCTTCACTAATTTTGTCAAATCTATGTTATGCATTATAGTTCCTGATACTGTCTCTTCTTTATTATTACTGTTATGAGAAATTCTGCATGTGTAGTGTTTAATACAGGACTGATCAAGGATGGCATGGGGGAAGGGGATGTTGAAGAATATTATAACACCAGAATGATCTGTTTTTCATGGGCTGAACAGTGATCAGTATCACTGGTAATAATCACTGTTGTCTCATCTGATTTGTTTTCATCTCACAAATGAGCACAGCTGCAAAAGCTATACCTGAAAGGCTTCAATTGGTGCTTCCTAAAGCTGGATCTCCAGTTGCAGGTGCTCAGACATCTCTAAGGTACTATCAGCAAGCCCAGTCATAAATCACAGAGACTTGCTGTTTACCACTATGACTGATCTCCAAAATCAGGATCAATGCAGCTCATTCCTGAAACCTGAAAACAAGTGTATATATATAAGAGAAAGTGTTGAGAAAGACAATTTTATAAAGAAGGTCAAACTTTATTCACCTTGGTTCCCAGAAACATTCCTTTAAGCCTCCTGATGAGAATAACTTCACAGCCTGTGTGGATTGCATTACGCCTACTCTTAAACTGAGTCCTTTAAAGATAGTTACTGACTCATTTTTATTCCAAAAATCTTTACTGTGGTGACATCCCTTCTTATCCAATAAGGTAAATGCAGATGAATTAAATGCAGTTTTCAATGGCACTTTTGCTGCTAGGAGGCTCACTCCAGGTTTTGCCCCAGTTGGGGGCAATGGAGAGGAATTTTTTGCACTTTTCCAGGAGAGGCTTGAAGAAGAGGGAGCACTTTGAGGCAGTGATGCATGGAGCAGTCTATATCTGCTAGCACAGGGAGATGCCTTGTTGTGGGGAGAAGGCAAAATCAAAACTTCTGCCAACGTAATTCCTTTCTCCTTGCACAAAGTAAAGTCATTACTCTGCAAAGAAAGATCATTCTCCCTCTCACAATCTGGTCTGCAACTCCAGCATCCAGTTCTGAGGCACAGGAGGAATTTTCACAGCCTTTGGCTTCTCTTTGCTGTGTTCCAGCTGAACCACAATTTGTTCCTTCCTGAATACATCCTGCAACTGAAAAAGCAGACTGTGCAATCATCATACTCATATAAGGTGAGTTTAAAGATCTGCCCAGCCCACTATCCTGTTTCTGAGAGTGGACAGCAGCAGATGTTCTGGGAACAGGTAAGATAAAAGCCAGCTACAGTGACACTTTCATGGTGTCTTCGCCTTGATTTCAGGGTTCTGTGCTTCAGACATTTTCTCAGCTAGAGCCAAATTCTGCCCAACATTTTCTTCAGAAAACTTTTGCAAACAATTCTCCCTGTAGTTGATCCTCAAGACAGTGATTCCATCGTAAATCCAAACAAATTCATCTGTTGCACTACATTCTCCACCAGTTGCAACAGAATAAGTCTTGCTCCTGGCATGTTGCCTCTTTTTCCCTGGCACAACTTGAAGCAGGAATCTCAATAAAAGTGTAGGCAAACCCTTTTCTCTGAGAGGGCTCACCAACAGCATATTTATATAACTCTGCTGGCTTTCCTGGAGATGCACGACACTTTCTGCGGTCTCTGTTATCTTTAAAAGCTGTGGTAGAACAAAACCTTTTGCACCTGCAACAGTTTTAGAGTAGAGCTCTGCAGGCATGGCTGGGTAGATGGGCAAAGGAAACATTCACACCATATTCTGGTGCCAATTTGAACATTCAGCAGTCTTCTGTAGCCAAGAGAAAGAGAAGGCATATACCTCACTGCTACAATTTTCCCAGAGAGATCAGCTGCCTTGTCTAGATGCTAAATTTGGAACACATGAAGAACCTGCCCATTACTCCAACATTTTCCAGTTACAAATTAAGTCTTAAAAATAAAACTAAGTGACTAGGTCTCTGACAATCTGTAGTGGCCCAGTATCTTGCCCTGCAGCAGTTTCAAGTCTGACAACAACAGAACTTTTAGGAATGAAAGCTGTGACTGATTTTCTAGTTAACTTAATTTATTGTAATTAGCTTTACTTAATTATACATACAGCTGTTCTGTACCCTCAACATAGCCCAGGGGACTGTTTAAAGTGCTTTAGTCTAAATGTCATGTTTTAGCACAGTATAGAGCACAGTATTGTTCTTCTCAGGATCTGGTGGGAAGGAAGGGCATTCAGCAGCCCATCTTTCTTTCCTTTCTCCATACACTCCCAGCACATTCTCCTCCCCCACTCCTTTTTTTCCTTGCAAGGAAGAGATGTCTGCTCCTCTGCTGTACCTGACCTGCCCTCGCTTGGTGCACCCAAGGGTTGTGGAGCTCACCTTTGCCCCTCTGCAGGGCACCCACCTGCTGTCCTCACTAAGTCTCACCTGGTGGTCTCACCAGGGAAGGAATATGCCTCAATGAGAGTCTTAACCTTGAATTTTCTGCTGCCTTTACACCACTGGGATATAGAGATGTTCCTTTTTCCTATCACAGATAAACAGTGAAAATATTTATGATATTGATTCACATGTTACAAGTCTCTTTAGAAGACCTTCCTTTAAGTAAAGCTTTATAAGGACTTTTTCCACCCTGTTCACAAAGCATTCCTATGTCCCTAAAAGTGTTCAATAAATTCTTTTTCTAAATCACCTCAGCAAAAAAGGCTGCTCAATTTCAACAAATCAAGCATTTACTCACGTAAACAATCAGCTGGGTTCTTCCACTAGGTTTGCATTGTTTATTGAAAGTAGTAATGACAATAGTTGAGATAAATAGGAATTTTAATCTGCTTTTCTATGAGATGAGACTATGCAAGGTCACCTTCACTGCGGTTCAGATACTTGCATGTGCACACTCGCAACACACATAACTAGAGCTGTCCAATTTGGTTTGTATTGTCATTCTACTTAAAATAATTTATTTTCATTCTTTTCTCCTTATTAATCAAACAGAGTTTTGTGTCCTTAGCTTTATCAGTTCCTTCCTGTTTTGTTAAACTTTTGAAAGCAAGATGTAGAAGTCACTGGAGCATCTTGGGGATAATTACTCTTCAACTAATTTGAAGCAGTAATGATGATATTCTAGATTTTTATGGAGCAAATGTTTTATGTTTTATTAATTGCACTTGTTCTTTTGTTTGGTATTTTTCCTGATGTCTAAAAGCCTTCCAGGTTTACTGTCTAAACTACTCCTATGCTGTACATCTTGTACCCCAAAAAGATAGGCTTTATGATAGCACTCCAAAGTCCAGATGCTGCCCTTTTGAGAAGCAAAGTATTTATGAAGAAAAGTTTAGTCAGAAGCATGTTCAGTTCTTGTGATGGGGAATGTCTGGCAGATTGTGCCCTTTCACAGACTCAATGTATAGAATCTCTTTGTCTAACAAAATCACATCTTGTACAACAATTCTATCCAGGTACCTCAGAAACTCTAACAGGTATAATCAACAAAAATCCCTATACCTTTTCTCCACACCCATCTGCCTCTTCCTCCCAGCTTTCATTAATCTCCTCCCCACTGCCAAGAGCATGGGAGTTTTGACCAAACAGTTGGGTAATATTATTTTGTGTTGGAAACATCACATCAAGGTTTGAGGCAGAGAGGGTGCGCTGATGGTGAGCAAGTGGTGTCGAGGCTGTCTTGGGGTAGGTTCCATGTGATCTTTCAATAAGTTCCTGGTGGTGCACAAATTAGGGGAATTTTTGTGACTATTTTGTCCTTTCACTACTACTGGTTGGTGAGGTTGGGAATCTCAAACTGTAGCTTCTTAGGCAAACTAAGGCATATTTAAAGTGAAGGTCAAATTGTGCTCTCCTAATGAAGTTTTGGTTGTTTCTTGTATACCTTGCAGAAAAAACCCATAGCTCTGCACAACAGATGGAGGGCCAGTTGCCCTGCTGTGCCCCCATGAGTCCCTGTTCTGCAAACAAACAAAACAGAGGCAGATACGTTCCTGACCTCTAATCACAACACTTTTCTACTATTTTGAGAGGTTGAGGATGCAGGTGATGCTGTTGTCCATGAGGCTGATTGGTGTTTTGTCAAAGGCAAGAGTCCTAGAGGCAAACAGGACCACCCTTAGCTTCCAGAGGGGTTCTGTCACAGAAGTTTTTGATGGGACTGTGTGACTGTTGTGATGATGCATAAATATTTATGAGCTTCTTACGTTAGGGATGTCTTTGTGCAATTCCTTCTTTAAAAAGCTGTTGAAGATTGCTTTTATTTCTGACAATTAAATTATTTTCTTTTTCTATCTCCCTTTGCTACCCACAGAAAACCAGAGGTTTGTGAAGCTTAAGGCCTGGCTTGTGTCTCACAAGGTTATGTTAAATACTGTGCTCCTCTTCTGTGGCTCCCAAAGCCCCCAGTAGAGGTCTCAATGTTCTTGTAATCATTTTCCTATGTGAAACTCAGAGAAATCTTTAATTGCAGGTATTGCCAAGAGATGATCTGGCAATCTAAAGATGGCTCCCAGAAAGGCCTGGATCACCTCCTGTAAAGGGCAAAATGAAAAATTTGAAAGAAGAGCAGTTAACATTTCACAGAAGTTAGAATCCTTTTCCTCCAAGTGAAATAATTCCATTTCTGTGAGACAAGTCCTGTCCCTGTTGCTTTAGCGAAAGTTGTTCTGGGCAGTTGGTCTGGACCCTCATGTGTACTGTTTCCCTGGTGTCTGCATCAACTCTCAGGGGAGGATCTCCTCCTTTTCAGTGTTTTCAAACATCCAAGTGTCCAGGATTGTGGCAAGAGGAGCCCAGAGTCACAAAAAAAACCAGAAGTAGGAGAGAAATTTTTCACTGAAAGTAAGAGCAGCTTATTGCAATGCATTAACTCACACTTGTAAATTTACCTCTGACATTTGACTGTCACCTTGTTCTCCTGGGCACCACTTCTGTGTTTATTCAACATATGACATCTTCTGGTACTTAAAGAGCAAATTCAAAGGGACTGAGGGATGGGTGCTGACACAAGAGGCAGTTGTTATTGCCCAAGATATCAGGATCCAACAGTGCAATTCCCAGAGCAAGAAGATTAGGATTAAAGTCATGATGCCCCACATATGCAGCTGGTTGGTAGGGAGTTATGCAGAAATGCTGAGAGAATTGCTTTGGGATTTACAGTCCAGGAGCCCTCCCTGAACTAAGCTGCCCATGGGATATGTGCCTCTTTCTCAGTATTTTCTTGGGAAAGATGATGGTTGGGGAAGAAGAGGTGTGAGAGTTGGCCCAGACTTATTACCCATAATGACTCAGTGTACCTAAGAAGGTTGTGCTACACTAGAGATAATTTTGGCTTTTTAATTTAATTTTTGGAATCATGTGTTCCATATATTTACTGAGGATTTCCAATGCTTCCAAAATTGGGGGGAAAAAACTGTAAACAACGCAGTTCTCAACTCCCCATAACCTCAGCCCAAACAGTAAGGTAAACAGCAATGTTCCTTGGTAGTTTTTCAAATTGGCTTTTATTCCAGACAAAAGTGTGTTACCATGAAGTTGGAAAAAAAAAATAGTTATATAATTTTGCTACATTCTTTCAAGCCTAAATGCCTAAGTCTATATTGTTGGCTTCCTGCAACACTAAAAAACACAGATATGTTTGTGAATCATAAAATAGACAGATACTGAATAAAAACTCTAGAGCCAATGCACAAGTATCTAGCGACTGTTTTCTTTTAGTGGACTTTACAAAACCTATTGGGCAAACACAATCCTTACTAAATAATGCTGATTCTACTTCTTCCCAAGAAGAAATAATTGAAAAGAATCAAATGATAAATGAAATGAATGGTGCCCCATCAAAGCAAATGGTGATAAATAGAAAGACCTTAGTGTTGCCAGCACTCACACTAATGTGAACTGGTCAGTAGAATTTATAATTATTTTTTTTTACCTTTTGCAGAGGCTGGTTCTTTGTACTGAATCTGATGTTAAAGTGATAAATTAGAAAGAGGGAGGTTGTCTAATGAGCAAGTAGGCAGCAATATATCAAAAAACCCCAAACAATTCTAGGCTTCTACCAATGTCTGGGGTTTTTTTGGTATTCCTTTTAGGAGAGAAAAGCATGTTTATTCTGAAGCTGCAGCCAAAACCATACAAATATTTTATATGATTTTCCATATAGATTCATGAAAGGCTCACAAATATGCATGTCAGCTTCCAATGTGTGTAAAAGTCTGCAAGACTGGGAGGACAATCTCCACTCATGACCGGTGGTAGAGTTTGCAGTTACTTGCTATGAATATTTAAACATGCAACAAAGCATCTGCATTTCTGAAAGTGAAGCCCTTCATGTTGAACCAGAAATATAAGTCACTTAGGTCAATGGGGAAATACTCATATAATTCTGTGAATATTCAATCAAAGGCATAATTTTCTTACTTTTAAGGTTGGAAGTAGCTCCTCTAAGGAATATATTCAACCACATGTGAAGTATCCATTTAAGTGTTTTCATTATTCCATTCAAAAAGAGTTAGTGAATAAAGAGGAGAAAATATATTTTGGTACTAAAACGGTTAAAAAATGTTGAAAATTTAAATATAAGAAATCAAAATGGTGGGAATTTCCATGAAGCAATAACATGGGTGAAATTGTCATTTCTATAGTTTCAAATATTTCATTTTGCTTCCAACTTCTATGTTTTAAGTAACTTAAATGTCAGTATAGAAGTAATTTTGAACTAAAAATCCAACATGTTCTTTTCCTAGAAGAGTAACATTGGAAGTTTTTTGCTGTTTAAGTAATATTTCTTTCTTTTAGTAGACCTATTCTAATATTTTGCTTTAACATTTTTCAGCAAGAAAGCTCTTTATCATTAAATTAACTACCTGTTCTGTAGCAAATTCCCTACAGCCAGGAAAAATAGAAGCATTTTCCCCTTTTTCTTCCTATCCATGGATGAACTTACTCAAAGTGTCTCTAGTGTTGAATGATGTATCACCTACAAGTTGGGGCATAATTTACTCTGCCAGTTGTCTGCTGAAGACAACTTGATGAAGACCATGGTTTACCTCAGTCCTTCCAGCTCAGCATTTTGCTCACTCTCAGAAAGAGACAAACCAGAGGTTTGATATTTAGGGTATTTTCCCAATGTCTATGAATACCAAAATCATTAAAAGCAGAAAAAAATTTAATTCTTAAATTCTGACTTCCTCTGCTAGCAATGCTGCTCTTAGGTAAAGCCTAATTCCTCTTTCAATTTTGTGCTTGGTTTTGTTGCTTTTCTTGATGGTGTTCCAATATCTTCCTGGTTTTGTGCTCTGTTTGGCTATCATGGGAGAGCCCAGCTCTTAGTTCATTTTCAGTCTCATCCTAGAGGATGTGTATGCTAGACAACCTTCCTCAGGCTAACTGCAAGGTTACTCTTTGCTATCCCCTCAGCCTAGTGCTCTCAGATAATGCTTGGTGTTGTCTGAGAGCAGTTCTGACTAATAGTATGCAGCAGACAGCTGTGGAGGTAAACTTATGATGAAAACTTCAGAGAAATGGAAGATAGCCTCCTGTGGCTGCAATATACCTTCTTCCCATATCTCACAGACTAAAAATAGGCTTTTTTGTTTGTCTACAATTTGTATTTTTGTTTTCTGTGGGTTTTCTATTAATAATGGACAATAAACTAATTAAAACAAAAAAAGCACCTCTCTGTGTGCTTTGGCTCCCTTCTAGCTGAGCTAGCAACTCTGGCTACATGCTGAGATGACTGGTAGAGCTGCAGGCCCTTACTGCCAAGCTCTGCATTATATTTTTTCCATCACAAGCAGTGATCAGCTTTTCCTTCTTCTTTTAAAGCTTCTAGGTAATAGTCTTGTTATTCCAAACTCATGGAAAGGGAAAGACAAATAGACACCATATAATAGCTCAGTGAATCCTGCATTTAAAAAAAGTCTGACTTTTTCTTCTCTTCAATTAAAAAAAAAATCCCTTAAAAATTCTTTTGAAACTTTAGTTACTGCATCCAAATTTCACTTCTACCTCCAACCTCACATTTTGTGCTTCTTCTCAGTTACCACAGGTACTCAGAGCCTTGGAGGACTCCTGGGAGTTTGAGAAATATGGCCATTTTATCCTCAAAAGCCTGAGTCTCATACATTAAAAATGCCATGCTTTGCCTGCCTTCAAAATTGGTTTAAATGCCTCTGATTTATTCGTGGTTATACAGGAAATCTTTGGAGAAGCAGAGACATAAACCTGGAGCATTTGGTGCAACATGGTGTTGTGAGTGGCTGAGTGCAGCTTATTGTCTGGCCAGATAACTTCAGATCTTAAAGATCAGCAACTCCTCTGAGGCTTTTTTCTGGTTCTAGGAGGAGAGGGACCAAGAATATGGACTTACTAATTTCTGCCAGGGGAATATCCCACACTTTGGATACACGAGGGAGCAGCCTACCCCAAAGCCAGGACTGGGGGACACCCATGGAGTGCAATCAGTTAGAAAGCAGTGAGATTTTTTTATTTCTTAGGTACCATAAATCAGTTTTTGCCATCGGGATACTGCAGCATGAGATTCAGAGAGTCTGAAAACTAAATACTAAATGTTTTTTGGTTTCTGGAAATAAAACAACCTATAAGTGGTGCAGGATTGTATATTAATCACTCTCCCCTATTTCAAATGTCTTTCTCAAACTTGCAGTTTGCCCTATGTAAATCTAGCTTATTCACATGGTTCTCATTAGCATTTCATGTCTTCAAGAATCCGCACATGAAATAATTTCCTTTTCTCCAGCTGTACTAGAGCAAAAGCTTGCATTCAATTAGTGCTGGTGTATTTGCCACTTAAAACTAAAGTGCTCTGTTTTGCTGAGTTGAGTCATCACTAAAGGGTATGCAACATCCATCTTGTAACCAACTGTAGTCAGACCCTTTAATTAATGACTTGGGATTCTGCTTTGTCTTTTAAAAGGATAAAATCTAATTGCAGTTCAGATTAGACTGTCTAATGAACATGACCACAGAGCAATTGATCAAAACTAATAGGGGGAATAGTTATGCCAAAGTTAAGTAAACCTCTTGTTTGTTTTGCATATGTAACCTGAGGAAGTATTGAAAACGTTATTGATGCATTATTTGCTTCACTGGAATTTCAGCCATATACTTTGCTGTGGTTCAAAGACAGAAGTTCTAAGCCCTATTTTTCTAATGCTAGGAATATTGCCTTTTCATCTCTGTTTAGTATAAGGTAACAAAGATGCTGTTCTGAGAGCCTTTTGACATAGCAAATCTAATTTTAATTTACCACGCACAAGAGAGATGCTGGAGCTGAGTAAGGCAGCCCAATCTGCTCCCTGTAATTGAACCAAAGCAACTCAGAAGAGGTGCAGAGTGGTAGTAGGAGGTGACCCTCTTCTGAGGGCTCTGGAGCACCAATTCACTGAGCTGTGCATGCTCCAGAAAGGTGTGATGCTTACCAGGTGCTCATACCAGGGGAGACTAACAAGGCTCTTAGAGCCCACTGACTATTGCCTGCTACTGCTACCTATTGTTTCATGTGAGCACCAGTGGTAGAGCCAGGAGCAGCCTGAAGTGTCAAGGATTGCTAAGCACTGGCAGGAGTGGTAAGGGATTCTGGAGAACAGGTAATTTTTCATCAGTCTTCCTGTTCAAAGGGAAGGTGTCTGAAAGAGCCAGCTGAATGTGGCAAATCAACAAGTGGTTACAGGACTGGTGCCACAGTCAAGGATTTGACTACTTCAGACCATGGGACTGTCCTTGAGAAACCTGGTCAGCTGGGGGCTGCTGGGGTCCATCTGTCAGAGAAGGGGAAAAGCATCTTCAGCCATGGGCTTTAAACTTAGGGAATCTCCATCCATCCCACTCCCACGAGTGTGGGTGCCAGTGTCCTCAAGAGATGCCCAGAGCCTGCAGAGGGATCACACATCAGCAGGAGAGCACCTGAAAAGCAGCACAAGGAATTGCAGCCACCCCAGTCAGCTTCATTGAAGGAAGCAGGGAGGGGGTAAAGGGGTGGGCATGGGCAGGGGCAACTTAAATGTCTGTGTGCAAATGCACACACCACAACCAAGAGGAGATAGAGCCATGCACACACCTTCATGGTCTTACTGGAATTGTGCAGATGTGGTGTGAGGGCTCCTGTGACCACAGTGTGGGAATAGATGGATACAGGCTCTTTAGGAAGGACAGGCAGGGACAAAGGAGGGGGTGTCACCCTCTGTGTCAGTGAGCAGCTGTAGGGCATGGAGCTCTGCCTGGGCATGGAGGGAAGTGGGCCAGGATTAAAGGGAGGGCAGGGACTGGTGACATTATAGTGGGGGTCTCCTACAGTCCACCTGACCAGGAAGGCCGAGCAGATGAGACTGAGCAGATGAGACAGATTGGAGCAGCCTTACATTCAGAAGTCTTGGTCCTCATGGGGGTGTTCAATCACCCCATTATTAGGAAGAGAGTCTATACTGTGAGGGTGGTGAGACACTGGAACAGGTTGTCTGAAAGTGGATATCCCATCCCTGGAAGTGTTGTAGGCCAGGGTGGATGGGGATTTGAGTAATGTGGTCTAGTGGAAGTTGTCCCTGCCCACAACAGGGTGCTGGAACTCGATGGTCCCTCCCAATCCAAATTATTCTATGCTTCTATGATTTTAACTTTCATGCAGGGGTATTCTAGAGGTTTAATTTCACATATGAAAATAAAACAAACATCAGTCAGTTTTCTCCTACAGAATGTTTTGGTTTTATTATTGAAAACAAGTTTTTTGTCCTAATTAGACAGAGTTGGAGATCAAAAGATAATCTTTACATTTTTTTTCAGTATGTTCATGGTATAGTTGTAGGCAAGAATTAGGTCACAGGATGAAATTCATGCTCCAAATGCACAGTAAATTTTTCAAATTTACATAATTCAGCAATATATCCTCAAAGTACTTTCCTCTTGATCTTTAGTTAGAGACAATTTCTATTACCTGAGCAAGGGTTTCAAGATAAAGCCCTGTACAAAGATTATAAAAGATTAACTTTTATATTTAGATACATTTATGTTTTCAAACAAAAGTCCAATCTTCTTTTACTTATCTTTTTTTGTCACATGTGGTAAATTTCCTAAATATAAGGCAATTTTCTCAGATTCATTATTTATAAGTATTTTTATGGGAAGGTTTAAGAATATCACAAAATCTTTGAAATTTGGAAATTTTCTTGAAATGTTATGCTAGAGATGTGGCCTATTTCTTAAGATTAAGGAAAAACTTCAAAAAGAAACAAAATACAATATAAGAAACTACTTGGATAAACATGGATGGAATGAATTGATTCTGTGGAAATTGTTCTGTGGAACAATTTCCCAAGAATCTCAGAATTATGAGAAGGCACCTCTGGAGATGAATCAGTCCAACCTCCCGCTCAGAGTAGGGTCGATTACAGCAGGTAGCTCAGGGCTGTAATGTTCAGGTAGATTTTGAGTGTCTCTGATGATGAAGATGACATATCCATCTGAGCAGCCTGTTCCAGCCTTTGACCACCTGCAGGATAAAAATTAACTTTTTGTGATGTTTAAGCAGAATTTCTTGTATTTCTGTTTGCGCCTATTGCCTCTTGTCAGGTCACTAAGGGCCCCTTCTTTACTCCTTCTCTTCAGCTATTTATACTCTTGGGTAACATCCCCCTGGCCCTTGTCTTCAGCTCTCTCAGACTCTCCTCATGGGTCAGGTGCTTCAACCTCTCCAACATCTCTGTGCCCTTTCTCTGGTCTCTCTGTAGTGTGTCCCTGTGTCTTTGGCCCTGGGAGCCCAGGACTAGACACAGCCCTGCAGAGCTCTCTCACCTGGGCTGAGTGGAGAGGGAGAAGCATCTTCCTTTGCTTGCTTGCATTGCTTTTCCTGAACCAGTCTTAGACCCTGTGAGTAAATTTTGCCTAACTTTCAATATCTGCAAAGCAAATACTAGCATCTGACCTAGCTACCCAAAGATATCTTTGTAATCAATGGAAAGAAATAGGAGCATTTATTGGAAGTAATATCCTTGAATTGTGTCTTTTTATTTGTAGTGAAAGGAATTTAAATTACTCAGATTAAAAGTGTAACACCAAATAAAAGATGCTCAACCAATAAATCATACCTTAGAATTTATGATGCTTAATCCAACAAGGGGGTTTGCTCTGCCTAAGCACTTGGCACCTATTTCCATCTAATCATATTTGGGAGTTAAAATAAATTTTCTGAGGTCACAACTTACAAAAGATTACTTTTGCTTGGAAACATGATCAGAGAAAAAGAAAGTACTCAGCTTACAGAAGAACCTATCCACCAGAGCATTTACCCAGAGGGTGGAAGAAAGACTGGTCCAAAGCTCTAGTCCCTACTCACCATAAAAGTATTTGAATGACTACCATATCACCTAGCAGAGCAGAGTATTTTGCAATGTGCTAAAGTCAAATGACAATAAAGAAAAAAGAAGGAAAATTCACAAGGTCACATAGAGGTCTTGACTTTCAAGCTTTTGTATAGGCATGAAGAGGAAGTTTTCTGGTATACAGGACACTTGCATAGGGAGTCAGATCCCTCAAACACGACTGCCAGTGGCTGTCTGGTGGTGACAGGAATCTCTGCTGGAGGAGGCTTTGCAGCAGTGTCTTTGCCTGGGTTGAGATTCCCAGAGCTGCTGCTCTGCTCAGTTCTAACCTGGCTGGCTCATGGTCCTACATGACCACCTCCAGCATGTGATTAACAACTATGAAACAACTCTTAAATATCTTAACAACATATCAAAAATGAGTTATGTGAGCATTTCTGTAGCTGCAGTAACAGTTTCAACTATTAACAAGTGTTTGTCTATGCACACATATGAGTTCTACAGCAGAAGCAGCCTGTGCATCTCCAGGACATTCCAATCAGGACACTAATCAACACATTTGAGCATACAAATCGTTGCCTGGGGAGAATCCCCATCACTGCCTCAAATTCCCATCTGGAGAGCTCCTGTCACAATCAGTCAAACACTTTGCTGTGGAGGGATAATGTTGAACACCCATTTCAAACCAGTCTCAAAGCAGCCCATTATCTCACTGAGGGGTCCAGAATTTCCTGTTTCCTCCCTGGGGCATGCATTTCTGGAGCACAGTGACTCACCCCAGTAGGAGCAACTGGGCAGTTCCCATTGTGCCGGATTCCAGCTTGCTTTCAGGGAAGACTTCTGCAAAGTAGTGTATCTAGTTTTGAGCATTACTGGACACTGCAGGAATCAAATGTAAACAAAAATCCATGAGAAATAACCTCTATTACTCATTTTGCTTTTAAAGAATTTTCTTTTCATTCTACAGCATTTTACAACCAGCCTTCTCTTTTAATGTCTCCTTCACCCATATATGCAGAAATGTGTTGCTCTGAAATGTAGAAATTCCCACAGAAATGCCAGAAATAGACACATGCCATGAAAACCCCCACAAAGCTCACATCTATATTTCCAACAATGAGAGAAATCAATGTATTTCTCAAAAAATATTCCTATGGAAGGAAAAGGAAGGATTTCCTCTTATTTTGTGTACAAACTAATGTAGAAGTACTATTTTGTTAAAATATGTAAAAGATGCAGATTTAGCAGACTAAATGTAGAAATCAATGTTTTAGTAGGAATTTCAAGGGTATTTGCTTTCATAAATAACTATGTCAAAAATATGAAGCCAAACTGATTCATTGATGTGAGGGAAAAAATAATGTTAAAAACATCAGACTGTCTGGTGTATTGAGGAGGAGATGAGGGATGACGAGGTGCGATACAGCTTTTTTTCATACTTATATATGAAATACATACTTCATTAAAATCTCTGCAGAAAGCCAACCTATGCAAAGGGAGTCAGAAAATAACATATCTTCCTTTTATGCACAAAAATGCTAGTCTCCAAAATATAAGATCCCAAAATACAGGCAATGAATCAGCATAATACGAATAGAATCACAGAATCGTTTAGGTTGGAAGAGACCTTTAAATCATTGACTCCACCTGTTAACCCAGCACTGCCAGGCCCTCCAATAACCATGTCCCTCAGTGCCACATCTACATGTCTTTCAAATACCTCCAGGGGTGGTAACTCAAATGTGCCTCTGGGAAGCCTGTTCCAGAGCTTGGCAACCCCTTCTGTGAAAAGATTTTCCATAATATCTAATCTGAATAAGTTGCTCCCCTGGTGCAACTTAAAGCTATTTCCTCTGGTCCTTTCTCTTGTTACCCATGAGAAGAGACCGACCCCCAGCTGGCTACAAGGTCCTTTCAGGGCTGTAGTAGGTTGTAGCTGTAGAGAGCCATAAGGCTCCCCCAGAGACTCATTTTTCCCAGACTAAACACCCCCAACTCCTTCAGCTGCTCCTCACAAGGGTCTGTGCTCCAGACCCTTCACCAGCTCCACTGCCCTTCTCTGGACTCACTCCAGACCCTCAATGTCTTTCTTGCAGTGAGGGACCCAGACCTGGACGCAGCACTCCAGCTCTGGCCTCACCAGTGCCCAGTACAGGGGGTGATCACTTCTCTGTCCTGCTGGCCACACTAGATCTCATACAGACCAGGACTGGCCTTCTTGGCTGTGTGGGCAGGGCTGGCTCATCTTCAGCTGCTGTTGACCAGCTCCCCCAGGTCCTTTTCTGCCTGTCCTCTTTCCAGACATTTCCCCCAGCCTGTAGTGCTGCCTGGGTTAGTTGTGACCCAAGGGCAGGACCCAGCCCTTGGTTGTGCTGAATTTCATACAGCTGGCCTTGGCCCATTGATCCAGCCTGTCCAGATGTCACTGCAGAGCCTTCCTGGCCTCCAGCAGATCAACACTCCTGCCTGGTCAAGTGGATGCAGGATTGATTAGGCTGTCTTTCCATCAGGTACAATAATTTCATACTTTTGTGAAGACCTTCAAAAACATCAGCTGGATCCATTCTGACACAAATATACTGTGCACTGAGTTTAGAACTTTTCCACTAGAAGAACATTCCTTAATGATTTCAAATGAAAATCAGGAGTATTACCTTTAATATTTCCACATTTGAAAGTGAACTTGCTCTCAGATTCCTTTGAAGGAATGAGATCTTCTAGCATTAACAAATGGCCCAAGAGACAGGTAACATGTTAAATGAATCATTTTGAACTCGGTAGGTGGTTTTACTTCAAAAGTGTCATAAGCCTAAAATACTAAGCTTCCAACAATTAAAAAAATATTCCCATATTTCAATTAACATTCTAAACTTTACTTTCAGGAAAATTCTAGTTTTAAAACATCACACTTTTCAGTATAATTCACGGCATGATAGAGCTGCAGGAGTTTTTAAGATTGGGGGACTGGAGAAGTTAAAATCCCAACAGAATGCATCATTTAGGGGCTAGAATTTTCCAAGTCGGAGGACTGTTCAAGCTGAGGTGGAGTCTGCCTGACAGATAATATATAGCTCTTCCTTCCCAGTCCTAGCATCATAAGAGTCATAATAAAATAACTTTTATAACTTTGTAACAGAGATAGGTCTGGCACTCTGCTAGCTAGTGAGATGTCCCCAGGACACTGGAAGAACATCAGTCTCTGACTAATAATTTGCTGCTGTGACATCTGTGCACCTGGGAATGCATGGCTAAGTTTCTGTAATTGTGAAATTCTTGTTTTGTATATGGATCAGTGTGCACAACACAGCAACAATTCAGACTTCCAATGCTCCTCGAATCACTATTGCCTGCTATTTATTCCATCCCCTTTTCATACTAATAATTATTGTAGGTATTAAAAAAATACATTGTTGTAACTTCCAGCAAAGGATCAGAGTCAAACAAATAATTTTGCTGACAAAAAGTGATATTGCTTATATGAGGCTCTCAGATACTTGAAGGTGGAGTAAGAAGAACAAGATTAGGATCTAACAGAGATTTGATCGCTGTCATCTCAACAACAAGATGTTGACAGCTAGAATAAATAACTTCTCAGGAGCAACTTGTTAAACTGGGTTAAAAGAGGATCTGTAATGATGTGGCCTTCTTTAATACCTCCTGCCAATCAGATTATATTTTATTACTCAGCTGAACTGTACAGTATGATTCAGTTTGTGTGAAACTAGAGGGTGTCACAAGATACAGACACTCATATTTCCTGAACGCAATTTGGCAGAAAATGTGGATAAAAACAACAGCATGCTGGTGTCAGAAGAAAAGACAAAAGGCTTCATGAGGGTTATTTAGGGCTAGCACAGTGCTGGTCTAAGGCAAAGTGGCCACACTTTGCCTCTAAAAAATGTTCTCTGTGCTTCTGTGGCACACGTCAGAAACACCTCTGAAAGCAATACCTATACATCAGCTCGTATTACCATGAAATGTCCTTAAGGTATAGGGCACCATCAGCCTCTTCAACAAGTCCTTTCTGAATTATAAGTTGAAAAACTTAAACTACCACATTCAAACCCACCCAAATAGTAAACAAGAAATTAATAGTGCTGCTCAAAAAAGTGCTGTGGAAGAGAACAGTCGTGAAAATTTCACAGCAGTAGTAGTACTATTGGTGGTCCTCTGAAGCTGTCCTCCTGGCTTGCAGAAAACAGAGACTGGAGGGTGCAGAAAGGTGCTTGGATGAGACAGCCTGGGCAGCACAGCAAGTCACAGCCTTACTGGGAAGTCTCATGCTCCCATGTCTCCTTCAACAGCTGGCTTTGTTTCACACTCAAGGCTCTGTATATTTTTTCACTAATTAAAATATCTGTCGGGTCTGCTTCATTCCTATTTACCATTCCACAGACATTTATGTCAATGCCAGTGTTTTTAGCAATGGTTTTGTGTGTAATCATGGATGAAATCATTAAGTAGTAACTAAGCAATGATCCATGAGGAAGTTCTTGTAGAAGCACAACGCAGTCACTATGGGTAACAACCCATGCCTAAGCATTTAGATCAATCCTAAAAACTGTGTAAAATGTGCTCTACTACTAGAATGCTGGTTTAACCTTTTAAAATTGAATATTTTAGGGGTTTATTGCATTTCTGGGCCCATCTGAAATATCTGCCTCCTGAAACAGCACAAGAAAACTTAAAATCTCAGAATAAGTCAGTACAGCTTGATAAGGGCACTACCAGTACTGTATGGAGCTGATGATGACTGAGTCACCGAGGCAGATTAAAGAAGACAGAACCTGACTTGACTTTGGAACGACCAGAAAGACAAACCTTTACTAAATCTGGTGGTTAACAAGTAACATGCTTTTGTCAGGTTTAGGTTCCTTTCGGTTACACTTCATGTCTCTCTTTCCCTCATGCTAACTCAGCATTTGATTTCTTTCTTTCCCTTATCTTAAACCATTCATGTCAGAGATATCTTGTGCTCTCACTATAAGCAAAATGTATTTGAAGCAAAATTACAAAATTAATGAAAAATACCTTTTTTTGCACTATCCTTGTTGGTCTGCTGTGGGTTGAAGAAAAGGGAGGTGAAATGAGAGATAAGGAAAGAGCTGCTCTAGTGCCTTTTGTTTCAGATCATAAAATAAGAAGATGGGTTAGGGAATGGTTGAAGGATTTGAACACTGAGAGGCAAGTACAGAAAGGATTTTCTCCTATAAACCTGCATGAAATGCCTTTGAAATCTTTTGGTTTGATTTAGCTTGGAAAAAACACTTGATTTGTAGCTGAGCTTATCCTATATTAACAGGCATGCTGGCATTAACTCGGGGAAGAAAGACTGAGAATCCTTCTCTGTCTCAGGCAAGTCATTAAGATTCACAGTAAACCTTTGCTGGAGAGGAAAACAACTGTGAACAGCAGAGCTGGGTTTGCTGAAGGACTCGGGGCTGTGCCAGTGCCCTGGGGGCAGCACGTTCAGGGTGGACGTGCCTGTCTGTCACCAGTGAGCATCCTGGGGCACTCCTGGGGAGCAAATTGAGGACCAGGAGATGGAAAGCAAAAACCTGTTTATTTAGGGAGGCTATGCCAGTAAAGCAATCAGCCCTCACTCTCTAGCTCCAGGGTTCTCTACAGAGCTGCCTAAACCTATTTTCAGTGATGCCCTGCAGCTTTCCAATGCTCCCAGTCCACCAAGGCTCACACTGCAGCAGCTGCTCATAAACATGTGAAACCAACAGGAAAGGACAAGGAACTTCCAAGGACTTAACACCGAATTTCTAAAGTTTTGGAACCTGCTTTGATTTTCTCCACAAAATGTTGGAGAGATACTCCTTTTCTGAGAACATTTTGGTCAAATGCTCCTTGCAGAACTGTAGGATAACACAGAGTTTTTTCAGCCTGGCCAGAGCCAGAATAATTTAAACTTTAGTGATCTTATGTAGGTAATCTAGTCTTCATGACTGTCTGGGTTTTGTAAAAAGTTTTCTTTAAATTTGCAGCTAAATTCTGCTGCATGGAAAAACAAATTGTCAAGGGAAGCCACAGTAATTCTGACGGTATATTCTTCTAGGATATCTGAAAAAACATTGGAATCTTATGCTGAATTTTATCCTATCTTCTTCCTAGAGGACTGGAAACAGCAGTGCTCTGACTGGTGCCTTTTCACAGCTGCATGAGAGCCCTTCCACCACTGCCCACCACCCTTCCAGCAACTGCACCACCTATGTAACACCAACCAGGGCTGCAGAAGGGGAGACACAGAACCCCTTAATTTCTCTTTCCTGGCCTGATGAATCCTCATCTGTTTACCTCTGTGTCTTTGAAAACACCTTTTCACACTTATTCTCAAAACCCCCAGACAACATGCTCAGAAATGACCACAAACTATAGCATAGTTGCTGGGATTGATTACATTTCTTCTGTCCTCCTTTTAAAAATAGATATTGTTTTTGCTGGTCTGCAGTCCTTTAATATAACCTTTGATTTTTTGAACTTCCAAAAAAGCCCTTTTCTACAATTTATTTTTTTGAAATGTTAGAAAGACTTTTAGTATATCACTATAGAAAATGGAGGACTTGTATTCGTCAATCTTTAGGCCATACCCAGTCTGTCTTTAATAATTTTCTCCACTCTGAATGCATAGCAGCAAATTCCTTCTAATTTTTTTTCTGTATGAATCCTAATTTATTTGTTATTGTTTGTATTGTTTACTTTTTGTTTTCCCCCTATTTTCTTTGAGAGGTCTGACTCAATGTAGGAGATGGTCAGAACAGTACAGTGTTGCTTTATGTTATTGAAGAATTGAAAGATGATGCTGGTTGGGGTAAGCAGGAGCTGGGCTCCTGATTCCCTGGCTCAAGCAAGGTTTAACAACAGGAGGATGGCTGGAGTGAGGTGGAAGTCTCACAGCCAAGAAGAGGCACAGAAGAGCACCCACAGATCTGTACTCCCCTTTCACCCTGAGAAACGAGCCTTGATGTAAAATTTGCCCATTAAGGGATAAGTCTGTGTGCAAGGACTCTCTGGCCAAGGTCAGACAGTCTTTACTGCTGCCTGTAGTACACCATTGTTCCATCCCTTTGGGAAGGGACAAAAATGTGTGGTACAAAAGGGTGGCTTCAGAGCAGAAAGGGTCACAGGGGGAAAACACCTCTGCCTACTCAGGATCAGTTGGTGGACTGTGTCTCTCCTCCTCTCCTGTAAGGATGCCTTTGGGTGAGCTTTGCACCTCCAACTTTGTTGGACCAGAGCTGGGAATATTCATTTCATATGTGTGTGTGTGTGTATACCCACGTGTACAGCACTGACAGATGTCACTTGCCATACTTTCTGTAGTGACATGTATTAACACTCTGCCATTGGTTCATTTGTCACCAGCAATCCTGAACCTTCTTTCCTGTTCAATGAGCTGTACACCATTCATGAACCCAGGCTGTGCAAGTCCTTATTGAACACAACCCGACCTGAAGTGTTAAACTGCATTTTTTGTGAACCTATACTTGTGAAAGCTCTTATTGAACTTTACTAGACATAGCATGCTGCCTTAACTATGATCAGAAGTTAAACCCAGACACACCCAGCCTCTCTGATCTTTGAGGACCAGCTGCAACCAAAGGTGGTTTATTTTATGCTAAATTTCTATACCTTTAATTCAGCACTCATTTTTTGGAGGGTCTTGTTCTATTTCATGCTTTGCAACACTTTAGTTTTCTGTATTGATCATTTCTTTCTTCCTTTGCCTATAGCCTTATTTCTTAGCCCTACTATTTCCCTTCAGGTCTGCAGCTGATCTTTCCAAGGCTTTTCCCTCTAGGCTGGTATATATGTTTTGAACATTTCTGCCTCTGAGATACAGACTGTCATCTTTAGCTAGTTCCCTCAGTAAAAATAATCCCTTTTGAACTTGCAGATCTTAAATGCAGAAGGTTTTCACTATTGATACTTCTGAACTGGGGTGTTGAGCTTGAGATATTGCACTAAATGATGATTTGGGAGGCAATACTTATTAGCTACAAACCCCATGGAAGAGAGGGAAAGCAAGGCTAATGCAGTGCCCTGACTCAGGTCTGCCACTGTCCAACCCTGAATTCCCCTTTTCCCTCAAACAAGAAAAAACACCAAATTTTGTGTTTATTAATGGTTTTCCTTTTAGATTATCATGTAGAAACAAAGGTAAATAATGTTCTGAATTTTTAAGGAAATGAGGCATTTAGAGGAGAAGCAATTTTCTGCAGAGAAGGGATTTGGTTTACCATGAACTGGACATACCTCAGGAGACAAAAACCCTGAGTGAACCAGCCTCACCATAACGCCTTGCACTTCAGATAAATGCATCCCTGAGAACAACAGGATCAAGCTAATGTTAGACATGGATCACAAGCTGAGTGTCAAGCATGATCAAGCTCCAGTAAAAGTGATGTATGAGGCAAGAACAAATGAACAAAGATTGTCTAAACCAGACAATGAGAGAATTAATGGTAACAGTCCTTTGCACAACTGTAGTGAAGATGGGAGAAATCTATGCAGGAATAAACAGGAAAAGAAATAATAGACTTGAATTGCTCCAAGAAGTTTTAAAACATGTTAAAACATGTATTTCATATGTATGTACTAAAAAATGGGAAAGAATTGAATGGCAAGGAAATCTGCAACACATCTACTACTGGAGTTCTCTGAAAACAGATTAAATAGATTTAAAGAGCTTTTCTCAGGAGAGTTGTAGTTATCACTGATTTTGCCTTGAGAATGAGAAACAGACCATATGAGCCCCAGGGAACATTCCAGACCTGTGACCCCACAGCAAAACTGGGAATTCTAAGAAGGTCTGGTCTTCCTTGTATTTGTTCATTCATCCCTTCTCTAGATACAGACTCTTTGGAAGTATGTAAGTGAAATAAATTTAACTTTAGCAAATGTAACAGTTGAGGTCTTGATATCTTCTGCTTTGATGAGAAAACGCAGCTTAGTGAAGGCCAAAATAAAGTTGCAGGAGCAACTCCTTGTTGTACATAGTGCCATAAATAGTTCTTTTTCACTATGTGTGGTACCAGCTGGAGATCATTTTATTTCCTAAAATCTACAGGACTTATTATCTTTATCTTGGCAGGTTACCATTTTGATACTGCTCCTTGCTTCCCCTCCTCAGTATTATTCAGATAAAAGACAAGATTTTTTTTTTCCTAATAAATTCCCCATCAATGCCTCTATTCTTCCTCTGTCAATTCATTTTCTTGGTAATTTTAGCTGGCCCTTCTAAAATGGCCTTCATTACTATTCATCTAGGTCTTCTACAATAGCTAATTACATATGACTATCATACACAGGAGTTTGTATGAAAGCCTTTTATATTTAAACTCCATAACCCATCTCTATAATTAGAGCCATCAGATGGGTTTTTAATCTCTGTCTGCCATTATTTTACCATTACCAATTCTCCAACCTGCAGCAGCCACTGTGGTTGTTCCCTTTATGGGCTGCAGGCTACAGTGGGATGAGGCTGGAAAGGTCCTGTCTGTGTCATCCTGCTCATCCCTTCCAGAAAGGACAAGGAAATTATGGCTTGGCCTCCCCACAGCAAAAAAAAGTGGGCCAGAACAGATACATTTTCTTCACAGGTCTCTCCACCTCTCTGAGGTATATTTGTGCCCTGTTCCCATTCAGAGACTTTTCACTTAAATGTCTTACAAAAACATTGCCATTTCTACATTTATGCCTACGGAGTTGATGAGATATATAGTGGGTTTGGGATAGTAAAATGTTTTAATTTAAGGCCATTTCATATAAAAGAGTAAAAAAAATTACTTTTTGTGGAAAAGGTTCATAACTTTCTTTTTTTTTTTCTTTGAAGACAAACATTTCAGTATACTTTAAATTAGTTTTGCTTTTCAGCTGTGAACAAGATAGAAAAATCAGTCATGGATACCGTGGTCATCTGGGGAGAGCACAAACCATCACTGAGGACAGACAGAGGAACAAGAATGGAAAGAAACTTAGAAAATTTAAGCTTGTTATGAGACACCAATTTAATACACAGAAAATTATGTTTATGGTAGGGAAACATTAAAAATCTTTAATAGAATATGGATGCTAAAAGAGTAAATAATCAATTGTTCAGCATGGAGAAAGATAAGATGACATTGGCTTAATTTGCAGCAAAGGACACTTAGGTTTGACTTTAGGAGAACCTTGCTAATTCTAACAATAGAAAAGTACTGTTAGAGGCTACTTAGAGAGATGGCAGAATTCCCAATGGAAAGTTTCAAGAACATATTTCCAGAATGGCTTCAGTATGTTTGGTCCTGCCTCATTATGGAAAGATAACCTGACCCAGCCTTGTATTGCTCTGAGCTCCCTTCTCTGTATTGTTTCAAGGAGAAAAAAGGGAACCTGAGAAAAACTTTCTCAAAATTTAGTTTCAGGTCAAATTGAAATTTCTTTTTAATTTCTGTTTGAAAGTCAAAGTCTTGGACAGTTTTTATGAAAAACAGGTCAGACTTCCCCCCCCCCCAAGTGTTAATGGTGATTATCTTTCAAAATCTCTAATTCTTTAATACATTTCCAAGAGGAGAAAAACCCCACCTCTTTATAATTCAGCCTTTTTGCCTGGGCTGTAAGTGGGGGTGAACTTCTCTTTCTGGCTTTGGCTGCCATGTGAGCTTGGGAATGCCCCACACATTTTGGCTGATCAGCAAGACAAAGTGCTTTTCTCATAGTCCTAAGACTTGTACTGCAGGAAAAAAGTCTTTAGTGAATTGGATGTAGATAGCAACATCTCTTCCAACTTGGCATCATCTCAGCCAGTTGAGAAGAGACCATAAAGCCCATCACTATAAGGAAAAAGGCAATTAGCTGGCTACCTAAATGAACAGAGAGCTGCTTCCTTCACAGCTGGAGGCACGCTCCACCGCTGGGTTGGAGATGGTGTTGGGTACCACAGAGGGAGAGGTGAGAAAAATAATACCAGATAAGATCATTTCATAATTTCTTCTGCTCCCTGCAGAATAATTCCCAGGAACTGTAAGCAGCTGCCCCTGGGTGCAGGTTTCCAGATGCTGTGTTTGCTGCATCTTGCCACTCGGCAAGTGTATTCTTCCTGCCAGTGCCTGCTGACAGGTCTGGCCCTGCAACCATCTGGCTTGCAAAGAAATGAGACCAAATGAAATGGAGCTTGAAGAATTAACATTCTTTCCTTAATCTATTAATAACTGAACAGTGTTGATTTTGGTGACAGCTAGATACTTTATTGTGAAGCAGACTGGTTAATTAGTAGCATCCTAGTGAAGGTTATATTGGATTTGTGTATCCCTTCAGAAACACACATTTTTAATAAGGAGAGGTTGGTTTTGCTCACAGTCTTAAACAGTCTCAGAAAATTCTAGGTGTGAAAAAGACAACAAAATTCTAAAAAATTACATTATTTTCTCCATCCCTTGGTTACTGCTTTTTTCCTGTTCAAAAGATCCCTCTATTTTTAATGTGGCTACCAGCTAAAAGCTATCAGTATACAAGAGGAGGCATCAGACCTGTGCAGATTTGTGCACCACTACTAAGCCCACTTCATTTTCAGGGTCCTAAGGGCCATCTTCCTAGCCTGAATAAGCACACAGACAGGTTCCTTTCCTAATAAGGAAAAGCATTCCCATTTACCTACCTTAGCTCTGGTCACAAGAATCTCCTAGGTTCTTTTATGTGCTCCTGCCACTGGCATACACAAAACCCGGCCGACCCACAAGCATTTCTTAATTGTATTTAAAGAAGGCTCATATGGTTTCAAAACAGTTCCTATTAAGTCTATAGGACCTCTGGATATATTGGAAGAAAGAGAGGTTTTGCTTGATTTAATTAAATTTATTTTAAGCAGATCTAAAGCCACAGTAGTACAATTTTGAATTTAGCCATCACCTTCTGGTAACTTGTCATTCTGGGAGTAGCTTGTTCACATGTCAAGGCTTTCAGATTGAGGAGCTGGCTGTTAAAAATACCTCTATTTTTCTAACACAGTTATTAACTGGTACAAGTCAGTGCTTATAAAACTGTTGGCTGCTATTTTAAATATCAGCCTTTAAGTAAATGTCTTTTCATTACTACTTTCCAAGTGAGTAAGGTACTGAGAGTGATGGCACAACCGAGTATTTCCAGTGTTCCCTGTGGACTCTTGGCACTGCCACCTCTGATATTTTCATACTCTCTCCAGCCTTGAAGGCTGCACAGCAGTGTCAGCTGCCCAGCTTAACTTATTACCTGCATAAAATGACAGGTGTTTTGTTCTTGATCCTTACACTTATGCCACTGTATTAACTGAAAGGCCTTGTTAATAATCACTGTTGTTCACCATGAGAAACACACAGGCACTCAGACTGCTCCTTTCCTTTTCTCCTCCATCTCTCCACTGTAATGCTTCATCCCCTCCAACTGCACAGGCTTTGCCCTGATTTCTGCTCCTGTGGATGCTCCTCATCATCTGCAATCACTGCTTTCTCTCCACCCCTCATTTCTTCCCTCTCTTCCCAGCAGCTATTTTTTCACCTTTCAACTCTGGCACAGAATGAGTCCAGCAATACTAATCAGAGCAATATATCTGCATGGTCCCCACTGGCTGCTCAGATCAGACTCAAGCATCTCTGGTGGCTCTGCAGCAGGTGGGTCCCAAAGAGACAGCTGGGGCCAAGCCTGTCAAAGGGATCCCTTCACCCTTGTCCTGGCAGGGGCTGCATCACCCAGGGAGGTCTGGCCGGCCCCTAGCCACCTGCCAGGCATTGCTGCTGGCACTGGCATGCTGCAGGAGTGTCCTCTTGCTCAGCAAGAACCCAGCACTGGCCCTGGGAAATGGCAGCCTGCATTTAGGTAGGGGAAGATTAGATTTTGATTACTAAACTCCATCAGAGAACAACTTTGGGATTTTTGTGACATTTACCAAATGAGCATCTGTTTCTTCTCTCAAATGGTTGTTTGCATTGGTAAGTTTAGCATTTAGGTTTAGTATTCCTAAATACTGTTTGGTCTAGGAAGGTAACAAAGTGCTCTTCAGATTTGCAGCTGTAGATCTGCTGACTTATGCAAAAAGGCTGCAGTTTTCCTCAGGCTCCTTTCCTCCTTCTGCTCCCACAGGGCCAGTGGCAGCTGAGCTTATGCCCTCATGGCCCTAGGGCTCCCTGCTGGTATTAGGAGTTCCTTTTGCTGGGGAACAGACAGCAAAATGTATTTGTGATATAGTCATGATATCAACATGTAGGGAAAGACAATGACAGCATCACCAGAATGACAGAAAAATGTGCATTTCTCTTTCCCATCCTCCGAGTATCCCCATTTCAGGCTCCACATCTCCTTAACTTCAGGAGAAAAATGTGGCACCAGCACTACCAACTGGATGCATCTGAAGTTAGGACCCTTTGAAAGTTTTTAGATATCTAAATTAAGTACTGGCTTGATATCCATCAAGGATCAAACCTGCTTTATTTTACCTCTGTTGTCCTGCAAATTACATATCCTATATAGGTGTCCAAAAATTAATTTAGTGCTTTAATTTGTGTTTAAATACATTGTCCCAGGAATATCTCACTTTGATTTAAAAAAAAAAATGTATTATTGCAGTGTCTAAATAGTCTAAATAGTGGCAACAGGATGAAAACCCAGAGTATTTTATTCCTAGTGGAGGAGGTGTTCAAGGATGTACCAGGGCAGTATGCTATCTGGACAAAGAAAAGCAGATTTCAAGGGAGCACATGTGGATGTGGATATCAGAGTTGTTTGGCAGAACAAAACTGGAGAGAAAGACTCGAAGTTTTACAAATATTTTCCTACGGTTCAGGAGACTTAATAGCTCCATCAGTGACCTCTGAAGAAGGACACTTCTTGTCCATGCATTGGATTTTATTTCTATATTTGAAGACCACACTTCCATTTTGAACCTGAGGAAATGGAACTGGAGAACCTGGCAAGTTCTGGTGAAGAGTAAAGGCGGGAAAAGCAACCAGTTTACAACTCTACCCAGGATTTTTTGTGTACTATGGTCTCCAGGAGAAATGGAACTGTCAGAAAAAGTTTGTGGGAGGAATCAGGCACTTCCAATCTTTTTTTTTCTCTCAGAACTGTAATTAAAATACTACAAAACTGTCATTTGTTTTGGATAGTTTTGCTTGATCCTGTTTCTGGCTGTGATTTACCACTGATATCTTGGTAGATGATGTTCCTTGTGATGTGGAATAGTGTTAAAATCAAGCAAAGCCCACTGCAGGATCTCAGTGTAGTTCCAGTGCACTGACTCTCAGCTCTCCCACAGCTGTACCATTTGTGCAACTTTGTGTAAGTAATACCTAATCCTGCAAGTGATACTCAAGGGAGTAATACCACTCTCAACAAGCATCTAAGTTTAGCACCAGATTTGAAGGCTGGCACACAGTCAGTAACACAGTCCAAAACTGCTGCCCAGCAATTCTACAACAGCAGTCACAGCTGAAGTCTATTGCACACCCACCAGACATTCTACAATAACATGCCTGGGAGGTGTTTCTGCAATAGTCTTGATAACCAGTGATAAAACACAGTGGAAAAGGAAACCCAGAATCCAGATACAAAATATTTTGAGACTCCATTCAAGCTATTATAGCTGTGCTAAAACAAGCCTCAAAAATTTTAGACATGCTTCTCATGGGCATGAAAAAACATTGTGTCACATACTAAAGTGAGTATTGATGCATTCACAAATGGCCATGCAGAATTAGATAATTTAATGACAAAAGAAAAAGAAAGTTAGTGAACACTGCTGAAGAATTACATACAATACCATCTGCTGGCTTTTTTCTTCTTCCCTTGGATCTTTGCACATCCATTGAAGGTTACTGTTACCATTGGAGTAGCATAAACTCAGCATGAGTAAACAGAAACGATTTATTTTGTGAATTTCCAAGTTCAGAACTTGTGAACTGCAGCATTTAGCCTTGTCACTGATTAAACTGTTTTATAAAGAATTTCATTAATCTTACTTCATTGTATAAGTTATTAATTTTAGAGGTTTTTTTGCTACGTGTTTTCATAGTTCAATAAAAAATGATCAAGTTAAAGTGGAGAGGGATATGGAGCAGAAGGTCTGTGCCTTTAGGGACTAACACCAGTTATTAGACACATATCTTAAAGAATCTGAAATTCCTCCTGGCAGGTGTATCATAAACAAGAAGCTGTAACTTATGGTCTGATGGTGCTGAGCTACTTGGCCATTATAATTAAACTTACATTAAAAGAACCCTCCTGCTGTTTCCCTCTCCTTCTGGAAAGGCTAGCAGTTTTCTTCCAACAATTATGACAGTATTTCTAACACCTCTGCATTAGTTTTCAGGATATAAAAAGCCACATGCTCCTTTACATGGCCAGACTGTAAATCCAGCAGAGGGGAAAGGAAGCACAGAAACAGGGAGCAGCATTCCCCAGCAGAGATGGGGATTGCTGGGAAAAGCAAGGCAACAGCAAGAGTCATCTCTTCTTGCAGTTCTCTTTTTAAGATAAAATGAAATAGCTACACAGCTCTCTAGCTAAAAGAAAAAAGAAGATCCAAACAAGAAATCTATGTCACTAAGAAGCCATTGCTTTCCTGGGGCAGCCGAAGACCCACAGGCTGTGTATTTAACTCATGACATGGGCAATGGCAGAGACAAAGGTGAAGCTTCCCAGGTAGTGTGACCACTTTGGTCTCTTCCTCCAGACAATCCCAGTCTTCAGTTTCAGGCTCTCTCCCAGGCTGGTTCCCAGCCTGGAGTTCAGTCTTCCACACACCTGGATCTATTCAGCATCTGGTTCATACCTCATCAGCTCCTTTCCCATTCAATTCCATTTCTGTTCCTTTATCTCTTCCCTTCATCTCAGTTTTCTTCTAACTGCAGGCTCCCAGGATACTCACACATGGCAGAGTTTTCATATTGGGAAATTGTAAGGGCATTTAGAAACTAAATTTGAATCAACCTCAACTGATCCTACACCAAGTGAATTTTCAAGTTTTAATTTGGGCACAAGTTTGACACACATGAACAGAGCTTTCTGTCTCCCTCATGCTCCTGCTTGGAGCACTAGAAGTTTTCAGGCCCTCAAATGCATTAACTTGAGTGAGAGCACCAGCTTTTCCTCAAACAGTTTTTGGCTGAGTTCTCCAAAAACCAAATTTATTCTCCAAATAGAAATACATAGACACAGAACTTGCAGCTTTGTAAAGCTATAAACAGCCAAAAGACATGCTAAAATGGGAATCAATACCAAATCTTATCTACAGCCCATGCTGGGATCTTGTTTGCAATATGAACACATGCCTGAATAGTACCTATATAGCATCCTGTCCACCTGCTGCATCAAGAAGTATTCATAAAATTAATACCTCTGTCATAAAATGCCAGCAATTCTAATTCTTCTCCAGCCAAGCCTTCCAACTGCAGATTTCCAAAGTGCACAGAAATATTTATAATTAGCATTCATGTTGCTAATTGAAATATTAGTAGGAGATACCAGCTGCTTCATGTATCAAAATACTGACATTCGTTATTATTGGTTGGCAGAGACTTCAGGGATTTTTTAATTTTTTTGTACAAATTTGAGTGATAATGAAAGCATACTAGAGGAGTTGAGTGAGACCCAAACATGAACTCTAACTCTTTGCTCTACCCCTGCCTTTCTAAGAGCTTTAACTGCAGAGCCAAAGCCTGGGCAGGGTTCCCTGGAAAGCAAAGGACAAGCATCACAATCTGACTTTTTCCAATTCCTTTTTCTCAGCTGTGCAGGAAGAATACACCAGATCTTTGAAAAGGTTTTTGCTGTCCGTATGGCTTGGTGTGCAGTTACATTAGCAAGAAGAATGAGAGAAATGGAAAAAGAAAATCTTGGGCAGCCTTGAAAGATGTTGCTTTAAGGAAGCTCAACTCAGTCCCTTCAGGGCAAAGATGTGTTTTATCCCACACATCACCAGTTTGGAATTGCATGCCATTTTCTTAATTGCATATTCAAATGATTAAGAAGCACTGCTGCTAGCACTATGACCACAAGTGAAATTAATATAGGCTCTCACTGTTTTTGGAATAATTTGGAAAATTATTACATGTGTAACATTACATGTATATTAAATAAGAAAATAATGACTATTTAGACATTTTACACAATCTAGGAACAGCAGGTGCAATTTCATTATTCTCTTCATGCTGCTTGGTAACTCTTATTACCCTCCTTCTCAGAAAGACTGACTATATAACTGTTATCAATCTTGTGGTAGCAACATTGCCTAACTAGGAGGGCACATTACAGCTTGGACATCCCTGTCCTAGGCATTAAAAAAACAAAAAGAAAGAGTGGATCCATGACAAACAGAAATTAGAGTCTGAGTCTAAGGCTAAAGTCAGCAAGGTAAAGAAGAAGCATTGTTTTTGTAATAGTGTCTATTAGAAGCTGAATTGCCCATTTTCATGACTTACCATGCCATGATTTCAGGATTGATTTTACCTGAGCAGTTTGTTAACTTTTCACAGTATCAATCCAGACATTTATGCTATACACTCATCCTAGTGGTTCCCAAGAGAGTTGGAGGCTCGTGACTGCTTTAGTAGCCAGCCTTTGGAAAAATACATGGAGGAGCACTACACAATGAAAAAGCAGAGATTTCATTCTCAACATCCTATTAGTGTAACTCTTATATGGTGATAGATTCTCACTCAAGTGAGATATTAGAGGGACTGTAAGACACTCATGGCTCAGAATCCCTTAGAAAGAGGTGGAGCATTGCTGGCTAATCCTCCTTTACTGGTTACCTAACAAAAATACAGTAGATATATAAAATAAACTAGTTATTCTGTGTCTTTGACTGAACTATCTATTTTGCTGTATTAGGACAAGGCACACACTGGACACAGCATCTCTGATCCTGACTTTCCTCCCGTTTTTCTGTGTTAGATCTTTGTGCTTTGTTTTTGGCATTACTTTCAAAGAAATAACACAAGTGAGAAAGCAAAGAGGTCCCAAAGCTCAGAGGCAGTGGAGTGAACTCTGGTGGTGGTGGGACTTCCCTCCAGGGGAAGATCCACCTTCCCAGGGATCCATGCAGGTGGGCTCTGTGGCATATCAGCTGAGTTCTAGACCTGACTGGAATGTTTCAGCCACAGGATTTTGTCTGAAAACTTGCTTTTGTCAAGAAAAAGCACTCAGAGGGAAAGCATAGTTTCACTGAAAAAGATCTTTCAGGTTTTAAATAGAATTTTTAACTAGAAAGGAATCTTTCCCCAGAAGTGGCCATCCAAGCATAGAAACCATGATTCCCTTCCCTGCTCTACCTGAAGCACATGGAGAATTTCAGCCTTCACTTCCCACTCTTATTTAGTACCCTCAATGCTGGTAATTGATTATTTCAGGCTGGGTCATTTTACTGTTCTTCAGTGTTTCGAGTGTTTCTTGTTTTGTCCTGCAATGAAAGGTTGTCTTTTTTGCAGCTAGAATATCTGTCTGCTGCCAAGCCTTACTGAGATTGTCAAACTATACCATCAGATTTTATCTTCACAGCACATAGAAAGGCCTTAGGAAAAAATACTGGGTTTCCAAGGTAGAGAGGGCACAGAATCTTGCTAGTTATGTCTGTCCAAAGCCACTGAGGATGTCTGTAACTGAAGTAGTATTTCCTATTTTTTGCAGCTGTGAGGCCATTGTAAGCCACAAAATTTACACAGAGATGTACAAAGATCTGCAGCAACTCTAGATCCATTTATTTCAAATGAACTTGAGAATTCAATGGCCCTGACCCAAGCACTTGAGCTGGACAACCCACTGCTGAGTACAAATGACTTGAAATCAAGAGCTACTTTCTCTCCACTTGCAGACTTCTGCAAGTAGTTCCTGAAATCATGAAGGCAAAATGATTATTCTTTCTGAGAACACAGAAGCTTTGGTTGTCTTGTTACTTTATTCCCTCTCATCTTCTCTAGATGCCCTTAAGTTAATTAAAGTTAATTAAAAATCTGATTTGAAAATCAGAGGCAAAATTCAGTAATCTTTTAATTGCTGTTGAAACATCTGCATAGGCACTTTCACTTAAGCTGGTTCCATTTTTAATAAAATCTTTTCTGGAGAGTGAGGCTGGCAGACACTTTGCTGGTAAAACAGCAGCTCAACAGCTGGGGAAGGCAGACCATCTATAGCCTGTTGCTATAGAGTCAGTCTCTGGCTGTTTTGCTATTCAAGTATTATGCCTTCCTATTATGCCTTTTAGGAATTTTTCTAAGAAACACTTGCATCATATTGGATTAAAGTCCTGACAGTTTTTTTCTGACTATATGTAACTCCATATTATTGATTAAGTAGAAGGTGTGAGAGCTCTGGCAGTTTCTGAAAGGGAAGAGAGCAGCTCCTTAAGGCTAGAGGCTAAGAATTTCAATCTGCTAAGACTTTTTGTTTAATTTTTCAAGATCAAATACTGCAGCCCTGTTGTATAATCCAATTCATGTTATTGGACCAAATAACTATATAGACATAGGACACTGCTTAATTTTAAATGCAGCATATAGATGAGATGAACATACAAAATGGCAACCAAACACAGAGCACAGAACAAGAAAATTACAGATATGGAAAAATAAGACTAGAAAAAGTCTTGACATATGATCTGCTTGCCTCCTTCTCCATCTCTGCAGAATCAGGTCTGCCTTTGCTCTTTGCAGCAACTGGGCTCAGAGCTCTGGCTGCATGCCCTGCATCCTGCTATCTTATTGGGTCATTGTCATTATGGAATTTAACCTGCTGTCTCACCTGGGATTCTTTTGCCATGAGTTAAACTCATTGCTCTTTTCTTCTTTGGACAGTAATTTACTGCTGTGTGATACTTCACTTGATGCAGGAAGAAACTGTCAGAAATCAAAGATTTTAGGCTCATAACTTATCAGCCCAGACACATGGTGCCCTCCCTGTGGGAGGGCATATTCTGCCACAGGTTAGCCAAGGATGCTGTTTTTACGAGGTTTGCAATGGCTCTTGAAGCAGCATCACGGTTGGCAGACAGCAGCAGTGCTGTGTTTTGCAATCATGGGTAGCTATTTTCAAACACATCACTCCAACACTGATAATGCATCACCAATTAGTCTGAACAGAAGCTCACACTCCCAGCTGCACTGATTCAGTGCTGTACCACTGTGCATTTCAGAGCCTTTGTTGTGTTCTTTTTCATCCAGGCATTCTCCATAGACCAGTTGCAGTTAAATTTTGTTCAGATTGTGGTAATTGCAACCACTAACAAAAAGTCTTTTAAAAACAATCCACAGGGCTTGTATGTCTTGTGAGAATATGTGGGTCTTGAAAGACCAAAGGAAATCTTTACCTAGGAAAAAAGATTTATTTCAAGAGCATTAACATTATAAAAGCTTTTAAACATGTTTTAAAATATCACACTTACTGAACTCTTAATCACATTTAACATGTAATGATGATGCCAATATTTTGTAAGTTATTATAAAAATAAATTTCTTCAGAGATCCAGTTACAGAGTAACCATTGACAACCAAAGTTTCATCCTGTTGGGTTCATTGCATCAGTTTGGGAAGAAAATTTTTCCTGGCAATCATGTCTCAAATGCACTTGCTAATTAATCTGTTAATATTAAAGGCAAACAGTTGCAAATCCTGCAGGATAATTTTACCCCTTGTGCATTCTCTCTAGAGTAGATCCATTATTCTGATGCAATTAAGATCTCTGAACTTTTGCAATGATTTATTAATAGTAATTAGTAATGCAGCAATTGGTTGGTGCCACAATGAAATGTACATATAGTAAAGATATTGCTAGGTATCAGAATTTTTACTCCAAGATTAATGAAAGAGAGAGATTGTGGCAGACAGAGCCAGGATACTGTAATTGTGTGTTATTAGTTGCACCTTTAAAAATGCAGTGTGTTTAGAGTGCAAATGGTTTGTGGGAGGAGCAGCATTGAAGTTTGTATGTGTGACACTTCACATGCCAGAATATGGCCAGTAGTCTTCTAAAAATGCTCCTGTCAAAGACAGGAACTCCCACGTGTTCCTATTGCATCCCAGGTTTGTAGGTAATTTATAAATGTTTAGACAATGTAGAACAGGCAAGAAATTCATGAAATCATCCTTCAGCAGATTCACAGAGATAGGAGTTTCCATCTGGTACAGCCCAGTGGTTCCACTGCGGTGAACTGATAGTGCATATGGTTTCTTTTGGCAAACAGTTCCCTTTTTAGAACTTTTCCTTTCAAGCATGGGGTGGGACCAAAAAAAAAAAAAAAATAGGAAGGTCTCCCTGCTTCACCTCTGTATTTATTATACCACTGACTCCACCAGAGTCCTGTATATTAAATCCACAGTAGGAAGCTATTTTTAATGTATCTTTCCTGCTGGTCTTTACTGTTGAATGACTGAGTTGAATGATGATGCATCTGCTTCAGGTATACTCTTCTTGTAACCATATATCTACAGGCAAAATTAGAATTATGGATTTTGTGGCTGAATTTGGAAGAAGTAAATTCCATGTAACAAGCTGAGAACAGTGATAATTTCTCACTTCCATGCTGATGGTTCATGAGACAGATAATACCTGGTTTTTTGTTACAGTTCCCCTCTCAGAGTGTGATGTTACTTGATTTCATCACTGACCTTCTTTGCCATCCCAGTAGTCTGCAGGTTATATGCATGTATCAATGCTTTATAAAGCACCAGGGCTTGAACATGATTTAAATAACTGTTGAAACCTTCCTTTATTTAAAACAAAGTTAAGTAGTATTATCTAAAATACTATTATTTAAAATACTCAAAAACCTAAAACTTGATTTGCCTAGAGTTAAAATGACAGAACAAGGAGCCATACCCAGCAACATTACTCACAAAGATTTCATAAATCTTTACTTCTTTCTTATACACTTTGTTCCATTGATAGTTGATGTGATTACCCATAAATGCCATTAATTTCATGACTATATCAAAGTACACAAACCAAATGAACATCAACATGCACCGAGATTTTTAGATGTTTTAAATTTTGTTTGAAACCTAAATTTTCCCAGTGATTCTAAGCAGTTATATGCAATTGAATTAAAGATAGATTTTTCTTATGATGGTATTCTGAACCAAAGCTTTAGAGAGCACTGTGTGTTACAGGAGATATGAAAAAGATGTGATAGTTGGCAACACTGGTTTTGTTTCACTGCTATCACATCTGAATGCAGGGAAGCTGCTCCCAGCACTGCTAACATTTACTCCTCTGGAAATCTCCCAGACCACCATCCTTCTCCAGGCTGCAAAGAAGGGAGAAGGTATCTGGAAGCAGTGATGAAAGCTGGCTGTTAAAAAGCGTGCTCTGAGCAGAGATTTGTTTTGAGTCAGGTGGCAAAATATCTGTCTGCGAGCGAGACGGGCTTGTGAGCGTCTGTGGGCAGAGCTCACTCAGGTGCTGGCAGGTTGCAGATTCTCCACCAGCTGGTCTGAAGGCTCTCCCAAGCCCGTGGAGGAGACAAGCTCCTCCTCTCCAACCAGCAGCTTTCAGTTTTATGGGGAATGAGCAACAAGAGTGTACCTACTGCTTTTCAGCACAGAGTAGCAGAAACCTCTTCTTCTCCTGGCTTAGACTGAGCGAGTCTCTCCAAGACTCTCACGCTTCTCCACAGTGTATGGCTCAGATCCTCCCTCTGATCTGGTTTTACAGCATTGTACTGTAATGTCCCTGCTGTCTGGCAGTTTGTCTGGCCCTCTAAGCTGCTCAGTGTGCCATTGTACAAGGCAACCATAATTCATTTCCACTTCAGATCAGAGGTCTGCCATGAAAATGTAAACACCTCTTTTACCACAGCCTTCAACGCTCAATGTGATATACAGCAGAGGTATTCCCTAGCAACAAAGTTCAAGGAAAAATCCTCTTATTTGCAGTTTAGAATAGGAAAACACAGAGAACAAAAAAACATGCACAGGCTGTGAAACAAAATTAAAATAAAATTGACCTTTTAAACTTCTGTATGTCTATAGCCATCTCACTAGAGGAAGGCAATTTTGGAGAAGTAGCTGGAGGCTGTACCACTGGGGATTTACTCCTGTAGTAGCAAAGACTGGACCATGTATGGGTCTATTTCAGGGACTACTTACTGATTTAGCAGAGCTTTAGGTTCCCTAGGGAGTAATCAGTGGTGAGGGTACATATGAATGTGATTATGGGGACCTCAACATACCATATGTTCTACAGGCTCAAAATACAGGAAAATGATTTCCTAATTGGTAACACATAACTGAAACAGCTGCTGCTTTAGAAGGAGCAAATCCATCACCTAGGATTCCCAAGAGGAGTTAAATCATCACTTGATACATCAAAGTGTTGAATTAACTTTTCCCTGTGAGGCAGAGTTTAACTGCTGCTGTATTTGATCCTGATACTTGATGGTCTTTGTAAATTGAACAAAGTCCCTGCATGCCAAAATTAAATGGTGATTTGATCTAAAGAAAACAGGGATTTTCCAACTATCTCAAAGGAGGCTTTGTGAAAGGTAGAAATCTTTCAAGAACAAATGCACTTGAAATTTCTTGAAAGGTAATTGTTTGGATATGTGGGACATGCAAACTAATTGTCTGGGTTAGAAGAAAGCTTACAAAAACTGTCACTGTCAACAGAGAAAACCACCACTATTTCTAAAATATCAAAATAACTACAGAAGATTACCTCTGGCTTAATTTTGCTTAAGGTATGCAAAACACATGCTAGTCAAAACCCCAGCAATCTCTTCAAAGTATTCCTCATATACTATTACTGTCTTCTACAACATTCAGCCTTCTGCAATGGTCTGTGGATATCTTCAGGCTGTGGTCACACCTTGTGAAACCCAGACAAGCAAGTAAGAAGGAGCCAGCTCTCAGGACACCTTTTTTCCTGTTCTCTTTCTAGGAAACCTTGATGATTTTCCTAATTGAAGACCAGTCCAAAGCAATCAATATGGCTTTATAAGAAATTAAAATACCTAAAGCTGGAATTAAGAGCAGCTTGTAATACATCTCAATAGCCTTATTGCTTAAGACAGCAATTAACTCAAGATTTCTTTTGCACATTCAGTCAAGAGGACCTAATTTTGGAGCTCTGGATTCTTTAATATTCCTGAAGAAGTCTTCTTTGCCAAAGATTTCCATTCAAGTGACCTTTTCCCTTCCAGACCACATTTCAAAAACAGAGAAAACAACCCACAAATTAACAAAACCTAGGCAAAATTCTGGTTGAAGATGATCCTCATTTTATTGGGAACTTTGCTATAGATTTATATGAAATCTGTTTCTATGACAGTGATTGAAAATTATTTAAAATCAACAGAAAACAACATCAGTGGGTAACTTTGAAGAAGGGGACTCTATGCATCAAGAGATGAAATATATTCTCCTCTTAGGACAATTATCTTGTTTTCTCAGTTTTGGATGGCTAGATGCCAAGCAAGCCTGCAACTGTCACACAAAGGAGAGAACTAGGTGGTGATGAACAATTCTCTCAGCTGCCACCAATCTGGATTTAAAAGAGAGCTTTAGAGAATTTAGGGTGTATTAGACAGACCATAAAGGAGAGAAACTGGAAGAAGGAGGCAAATCAGATTTGAGGAACTTTGAGATTTACTGTAATGGACAAAAAAATATATTATATAATATACCTATAGTATCAAAAGCAAATTTCATTGGCCAGAATTGATGCAGTGGAAGGAAAGGGAAAGGATTTGAAGTTTTGTCTTACAGTGACTGAGAGGGAAACAGGGAACCAGGAGCCCATACAGCCCAGACTATTGATTGATCAAGTGCTAGGGAGATTAATTGAAAGAACAGAAAGCCACAGAGGCAAAATCTTTCTGGAATTAAAGAAGAAAGCTAATTTTTGGTCCAGAAAAAAGCAAGAAGTTCAAGGGGATGCAAATAGCAGCTCTGAGACTGGTTCAGACATAGGTTTCTGGAAGCAAGAGAGGAAAAACCTACGCACGAGAATGAAGAGAGCAAACCAGAGATGAAAAGAAGATCTCAGAGCAAATTAATTTTAAGGATTTCAAGAAGCTCAGAGACAAAATGGAAAAGGGATATGAAATGATGATTGGAAAAAGCTTGCTTTGTATTTACTTGGAGCAGTGGTGCCAAAAGCTGAACTGACAGGCAGGAGGTGAGGATCTGAACAGAAGGAAGTGATTTTGTGGTTTACTGGCACAAGTAGCCAGAGGAGAAAATAAGTCTCAGTTGATTCAAGATCTTCTAGTTTATTCAGAAAAAAAACAACAGAAATACAATATTTTTCCTGTTAATTACTAGGGACAATTCTTGAAATGCAACAGCTTGTTTTAAAGAGCATATGGTAGGGGGTGCTAGGCAAATGCAGCAGACAATGTGTTACCAAAAGAAGAAAATCTCTTTTACATAAGGAGACATATGTAATCCAAATTTATCCACACCGTACCATCAAAAAGGGTATTTTAAATCATGCAATCTATAACACTAATATTCAGACTGCAATTACTCACTAAGGTATGTGCAATCAGTGCTTTCAGACATTACTCTAAGGGGCAGTTTGACTCTTAGATGTATAGAAAAAATATGATGGAATGGCAGCTAGGTCTGATAAGTGATGGGCTAACCTGGCTCTGATAGGTGATGTGCTAACCCAGTCTGATCACATGCTGAGGCCAATAAATGGTCCTGTTGTCTGGAAACTTCTCGAAAATCTGCAACCACAGGATTTACCTCTTTCACATGAATATAATTTTTCTGTCTTCCTCAAGTGCTCTTTGAATATGTGCTCGTAACTTAAATTTATTTTTCAGCAATGTTCTCTTTATGGCATTAGGTTTCTATACCTCTGCAACAACATGGTTCTCTTACTGTCTCATTGCCACCTTTTGTCAGCTGCCTTCCAGTTTTATATTCTCTGTCACAGTGTGAAGAAGTTTCTGATCTACCTTCTCTTGTATCCACCCAAATACTTCTGTAGATGAGCCACAGAGGCGAAAACTGGCAGCACTCTGTACTTAATCACAAAATTACTTCTGTTTAAAATAAAATTTTGTGTTCCTACTATAAAGTGACAAACCATGTCACAGAATGGATCTTATTAAAAACAGAAACTAATTATGAAAGCCCATCTTTGCAGCATCAGTGTGCAGGATAGACCTGAAGGATGATATGAGGGACAGTGACTGGCAGCAGGAATTATGTGGGAGGGCAGGGTCCCACAGTGGGATCTGCTCTGGGAGCAGACATTCCAACTGCCAGCTGTGTGGGCTGGGTAAGGTATGGTGTCCATACGAGCCCTGGGTTAGTCAGGACAATCAAAGGGTGCTGGGGGTCTGGGGGACAGGGGGAGTGGGCTGGCACAGCCTGCAGCTCAGGGGGCTCTGGGCTGGCAACAGGTGCTGGCAGTGCCACCTCTGGGGAAAAGGGACTTCCATGGCAGCCTCTGTGTTCAAGTGACCATCTGGATTCCTGCTATGTGTGACCTCCTCAACTCTCTGTGCAGGTATCCAAGGTGGAGTTGGGATGAAGAACACAGTCCCAACTTCACACTTTGGCTCTGCTGAAGAACCAAAAACCTGTGAGCAGCTCTCTGCAGCCAGCTGGGAAACCAGCCCACAGGTTGCATGGCAAAGACAGTGCCATGCAACTTAAACCTGAAGTGGATTTTGATGAGCATTTTAGGTTCTGTGGGATGAGAATGGGTGACTAGTATTTCCTGGTTTAAGATAAGATCAAAACAGAACTCAAAGTAACTTCAAAATGGCAGTAAATCCTATGCAGCAGAAAGAAAATATGCCCTTCCCAGTTTTGAAATTCTCCTTCAGTCATAGCAGATACTGTGATGCCTCACCAAGAGAGTGAGCACTGATGTTGCCAACTTGGCCATCATGTCCTCTTGATTGCTCTGTTTCTGCCAAAGGAGCTAGCGATATGTACAGCTGCTTGTAAAGAAGAACAGATTAAAAAAATGCAAGGCTTTCATGAAAGTGAAACACATGTACTAAGTTAGCAGTTCAATATCTGTCCACTCTTGACTTAGCTGAGTGGTTCTAACAGCTCTTTATTTTATACAAAGTCTAATTTGTATAGCAATATCTAGTGACAGAGTAAGACCAACTCTGGAGATGCCATAACCACAAACACAAAAATCATTCACTTCCTGACAAATTTCCTTCCTGCAGGATCTTGTGGTACAAAATGCTTTTCCTCTGTGAATGGCAGTTTCCATACCAACCCTGCTCTCTTAAGCACACTTATAAAGAGCTGAGATGAAAAGACTGGAGTTGAACCTGACAGCTGCTGCACCCTGTGCTCACTGTGATTGTAGGTTTGGAGCCTGGTGGAGGTGCTCACCAGAGAGCACTACAACAGGAGCATCACGCCTCCATTAAACTCAGTGCCAGGTTAGACATCTACATTAGTCACAGGGAAAACTAGATATGGAGGAATGGAAATCACTCCTGAATGAGGGGACACCTTATAATAGTCAATAGGAAGTGCTAAAAAGGGAAGAGTGTTTCTTCCAGACTTAGACATCTGTTCCTTCTCTGGCCCCAGACTTGAAAAACATATGTGAGATTCACAGACCAACACTCTGTCACTTAAATCATTCCTTTGGGCAAAGACAACCAGCTCCCTTTGTTTCTTTAAAAAAACATAGTCGGTGGCAACATAATTTAATCAGCTATTCTGGTGTTCAGAGTCTTTTCCAGCATGAGGTGGATCAAGCTCATTTCCCAGCAGACAGATCTGTGTGGCACGCTGGGATGAGCCTCCTGCCTGGTACACACTCCCTACTGTGCAAAAACAGTGGGAACAATTTTAGGGTCAGAAGGAGTGACAGTAGGAGAAAGCATGATGTTGTAAATCTGAAAAGATAGTATTCAGCTAAGATAGAGAGCCTTACTTCCAGCCTTGCCCAAACTCATGAGTAAAACATGCATTCAGTGGTATTGAACAGTTGCCATACAATCACATGGCAAAAAAGAAACTGTACGGTGATCAGGAACTAAAAACCAGCTCTCTTCATGAAGAGGAAATGCCATAAACATCTAGTACCTCTACATCCCTGTTTCTGAGCTGACCTCCCACTGAAGCTTCTTTTTTGTGTTGGTACCCCCTCTCTTACCTCTGATCATGCCTCACATCAAAGCCACCTTTGCAACTTTACCTTTGCAGCCCTTTGTCAGGTAGAACCTTTAGCCCCTCTCCAGGTAGAGCTCCATGCTTTCCCTGTCTTTCAGCCTTACCTTTTGTTCATTTGAGGGTCATTAAGCTCCTTTCCACATCCACACCTCATTCTCAGTGATAGTTACTTTGAATTTTAGCTTTAGCATCATGACTCTGGAAGAGGTTGTCTCACTGTCTTGCTACTAATTAAAGCTAGCTTGCTGAAAGTTCTGATCCACAGTCCCAGGAGATTCCTGGCCCTTTCTTTTGGCACACAGTTATTTTCCAAGTGATTAGTTTGGGTATTTTTAAGTGGCTTTCAAAAATGATGTTTGCTAGGTACGGTGCATTAAATTCTCCCATCAAAGTAATTTTCTTCATATTTTTAAGAGGAAGTAATTATTAATCATGCTAGTTAAATTATTCATTGTCATTTTGAATTTGTCTGCCACTTTGAAAAGAAACAGCTTGTTTTGCTATTACATATGTTTTAGAACTGCATTACTTAACACCCAGCTGTAAGACTGAGTAAAAATCACAGAAACAGAAATCTGTTGGCAGATGTTGGACTTCAACATCCATTCTCACACTCAGCTCAGGAAATCTTGGGTGCAGATTCCATTTTCCTCGAGGTGATCCAGTTCCCAACCATTGACTTGGCATCAGCAATCTCATCAGGGCAGCAAGGCAGAGTACATGCATCCTTTGAACTGACTCCAAGGATCATTGATCCCAACAGGCGCTGAAGGCAACAGGTGCTTAGACAGGAATAGGTTTATTGATTCAATTCCTTAAATAAAACATTATGAAGAAAAGACTATCACAAAAGATCTGCAGATTATTCAGCAGGTTTGTGGTGTGCACCTCTCTCCTGATATAAAATATGCATGGTACAAATGCCCTGGGAGTCTGCTGCTTGTCGTCGGGGTTGTGTCGCATCAGCGCAGCAAGCCAAGCAAAGGAAGGATGTGAGTGAGTAGCATGTTTACATGGGTAGGTGACTGACCACAAGTGCTGAGTTCATTCACTTTATGCCTGTTAAAAATCAAACCTTTCATCTATATTTGACATTTAGTACAGGCTAAATCTTTCCGTAGATTTTCTCCGATTTTTTTTTCCAGCCATCTTAGTTCTCATTGACTATCCAGGCTATCCCATGCCATTTCAGGGCAAAATTACACAGGCCAGTCATGATTTAAATCTGGTTGTGCTTTGGAAAGAAAACTCATACAGTTAGGGCCAGCCACAAGATGACTTTAGAACCTTTCATCTCCACAGAGCTGAGTGGGGCTCGCTGGCTGCGTGGTGTTGGAGCACAGCTGTTTGGCTGGGGAGGGTCTGGAGCCAGGTGGATGATGTGTTTGCCTGCCCAGCTCTTTGGATGCAGCACAGAGGGTCTGCTGAAATAGCTTCACAACTGCAACACCTGGCCTGTTGTCTCTCATTGCATTCCAAAGGCCAGGGTAAGTGCTGAGGCTTAGTGCTGGTGTATTTTCACCACAGCCTGCCTACCCTGGCCTGAGTGCGATGCCTCTACAGGGCTGCACCACTCCCCAGGGTAGCCAGGAGCTCTCCAAGGTAGCCAGGAGTCCCCAGTGCAGCTCAGTTGTGTCAGGAGTCACACGTTGACACAGGTTGTGGAAATTATTCCCTCAGCTTGGTGGCCCCACTTGCAAAAATATTTTTGGGACTGGTACTGACTGATAAAAATACGCACTATAGTCTTTGCCAAGGCAGTGGTAAATTTGCTATAGCAACATAGTATGTCTGATGGGTATGTTAGTCTGAAGCCTCAGCTGTGGGCCAGGACTCCTTCACACTAGATACTGTACAAGCCCAGACTGAAAACTGTCACTGCGAATTTGCTTTTTAAAGCAAGTGATTTGATGAATGATGATAGCCTCAGTTGTCAAAAGCACTGGTTTCAGAGTACAAATCCTGCTATTTTTATCTTCTGTTGTTTGCTAAACATCCAAATCAACTTTCAAGCTTCAGAGCAACATGCTTCCTTACAAAATATTTTGAGTAATTTCTGACTTTCCTTTTAACTCTGCCCTAGGGGTACTCCAACAAAGTCCTGACAAAAAAGAACTCCAGGATGTTGTAGAAACCCTTAGTCACTGCCGAATATTGATATTTGCAAAGATGTTTCACATGGAATAAAACACATTCACATTTACAAAGTGCTGGTTATTTCCAGCCTATTCATACATTACACTGTGCTTTCTCTCCTACAGTGCAAGAGCCAAAACATAACTTCACATGAGATCATGTAGGCTAAGGATGACAGGAAAAGTGCAATGAGAAACGAGGGGGAAAAAGCAACTCCATGGGGTCTGCAGCTGCCTCCTGCTGTGACAAAATGTCTCCAGAGACACCAAAGGAAACTTCCACAAATGGGCATTAAAATCTAAAAGCATCACATTGGCACAAAAAAGCAAGTCATTCCAAAGGAAAGGGTGGTTTTCATATGATGTGGTTAAATCATGAGGTGCCCTCTGTTTGTTTAGGCTCTAAATAGTTTTCTTGTTTATGTTACTTGTTTCAGATTAAATCCTGCTTCTAGTTGGCAGTGTAAACAAACAGCTGCAAGCTGAGGTTTATTTCCAGGTGCTGGGATGTAGGAAAGACTCCAGACTTATAGTGTGCAGCTTCTAGCTAATGCAAGTAGTGCAGTTCCATTTTGCATAATTTTAAAATATCAAATAAATCCTGATTATGTAACTTCAGCTTTTATGCTTGCCTAATGAACCTGAACATGATGCATGCACCTTAGACAGCTATTTACACATGGACTGAATTTTGTCTTTAAAAGGCCTGGTAATGTGAAAAAGGTTGGTACAACAAATTTTCATCTAATTTGATAAATATGCCTCTCTGTGTCAATCCTATAATGATTTTAAATAGAACATAAATGGTTATATGAATAAATGTACCTGATTCCAATGGAATTGGTTCCATTACATTCCCATGTTTTGTTTAGCATTTTTATGAAACCATATGAAAAATGAATGAATGCTCAAACTAGTTTACATCACTCCTTAGTGATTAATTACAGCATAAACACCATGATTCTTCTATGCTGAAATAGAAAAAAAATACCTCAGAGACATGTTTAATCATTTGGCTCTAATAGTGCTGTGTTTATTCTTTCCTTTTTGGTCCATTAGAGAGTAAATTAGATTTGATTCACTTACTTTGATTGGCTTAATTGTACCAGATACAGATGAAGTACAAATAAAACTGTAATAAATCCAGCAGATGTTTAACCTGCTAAACCAAGATCTTTAACAGTCAATTCCAATAGCAATTTACACTCAGCAGTTTAACCAGACCCTTAGGAAGTTGATCTGATTTTTCTGAACAACACATACTTTATTTCTGTGTTGCTGAAACAAGACTGGTGTACCATATTTTCAAGCCTGCATTATTTTACAAATATTTTTTGTGATCTTGTTCTTTTCTGTGCTGGGCATTACCCCCTGCCAAGAGGATTTTAGGAGCTAGTGTTAAGTAAATCCTATGGATTCTGCCCAAGGTAAAAACACTAAAGGTCACTAGCAGAGAAAACAACAATTTCAGAATAAAATTACAAAATAATGGTTTTTAATGCCTTTGATTTTAAAATCTGAAAATACTTACATCTAATGCATAATGCACTAAACCACAAGGTTCATCAGATCACAATTTAAATTGCTATGACCTTTAAATATGCTATTTAATATGTGCATGAGAAATTCTACTACTAAATACCATATCTTAGTCAAATTGGTCTTTCACGTGGCACTGCGAGACCATCTGTGTCCACAGAGCTGCAAAGGACAATGTACACTGGCAAGCCAGTCCATGATGGAGTTTGTTATGCCCCAACAAACCCCACCAAGAAATAAAGTAGCTTATTAACATAGAAAAATGTCAGTTCTTTTAATTATAACGGGAGGTGAAGGGAATCTTCTCTGAGTGTGAAATTACTGTGAAGCCATCCATTGATCCCTCTATTTAATCAGTCTCTTGAGAGCTCCAGGGAGATGGAAGAGTATTTGATTAGAGTGCAAGTGTCAGCCTGGCATCAGCTTTAGGCACCCGCCTTCATATCAAGGGCTGTCCCCACTCCACTCACAAGCTTCCACCACTGGCTGGATTTTCCACTTGCCCCACTGAAGCAGGATTCCCCTCTCTGTACAATGCCAGGGGGAAAAAGCAGAGGATGCCCAAACCTTTTGGTTAGGTTTCCTGACCAAAGACTCAGCAAATGCCACACCAGGTCACAGTAAAGAGAACAAAACCAAAACACCCAAACCAGTTACTCCAAAACCATCCAAGGAAGCCAAGCAGACCACTGTCCCTGGGATGAAACCCACTGAGGTGGGTCAAGGAGAGATCCTTCCCTCCCCAGCCAGCTCCAGCAAACCATGGGCTGACAGTGTGCCCAGGGTGTGGGACTCATTTTGGACTGCACTGGGGAAGAACTGTGCAAAACTTACGGGACGTTTTAAAGGGATTTAGTGTGAAATGCCCTGTGGGACATTTAGGGAAAGAACCCAAGTTGGGAAAGGTGTCGAGGTGGCTCAAGTTCTGGGTGAAATAGGGAAGAGGCCCACAGATACCAGGTGCTTCCATCAGTTCTCTGCAAGAAAATCACAACCTGACCATTCAGGCAGAGCCTGCTGCTCGTGCAGGTGCCTATTAGTGTGAGGAAGTTAGATTTCTCCTTCCTCTGTCGTAAAATCTCTTGCTTCTCCAACCACCAGCAGAGGATGATGCTCAGCAAATCATTGAATACACACCCAATCTGAAAACAAACCATTTGCAAACAAGTTATATCCTGGAACAGGTTCTGAGTACTTTGAATATTGAACAAATCTGTCAAAATCAAATTCTGTTCATAGATAATTTGTGAATAGCAGAAAAAGCTAAAACAGCAAAATAAATGTTTGATCTGCATAGTTTATGCTGTTCTGTCAACATCTGAATTATCAGCCAGAACACCTACTCAGATTCTTCAATGTCAGATCCAAATTTACTGTCCCCAAGACAAGTCTGATCTGTTCAGAGGAGGTTGAGGTCAGCTGATCAGTGCTAGGCATGTATATGCCTTCTGTTAGCACTACAATGGGCATCTCCAGGAAAAATCTCTTCCCTATAATTCAGTTTTCTGTTTTAAACCAAACTAAACTACACAATGTCTGATTTTTCTTCTTTTTGTGTGTATGTGCATCTGTGCATTACATTACACTTGATTATTGTGAAGGGAGGATTTTCAAAGCATTTGAATTATTCACCACCCACATTATTTTGTATTTTATTCAGTTTGTCATGAAAATTGCCCGTGAATTAAACCACAATCATTAATAATGTTCGTTTTGTATTATTGATTTTTAGAAGTGTTTGCAAATAAAATCTATGGCTGGAACATAAAACTTCTCAATAGAGCCCTAGATCTGTTAATATTGAACCAGACTTACTCTAAGACTTCATCCTTGCTGCAAACCCTATCACTTTGAAAAGAAGGAGCCCTTTATTAAAATGGTATTCCTGCACCAGCAGAGCAATACAGGAAGCTGTGATCAGATCTGACAGTTGGTTTACTCTTAACATTTGATCACAAAATTTCCGTGCCATCTGCGGGAAGCCACACAGGCAAATGTGTCATCACATCTAATAATGAAAAGAAGAAACAGACAGAACGTGCTGTAGAAACAGACTGCTTTAATTAACCCTCCAACAATGCTCTGCAGAACTCACAGAGGAAAAGTCCTGTGTGGACAGGTTGTAAAGGAGAATGTCACAAAACAGCAAAAGAGGTTTTTACCTTGGAAACATCATAGATTTATTAAGAAAAGCTTCTAAGTGAAGAATTAGGAGATTGCATGCCTTGCAGACCTCTGAATTTAGTGAAGGCAGGCAAGCTGGTTGCACTGGCTGCTTTGCCCTGTGACAAGGACAGTGCCAGCTGTGCTCACAGACTGTCTGCCCAAGGCCACTGTCTGCACTGACCACATGAGATGAGGCTGCAGGAGACTTGAGAAGTTTAATAGTTCTGTTTAGGAGATAAAAAATATGTGCCTGATTTTTCACTCTCAATGGGGATCTCCAGCTACAAAGAAATGAATGGAAATAGGTGCACAGCAGCATCTCCCAGTGCCAGTCAGGGTGAGGTATGGTATGGGGAAAGAAATCCCAGGAGGATTCAGACACATGAAGCTGTTCTGAAGGACTGGCCTGTGCTGACGGGTAGAACATAGGTGTACTTTAGAGAACAGGTTGCTCCTGCACACATTATGACACTCCTGTGTGGTTTATGTCTTAGCAAAGAAACGGTGCTATGCTGTTTTGTCCTGACTGCATGCCCTGCTTCCTGGTTATTCTGGGCTGAGGATCAAGGTGATGGCTTGCCATGCTGCTTCAAAGAGATGCAAATCTCTCATTATTGAGGGCAGCCTGAGCACCAGGACATGGCTGCAGTGTCATTGTGCTAAATGCCACCCAACAACCAGGCAGGAGGGAAATTCCATAGTGGCAGGGTGGGTGTTCGTGCAGGTACAGTGGGGCCCACTTGGACAGGGATTGGATGTCTGGAGAAAACAAGTCATGAAGGATCGTTCTTACCTGCAAGCCAGCACCCTGTTGCAGTGCACATGTGATGTCCCAGACTGCCCCTGAGCCATCCCAGGTGCTTCTTCATTTACACCTAGTCTCAAGTTCTGCTGCACCAATGTTTGGAGGAAAGAATGTTGGAGTACTACTGTTACTTTCTTTATGTTTTTCAAGCACTTTGTTTTTTCTCTGCTTTTGGCAGGCTGGTCATCCTCCCCAGGTATGATCTAAAGAGGAGGCACCCAGTGGTCCCTCACAGAGACTCCAGGCAGTGGGTTGTCAGAATTTGGTCTCTGACAGGAAATAAAGTTTGCTCGGGATTTTACTTGCAGTCCAGATCCATCTGCAACAGCATAGCCAGGGTTGGCTTTGGGCACTTTGTGGAAGCACCCATGAGTTGTCTGCTCAATGCCAGCTCAGCACAGCCCTGCCAGGGACACCCAGGTTTGTCACTGCAGCTGGCAGTGAGCAGGGACCTTCCCCTCCCAGCAGCAGGATGGGCACAGCTCAGGCTGCCCCTGACCAGGGGCAGGAAGGCTTGGCTGGAGCTCAGCTCACGCTGCAGCCCAGGACCCATTGCTACCCAGCCCATTTGGCAATTCAGCACCTAAAGTAGGAAAGGAGAGCCTGTAGTGTGGCACAGAGCTCTGTGGAGAAAGGCAGATGGCTGCTCTCAGAGCCATGGCAGGGCAAGCACATTCCCCACTCTGTCCAGCCTGTACCTCTGAGAATGACACTGCAACACTCACAGCTTGTGAAAAAATTAGCACATTCACAGCATTCCTGTGTGACCAAGTGTGGCAGCACTATACCTGTGTGCAAAATTGGAGTAATTTGCTATCCTTGAATGCCACCTATAGGTTAATGTTTTCTGAAATAATCCTGACAAAAACCATGGAATACAGAGGTCAAAGAGTACTTTTGGATCAAAGTGCCAAATTTTTGTATGCTTACTTTGATTTTTGTAAGGTCACAACTGGTCCTCAGGACAGTTGCATCCATTGCTGATCACTGTTCCTCTCTATATGATTTTACAGCCCTACTCACTCGTTATCTTAATGGCTCTTTTATGAAATTATCATTCAAAGGCTAATCTTTTGCAGGAATACAACCCTATGGATTTATTCCTTATTGCACAAAATCCTTTAGTTACTGCACAGTACTGACTCACAGCATCCTTTGGAAAGATGTCACAGGGCACAAAGAGTTTCAGATCATTAACAGGGAAGTCAGTCATTCACAGCAGCTGGGAGTCTGGCCCTGCTTTCTGGTAAGAGATTTTTGAGCAGCATGCATTTGACCCTTCACTCTACACTGTGCCCTTTCTATTTATTTCTATTTTCCTCATTAGTGCAGAAACTTCCATTTCTCAACTCTGTAAGAAGAGGAGGCTCCTTTGGGAACCGGTTCATTTGGGAAGTTTTTGATAACATAAATGAAACCACCTAGAGATGGTCAATTCATTTCAAAGAGGATTTATCCTGCAAGCTGCTGGACATGACCTGCACTGTGCTCATGGCCTTCCCCTCAGTACCACCTTTTCAGGAGGCACACAGGACACTGCAGGACCTCCTTGCCTTACCCCAGCTCTGGCTCAGTGATTCAGCTACAACAACTTAAGAACATATTTTGTCCCACTCCTAATATATGCCAGCTCATATTTGGTACCATATTTGGACAATGTTGCTATTTTAGCATGATGAGACAGCCTACTGTAACTTTTATTACAATAACCTCCCTGAAATTCTTGGGAAAAGAGGAATACAGATTTGGTTGGGTTTTCTATATATTTTTTTAAGCTTCTAAAAGATGTGGATGGATGAGGTATTAATACAAATATTTTCTTGCTCTTCACACCTGCATATATGGAATGTATGGAAGTATAATTTATTAAAGGATGTTTCTTTAATTCACCTGTATTATCTTCAAGACACAATGAGATCAGTGAGGAAGGTGTTTGACATGAGCCATTGCATCTCTAGCTTTATATCAACTTAAATCAGCAATGCAATAATGGAAGCATAATGCAGATTAAGAAATTCTGTAGATGCAGGAGGTCCTGGGATCTAACATGTCTTCTGAAAATGTTTCCAGAAGTGCATGGTAATTCATTACTACACTAAACTTCACTGGGATGTGTAACAGCATTAAAAACCAGCTTTCTCATATAAATGTCTGTTCCTTATTTTTAAAAATTTAAAGTGCAGCGAGTTACTTTGTTCCTTCTTAAATCCTTTGATTATTTCTTAGACAACACCTGAAAATGAATATGCAAACAGCCTGAGAGCCCTTTGATGTACAGTGTAATAACCTGTTAAATACATGAGCAAAGGTGCATAATTCTGTTTCCTCAACCTTTGTAGCCAAAGTAAATATTCCATGGATCACTGTGAACACATCCCTACCACATAGGCTGAAAGGTTCCCCTGCTGTCTTCAAATTTTCCTTAAAAGACATGAAAAAGTCTTCAATATTTGTGGATATCAGTGATGTAATAAAGTAACAAAGGCAGATGCAATCAGCTGAAATGAGAAAGGGCAAGGGTAAGTTCTCTTTAGATAGACTGACATTAGTTGTATTATCAACATTGCTTTTTTTATTTCTCAGCTTAAGCTATTTGCCTATCTGTTCCAAATGTCTTTTTACTGTGCTGTTATACATACCAAATGCCTTTGTTTGAATAGATGTTTGGGCTATTAAATTGCTGCAGTATTTCATTTTTTATCACATGAGCTAAAGGTACAGTACAAGCATCTGCCCACATTATCAGGCTCAGCTGCACATTTGCTCTCATGGAGTCAAAAGAAGGCAGTATTTTCCTGATGACATTCCTAGAGCCATCTAATTGTTTTTCCTCTGTTAAGAGTCTCTCCCAGGAGGTGAAAACAACTTGCAGAGAGGGAAAAAAAAAGCACTCAAGGCACCTTCCAAGATGACAAAGCACAAAAAGTTAGGAGAGACATGACTTTTCCTTCTCTTTTACTTATTTCAGTGTTTGCAGTGTTCCTTAGTAAGTCCTCGGAAGCAATGAGTCAGGAAGTAAAATTCTTAAAATAATCTAGAAATGTTCAGAAGAAATGTATGTTTTGCAAAATCCTAGGCTGTGCCATCTCCAGCAATTTCTCTAATGACTGTTCTGCTGGAGAAGAGAGCAATACTTTCCATCAGCCTCCTCCTTGAAAGTATTGCTCCCCAAAATTCCCATACTCAGCAGCAGAGAGTTTGGGCAGGCCTTACCTCTCCTGTTCATGATGGTCTATTTCTCACCTGATGGGCTTTTTGAGGTGGCAATCCACTTATTTAGGGATGACTTCACTGAGGGGACCAGTGTAAGGCTGGTGAGCAGCAGTGGTCCCTGCTGCCTCCAGATACCATCTCCTTCACAACAGAGCCTTCCCAGGAGGGGACAAGGAAGAGAACAAAGCAGTCTCATAGAAGAGCTTCCCTGCAAGAGCTGCCTGTTGCCTGGCCACATAACCCACTTTCAAATATATACATATAGAGAAGCTTCTCCTGAGCCAGGAGCAAGCTTGGCTTTGTCACCTCTGTGAGACCATGGATGCAATTAGAACTCTGCCAGAGTGTGACCTGGTAAACTGCTTGCTGAGATAAGGTAAGGCTCACTCATCCATTTCTGTCAACGAAGGCAGGTTTTGGCATGGTTAATGACAAAATCCTTCCCTTTGAGCAAAACAGTGCATTTTTATGATTCTGGTGCTGGCTGTGATTCAGCTTTTCTGTATGTCAGTTGCCAGCAACTTCCTCAGATGAATCAGTTTCTGTTCCCTAAACTGAGGCAGACAGATGTTAGTAAAATATCTGTGCAGTACTTAATTCCAAATACTATAAAGAGAACTTTCTTGGGTTTATGTTCTGTCTAGAGGACTGGTTGAGGCCGTGCAAAAAAAAAAAAAAAAAAATTGCCTTGGAAACAAAAGGATCAGAAGACATCCCCTTGTTCCAGCTTGGACAGAAGTCTTTGGCACACTCACATAAACTGTATTTCATATGTTCTTCAGTATCTGTGAGATTTCAATTTTTTTCCCTACATGATTCTGAAAATGTTAAGATTCCAAATGCTCTTTGCACAGAAAACTCCAGCTTTGCCTTTTGGCTAGAAGGTGGTCATAGAGCTTTTTGACTCACTTCTAGCACAAATAGTAAACAAAGCTTATTCAGCATTGAGCATCCGTCTATGTTGACAGAGTTTCAAAAATCCCAGCAAGACTGGAATCCTACCAAAATAAGACTGTGCCAAGCTAATGGAGTGTGTTGCAGAGGCCAGCATCTGCAAGTCCTCTTCCAATTGCTGTGGGATACAGAAAGCCTTAGTGCAAGGTATAATATTTGGAAAAATACCTTGGGTTTTCCACATAAACATACTGCTCTGGAACCAATAGGTGGACCAAAGAAGGAAATATCACTGATATTATTTTGATTAACCTTCCAGGGAATCATTCATGAGAAAGCATAAATAATTCTACAGGAGAAACCTGAAAAAAAATCGACAGCAGAATTAACTTGCACTCTACCTCAGGGGTTGTTCTTCACTATCATTAACCTGAAATGGGAATATTCTGGGAATGATTACCTGGTCTCCTGGATTTACTTTTAATGATGAAAACAGATTAAGCAAAAAAAAAAAAAAAAGCAATAGCTTTTACAGGAAAAAGAAAAACGTATACAGACACGTTTTCTGTATATCAAATGCATGCCTACTTGTAACAATAAGCTAGAATGCATAGATTGCACTTTATCTGTCCTTAAAAAGAGTTCAGTGACTATTAAGGAAGCAATTATTCTTAAAATATCTTAAAGGACCAAAGGGCAAACAGATGGGTGATTCCAATCAGGGTAGACAAGAAGGTCCTGTGGTACAGCTGGTGTTTGCAGTGCAACCACCTCCAGCTGAACTGCTCACTCCTGCAGGGTCACTGGAGAGGGAGGCATGATGCCCAAAACATGCTCATGGCATGACTCACCCAACCTCTTTTACAGTCCAAACTGGAGAATCAAAATTTGTGCAATGAAACAGGCTGCTGTGGGGAAGAGACTGAGACACCATCCCTGGAGGTATTTAAAAGATGTGGCACTTAAGGACATGGTTTAGTGGTGAACTTGTCAGGGTTATGTTTATGGTTGGACAAGATGATCTTAGGAGTTTTTTCCATCCTCAGTGATTCTCTGATTCTAATCTGAATTTCTATTGCTGCAACATGGGAAGGTTTCCTTTCACTGCTTACCTCTGTGAAACCCTAGCCCCTGGCAGGTAGCTGAGGACAGCAATCACATCCCACTTCCATGTCTCTCCTCCAGCTGATTAAGCCCAGGTTTAAGCAGCAGTGGGAGGCTGGGGTGCAGCTCCCACTCCACTCCTCGGCCAGCACTGCCTGCATTTTCCTGGAGCAAGGTGAGAAGCTCAGACTCAGGTAGTGATGGGTAGCAGGTTTAACAGTGCCACTTGTCAACCATCCATCTGTAATTGAAGCCAAGCACATGCTTACCCTGTCTGATGAGCAGGGCAGCCTCTCCTCCCACACAGACTGCTCTGAGCACATGTGAGGGCACTGAGCCCTGTGCTTAGATACAGTTGGCTTAGCATCCCCGCTCAGACATTAGGCAGGAATCACTGATAATCTGAAAATTAACTTGCCATTGAAATGATATTTTGAAAATATCCAAAAGTTCATCTATCAGGAGAAGTTTCAAAGAGAAAAAGGCAAATGAGGTGTAATGGCACTGTTTCTAGTGGGACTTGAGTCAAAGCTCAGCTGTCATTGCCAGCAGTATGACTACGTGCACAAGGTAGGTAGTTTCAAAAATAAAATGATTTCACCAGAACAGATAAGTGTTGTTTTAAAAATGGCAGATACCATTTTAGGATTCATATGAGAAATGTTATAAATAGGTAGTTTTGAATATAAAGCATCCAATCTACAAGAGAAGACAGACCCTGCTTTATGCTGCTGCTGCCGGGTTTATCAGTGCTGCAGCTTTGCCCAGAAGGAATCAGCCTTGTCAAGGTTCTCTGACCTCCGAGAAGAACAGAAATGATTTTGAAGATGATAGAAGAATTTTCCATGGGACCTGCCTTCTTGGGGTCTCTCTAAATCATGGTGGGTGATTCTCCTTTTTTTGTGTGTCCACTACATGTTTTCCATGAAGGGCTGTAGGTGGTCTTTGGGGAAGACATGGAAGAGGAGAGACACACAAACAGGAACAGACTGGGACGTGGTTCTGCACCTGGGCCAGCCTTATTTCCTTGGATGGGACAGACAGATCCTGGCTTTTCTCAGCAACCCAGAAGAGTATAGGTAGAGCTGTTTCTATACTTTTGTGCTTCCACTCTATCTAAAAAGTTTTCTATTTGATGTTCTGTTTTTAGCATTAGAGATTCCTCCCTTCTCTGTAAGGAATTTTATCTCAAATCTTTTGTCCATTTGGGGCATGTCACAGGAGTAGTCTCTGCTTGTTACCATGCTAAAGAATCCATTGATTGACCTGTACATGCATCCATCCTATATATTTAGCAAAAGTATATGAAAATTTATACAGTATAAAAACAATCACAGGAAAGTTGGCATATGCTGGGCATCTCCTGAGGGATTTCATTTTACCAAGCAACTTAAATTTTTTTTTCATTTGAGTACTGGAAGAAAGTTGAGTGCCAGGGATAAAATTAAATGGAGGAAGGCAGTAGTTTAGCACCCTGGGACATGGAGGACAAGAAGTGTTGCTCATGGGAAAACACATGATGAGAGATTCATGGTGTGCTGGAGCTTCACAAAGCTTACCTGGCACAGCCAAGAAAATTCAAATGAGAGGGAATGGGCAACAAGGAGTCAGTGGCATGAATCACAAGGGTGTAATGACTCAGGAACCAAGTTCATATTAACCAACTGCATAGACTGAATGGGAACAAAGCAAATCTCAGAGAGGCCAGATTCAATGACAGCACAATGTGAGTTCACGATTTGTAGTTTTAATAATGCAAAATTCAGTAAATAAAATGTTAAAATAAGCAACTTTAATAATTCATTGCAACATTTGCTATTTTAGGACTGTTATTTTATAGCATATTTGATTCAATTGTGCAGTGTCATTGTATGTCCTTTCCTTGTAACCATGTCACAACTTAGACATTACAGTGTTTTGTTATGTTTCTGGGTTTTCAATAGAGAAGAATCCTATTTGTCACACTAGAATTCAGCTTTGAAATGCATTCTTGCTCACTAAAGTTTTATATCACCTCAGGTGGCATTTGTTTCTAATCATTGTCCTAAAGCAGTAAGTTTATGTAGGTTTGAATACCATTTAGGACTTCAATAGTTTGTGTCTTCAAAGCACTGTGTAAATATTAACCAAAGTACGCATCTGGTAAATTCACCCAACAATACTTGTGTTAACTGCAGGAGTTAGAGCCAGAGGCTGAATCAAAATTTAGAGGTTATGCTGTGATTATCATTGCTCTATCTGTAAAAGCGCTTGTAGGTGCTTTTGATAGACCTGACATTTTTGCATACAGAATTTACATAACCTACATCAAAAGCTATCTTTTTTAAAATCACTGTCTGTGTTTGATGCAGCACAATGGCTGATGCAGACATGAGAGCTGGTAAAGTGTTAATGGTGGGCAAACTGCAGGGCTCACTGCAGGCTTGTTAGCTTAGCATTCATCACAGGCAAGATGATGGGAAAGACGGAGCATGACATAAATAATATTATCAAAGACTGGTTTAAGTACAATGTAAGATGCAAATATAAGGAACACTGACAACACACTTTAATGAAAACAATAGCATCCCTTTTGAATGTAAACTTAAATGTTAGCATTTACACTGAAATATTGCTAGCACTTTTGACAAGTTTAGTTAATAAAAAGTGACAGCTGACATAATACACTTAGATTTCCAAAGGTTCTATCCCTTGATACAGTATGACGTCCTGATTAAAAACATTTAACTGAACCACTGAAGCACAAACTAAAGAAGATTTAAAACTGTCTATTTGGTCAGAAATCATAGGTGGGGTCTCTTTAGGGCACAAATGTGTTCAATCTCTTTACTGAGGAGCAGAAGCCATCAGATTACACCTACAAGCCAGCAAGACCAAGGCTTAGGAGAAGACTAGCTAACTCAGTTTCCCATTAGCACAGAAAGCATCTCATGAAGGCCCCTACTTTTTTAGTAACATATTCACATCTGCTCTCTTGCTTGTCTTGCTATGCCATTTTCCCATCTGACCTATTCAGATTTCACAGTGTTTGGAGCAAAGTCTTCACTCCTGAGCTGGAGCAAAGTCTTCCTGTAGCCAGTACCAGGCTTTCGGTCAAGTTGACTTTGGCTTAGGTCCTCAGTGAGATATTCAAACAAACAAAATTCCACCAATTACTTTTACCTAAACAGTGGTGAATGCCAACCTCCCTGATGCTCCTGAGGACCCCTACAAAGAAAACCACCCAACTCAGAGATTTGGGTGAAAACTAACCTCCGTGTATTACTCCTGCCTGGTGTAGCTTCCAGCCACAAAGGACAACAGAAGAACAGTACACCTTGCGCTGCACAGCAAAACAGTCTGCAAACTCTGTGTGAAAACAGAAGATTTTGGTATTGCTGTCTGTATGAAATTGCAGAACCAGGCCTTACATCTGAGTAAACTGATCTCCAGAGCCCTGACAGTGGGTTAATAGCCTCACAGCAAGTGCACAGGCTGAGGTGACAGATGTAATGGACGCAGAGAATTAAAATGTAATTAACATTACATCCATGATATATGTTTACATTAACTGCCAAACTGATTCTTCCACTATATAACCAATGAGAACAGTTGAGAAAGCCTGAGCACAAGCAGAGACACTTTTAAATGGAGACCAGGCATGAAAATAAATAAGAAAAGCAATGGTGATCATGCAATGCTCCCTGAGCCTGTGGCATAGAAGCAAGAAGCTTGCAATTTATCATGCGGTTAAGAAGGCAGCAGGAGCCCTACAATTCCTATTGTGAAGCTGCAGAATTGTCCTGTAGTCAGCAATTTAGTCTGGACCATTTTATTAAAATATCTTTTAGTGCTTTGCAACATAACTTCTGTTTGAGACAATAAGCTTGGATTTAAAGTGAGAAGAGTCTCCAGGCTGCTGTGGAGAGCTCTGCAAGCTCAAGAGGACAGATTGCTATTAACACTCCAGCAGCTCCTTGCTCGGGTAATCACATTATAATACGCTTTCTTCTCCTGTAGAGGCTGATGAATACATATATATAAATATATATATATATATATATAAAACAGGTCCAAGATGCATGTTTCTGTCATTTTTAAAGTCTGACTTCTTACTGTGGCAATAACTTGTTTTCTGTTTAACACTGGCAAGTAAAAAATTGTTAGAACATGGGCATCTTTCCCAGTCTCTTTAAACATACTGCCTTTATAGGAGGCATGAGGCTTTAGCTGCTCCCACTACAAACAGCATAAGGAGCTCACACTGTCCTTTGTTGTATCAAGCTTGTTTTGGCTTTCATTTGACAAGATTGCATATATGCAAACCTCAGAAAATGCAAATTGGTTTAGCTTGATCTGACATTTGTAACACGCCTCTGTCTTGCTGGTTTGGAGTGTAGGGATGAAGGATCATACAAATGGACACTCCAGTTCAAAACTCATGTAAATGATGTCATGGGATCTTTATTTGAAACTGCCTCAGGGACCTATGAGGTCCCTGATCAGCTGTTATCAACTATGTGAAAATATCTTAGAGTTTCAATGAAGATAAATAGAATGAAGGCATTGTAGCCCAGATCCATAACTTCTTACAGCATAAAATACCACTTCAGTGATATTTGTTACCAAATCAACATCAAGAGATGGGTCTCAGAAGAGGTCCTCCAGCCCTTTTGTCATTCTCAGTTATAATGGGTCTTTACAGTAGTTTTGAGATCCAGTCCAATAATGCAGCACAACGTAAGAACATGAGACTGGTGTTATTGAGGCAGACCATGGGTTTGTTTTCACTGCACCCTGTTCCTGTCTCTGGGCATCAGTGGAGGAATAGCAATGCAGGGGAAGCACTCCTATTTCCCCAAGTTCAGTCCCTGACTCCAAAAAAACATTGTAGCTCAGAGGCTTTCTGAACAAAAGCTGTTGCCTTTTCATTGAATGGATACTGAGGGGTTCTTTTCAATTAATTTTATCTACTAATGTTTTTAAAGATATTCAAATTCTTAGTATTTCTAGCATCCAGACTCAAGGGGCCAGACAGACTACCTTCATGGAATGCAAAAACCATTGCCTTTGTTTGTTTTGAACTTTCTGCCTGCTGTTAAAATCAGATATCCCTTAGATCTTTTAACGGGATGTATCAGAGCCTCCATTCATACCCCTTAACACTTTCTGAGCTGCTCCTTATTTTATAGATCTCACAGGCCCTGAATCTGTCATATCATAAAGCATTTAGATTTTTTTTGAAATAAACTTTGCTTGCAAAGAGAAAACGTTGTAAGCTTTAGCCTTCTAACAGGCTAGGAGGAAATCATCATCTTCAGACACCAAAACAAAATGCACATGAAACACCTCAGCAGTTTTTTGTGTCTCACTCCAAGAACAAACTTTTGTTCCAAAAGATCATATCCTAAGTGATGTAACACCATTCTTTGTCCAAATTGTGTTCTGCAGCCATGTGCACACAGGCCAGTCATCAGAGGGTATCATCCCATCTTACTATCCTGTGCACAAAGTCCAGAGTATAAATGGTCCACACAGATCCATATGTATTATAATGATAAGGAATTTCACAACATGCTTTTCATGTTGAGGCAATGCTTTAGAGGTTTCTCTTAGTCTGTGCCTGCACAAATCAGTTGTGTTTCCTGGGATGGTGCAATAGCTATCACATTTCACACAGCAGCAAGTAGTATGGGAACTTCCAAAAGCAAACAAGTCTTAAATCACACAAATCTTCTATTCATACTGACTCAGAACTATCTTCCATTTCCATAATTTACAGGGAAAGGACAATTAGGAAGTTTCTAAGCCTGCTCGTTTATTTTCAGCCTATTTCAAAAATATTGCTGTCTTTTCAAGCCTGTCTCATTTGAGTAACACAGGACTGTGATGTACAATAACCAAGTATAGCTTGAGAAAAAGTCAGTACAGCAATGAGTGCCACAGCTCAGGAATTTCTCCCCAAACTATCTGCAATGCCTTCAACCACCAGTCCTTGATTCTTCCCTGACCACAGCAACTTCAGAGATGGATTTTCTGCTCAGCTCCCAATAGCCAGGAGGTGGAGTCGTGAGGCTTCAGCACAGCCCAGCCTAGCTCATAGCCCACAGACCTCTCCAGATGATGATCAGCCTATTAGAGATCTCTCTTCTGAAAATAAAAAATGTAAAAACAGAAAGTTTTTAATGGATCATAGAGATGACAAAGCCCCTGAGCCACAACATGCTTCTGAATTTGCTGCACAGACATATTTTGTGTGATTAGCAGAAGCCAGTACTTCTTGGGGGAAAACATTGCTGGGTAAATGGTTCAGAGAAAGGAAAACAATTTGAAATTGTCTGCAGCCAGCCTTTCTCAGACAATATGGATCTGAATTTCAATTCTCTGTAAACAAGAAGCAGCCCATCTCTGAGTGTGTCAGCAGTTTTAATGTCATGTCATCCAATCAACACAGGTTGTGTTCTGGGATTCAGAAAAAAATACTTTTGCATTCATGGAAGACATTTTGTCTCATTTTACTAATTCCTTCTGCTAAATTTTACCCAACTTAGTGTCTTGCTGATGATAAAGACCAGCATTTACTTTCTGGCAGTGTTGAATTCCTCTTTCAACAACATAATGAGTTCACACATGCTTCCAGACTGCTGTAGAGAAAGAAGTAGCAAATCACTCTACAGAGAGTGACATTTCTTCTTCTGTGATGCAGTCTGAGTGTACCACTGCTGAACACACTTTTTAAGGTGAACTGTCTATTTGAAATCACAATTTGCTTGAAAATTCTGAGTTTGTTCTTCAGCTGCTGAAGTCTGTCAGAGATCTGTTTAATTCAATGGAGACATCCTAATTTGAACTAAAGAGGTGACCCTCTCTGCCTACCCATATTAAATTAATATTCTATTAGACAGATCACAGATAATTATAATCCTGCCTACTTCTGTTTATTGACACCGTGTCTCTGGGAACAGTCTCTTAAAGGAATTTAGCTAGTCATCTGCCATTCATTTCAATTACAGAAATGTAAACACAGACTACCAAATGAAAACCAAAAAATCCCAACCCAGAAATAAAAGACACACACCCACAGCAACTTTCAGAGAAATTATAGACTGGTCTAATATGTGGTCTGTTTTCAACTCATTGTAAATATGCTCCCTACCAAACTGGAGAGATTTGAATGACTCCTTCACAGGCAATTCATGATCTTTGTGATACATCATCAATCTGCACACATGAGCCCCATCTCATTCAGTTCTGGACCAGGACTGATCCCAGCACTCTTCAGACCATAGAGTTTACTCTTATTTTAATTTTTCAAGAACGTGTCTCCTACCTGACTGTACATCACTGCCTTGGAGCAGTGGAGAGCCACAGACTTGTCCCCTACCCCACTGACCTTGGCACAGAGCCTTGCCAGTGTGGCACAGAGGGCCCATCATGTCACAGAGGTGCTGCCCCACTGCTGTGATGGTGATGCTGCCTAACTGCTGCTTTGTGCCATATTCTGTTCTGTAATGGAGAATAACAGAGGTAAAGTACCTTGTGTCTTCATGTTCTCATGAAAAGCAGAAAGGAAACTTTGTAGCCCATGTGATCCCTCCTTTCTGTTTGCCTTCCCCCCCTCCTCCCAATATGTTTATTTCACTGGTAAAAGACTGTGAACCTGATTTAACAGATGAACCCAAACCCTCTCCAAGCTGTAGTCAATTATTGTCTGTCTTGGTAAAGCAGGCTTTCATTTCATGCTAAGTGACTAAACAGAAAGTTTGTAAGTGCATTGCACGTCTCGTCATGTTTGGTGGGAGAGGCACTACAAACACCTCGTATGCCATTTATGCCAACAAATTTAACCACACCAGATTTTACCCAAAAAGGCAGATCATTCCCTCTCTGGTACCTCTGCCAGTTCACAAATCATTGTATTGCCATACATCTGGGATGAAATAATCCTCTGCAGCAGCACAGGTGAGGGCCAGCTGTGGGCACTCACTGGTGGAGAGGCAGCTGAACTCAAGTCTGCAGTGGGCTCTTGGGGCTGGGAAGAGCAGCCATGTGCTGGGCTGCCTGTGAACAGCACACCCAGAGATTGAGGGAAGTGTTTATTTCCCTCTTTCTGGAACTTGTGAGGCCAGATCTGGTGTGCTGTGTCTAGATCTGGGGTCCCCAGTACAGTGAAAACATTACATATGGGAGATTGCCCAGGAGGGCTATCAAGAAGATTAAAGGGTGGGAGCACAAATCAGGAGTACAAATATGTAGAGAGTGAAGAATTGGATTTGTTTAGTTTGAAGATGATCAGCCTAAGGGAAGATCTTTCTTCAACCAACTCGTGGCAGAATATGGAGAACATGGAGCCTGACTCTTTCCAGTGATGAGCTGTAAAATGGATGTAACTTGCAGCAAGAGAAATTTGACATGTGGAAAAGTATCTTAACAGAGAAATTAAACAAATTCTGGAACAAGCAACCCAGCGAGCTTCTGGAATTCCCACTCTTGAAGATGCTCAAAATGCAACTGGACAGTCAAGCAAACAGGTCGAGGTTTGAAGTTAAACCTGCTCTAAGCCAGGAACTGGAGCTTGTGACCTCCAGGGTCCCCTCCAACCATTTCTGTGATGTTGTAGAGGAAGAGACAGACATTTTGGGGGGATGTAAGGTGGTGCAAGTCCTCTGGAGACCAATGGATTCATAAGGTCTAGATGCTACTTTGAATCTGCCCACACATCCTGGGTGACCTTGATGGCAGCTTAGCCATCGTGCCTCCTGATGAACCTGGAGACAACAGGAACACCAGTATTGTCTGAGCAATTAGCAAGGCATTTAGCCTTGGGCAGGAACGTGCCTTTGTCTTTGCCAGCTGAAAACCAGGCACACACGGGGGGAGACAGATGAACTGTATTAGAGGGCTAAAGGTTCCATAGCTGTGGAGGCCACCAGACAGTAAAGGAAAACATCTCCAAACACAAACTAACATCCAGTACTGGGGAAACCCATCATTTTTTTCTGCCAGCTTATTTGGAATGGAAATCAGCTGTCAGGGATTGCAGTTAAGTGAGGAATGTGAAAACATGATTTTAAATGTTTGGTAAGTACTTTTCAAGGCAATATTAGCATTAATAATTCCTGCTGGTATTTGGACCTCCGTCGTCACCCACTCACTTTGGCATCATATCATACATAAAAACTTTTGCCATTTGAGCTAGTTAGTAACATTCTCCAATATTGCCACTAGCATTTAACTTTCAATTTATCATCATTTAGCATCCCCAGGTCATTTGTTTGTACATTTATTTAAACTTTTTTTCCACATATTCAGAATCACTTACAGGTTATGAAGGCCCAAATTTTGCTAGACAGCCCTCTCCACGAATCTGAACTGTGTTACCATCTCTGGGTACAAGGATCTGGGAGCTCTTTCTCATTTAAAAGTAGGAGCCACCCACCAGTACCCTTTGGGTGTGTGGAAACTGCTGCTGAAACCAGCAGGCCTGTGTGCATGGGAGGGATCATAAGGGTGTGTTCTTACCCTGCTCACCCTGTGGTACAAAATCATGGCCTAGTGGATGTGTGCCACATAAAGGTATCCAATGAGCTGATACTTTAGCTCAGGGATCCATCAGGATGTGTATCTATTTCCCACCTCAACAACAGGCTGCACAATACCTTCTTGCAATCACGAGAGAGGCAGCTCCAGATGCTGATTACCCTGATCTTGGCAAGAAAAACTGCTGGCAGGCAGTTCAACAAGGGCAGACTGACCTCAGATGCATTTGAGGGGCCTTGGCATGAGAGATGTCTTTAGGGGATCACTGCCCAATATAAGGAACATGATGAAGCAGCTATATGAAATGTAAAAGTAATAATATTCCCAATAAGCACCTGGCTCTTTATTGCTACGAGATTCTGAGTTTATTTTCTTGTGAGAACTTCACTGTAACTCTAGGTGGGGAGTGACCATCTCCCTACATACCTAGCGTTAAGAATGAAAATGAACACCAGTCAATATCCATAAGTTTTTAAAGAGCACCAGATTTCATATTTTGTTGCTATTTTACCATTATCTTTGCTACAAGAAAATTGCAGAAAATAAGAAATATGACTGGTCTGTCTTTATTACATGTTTAATCTTGACGTGTAAATAAATGCATTTTCAATGCTTTTCCAATTTTCAATGTCCTTTGGTTGAGGACAACATGCTTGACCGTGGGGCACATGCTTTTAGCAGCACTGGGGTTCAGGAGGTGCTGCCCTGCACAGAGACATGACCCCAAGCTTGTGTCTACATGGGGTACTTTTCCCCAGGGCTGGGAGGTGTGGAGGAGGAGATGGCCACCAAGACCACTCTGTGCCTGCTGTCCTCCAGAGATGCCTCAGGGCTGGTGGCAGCAGCCCCCAGGGTGCATTGCTGGGACAGTAGAGACCAGCTGGCCTGGGCCCTGCCCTTTTAACCAGCAGAGGAAAGGAAGGGCAGAGAGCTGCAGTAGTCTGATCCTGGGCAATTTCTTTTCCAAATGGTTTTTTCTTGTTGGCTGCATTTTTAACGTAATTATGTGGGGTTTTATTGGAGAGGGAATTAATGTGTCATAATAGATACTCTACAAACTTATACTGGCTCTCATAATTCCTTAAGAATGGCTCAAAAGTATATAAAGGTACAAGTTAAATAAGTTTTTTTTCTTAGGGATATGCATTCAGTGAGAAGCTACAATTTAAGGTCTATTATTGAGTGGCAGCTAGCACAATCTGCAAAAATTGAAAGGCTTTATCAACTGGGGGATCTCACAGTCCAGTTTATAGCAACTACAGGAGGGCCAAGTCTGATTGTTAGCAACAAGACAGCCATGGGCAGAAAACAGTTATAGAAAATGCCAGTCACTAGAACAAATGAAAATTCTCCTTTGGTCTCACCCCTACAAACACTATATCCAACGCAAAGCAGGAAAAGATTAAAATGTTATTATTTCAAACAAAATAAAATTCTCAGCTCTAGTCTAAAAAAAGACAGTACTGATGTGGGCATACAGAAGATGCTACTTTTCAGGGAAGCATTTGCCTTGCTAACACCCTGTCTATCTGTGAGACAGAAATGACACAAACATATGAAGATGATAAAACGGGGTTATCCACAGGGGTAAGCACATTCACGAGAGGGGGAGGCTGAGAGCCTGCATTTGCCAGTTACCCAGCACACTACTGCTTGGTCTCTCCAAAGGGACAGCCTCTGCTCCTCTTCTCAAGACTTTGCTGCTGCAGAGCTTGTTCTTCTCTGCCCAGACCCTGCCTGCTTGCCCCTGAAAACCCAGGTGTGCACGGACCTGGGGTGTTGGTGCTGCTCACGGGCTCTGCACTTCTTAAGTGTGTGTGCAATGGAATAACACCTCCTTCAGACAGTCCCTGAGGTAGCAGAGGGGGGCTACAGGGCTGGCTTCTGTGAGAAGCTGCCAGAAGATTTCCCCATGCCTGGCAGAGCCAACTCCATCTGGCTCCAGGATGGACCCACTGCTGGCCAGGGCTGAGTCCACCAGTGACAGTGGGAGCACCTCTGGGATACAACACATAAGAAAGGGGAAAAAATACCTTGAACTGAATCTGCAGGGAGAGAGAGGAGTGAGAATATGTGAGGAAAAAACTCTGAAGACACAAACATCAGGGCTGAAGGAGGGAGGAGGTGTTCAGGCACTGGGGCAGAGTTTCCCCTGCAGCCCCTGGAGGTCCACAGAGAAGCCCATGGAGGACCCCACACCAGAGCATGTGGATGCCAAAGGGCAAAGGCATATGTGACCCCATGGAAAACCCATGCTGGGAGCAGGCTCCTGCTCCTAGCAGCATCTGTGACCCCATGGAGACAGGAGTCCACACTGGAGGAGGTTTGCTGGCAGGACTTGTGACCCCATGAAGGACCCATAGCCTGTTCCTGAAGGGCTGCACTCCGTGGAAAAGTCCCTCACTGGAACAGTTCTTGAAGATTGTGAGGAGGACTCATGCTGGAGATGTACATGGAGGACTGTCCCTGATGGAAGGGACCCCACGCTGGAGCGGGGGGAGAGTGTAAGGAATCCAGCCACAGTCAACCCACCACTGCAAGAAAATGCACAATGAGCTTTTCATTTAAATAAGAAAGGTAAAAAACACCATAGGAAGTCTCATACCAAAATCTTTAACAGGACACAAAGGAAAATAAAAAAATATATCACTTTTTTCATGACCAGAGAAGAAATCCATGGTAATATTCAAAAGCCACCTCATGAATCCTCACCACAGATCCCTCACCTAGTGCTATTTAAACCTGACTAGCCCTTCACCCAGCCTCAAAGAGTCTCCCTGGAAAATCTTTGTGCTCCACTTTTTGGGGCAATGCAGGCAGTGGGACAGTAGTGCTATACCATGGAAATAGTTCCAGTTTCAGCAGCACCAACCAGGAAAAGTGAAAGGGTGCTGCCGAACACTTCACAGTCTAGATGGAAAATAAAACACTTTGGTCTATAAGGAAATGGGCTTCTTCCTCTTCTCAGGCTATGACAAGTTCTTTTATTGGTAATTCCAGATGTGGAAGATTTTTTAGAAATAGACATCAGTAAACTTATATACAGTTGGAGCAGGTCTCTGGTTTGTTGTTAACCACTTGTGTCCCCTAAATCTATATGTTGAATTGTTTGTCCCTCTACAGAACTCTGTTCAGAGCTGTCAAAATTAATTCCTAGGATATATGCTTGGGAAATTTTGTCCCAGTAGAATCTGTTCTCATATAGCTTCTACTAGATTATTTCAGTCAACTGAACAAAGTTTTCCATCCCTTTCAATTATTCATTTTTTTCCCCAGAGATGTTATTTATACAGCAGTGTACACAGTGCTTTGCAGTAAGTAGGTATGTCAGGCAAAGAACAATGTCCTCTTGACAGCCTTTGCAGCACAAAGAAATTAATAAGGTACAGACCAAAACAGTAAGAGTAAGGAGGCAAGGTGACTGCAGTCCCAATATTTCATGGAACAAAAGCAATGGTATGAATGTTTGAAAAAGCAAAAATACTTGTCACATTGAGAAGGGTTTGTTCACTTAACTTCACACATCTATAATGCAAGGATCCGTGTCTGAGCTAGTCACAGGAGGTTCCTTTCTGGTGAGAAACAAATGTTTTAAGGGCTGAGATTCATCTAATTTGGACACCTTTAGGAAGAAAGGAATCATGCTTTATGCTCTACTTACCATATCAAGAATTCCTCCATTGACTGTAACCTAGTCAAGCTGATCAACTCAGATGTGGATAGCTATATTTAGTTAGATGATTCCAACCTACTATTCTAGCCACATGACAATATCTCTTTTAAGTCCTTTGTAAATGAAATTTCTGCTTTACTAAACTTCAGGCAGTGGTTCCCCATTCTTTTCCACTGTGGGGAGCTTTTTTAAAATCCCCCGTGCACAAACAGGTTTTTTTTTCCCTGGAGGTAATTGCTATATTAGCTCAATTAAATCAGCTGTCTCGTAGGCTGCACTCTAAATCAGATTTGGTTATAGAAGCCTAGTTTTTAAACACTGTCTGCTGATAATTTTTTTTCTTTTTGGTGTAAATAGATGCCATGTAAGTGTGGTTTAAAGCCCTGCCACGGAACAGGCTGAGTCAGAACAAACTGGAGTTGACCTGACTTAGCCTTTTACATGACTGGTCACAAGCTGGGATGGAGTAACTTGGGGGAGGCATAAACCTTTCAGTTGTGTCTGTAACCTGCAGATTACTCCATGTCACCATGTCTTCAGCCCCTACTGCTCCCACTCCTGTTCCACGTGGTCACCCACTGGGCAGGGACAAAGCAGGCAGACATCCAGTAGGGTTTTGCCTGACACTCTGTGACTGCTGGAAAGTCACACCTTAGAGGAAGAAAGTGGAGTGCAGCACAGAGAGAACAAGTGCAGCCCATGCTGAGCACCTTCAGGTGCCTGCACCAGCAAGGAAAGCTGAAGTTGCTCAGTGCTCAGAAACATTTGAGGCTATAAACCTTGTCACTGGAAAAAATACTGGTAATTTTTTTTTTTAATTTTGCAGGGTGAAGTGCATTAAGCCACTTGTGCTGTGGCACTGAGCAGCAGCGAAATTGCAATGATTTGCTGGCAGTTGTTACTGAAGCCCATTGATTTGGAAGGGAAAGTCCTGCTTCCCTTTGGCACTGCTAAACCTCAATCAGTCTCCTATATGAGACATGCTTTGTTTTTGTATTTAATAATTTCAGTAACTCTGCAATATGAAACTTTCTCAATCCAGTCCTTGTGTGTGGGAGGGTGTGAATATTTCCAGCTCATAGTAATGAAGGCTTTGGCACAGGCAGTTGCAGCAGCAGAGGCCTGCGAGCTCCGCTTTCCAAGCCCAGCTCCAATATGCTTCTTGCTGCACCCCAGTGCTAATGCAATTAGCTTTGCTTTCCATGTGCACCATGGTGAGACAACACAGACAGAGCAACAGAAGAGTACTCAAAAGAGCCTGACATATATCTGTGCAGTTTTTACATACTAAAAAGGAAATCACGTTTCTTACGTTAGGCTCTTCAGTCTGGAGAAGGTGCCTAGAAATCTGAGACACCCTTGAAAACAGAGTGCCCCTCTGCAGTCGTTTGGTGGCACAGAAGAATGTGCCCTGATCTGCTCAAAACTGGTCCCACCCTGGCAGAACAGAGGGCAGAAGGAGGCAGGTATGGATGCTTCCTGCTCTCTTCCCCAGAAAACAAATTCTCACTCAGGTTCATTCAGGATGAGTTTGAATCCAATGTCTGTTTTCAACATGCACATTGCCTTCCTTGTCAGTCCTGAAGACCTGGAGCAGCACAGACAGTACAAACACTTCTGATTTGCCTTTTCTGTCACTACTCCATGAATGCATTAACATTTTAGCATTTTTGCTGCATTATGGTGACACAGAACTGTTGATGCCATTTAAAATTGGTCCCAAGTAACTAATGAAGTGATTAGATGCTGCCATGGTATTTTAATTAGATGTGCAGCACAAAACCCATCTACCTAGCCAATCATGCAGTTTCTTCTAAAATGAAACCATACATTTCCAGCTTCAAATAAATAGAATGAAAAATATAAATTAAGGGGACAAAATCCCAAAATATCACCTAATGAAAGGGGTTGATAATAGATTATTATGCATAGTTTAATAATGAAAAGCACATTGTTTTAAACAATACAGTACATACTAAAACCAAGAAGATGTAGATGCTAATTGTCTTCTCCTTTACAGAGGGAGAGCTAATGCCAGGGATTTGAGACAAATGGCACTTAACCTCCTGAACCCCAGATGAAGAGGGAGATAGATGTTTGCTTTTGATCATTCTGGTCTTTTCATGATCTGAATCAATAAGTACCTCTTATAGCTTTGAGTCATGTTTCTAATTAGTCAGCCTCTTGGGCCTGGTTTACAAAATAAAATATAAATCAACGCACATTTGTAAATTCCAACAAGCATGCTGGGCCAATGCCATCTCAATAAAATAATTAAAATGCCATCAGCCTGTTAACTTGCTCTCATCTCTGCCAAAATATATATACTGTCAAATGCCAGCACATATTTGGAATGCTAAGGAGAAAGGTATTTTGCAGATACAATAGACGCAAAAAATGTAAGAGATAAAATACTCATGTCCTAATATAACCAATTCAAGCTTTACTTTTCTTTGTTAGTGCAAGGAATTGCAGAAACAGAACTAGCAATTAATGTTCTTGACTATGAAGGTCATAGAACCACAGAATGGTTCGGTTTGGAAGGGACCTTTAAAGGTTCTTGGTCCAACAGTCCCTGCAATGAGCAGGGATATCTTCAACTAGATCAGGTTGCTCAGAACCCTGTCTAGTGTAACCTTGAATGTTTCTAGGGCTGGGCTATCCAGCACCTCTCTGGGAAACCTGTTCCAGGGTCCCTTCACCCTCACTGTAAAAATGTCTACCTTAGATCTAATTAAAAGCTACCCTCTTTAGAACCATTTAACCTGTCCTATCCCAATAAGATCTGCTAAAAAGTTAGTCATCATCTGTCTCATAAGCTGTCTTTAGGTACATAGAGACTGCCAGAAGGTCTTCTCAAAGTGTTCTCTTCCCCAGGCTGAGCAAACCAAATTCTCCCAGCCTTTCCTTGGAAGTGAGGTGTCCCATTCCTTTGATCATTTTTGTGGCCCTCATCTGGGCCTGCCCCAACTCACCCATGTCCCTCCTGTGTTGGGCACCCCAGAGCTGGGTGCTGTGTTCCAGGTGCTGTGTCTCTCACCAGAGCACAGCAGAAAAGTTCCCTCACTCTGCTGCCCAGGCTGCTCTTGGTGCAGCCCAGGACACGTTTGGCTCTCTGGGCTGGGAGTGCACATGGCTGGTTCATGTCCAGCCTCTCACCCAGCAGCACCCCCAGGACCCTCTGGGCAGGGCTACTCCACAGCCATTCATCCCCCAACCTGTGCTGATACCAGACAGCTGTCCTGACCCCGGCAGGTCAGATATCTCTGATCCAGAAAACACACAATGAAGCTCACAATTAACTTCTCTAAAAGGAAATGCAGCAGGTAAATTCCACATTACAGAATGAAATACATACAGTGACACCTGGGGCTTGAGCTCTACAAAGGCAACAGCCTGTAAGGGACACCCCTCATTAGGGAGCATCCAGGAGACAAATTGTCCATTAGCAAGATGATTAATTTTCCCTTCTTCTGCTTACTGTTATGCCTCGTGTGTACTAGGACAAATGTGTAAGGACAAATTATCAAAAACAGCCTCTGAAATCCCATCTGCCCCTCTCTGAATTCCCAGCTTTGTGTACACGCTGTCGCTTGCTGCTTCCAACAAAAGGCCAGATTCAATTCTCACTGGCACCAGTGAAGGAAGGGAGATAGAAAATAGCACATTTAAAGTGGAAGCCAAATCCCTACAGCTCCAAATATGCAAAAGAAGGGACTGGAATTTCCCCTCAAGAGTCTCCAGTGAGCTAGTCAAGCTAGTGATATGCCACACATCAAACATCAATTAATTGAATATCTATAATTATGAGACTCATCAACAGTATGCAATACTTGAGAAAGAGTTCTTAAGGAAAGAAAAATGGAAGATATGGAAACATATAGGAAATAAGATAGAAATATGGGGTTTTTTCCAGAATACATAAAGCCAAAATGTCTTGATATTTTGGGGGTTTGTATGGTAATTGCAGATGAAATGTCCTAAATTTAATTTACCTAAATTTAAGATAATTTACATATGGTGCCATATGAAGAACAGTTAAGCTGGAAGAGATCGTCCTTAGCGTAAGTATCAGAGATTTGCTCAGAAACTGACTGCAATAGCAGTGAGAAAAGGAACAGGAAAGTTACCAGTGGAAATCCCAAATCACAAGTTTTAGGATGTAGCATGCTTAAAATTTCTGCTAATGACACAGGCTCAAATAAGGATAAACAAAATTATCTGGGTGCTTCTGACACCCAACTGGGAAGTACCAACATCATGGTAAGGATTCAAAACAGCACAAAGGAAAAAACAAATTACTTAGAGACACGGAGGAGAGGAAGAGAATATGAACACAATTGGCACAAAAGCTTTATCAGAATTTAGTAGGAAAGGGCAAAAAATTTTTCTTGTCTACTCCAAGATAGCAGTCTAAATTGTGTAGCAAATTTTGAGCAATCATCACCCACAGCTTTTATCAGCACTATTAATCTTAAAATCAAAGTGATTGAACATGCTCAGCAGAGATGTCTCTTGTTCTGCCCTGAGTTTCATCAGGATCAGAAGCTGATCCCTTTCTGGGCTGGGGCATCTTCCCATTCCTAAGGCCAGGCTGCAGGAGCTGTAGGAAACACTGGGAGGAGAGAAGGCGCTGGTGCTCCCATGGCAAGCAGGTCCACTTGGACTACTGAGCTGCCTCCAGCAAGAACTGAAGGTTGATACCTACTTCTTAAACACACCCTGAATGTTCATGAGCTTTCTTTCTGGCAGACTTTCCTCTTTTTTTTGGCAAACGGTTCTGCTCTCTGCAGTAATGCTTCAGCTTTGATCTGAAAGCCCTAGGGCCCGAGAGCTGGGAGGAAGGATTCGGGCAGTTCTAACATCAAAAGCCCTTCCCTCTCAGAGCACTTTCAGCACCAGTTCCCAGTGGGATTCACTGGGTCACCTCCCCAGCATGCACTGCAATTGGGAAGGAAGGAGATGAAGAGGACACATCCTGCTGGATGTCATGTTTGCTTTGACAGTGCTCTGTAATTCTGAGTGGGTTGGTTTTGGATACAAAGGCTCACAAAGGGTTTTAGTCAGGTGCTGGTTTACAATCAACTTTAAAAAAACAATTGAAATAGTGCCTATCAATGAAATGACCAAGGAATCAGAGACTACGTGGCTATATTTTGTCACCCCAGCATAAATGTCTATGGGACATAATATAACAATTGCTGCTTGGAAGGCACATATGTGAGGATCTGCTTGAAAAGTAGCATGCCTTATGTGGGCAGCCCCAACCTGAGCAACACCCCAACCCCACACCAACATATTAACCTCTGTTAATATATTATGTATATAAACTTAGTTTACACACATCAATTCACATGTCCTTATACTTTAGGAAGCTTAAGAATTTCTAAGCATTTATTTCTTTGCAGAAAACATTGTTTGGTAAGCACACTAAGAGCAACAGTACAGTAATGGGTTTCGAAGTCCTTGGCCTTTCACAGGCTATTTGTAATGGACGCCTCCTTACTTCAGGAAGTGATGATATAATAATCTTTATAAATAATAGAAAGAACTCTGCTTTGCTTTGCTGTTCTCCTGCTCTGAACTTAAGGAAAGACACAGAGAAGCAGAGGAATGCAAATTACATCTGTTTCCAACTCTGTGGCCTTGTAAGACTTCATAAACAGACAAAGCAGATTATCCCACGCATTACAGGAAAGAGGAGGCAGTGTAGTGCTGAATGGCTGATAGAGTGATCAGTGTTCTTCATTGCCTTCAAAGACCAGAACATTCAGGAGAACCAGTGAAATCTAGAGCAAGAGGAAGCTTTGAAGCTCCTGGAGCTTGAGGGAACTCAGCCTTCTGTAGGATTAGGCACAGGAGGGTAGAGAGGGCATGGAATGATTTTGCCTCCCTTATTTTTACCTATCTACCGGATTACTGCTTTGATCTTGGTTTTCTTAGTTTTAAAGTACTAGGATATGATTTTAAAGGCTTGTGATTTACTCTGCTGCAAGTGAGAATGATTGCATATATTCACTAATTATCATTATTTTTAACAATAATTTCTAAGACTTAAATGTTCCCAGTATCACAGAATAAACTGGTTGGAAAAGACCTTTGAGATCATAGAGTTCAATCTATGACCCAACACTACATGGTCAAATAGACCATGGCACTGAGTGCCACATCCAGTCTTAAGCACCTCTAGAGACAGAGACTCTACCACCTCCCTGGGGAGCCCATTTCAATGCCCAGTCACCCTTTCTGTGGAGAACTTCCTAATATCCAACTTAAACTTCCCTTGGTGCAGCTTAAGGCTGTGTCCTCTTGTCCTCTCACTGATTGCCTGGAGAAGAGACCAACTCCCACCTGGCTACAACCTCCTTTCAGGGGGTGATAAGGTCTCTTCTGAACCTTCTCCTCTCCAGGCTACCCTTAACAATTAAAATAATTTTCAAAAGCTGGAAGCTGTTGTCGTTATAAGAATAGAATAGAAAAAAAAGACCCCCCCAGTCTGTTTTTTTTTCACAATTCTGCTCTTGGGCAACTTAAGCAGCATCAATGAACACCCTGCTGATTCTTTAAGGATAGGAAGAAGCCTAAAGTGTCACCTGAGTCATACCTCTCCTTTGTAAGATTGGTAGTGGCTTAGATCATCTGTTGCAAAGCTGTGATAACTACTAGCTCTATCCTGAAGCTAAGGTTTTTTAAAATAGGAAAGTCACTTTTCATTAAACAACTCTATTTTTAAGCTGTGACTAAACTTTATAGCAACAAGCAAACAAGAATCTGATGTAAATACTAATATACTAAGTGCAAAATACAAAAAAAAAAAGGCACACATATATACATCTTAGGATCTTAAGAATTTATTTGGAGTAGCACATGGGAAAACTTCTTACACATTAATAAAAGTTTTGTTAAATGGCTGCCAAAGCACTCCTGTGACACAGCAGGTGGATCAGCAGCTCTGCAAAGGCGCAGTGAGAGCACAGGGACAGCACATTAGGGACAGCACTCCTACCTACACACACCCAGATGGGGCTGTAAGTGCTGCAGGAGCAGGGAGATGCTGGCCAGGACGTTTAAGCACCACAGCAGATGTAGACCTTGAAGCTCAGCCTCTCCTCTGCTTCCCTTTCTCACAGATGCAAAAAGCCTGGAGCCCCTTCTGCTCATCACACAGGGAGACCCCTAGACATGAAGGCCAGTGTCATTTGTCACTACAGGGCCTGGTCCTACAACACTTTCCCTTGAGAACAACTTTGTACATTTTCTTATAAATACTTCATTCCTAGAGGCTTAACTTCCACCATTTGCCTCCAACTGAAGAGCAAACCTATAGCAAAATACATGTTTCATTCCTCAGATATTGGCACAGATTTTTCAGATTAGGCTGGAGAATTTCTTTGATGTTTCAGAATAATTAAAATTGTCTGGCATGGAAATGTCAAAATGGAAGAAATTTAGCAGAAAATGGTGGAGAAATGGCCAGATCTTCCTATTATCACTTGCTGTACATCTCACAAGACAGCTGATTCCCAGCTCTGTATGGGTTCCAGCATTCAGTGATTTATTGGGTAATTCAGCATTTGCCAGTATGTCTTGTGCTAATTAAATGCATCGCACTCTATTCAGAAATGTCACAATTGATTTGTCTTTTGCAAGCACTGACTTTATTTCAATCTTCTAAAAAAGATTTTATGAGCCCTAGATAACTTATCCTGGCACATTCATCTCCCAGGGCAGCTTCTGCATCTGAGGGCAGTATGGGAAGAAACCAACAGTGAACATCCAATACAAATGTCTTCTTTGGACAGCTTATTTATTTCATATGTGCTGGATATGCAGGAATGTGTAGCCTATAGGGTGAAAGTGAAATTACAAGCAGGTCCATTAATGTATAAAAATACTTAAACATGACAGAAGGTAATATACTGAATTGGCAGGTTTTATTGGCTGATAGACTGAGCCAAAGAGCCATGAGATTGAAAACACTGTAATCTGTAACAAGGTGTTTATTTACAAGTGGTTTTGTGACTGAATTTGGCTATTAACTAAATTGTGTCAAGAGGAAACGAGCATAAAATAACTCACTCTAAATATAAGATGCCAAAGCATGCTTAGTATAATATTCAGAACCTGAGGACAATCCTGTCATTTTAATTCAGTGCTTTTCCCCACATGCTACACATAACTGAGTGCTGAGGGTGAATTGCAGCGACTCAGCCATGGAGAACACATTTACAGTGTACAGTAGAAAACTGCTTTGTTCTGAGAAAGTACAATTCCTCACACAAAATTGTGCTTGCAGCTTAATTGGAATTGAAAATCTGTGATGCAAGACAAGAAAGGGCACTTTTCATGTGACACAGAAGAAAAAAATTACCTGTTTTAAGGCAGGGAATGATTATTCAGAGAGCCAGCAGCGGGGTCAGTGCAAATATTTCAAGTATTTTACTATAAACCAATAATTTTCAATTACTACTGTCCCAGATCCTTTTCTGCTTAGATTCTTCTGTGACAGAAATTGTTGCAGGGAGGCAACTTGCTGCCTTGACAAGAAACTTTATGGAATAGGCTCGAATCAGTTAAACACGGTTTGAATTTGTCATTTGTCACATTAGCAACTGAGTGTTGCATTTGTAGCAGTTTGGTGTAAAGCAGAGGGAGGACGCTGTGTCTATTTTTTGCAGCACAGGCTTCTGCTGCTGGGCCCTAACCAATGATGCCTCCTATAAGTGGCTGTCTGAGATATTGCAGCAGTGGTGACATTTAACTGGAAGACAGTGATTCACACAATTTACTCCCTGGTGACAGACAGTGACTCTTTACATGCTGTCTAAAGAAAAGCCATGGCCATGAAGGTGGTTATTTGGCTATGGCTGTTCATCTTGCCAGAGCATGGATGGGTGTGGAGTAGAACTGGACTGTGGGTTCAAGGTTCCTGTTCATTTGCACACCTTTGTTGTCTCCTCTTTGCTGATTTGTATGTGAAAGTGAGAAAACACAGTATGTGAACTGGAATGGGAAGGTGCTGGGTCCTTTATTCTGCTACTTCAGGCAGCCATACTATATACTTCTCATCAACTCATCATGTTCAGGCTGCTGAAATTTCCTCTTATGTGAGGCTGTTTTACAATCTCACCAACAATTAGAAACACTTTTCCTCTGATTTAATCTTAAAATATGTATTTATTTGTTCTGGGCTTACATGATTCTTCTGCTTAAATAGCTCTTCTTATTCTGACTACATATGTCCTTTATGCATTTATAGAGCCCTATCATATGCTCTCCCAGTTTCCACCCAGCCAGTCTGCTAAGCTGTACCAACCAACTGTTTTAACATCTATTCCTCTGGTCATCCTCACTCCCTGCACCAATTCTAATTTTATTTAATGGTTCTAGCACACAGAGAGGCTGAACTATTTTAAATAATCTGTATTATACAATAACTTATACTTTCCTCTTTTTTGTTTTGATTATGCTTCATATGCTAAGTTAGTACCAAATCTGAGTCTTTCACAATTGCATGATAATTATTGCTTACAGGGACCCTGTCATTGACTAACAGACTTTGGTTTTCTTCTTCTTTTTCATTTTAAACCTGTGAATTCCCAGTTTACATGAAAAGATCATATCATTCTTCCTTAAATGCAATTATATTTTACCCAATTTTCTATTACCTAATCTATTTTAATTCTCTGGCTACCTAGTTCTTCATAATGGCCTGATTTGTTGCTGTTTTCTGGTGCAACAATTCCATTTTCTATATTCAGAATATAAAAATATATAAAAACCCACAAATATACTGTTTACATGACAGAAGAAGATTACACACCAGACATCTTTGCTGCAACCATATTTCAGTATTGCTTTATTTTCTCATGTGACTGACAAAGAGGGTGCCATGCAAGTAGCTGTCCCTTCACTAGTAAAAGGAGCATCTGCTTCTGTAATAAAGGGTAGACATTTGCCTACAGAAGTATTTTAGGACATCATTACTGCAAAAGCTTGAGACAGCTCACAGGAAAGCAGCATTTTCAAAACTGCAGTTTTTCATAACTGACTGTTGGAAAGTAAAAATTAGTAGTTCAGCAAAACTGGTATTTTAGAGAACAGAGATGAAGGAACAAATCTGGTTAATGAAGAGGATCATATCACATATGGAAACATAGCTGATTAGTAGAGTCATGGAATATGCTTCTAACTCACCAGAAAAACTTTCTGGCAATCCAGAAAGCTCAAATCTAACACAGTATCTGGTGTTTTGATAAGTTTTGCTTTGGCTCCAATTGCCAAGACACTCTTTCACATCACCACTGGTAGGTCATGCAGGATAACCTCCAAAACACTCACTTGTCATCACAAGAAGTCACAGACCACTTCCAATGCTGTATCTTCCAACACAAAATTTTACCATCAGGAATCATCGTTTCAGAAGGGGTCTCCAAATTTGCAAACTGAGTTTAACATCCCACCCATTGTGTTTGGTAAGTCTTCATGAAACTTTTGCAAACTGGGTAGTGGCAAAGATGTGGGTGACAGAGATGGCCAAGGACTGATACCCTTCCCCTGCTCGATGGGCAGTGGTAAAGGTTTAAAAGGGGTCTCAAGTTTAAATGGTGTCTCTCTGCACGTGTAGTGGAGACACTGACAACAGCATCACTTCATGGTCTGCCCAAGGCACTGGTCAGCACTTGCAGGGCAGGGACTGCTGGAGCCTTAGTCTCTGAAGAAAGAACACCCTCACAGACTCTGCTGAGTGAGACTTCTCTCACTTCTTCTAAACTTAACTTCTACCTGGAGCTTATTGCATAGAGGATGGGAAAAAAGGGGTGTGGACCCATTAAATGTTCTAATTGGAAGTGAGAGTAAAAAAGCACAATTAGTGCCTGGGAGATAGAAGCAATGAATCTCGATTTCCTTGAGCCCTTTCTAATGGGACAGTTGCTAATGCAGCTGCTTTTTCTTCTATACATGCAAAGCTGGTGCACTTCTTTGCAAATATTTCCAATTCTCTTCCCTGCCAATTCACTCCCATTTGTGTCATTGGCAAAACTCCCATTGATCATGGAGGCAGCATGATCAATGCCTTCTGTACCTGGGTGTTTGTCTTCCTTTTTAGGAGATATTTGACTGCTTTTGTTCTTACTAGCTCACTTGTTCTGCCAATGTGGGCTTACCTTCATGGCACTGTCAGAAATTAAGATGGTGGTTTAACAGAGGTGCACCAAATCTGGTCTCTGAGTCTTTCTAGGTGGCAAAACCAGAAAAGGACTGAGCTAGACAGGTCATAGTGTGCATTCCTGCTGGTACTTAGATTAAAAACTATGTAGAAAGTTCGTGGTGGATAGGAAAGTCTAGTTGCTGACTTGAAGGGCACATGAATCACACACGAGCCTTTTCTTAGACCCCAAGGATACAAGTGCACCATAGACAATTTCTATGTTAGAGCTCTCCAGAGGTCCACAAATCCATCACTGCTGGCTCAAGCCCTGGGAGAAGCGTGTCCCTCCTTCCTGGCCATGGCACTGCTCTCCTCTGCCTCGGAGAGGTAATAGTATGCTACTGCGGGCAGTAGGGCTGTGTTTCTCTTCTCATTCCCACACCATTTACCCTTCTCAGCCAGGAAATGAGGTACATTTTCTGTTTCCGCATCTTCTTTTTGTATTCCTCTCGCTCTGTCACGTCCCAAAAGCTCCAGTCCCTCCAGCATAATTCCCCAGAGAGGGTTACAATATGCCATCCTGGGCACATTTCTTTCTAAGAGTGTAAATTTTCAGTGGATGAGATGCAAACACTGAAGACAGAGAAGGATTCTCTCTAGGACTATGCAGAACTGTCCTACCCTTGTTTTTATTTAGACCTCCATCAAAGAAAACCAAGCATTCACTGTCTGAGCCGCGTCCTCTCACTATGGCAACAAACACAGGTCTTAGAGAGGGGAGGGCAAAACAGGTTATGGAGCAGTCGTGTGCACAGGACAAGGGCGCTGAGCCCGCCTTTCCGGCTCCGTGAGCCTCCCCAGCTCCGCGGAGCTGCCGCTCCAGCCCCCGCTCCGCCGGCCCCCGCTCCGGCAGCGGCGCAGCCGGGGAGCGCCCGCGCCCGCTGAGTCACAGCGCTCCCGCACGCCCCGACCAGCCCGGCACCACTGTCCTGCCCCTCACCTAACCCAGAGCTCCCAGGAGAAAGCCAAAAAAGCCTTCTCCTCTCACTCGTTCTTGGAAAACAGGCATCCGTCCCACGGAAGCAAGACGGCTATGTTTCTTTCATTTGCAATTAAAATAGAGTTCTTAAGCACCACATTTTAAGGCAGAAGCAAAATAAACAATAAATCAACAAAAGCGTGGTTTGTTAGTTGAGAGAAAACTGCTACATTCTGCCTTTGCTGCTCGCTTTCTGGAATATGCAAGACTCCAGTCAGTCCCTGTGTGCCAAGGATTCAAATAAAAAACACATACATAAAAACAGAGAGTTACTTCTAGCAGAAAGCCAGGATTCGTGCATGATAGGCACTAGAATAGATATTACTCACTAGTTGCATCTGCTGAAAGTCTGGATCATTCCCTGGAATCTGTCATCTTAGCTTCAAGCCACAAACTGAACCAAGGGGCTTCTCAGGGACTGGAGCTCGGTTCTGCTGCGAGGGTGAAGACTGCCACAGGTGCTGAGGCAGCTGTGTGCAGCTGGAACACTGAAAAATATTAGTCCTACTGTCAGAAAACTGCCAGCAATTGAATGATTTGTCTTTCTGGTGTACAGACAACCACTGAGTTTATTTAAATTGGCTGTACACATCTAAATGAGTTGTACTTGGTCACATCTGACCTCCTGATCAGTTTGCAGCATAAGAAATTACATGCAGAAAACTGCAGGTGGGTGGCTTATTCTGAGCAAGGGCCAGAGTTGTTGGAAGTGGCCTCAAAAAGCATTGAGTAAGCTTGCCATTTCTCTGAACTCTCCACATGTTTCCCAATTCAGTTCTTCCTATGTCTGTCATTCCTTTAGCAGTAGAAGTGCTCCATACCAAATTTCTGCACCCATTACTCTCCTAAAACCTTCCCTTGGTATGGGGGTGAGTATTCACAGTGATAGGAGTCTGCAGTCCCACAACCCAGGCTGAGGAGATGCCCACTGTAATTGATAGATGAGGTGATTACCACCAGAAACACTACCCCAAGAAAGGGAAAAAAGCAGCTAAGTGCTGATGAAATCCCGCTGTCAAGTGGCAACCAAGTTGCAGAATATGAGTCTCACCTGTTAATTATTGTGATTTGCTTCTGAGGCAGCTGAAGGTCAGCAGGAAAGAGATTTGTTTTGTTCAGTGGAAAATAAAAGCACTTCTGGGGTGTAATGCAGTTTTTTTGATTATTCACTCAGGCAAGGTCAGACTTAAACCTCATAATTTTATTTGGAAAGAAGTCCTAATGAAGGAAGGATGTTTAGGCAAGTGGGAAAAAAATTCCCTCTTTAGGATTCCTGTGATTTGAACTTGAGTGAGAATTAACCCTTGAAGTCTGGACAGCAGGAAGTAGAAAAGGCACTGACTCTGTTTCTCCCTGACTTATTGCACTGACTCTGGCAGGGAACATGGTGACAAGCAGGAGGGACAGAAAAGGTGGTCAGATGTTGTCTAAGAATAAAAATTAAAAGCTTTTTCACAGAAAGCACAGAGAATGAGTCAAACAGGGAATTAAAAGGTAAGTTAAGAAAACAGTTCACAAACAAAAAGAAAAAAAAAAGAGCACCAAACCCACTAATGACTGAGAAGGAAAAGGGGAAATACCAATAAAATGGGGAAAGGACCTACATACAAATTTACTGTGGTTCAAGAGAAGGAAATAATTGCACTTTTAGTGGAAGCTGCTCACTCTAACCATCCACAGGTAAAAGAAGTTGCAAGATAGGTCTGTGTAACTTGCCACATCCTCAGCTGCCTTCAGGAAATCAGTACATGTCAACTGAAAGGATACTAGTGGAGTTCCTGGCCCAAAGATTTCAAATGTTCGTGATTAGCTGGCTGTCAATAGCAGATGTGTAACTGAAGTAAAATCCTTCCTTAAGGGAAGCTGCAAGGTCATCAGCAAACCCAAATCACAATGAAACCCAAAAAGTGGAGGACTCATCCACACTGACTCAGTGATGTTTTAGAGTCGTGGAGTCCTGGTTTTCAAACTGGACAGAACAATATTTACTCTCTGAACTTGGGAAGCCTCTCAGCTTTGAGTGTAAGCAATACTTACATGAACCTGACCAGCTGATCATCTCCACTTGAGTAGTGGGATTTTGGTGACAAATAGTCACATCCCCAGAGTCCTGGTTTCTGTTATTGCTATTCATGTTCAAATGTTTCTCAGCAATTAATTCGCAACTTTACATTTGAAAAGCCTTGTTAGAAGGAAATTAGGATGGAATGTGGAAGGTCAGCCAACATAGGTGGCAAAGGAACCCTTCTGCTCTTACTGGAGAGCAATTGGTGAAATATGAAAATAAGCAAGGAAATTGCAGTGAGAAAGGTGAGGGTTGACCAAGCACACTGATTTTGGGGACCTTTAGAAACATATCTGGCCTGACATAAAGCTCCTGTAAAGATTCTACCAAAGCAGAGTCATTAAATGTGACTTCAGTGCCAATCAATGTTGCCCATTCAATATTCCTCACAGTGTTAACAATAATTACTTTTCCTCAGTACAGAAAGTCTAACAAAAGTCTGTTAATGACAATGAGGAGAGCAAAATAATTTCTTCTCTCATTGCTTGTCCACTCCTCTTGCAGATGCAGATGGACCTATATGTTGGTGAGAACATGGGTTGGCAGAAAACACACAAGAACTTTATGTAATCAGCTCTGCATGGAGGGCTGGTCTCTGAAAAATCTAGCAAAAATTTCACTGAACCTCAGTGTCAAAAAGTTGGAAATAGTTCTTCTTTTCTATTCTCCCATCCTTTTACTTTCAATTTTATGAAGTCCTTCCTACTCTTAAACAGTGTTTCTTTAGAATATTTGCAATAGTTTCAGACCAGATGGAGTCACTCACTGATAGGCAGTACTGTATAGCAAATGTACAATAATTAATAATTACTTGGCATTTCATAATTTGTTATCAAAATCATCATATACTTACTGCAAGTATGAATCTAACAGGCAGTTCCAGATGACTGCTAAACCTTGGCATCAGCTCATGTTCTTCATGTATGTATGGTACAGCATTGTCACTTTAAAAAAGAGCTCTAGCAAAACTTTACAACCAAAATACACAGAAAAAAAAATCACCAGTTCCCTTCACCACAGTGGGCTTCTCTGTGTCAGTAGAGAGTGTAGATCTTCTGATAGAAATATTGTACCACAATGTTTCTACCAAAAAAATTTTCTGTGCAACAAAAACTTTTCTGTGCAAGAGCAGTAGGCTAAAGTTTTACTGTATTTAAAGTAAATGAGGATTTCTGGCCCACGACCTTGTAAGAAAAGCTTCCTAAGTAAGGAGTATCACAAAGCTTTTAGCTACATTGCATGGAACATACAAATTGGGGATTCTTTCAGCATATTGGTGAGATCTTGATGTTTTAGGAGAAACTGTTTTGAAGGAGCCATAAGGAATCTGTTCACCTAACTATGATGTGACTCTCAGAATGCTCATATGATACAATTTCACAGGCTATTTTGTAATCAACACATGATCCCTCAGCAGCCTCAAAGTAGGAGCAGAGCATAATTACAAAGGCTGTCAGCACATTTCTGCAAATAAAGTGGCCAAAACATCCTCACCACAGTTTCAGTTTATCTCAAGAGCATAACTAAGCATGGCACAATGCAGTAGTACTGGGTTTAATCTTGGTGTCATCTTTTTAAAATGATTTTGCATTAAGTTAAATCATCTCTGATTAAACTTAATGCAAGTACAAGACAAGCACTCAGAAAAGCTGAACATATTCACCTAGAGATGCCAACTATTCCCACCACCCTAGGGTAACTTCATTTTTTCTTAGTATCTATCAGTATCTATCAGTGCAGCAAACTACCTGAGAACCATTCAGATATGAAGGAAAATACCATCTAAAACTATGCTTGTAATTCTTCATGACAGATTTTTGCTTGTTTCAGGTATCTCGGTGTTTGCTAATTGGATACAGTTAATTATACAGTTAATGAAAAAAATGCCTATATGGGCATGCAGATGAGGGTCTAATTGCACAGATCTCCAGATCTGTTCTGACAGTACATGGCAGGTTTGGTTTAGGGCATCAGAACATGGGCTTTCCCCTTTCAGATGGATTCTGCATAAGTGTCTGTGCTGTTCCCCACAACAGGAGCTATGAAGAATGAGTGTCCAGGCCATATCTAATACACAATTTTGCTGTTGAAATATCACAAGCCCTTTGCAACATTCCATGGTGAGTCTTAAAATTTTGTTTCCTTAAATTAAATAGCTTAATCTAAAATTTTTTGATGTTGGTTTGAAAACAAAAACAAACCAGCACACCTCTCTCTCCCCAACATTTTAGTCCTAAGGGGAGCTACTGAGAAAATCCTATAAACATAATCCAAGTGTTTGAGAGACTGAGAGGCTAAATGAGAGCTCAAGCTGCATGACTTTGTCGCCCAAAAGCACCCCTTCCCAGCTGCTGGAGGAACCCTCCCCATGACACTGGGCAATGGGCAGCAAAGCTCCCTGGGGCTGTGCGGCAAAGCTCCTGCTGCAGAGCAAATCCTTCACTTACCCTGTAACTCTGTCAGCAGGAGCACCCATTCCAGCAGCTCCCTGGCTGCCTCCACCTCAGCTCCCTGAGACACTAATGGTTCAGATGTTTCTTCATGTCTTGTTTAAAGCCCTGGAAGAGCCTTTTTGAATAAGCCTAGTTTCAGGGTATTGTACAAGCTCGGTCTGCTCTGCAGATTTCAGATTCCAGCCTTCTAGCCTACAGGCAAATTAGAAGTACATGCACATTTTAAGGGACTAGAAATCTCAGAGGGACATCTAAAGGGAACTGGAATGGTTTTACAGTTAAGTCACACCAAGGGATCTTACCTTTATTCAAATAACCTTTACATAAGTGATCATTTGTACTGTTTGTGAGATGTCAAAGCAGTCGAGACAATCAGCAAAATGTCAATTCTCCTGCTTTCAACAGACTTTGCTACAGACCCCAGCAGAATCCTCTGGCCCTCTGGGAATAAAGTTGTCATGCTGCAGGAGCCAGAAGTGAAGGTGGGGTAGTTAATATCCCCAGCAAGGCACCTACATTGATCTCCAGTCCACTGCTGCTCATATTTCTCTCGTTGGGATTAGATGCAGAGCAGGCTCCCCAAAGACCACTTAGCAGGCAGTCTGTGATTTGAACCACTTCAGGGCTTCTCCATGGGCTTGTTACCAAGCACTAACAGCCAACATTTCTCAAGCTGCTCTGCCCTTTTGCTTAAGGTTGCTTTGTGCCTGCTAACCAAACTGATATCTCAATCATGGCAGATTAATGTCACTCTGCTACACCCTGAGAAAAGAGGGAGGGAAAACCCATGCGTTTCTTTTTCATAAAGGCTGCCATGCAAGGAGGGACCACGACAAAGCTGCAATATACACTTGCCCATCTGCTCTGCACCCTCTCCATCAGATGCTGTATTTAATTCCTCTTTAGCAAAGGAGAATATAAGGAGCAGTGAAAGACTCTAGGTAATACAGGTATAAAAACTATCAAGCCTGTAAATGAGGCAGTAAATGGTGAATAGTTTACTTTTATCAGAATTACTGAATCTCATTACAAGTTCAGCAATTCATGTCCTTCTAGTCCACAATCATGCCAGAAAAGGGAAATCATTTCAATAGTATTGTGGTTAGGTATATTGAACTGCTGTACAAGTATTGAACTTAACACTGTTTTACTTTTTGTCCTTTGAAAGTGTCCTTTGCCAAGGCCACTATTACGGTGGGGCCTGCAAAATGCAAAATAAAAACCATTTCAATTTGATTTTTGGAGAAGATTTTGTCATAAATAAATGACAAACTGTCCCTGGAGGACATATATATCCTGACCTTCTTTTCAATCAAGGCTCATTATATTTTATATGATAAGAGATATATTAAACTCCTCTGATTGTCTCCTGTTTCCCTCCTCACTATTAGTGTCTGTGTATAGAAAAAAATAAAAAAGAAATCAGGCAAGGGAAAGCAGGGGGGCCTCCACTAGTCCTCTCAGTCTGGTTCAGAAGTGACAGCTGAAACACCCACTATGACATGCTAAACAGAACAAAACTCTTTTGACACCTCAGAACTGCCAAAAGACCCAGGGAGTTATTGCAGTCAAACTCCTGTTCTTGGTTTTCATAACCAAATGTGGCAACAGCAACAAAGAAACCTTTCTCATCTCTTCTCTTCTTCAAAAAGACGGAAAATAATTTTTTTACATGTTGATTTTCATCTTGGTTCCAGGAAAGAAACAGCTTGAGAAAGCACATGCCTCCTATGAAATAACCAAAATTCCAAACCGCTTCTCGCTGTCTGTTCTGTTTCTGGCCTTCTGATCTATGCTAATTGCTAAACTTTGAGTATGCACTTGAAATTTTCTGTGGGCAATGTGACTCTCTTCAAATAAAAATAGATGCCAGAAATTTTTTTCTAACTGAAACACATACGAGAGAATGACATTTAATGTGAGTGTTTAATCATTATTAATTGCTTTGGTATTCATTGAAATCATGATGGGTTCATTTGAATGTATAGCACCATTTAAGAATAATCTGAACAAGTAAATATGCCAGATCAGTGTATAAAAGCATAGTGAAGCCTTCTAGGAATGTTACTTAATCCACAGAAGTGTATGTTGGAGATAGTTAGAAATTCTAATTAATTACATGAGATACCTTCAAGAAATAACCTCACTTATTTTACTGAATAAAGAATTTTGTTGAAAAACTGAAGTCTTAAACATTTTAAAAGTGAAATCATTAAAATAATTAAGTTGAAAGTTTGAAATAATTTTTTTTCCTAAGAAGTTTTGTTATAAAACTGTGGCTTGCATTTTCTTTAAAATGTCAGCCAAAAAAAAGAAAATGCTCAGGCAGGCAGAGAAAAGTCATCAGCCAAAGTACACATGACCTGTCAGGGAATATGGCTTCCCAAAGTCTTGCTAAAAAGGCCTCTACAGAGCTCTTTCTTGTGAGTCCAGAGAAAATTGTTTGCAATCCTGCCACCTTAGGGACACAGAGACTCCAGATCACAATTTTCAGTTTATACCCTTTCTCCATTAAAATATCTCTTAACCTCTTAACACAGAGATCTGATGTAAATTTATCCACTTTTTCCTTCTCAGAAGAACCCCAAAACCCTGTTAAGACTTTCAAGCTCTTTACACTGTCAGAAATAAAGTCACAAGAACTGGCAGATGTAGCAAGCCAAGCAGTTATAGCCACACAGGGCAATATCCAGGTATCTATTAACATGTGCATACAACTGAGTTTCAAAAGAGAACAAGTTTAAAATTATATTATTTCTTCCTCCTATCTAGTAACTACACTGTTTCTTCCAATCTCCTACTCATTACCCACACCATTTTCCAAGTCTCAGTCATGAATCCCTTAGCTGAACAGGGTCAAACTTTTCAATATTTGACACCAACATTTCTTATTGAGCCAGTTGATGGCATTGCAATTTTACTCAGTTTTATTGCTGACAATGGGCACCAAACAGGAGAAAGAAACAGAGTCTAGATAAAGGGAAGGAAAACACTTTTTCTACAGGAAAAATATATCTTGAGGATTGGGAAGAACAATTGGTTTTCTTTTTAAAGTTATGTTTCTGAGGAGAGTAGTGTTTTATAAACTGCATAACTGTAGCTGTAGGAATTTAGAGCAATGGATGCTACAAAATCATGAGTTAAAAGTACATGATTTTGAAAGACAATAAATTTATTTACATAACAATTTCTATTCCCATTTCAGAAGGTGAGTGCACAGCTGAAGATATGCAGTGGTGAACATTTTGATATCTATCCCTCCATTGTACAAGTGCTACCCATCCTGTCAGCCCTCCTGCGCTTCAGATAGAATAGCACAATAATGCACTTCTCTCTCATGTTAGTAATTTTGTTTTTGCTTTCATGCTCTATAGCTACAGTTGAGAAATCTGAAATGGAAAGATTCATCTGGCCTTTTACATATAAAAGTTCCATTTCATCTTAATGCAACAAAAGAATAGTTAAGATACTTAATCATATATAAAGACTATTTTGAACCTGGCAGAAAGATTCAAATAACAAAGTTTATATATTCTTTTACAAAATATGGACATGCTTCACTCAGCTGGCTTAGAGCAGCTGAAGGAAGAAAAATAATGACATTTCAAAGTAAGATGAAAATATTTGAAAATATATGCTTTAAACTCTCTACTTTTATACTTGTTGGTGGATTTCCTGATAGAATTGGAGTCCTGTTGCTGTCCTCCAAAAGATCAACATTGGAGTTGGTGGGAATTTTTCTGGTAAAATGGCTTTCTGTCACAAATATACCAAGTGCTCAAAGCCACAAGTTTGTGCAAAATATAGATGTGCTTCCATAAAGATGAACTCCCCTCTGCTGGGTGGGGGAAGCTGGTGGAAAACAAAAAAAAAAATATATTCAGAGATAATATTTGCATCCTAACCTTTTTTTCTCTGATCACTGGCCAAAATACTGTATTTTCAGTCATTCTGAGGTGAGCATGACCAGAAACAGAATAACAAGGGCAGAATAGGTTGGGCCCCCCTTATTTCATATGGTGTGACTTTCACTTTTAAACCTGAGACAGGGAATAAGCTTCCCCTTTCATGACCCCATTCACATAACATTTCTATCCCAAATGAGAACCATTCTATCTGATTTTTTCGTTTTTCCAGTTTGAAAACAGGTGACTATGCTTGGGTTAATCCCCATGTGGAAAAGGCAATCAAGAAAACTTTTCCAAGGAGGCTGAAAAACATTTCCTATTTGGGCTTTATTAGTATTACTAGAGGCTGAAGAGCACTTTCAGAGTCGATAAAAAGTGTTAAAAGAAGATGTCCTTTCATGGCTAAGCAAAATAAAAAGCTTGACAGCAAGATAGCTCTCTTTGCAATTAAAAACACTGTCAAAGCTGTAGCTAAATATGTTTCAAATTCAGTTCTAGCAAATGTTAGTCTGCAAACTCTATGAAGCCACCTCTAATAACCAGTGGCTTGCTAATGAACTGCATACAAGTTCTGGCACATTGATGTATGCACACATAATGAAAACAAGGCATTTGAAGGTGTTTCATGGGATATTTTCAAATCACCACTGAAATTTAATTCTCTTTTACAACTGGAATTTTCCACTGTGGTAATACCAGCAGTCATATGATGTCCATAGATATTAACAATATGAACAATTATTACTGTGGGCACCATTGAAAGTCCAATTGTAAAACAACAAACATATCTGAAGCCTTTTCTGGGAAGATGAAGGGCAAAAAGATAACAGTAGGAAAATTATAGGGGAAAACATGGTTGCTGCTCCCTGGATGGCACGTGGTCAGCATACCCTAATTCCCACACTCAACACAGCCTTAAGGCAACTAAACAGAGGGTGGAGGGGAGTGGAGGCACACAGAGTGGCCAGGCTCTGTCAAAACCCTTGCAGAGCAGGGAACTAAGCTGTACTTTCTAGCTAATAAGCTGCACAGCAGCTGAAAACCAAGGGTTGCTACTGTACCAGCAACCATGGCAAAATCCCTCTCCTTGGACTGATGCATGTCCCAGGGTTATCTCAGGTACAGAAAGGTGAAACAACTAGCTCACTGTCCACATGGACCTTGATTTTCTAGAGTCCTGATGCAGTATCTAGCACTAGATATGTTGCTGTCTTGCAGTGGTATTAAGAGTTCTCAGTAGAGAGTACTAGAGAAGTGTAGAGTGCTGTCATTGAAGCAGAGGAAGCAAAAACAATTAATGGGCTCTAAGACTGTGGGCCTTATGGACCAGAGAATTTTATCTCAACATTGTATCACAATTAAAAGTTAGGATTGAATGACTGTGGATCAAGTATAAATGCATCCTTTGATTTACAATCAAGACGTCGATACTTTGCTCTTTCCCTTAATAAAATATTCGAGGAATTAATTACTCTCACTTGTTAAATAACAGAGTATTATTTTTAATCTGAGTTTGTCTAGTTCAAGTTCACTATTTTTACCTTTTCAGATGAAGAGCTATGTACAACCAGTTATCACAATGTAATGTATAATGTATTATAAATATACATTAATGTATAGTCCTTAGACATTGATATATTCTTCATGTATAAGAATCCTATATTTTAATCTTACCCTTAATAAACAATATTTGAAAAATGAATGGATTAAGCATAGCTCTCTTTCTATTTTCTTTCAACCTTCCTTTTAACTCTTCTCAGAACTGTACCTGTGGTTTTTAGTACCCTTTGTGAAGAGACAAGATGGGAAGGAATGGTCAAATAATACTTGAGTCAATGCCACTGTAGATTTGAGATAATTCCATCTGCCTGCTTCTGTTTGATAATGGCAGATGTAAACAGGCAGAAAAGACATTGATGCATTGCATACAACATTGGATTGGCTTCCATTGATTGTTTGCTGGGATTCCCATGTCATATTCAGAATTACTGAATCATACCCTCACCTTATCACCTTAATATTTTTTCTAAGTCTAGATACTAGTTTAGTCTAGGTTTTCATACGGGAATGAATTTTAAGAATTTGTTCTTGAGGTAAGCACAGTATATACAATTTATCCCACTGTGAATTTTGTACCTATCTGTAAATTTTAGCAGGATGAGTGTCCTAGGGTGACGTTAGGATCCTAACGCTTGTATCCCCATTCATGTGTGCTATTTATGCTGGATATTATGTTCTGTGCCTTCAAGACTGGCTCTGAAGAGTGAAAGTTTTGTTTTGGTTTCTTATCAGCCGCTCTCCCACAGCCAGCGGGACACAGAGACAGGTCAGTACATAGAGCTGCTTTTGCTTTTTGCCTTGCTTTTTGCTTTGCTCTTGCTTCTGCTTTGCTCCTGCTTTGCTCTTGCTTGCTTTTTTTTTTTTTTTTTTTGTTCTGTTCATTAGTTTAGCTAAACAGTCCAAATTTCCTCCTGGACTGTTCCTCTTTTCCTTTTTGGATCTACTCAAACCTGCTCCAGACTGGGACCTGGGAAACACCAAGGGTTTGCACCTTGAGGCTGCAGCAGCTGCCCCAGCACTGGAAGGACTGATAACAGAGCAACCACCCCAGGAGAGACTTTCTGAATTTGTCGTCTTTTTCAGAGCGGTGAATGAGTGGTGTCATCCAGTATTGTTCATTTTGTGTGCTGGGGGTGCTGTGCCTGTTAAATAAACAGGTTCTTTCCACTTCTCCCCGAGGAATTCTTCCCAAACTGGTTGGGGGGAGGGGCCGTGTGGATTTGATTTCTGGAGGGGCCCCCCTTTGGGGATTCTCTCCCAAATTTGTCCTAAACCAGGACAATGAGTCAAAAACAGTTAGCCAGACAATTGAACAGCAACAGATATCTTCTTTCTACCAAATAATTATGTTTACATTCTATGAGACAAAATATCCAAGTTCTAGGTAATACAGGCAACATCAGTCTTGCCCTCTCAGTTTCTTTTTCAAGTTTAAAATTGAATTTTTAAGAAACCACTATGAACAGTGGTCAATTGTAAATGTTGATATTTTTATTTGTGAAGTAAAGAATTTTTCTCTTAAAAAAATTATTAAGAAAAGCATTACTCTGGAAAACCCATGGATCTCTAAAACCCATGGTTCATGAAGATTCTATAAAATGCAGGGCACTTATTTTTTTTTGGTTTTTTGTTTGTTGGTTTTTTTTTAAATGTAATTATGGAATATACATCTGTTTTTGGAAATGTTCAGCCTATTCAGAGATTACTGCTATTGAAAAATATCTTAATATCAACAAACAAATATAATTCATAACTTTGACTATAATTTCATAAATACAGCAATTATAAAGTCTGTGTTTCTGGCCTAAACAGGTTCATGTTAATGCATACATAGGATTATTTCAGCTTGCATTTACCACTACATATTTAATATGTTGTCAATAAAGGCTTCACTTAGAAGCATAATGAATAAGGCTTCAAAACTACAAACTAATTTTGTGTTATGCATATGGCAAATAAGATTATTTTCTGAAGCTTTCTTGCTTTAAACAAGATTTTGTTCCTTTCCTTCCTGTCCTTTCCGTTCCTTTACGTTCATTTCCTTTCTTTCATTGCCTTTCCTGTCCTTGTCTTTCCTTTCCTTTCCGTTCATTTCCGTTCCTTTCCTTTCCTTTCCTGTCATTTACTTTCCTTTCCTTGCCTTTCATTTCCTTTCCTTTCCTTTCCTTTCCTTTCCTTCCTTTCCTTTCCTTTCCTTTCCTCTCCTTTCCTCTCCTTTCCTCTCCTTTCCTCTCCTTTTCCCTTCCCCTTTCTCCCTTCCCCTCCTCCCTCTTTCCCTTTCCCCTCCTGATAAAATGTGCGAATTCACTTAAAAACAATAGATTTAGAAAAGGTAAATATTGTGTTCAGTGTACTGTAGGGGCAAAGACTAAACTTTTGGTTTCAGGTACCCAGGAGATCCTCTTTGTTGGCATCCATTGATTCTCAGGCATCTGAAATGCAGACATTTTATACAAAGAAATAGAAAATGAGAATATTCTGACAGGATGAAGAAACATCTTTGTCTTGAAAATCCACATTAGAATGAGCTGGATTGCACCCAAAATGCCAATTTGTTTCAGGAGAGAAAGTTTCTTAATATATTTAATATTTTAGCTACGATTAGTAAATTGTGTCTACATTTTTAGATCACAAATGAGACCATTTGGTTGTATTCTCTCCCCCAGTTACACAAACCATCTCAGTTTCATTAGCCTGCCATTAAAAGACGCTAGGGGCATAGGTTTAATTTAAATGAAGCACCTTTCTTACAGTGAGATGCCAGATTGATTTACACGCTCTTGCAACACATGCCTCATGGCAAAATACAGACAGCTCTCATCTGAAACCTGAGAGCTATTTAACAGTGCACAGCGATACTAAACTATACTCCAAGCCTTAAAGATAACAATGTTTTTCCCAAATCCATTACCAGGGTTTTGGACAGCATAACACATACCCGCCACATTTTCTAGCGCGTGCGTACACAATCCAAGCTGTAGGACTACCAGCAGCTAGACCAAACACCTCATCTTTGAGACAGCTACACATCAGCAAGGTCCCCTGAACATATTGAACAAATTACTCTTTGCTGCTTTAATGCAGATCTGGTATATTCTGTAGGGTTGCACCATTCTGTTTTCCTAGCGAAGGAAGGCACTTTCCTGGGTGCTTCAGTGCACCAGGAATCAATGCTAACATACTGATGCCCTGGGAAAAATGAATGTTCTCCTGATGCAACAGCTTACAAACTGAAGGACTAAAGAGTTGAGCTCTGACCTCTGCTTTGCCTTGCCCCCTTCCCTGGTCTTGACCCATGGTCTCCCTGGCTCACAAGCCAGCCGGTAGAGGAATTACTGCTGCTTTCACTAACACTTCCGTGCCAAAAAAATTCGCTGTAGACCTCATCTGGTTCTTACTGGGTCAACTAAGCATGGGAACAAATTGTATCACTAGACTGGGAATCTGAAGTCTCAAGTCTTGAGAAAAACCGATTGTGACTCTACAGATAATGTTATGTCATAATTCCTGTCTGGATGTTTCACCAAAACTGAAGTTTTAAAAATCTTCTTTTCTCCCTGTTCATGCCCTATGCACATGTGAAAAAAAAATCAAAAAACCAAAAACCTGAAACAACAAAACCAATGAAGTTTTAATTAAGGAACAAAATTTGGGTGCTTTCATCTGCTCTGAGAGCCAATTTTTCCTCTGTATCTGCAAAATCAATTGCAGGTGCATTTGGAAGCATTTGTACTGTTGACTCTTTGACTGACATCTTCAAATAAATTGTTCATGGTCCAAGTACTCAGGTGTAAAGTTTACACAATTGAATTCTAAGTGGATGAGGGAAGCAGAGCCTGACACCTGCTATATAACGGTTGCAAAAATATACCTGTTTGGTCCTGAAGTCCTGCCTGCACTAGAACAACATGTTCCTCTCAGTCGAGATGCTAGATCCTAAGTCACTCAAACACACATGGAAATACCCAGTACCCTCAGATATCTGCATGTTTTGATACATAAAAAAGAAGCCATGGTCTGGATTTACCTGGCTTTATGAAGTTTTACAGGAGGCCTTGATCACCACCCAACAACTTTCCATATTAAGCAAAAGAGAACATAAGCAGAGAGCTTTCAGTAAAATAAATATAATGGATATTGAGACTGTGAGTTTATAATAGAGTGCTTAAGTAAACACTTAAGACAGGTAGCCCATTTTCTTCTGCAAGATCAACTGCTTTTATAAACTCATTCCTATATAGCTATCAAGAGCACTTTTAATCAAACTTTGCAAAACACTTTCCTAAAGCAAGTGACAGACCTGGCAAACTTGTATGAGGAAAAGCCAGTGACTTGTCATGAATGCCACAGGGCACTGCAGTGCTCCTTCTGAGGTAGGGTGAGCAAGACAAGCAAACACCCTGCATGAGTCTGAACTCTCTTCTCCTTCCATCAGCTGGTTGACTAAATGTCACATTACTGGGGCACAAACATGGAATTCTCACTGCTGCTATTTGGAATGTCCACTAGAAAAAAAGGGAAAAAAAGGGAAAATATCCAGGGCTGTTAATTTGGCATGAACATGAAATTCATATTAAAAAAATAATGGAAGGGAAAAGTAACTGAGCCAGTTTCAGCAAAATGACTGCAAATTTGTACTGAGTTGTGATAAACCACTAAAAGTGGGGAGTGACTCTGTTTTCAAAGCAATTGGAAAGGTACTGTTCAAATGCAGCACTAAGCATCACTAATTTGTTCTGGTAGTGTCTTCAGGCTGCCAAACGCATTTTAAAAAAGAGCCCCATTTAAAATGCATCCTTATAGCAAAACATACCGATGTTATCTAATTGGGCAGTGAAAGGTGGAGCCTGCTGCCTTTCTTTCAAGCAAGAATGGTTCAAGAAAAGAACATTTGTGTTGCACCACAATAACAAAGCTGTAGGTGACAACTGCATTTTCCTATCACTTTCAGCCTTAATAGGTCAGTACTATCACTATCACACTACACTTCAAGTTGCTGTATCAAAAAAATTAGAAGAGACAGGCACCACTTTGAGGCCGTTGGTACAATTTACCTTGACTTAATAGGGTCTTTCTGTGGGAGGATGGCTAGGGGTATAACAGTCCTTAAGATATATTTATACCTTTCTTTCCTGCTTCAGAAGATCAGCTGCTTTCGTGATATCCATCGTAGAGATATTTACCTGGCTCAGAATATTTGCTTAGTCCTTGTTTGAATATCTCAGTCTTCATTCTATTAAATATTAGCAGACTTTAAAAAAAAAATTTCATCAAGTTCCGATGCAAGAAATGACAAAGCTTTTTTTTTTTAGTTTTTTATGTCTCTTTGGTCTCAACTCTATTTCCTGTGCAGATATATTTTGGAGCCAACCTACCATGTATTGCTTCTGTTGCACTCCCAACAGCAAGACTGATAGAGCAGTAGACAGTCCCTGAGTTCTTTCTTCTCTAGACAAAGTAACGATTTTAGGCAATTTAGACAAATTAGCAACAAGTCCCCTGCTGTTTTACAGAATATCATATTTTCCAGCAATTAAAGCCTTCCTTGTTAAAGGAGGCATCCACTTCTCCAGGTCCCTGGAGTAAGTGATATGATTGAAAGGAAGCTATGACCAGGATCTTCATCATCTGGATTGTGTTTTGAGGGCTGCTGGCTGAAAAAGCACATTGAGTCTGGCTGAATCCAAAACTCTGGCATGCAATTATTTCTGAGTTGGAAATATTCACCTAAATTTAATAGAGGGAGCCACAAATTGTTTGAACACAAATAGCTGGAACTGGGTCTGCATATTTCTAGCAAACTGGCACCCATGTTACAGACAATTACATTAAATTTATCAAGGTAATATTTCTGACTTGATAGATTTTCAACCATGAAACAAAAATATACCCCAAATTTATAAAATGTGCCTATTATCTCTTAGTTTATCCCTTCTGTTTTCCTCAGAAAATGATCTCTCTAAAAACGTGGGCTTCCATGTATGATTGCTGTCACTGGTACAAATAAGAGGTGGGATTTCACTAAGTAGAATTTTCACGTTCCTTTGCACAGGTGATTATACAATCTGCATGACAGCATAAGAACTTAGACTTACAGCTTGTGTAAGGCAATTAAGCAGGCAGGTACAGTGTCTCAAGTGCACTGTCTGAGATAATTAACTTAATATTCAGAAATTGTAACTTATTCTCCAAAAATGCAAGCTCTTCTGATTTATCTATCTCTGAGAGAGGAGAAAAAACCACTCCCGTTCATAATAGGAATATTGTGGCATGAGACTTGGTTTCTTGTCCAATGAAGCAATAAATCAAAGAACACAGCAGCCAGATTTTTGAAGAAAGAATGTTTTCAGCTGAAAGAGAACTGTCCTTGACTTTCTTCATGTGGATGCAAAACTGTGATTCAACAGCAAATATGAATAAAAAATTAAAATGTACATATAAAATAACAGTAGCTTTAACCTCAGAAATAAAAACATGGGAAAATGAGAATTCTCTCCTTGTAAGATGTTGCAATTGATAATGGTGTTTCAGGATACAAGGGGATACTGTCAGCTCATAATTTAGAGAACATAAAAATTAGCCAGAAAAACTCCTTTTAATGTCTGTTTTGTTGTTGTGCATGTGTATTTCCATGTGCATGTGGATGAGGATGCATGTGTGTATTTCAGTTCTTTGCTACCTCTTATTTTCCTTTTTTTTTTTTTCTGCCTGCAAGAGCAACACAAACAAGGGAAGACTGACTAATGCACCTCAAGCTCAAAGTTTCTCTCCAGGGAGACCTGCCTTTGCCCACACAGCACACCATTAAAAATGGTGAGGCTCCACATGGGAGCACAGGGCTTCCAACATGCAGCAGCCTGCAGGATCAGGGGAATTAATGATGCAAAATGTCTAAAGCAGGCACATGACTTGACTAAAGAATAAAAAAACTATATAGATGTAAAAACTCAATCAGCTCCTTGTAAATGCAAAACAAAAACAAAAAAGGGGGGGGTTCGTCCCTTTCTCCCACAAACATTCAATAGGAGAAAATCCCGTTTACTTGTTTATTGAATCTCCAGTTAGTTATTCTTGAAGAGCTGTCAGTTTTCCCCTTTCCCCACAGCTACATCAATTCCTGCATGTGTGCACAACACAGAAGGGAGCTACTTTCAAGCCAGATTCTTGGCCCTATTAGAAATTTGTAACTGAGGAATTATGCAACTAAATGGTGAATCCAGGTCATCCTCACCCTGGCAATCCCCAGCAGTTGCTATAGTCCCTGGAAGTGGCAGTAGTCAGCCTTGAAATTTCTACAGCTATGTAATATGACTGGAAGCAATACCATTGAGTATACAGTATAAATTCTGCCACTTTGCTGCTCACCCCAGTGAGCTCTTTCTTTCCCTTTCAAGGAGTAGCTGTGCTGATCAATAACTAGAAAATCTGTTAGAACCAGAGAAAATTGTTTGCCTTGTGAAAACTGTTTCTCTCCTGTAAACATTTGCTTTTAAATAGCATGGACTGCAGCTGCATCCTAGATTGAGCAAGTCAGCATAAATTGCTCACCCTAGTTTGACTTGAAAGGGGCAGTCATTTCTACTTCTATCACTCGGCCTCAAACTTGACCCCTCTCCCACCCAACTTATGGTAAACACCAAGGGATCGGAGAATCAGGATCATTAAGCAATGCTGAATGGACAAGTCCTAAAGCAAAGCAGAGGGACAGTCAATTGTAGGCAGAATGCAGCAGATTTATATCCACTAGGTGAAAGAAAAATGACTCCTAAATGGGCTGGAGCAGCTGTGAAACTAGTCTGCCACAAGCAAGCATGAAGCATGGGAGTCTCAGAGAAGAGCCTCTTCGCTATCCAGCTCTAAAAGCAATTACCATAGATAAAAGCAAGTTCTTGGCAGGGCAGGCAAACTGACAGGGCTCAATTCTTAAAGAGCAATCTGATCCCAGGGGACCTTCCAGATCACTTACAGACCTACCATCACAGCACCATTACTGACTGAAAATATGACAACAGAGGAGGAGTGGGAGAGACTGTCCCTTTGAATAAACAGATGTTGTCCAGAAAGAGAGGCAGTAAAGAGAGGATTCCACTGTAAATTACTGTCCTCCACACACGTGGTAGAGAAAGCAATACAGTCAGCATTGGTAAGAGTAAGCTTCAGTTCTGCAAATCAGAAAGTAAAACCCTCAGGCATTTAAATTTTTTATTGAATCCCCTTTTAGTGTGCTAAATCTGATTTAGTGTGATTAGTGTTCAGTAGTTAATTTCACGGATCAGAACAATTGTTCCATAATCTCCCAAACATGATTCTGTAAGGCCTAAAGCTGTATTACATTTCTGCTGTAAGCACAAACTAATATAATTTTTAAATAAAATATGAAATAATATTATATTACATTGTATGGAGAGGCAATTATTTGGTCTAGTGGTAGGCATTGATTTATTTAAAAAAAAAAAACAGAGAGAAGCTCAAGGTTAAAGTGAGGAGTTAGAGGATGACTGGAGAAAATACAATATCTTTCATTCTCTAAAAGAAAGTTTTGAACTATGTGTCTCATGAGCCATGACAGAGAGCAAAAACTGAGAAGACAGAGCAGAGCAAGAAGCTGGACACTGAAGCATGGAAAGATGTATGCTTATTATTACTTAGAGAGACAGGTGAAAACAACAAGTGAACAAGCAAGAATAAAAGATTAAGAAGATGCAGTTAAAGCTGAAGTGGTAGCAGGTGGCCATCCTGCAAGAAGGGAAAATAAAGAAACCCTACTTCAGAAAAAACACCAGACAAATAACATAAGTTTACAAAAAGAAGCCCCCACAAATAAAACTTTCAGTATGTGGACAGCTGGAGTCAGAACTATAAAAGTTTTACTCAACAGAGAAATGATTAAAAGCATTGTGTGGTAACTCCTCTGCTGATGGTGCAGTTCCTTGGATCAGGCTACCTTAGTGCAAAGTCCAGGCAAGCTAAGGCATGCATGGGTGCATCATATTTACCAGGGGTAACCCAGATAGCATTAGTAAGTACAAATACTTGAGCTTTCCTTGATCTAGAATTAACCAATTTCAGATCCATCTGTTCCACTTTGGATTGCAGCCTGAATGTCTCATGTTAACTTCATGTGCTTCTAAATTGCCATCAGTTGTATCTTCTACTAAATAATGTTCATAATTCAATAACCATCTGGACAGAACAAGGGCAGTGTTCTCACTACTTTCAAAAAGCATAGCGAGTGGGGAATAGAAGACCTGACCCCATGTCCCTAAATTCATTCCTAGGTTTAAAGAACACTACTTATAGCATCCTCCTGTGCCCAAATTAACAGTGAAACATTTAAACAAAATTAAAATGTTTAAGCAAATAAACCAAAGGCTTGTAAGCCACATTTTATCTTTTGTTAAACATAACCAGTTGTGACCTTCAGAGCCCTTTTCCTAAGCAATGGAAATTTGAGGCAAATAAAGAACAAATTGTGTTTCCAATAAAGAAATGGGAGGTAGGGAACTGATTTAAGGAGATAGGATTTGATCCAGTAAGCTAGTAGGAAAACAAAACAGTCTAGCCTCCTTTTATGGCTTACTTTGAGCCTGTAGAGCCATCTCCATTTCAGTTCCCCTCATTAAGGAGTTTTCTCATTTTCAGTTTCTCTCATTAAAGACATAAAGTTTAAAAGGTGTCAAATAACTGGAAGAAATTGTGTTTGTACAGTGAATTGAAATCTAGCAGCCTCAAGTTTTGCCCTCAATTATATCCACATGAACATATTTGTAACTTTGGTACTAATTGCAAGTACAGATGGTATCAAAGTCATTTATCTGCAGCTCTTGGGATTTATCAAAAAAATGAAGGTAAAGTGGCAGGCTGAAGTGACAACTCTTGGTTTACTCATGCATGTTATCACTGATCAGCAGCAGAAATAAGCTTGAATTTTGTGATACCAAATGAAGTCATCCTAGCACTGAGCTAGAAAAAAAGCAGCAGTTGTTACAAAATTTCTTCCACAGAGTAAAATAAAATGATGTTCAAATCAATAACAGTGAGTGAAACAGTAAAATTTACTCTATTTTTTTTTTCTGTTGAATTGTAAAAAAAAATGTTTATTGAGAAGAGTTGGAAATGTTTACTTGGGAGTCTTTTGCTGCTGACCAGCAGCCTTTATAAATGATGCAAAGTGCCCCATCAGCCTATCTTCCACTCTGTCAGTGAACCTTTTCTCTCCTCTGTTCCTTTTCCTTCCTCTCCTTCTTCTGCTCCTCTACTGTGTCATCATCAACAGTAAGACACCTGCAGTTTAAGATTATATGTAACTTTAATCTGTCATTTTCTTTAAAAAGTCTATGCAGTCACTTGTCATCTAGATCCAGTAAACTTATCTTTGAAAAAATTATTCTTTGAAAAAAAATTCTCTTAACACAGAAGGTGAATATGCACTTTTTGCTGAAAACACCTCAGAAGCTTACAGACTCCAAGGAATACTTGTCTGCATACTCCTCTCTGGAAAAAAAAATTGTTTTCAGATCAAACAAAAGCTTGAAAATACTTACCTCCTAAAATATTAATCAACAAGATAACAGGAGAGGTACCACCGTACAAGCTGCTTAGAGTTTCTAGCCTAGTCAAAAGAAAAACAGATGAAGGTGCTGAGAGAATTGAACTCAATGGTATTCTGAAATAACATTAAGCTGAATTCTACAAACTTTCTTAATGATCAGCCTAGCTTGGCTTTTTCAAAATACCCTCCACTAACTCAATAACTAAGAATGTAGGATTAAGTAAGTCTTTAGTCAAAGTCAACATTGCTCTACCTTTTGCCTCCAGAGACATATTTACTTTTGCTTTTAATGAATAGCTTTATGTTATTTCTATTTAAATATTATGTATTGCTTACTTCTTCCAGTTTTTATTTGCTCCTTGGAGCATCTGCAATTTAACACTCAGACTGGTACCTACATCTTCAGTACATCAGAGTTTTTCAAAAAAAGTCACTGTCATCATTGAATAACACTTAATCAATAAAACCCCATTTCCTAAACAAAAAAGTCATACTTGAAGCCCCTTCCAAACAGTCATGGTTGATTTTAAAACTCTACTTACCATACAATTCATGTTCTGCATGCATAGCAGAAGTCCTGTCTGCCGTTTTGTCATTTAAGAGCAATAGGCACACGCCAGATTGACAAGCAAATTATTCTTTCTAACCCTCTAAGTTCATGGAATCCCTTTGAAAAGAGCATGATCAATAAAGGGTTTCCCTAGAGGATTAATTTTTCTCTTACTTTACTCTTTTTGAATGAATTATCTCTGCAGTATTATTTATGCTCTGGAGTTCTATTTATTCATCCTACCAACTTGTGGGATACATTGTGTTTGTGTGCAAATGGTACTCTCACTTCCCATTTCTCAACAGCATGTGCAAATGCTTATGTTTGCAATGGCCCTTGCACAAATAGTGCCTAAATTACATTCTGTCTCTTTTTCCTTTCTGTGCTTACTATCTTTCAGAAGAAGGAGTAAGAGTAATCTGGGGCCCTCAGTTGCTAACTTTTATTACAGCAAACTGGAATTTTCTGTCCTCAAGTCATACCAGAATAACTCATATACAGCATGATATTGAAGAAGTGCTTGTTTGTACCTGAAATTTTGTCCATTATTCTAATCTGACTGGTTTTCCAGTCACATTAGAATCATAGAACCATTAAATTTTTGGATTGGAGATGACCTCTAAGGTCATTGAGTACAACCATTTACCCAGCACTGCCAAGCCCAACACTAAATCATGTCCCTGAGCAGCACATCTACAAGTCTTCTACATACCTCAGGGATGGTTACTCCACAACTTCTCTGGGCAGCCCAGCTGGTCTGATGAATGCTGTAGTGTTTTACTGTTACCACAGTCCCCCCAAAAGAGGCTTGTTTCAAAGAAGAAAAAAGTATTGCATTTATAAGCTCATGCAAACCTCATCAGTTGTTGTCTGAGTAAAACTAAAACATGGCAATGGCTTTTCTATCTTCTATATCACCTGAGAAATGGAGCCCTGAGCAGATTTCAGTCTGGAAGAGATCACTCAGTCTCACGGGTCCCTCTCCCTGGGGTCCCAGTGTAGTGGCTCAGCTGTTTCCATAGCTACCAGGTGGCAGTGCCTCTCACAACCCCTCTGCTCTGGGGAAACCCACCTGGTTTTGGGATCTATGCACCCTCTGGGTATGGATCCTTGAGAGCACTTTCCCCTAGGTCACCCAGGGCTGATGCTGCAATTGGTCTGCTCTCTTCTATATTCACCTTTGGAAAGAGAAGGAATGCTACTGAAGCTCAAGCACTGCAAATGCTTGGTCCTTATTTTGTGTCTACAGTTAAACAGTGGACAGAGTTTACAACAGTGACCCAAATGGAAAAGGACCATTGGCTTCAGTGCTCCTTCTGGTCATGCATGATTGAGGTGGACAAAAGCACAGGCGTGATTTAACCCTGACCAAACTGTAACTTCTACACAAAATAAAGAACACCTAACACCTTCTCTTCTTTTTTTTTTTTTTTTTTTTTTTTTAATAGTAAATGGCTTCTCCTTTTTGCTATACAATATGGATATTTTAGCTTTTGATGTTACTGACAGTTGTCACTGCTGGTAGCATAGCTGAGAGGCTTTGAGGGACAAATGTGGTGGGTTGATTTTCCTATTTCATGAACTATTTAATATGGCAACCAATTCAATATTTCTAGAAAGACCACAGCCTGGTTTTCAAATTTGGAAAAGTGGATACAAATGCCAGATACATTACACAAGGTTGTGTATCACCTAAATTGTGAACCAAGTGTCAGATGTATAGATTCTGCCAGCTGTTGACTTGTTTTCACTGTTCACTATGCATTTGGTCTGAACAAGGCAGTCCCATTATTTTATGTTTACAAGCCTCTGTTTTGTAGCAGGTTGAAGTCAAGGATGTTAAAATTAAAAATATAGTATCTTACTTTGCTTTGGACATAGTGAAGATTGCTTTAAAGAGAACCTCATTCTGCATGTGTAAAAATATGGTTTTACTTTGTACCTACCCAAGTTTTAATACTGCCTGTATATTTTAAAACACAAAAGATGTAGAAGTGCGGACCTTATGTAAAATTCATCACAAATCTTCAAAACAGGTTGGATATGACCAGTGACAAATGATGTTCCATAAAGTATTGCATGACTATTTTTAACATACTTCTCATACATAATTTCTCCTGCACTGACTGCCCAAAATTATGAACATGTTGAAATACAAACCATTATAAATGACAGGCCTTCATATCTCCACTTAATCTTTGCAAGACCCCTACTCACTTGACTTCATATGAGAAGCAAACAAAAACAAGTGACATGGACAACTGGAGCCATTCCAGCAGCTTAGCTCCAGCCATCTATTTGTATTAATCACTACTGCATATTCCTGGTGAGTGGATGCTAATTCAAAAGATCCCAAGCATTTCACTTGCGTCACTGTCTTCATCTTTACTCTCTCTCACTGGGCAGTAATTTCCCCTTAGCTGAGATCCCAAAGGGTGGGTTCTCCCCCGATCAATATCAGCAGTCATGGATTTAAACCCTCAGGTCTAGTATTCTCAAAATGCCTTTTCTTTTTTTTTTTTTTTTTTTAAGCAAAAACTTCATTTCTCCATCACTTTCATAAAAGAACAACTTTCTTTTACCTCCTACCTCTCTAAAGTTGTTTACTTCAACACCCTCCTCATTTTTCATCCTCTACTTCCACTTTTGTCCTTCACTGTAAGATAGATGATAAACGGTCCATGTATCAGCATGCATTGGCTTTCATTCCCAGTCTTGCCCGCTCACTTTCTGCATCACAGGATTATCTGGGATCTGAAGAAAAGCTAGGATCCATTTCCCCCAGGCCATATTAAAGGCAGGCACCCAGGAATCCATTTGCAGGCATAATGCTGCAGTGTTGGTCCCAGCCTGTTATGAATGGGAACAAGGAAGAGTCAAAGTAGAACACATAGCAATGAAAAAAGTAAGTACTTCTCCCAGAAAAACTTCCTGACTTTAGGTTATGTCTCTGCAATACACTGGGTGACTTTCCTGCAGCTTTGACTGTGTGTGAGGGCTAGAGAAGCTCTGTCGCCTGTGCCTTTGCTAGTCATGTTGCCAGAGTGTTTACCCTTCTATAAAATGGAATAGTACCACACTGGATGCTGTGAGCCTTGGGCAAATAAGACATTTTTGAGATCCTCAAAAGGAGAGGTAAAGGATTCTGAAGGTGAATTCTTCATCAAAAAAATCTCTTTATTGAAAGGGTTAAAAAACATTGGAATGAACTGCCCGAGGAAGCGGCATAGCACGTAGTGCCACGATGTGGTTGATACGGTAGTGTTCAATCAAAGGCCGGACTCGATGATTTTGGTAATCTTTCGAAGCCTTAATGATTCCATTGTTCTAACTTGGTGTTAGCTGTGTTTTCATTTCATGCTCTGGACCTGCATTTTCTTCCAGAATCAGTCATTGTCATCCTGTGTGCAGATACTTGGAAGTGCCTCTTCCACCATCCTATTTGTATTAAAGGGCAGATTAGAAAATATTGCCTCTTGCAAGCCCAAGCACTCAGAGCGAACTCCCACCACACCCTCCCCCCCAAAATGACTCCGTGGATTCCAGCCTCCTCCCTGTGCAAACACACAAGGACAGGCAGGATGCTCACAGCCACCGACTCTCATTCGAACCAGGAGCCAAGGCTGACACAAAGCACAGCTGCCCCTCACTCCACGGGGGAACTCCTGGCTCGGGGGAGCGGGCAGCGAGCAGGGCGGGTCCCGGCAGGGAGGCAGAGGGGCAGCGCTGCGCTCCCCGGCCGTTCTCCCGCTCGCCCGTCCGCCACCCCGGGCTCTCGGGCCCCTCCGCCCCCAGCATGTTCCACCACTCGCTCCCGTCCCCGGGAAGTCCCGCCCCGCTCGGGGCGGTCGCGGCTCTCGGCTAGCCGGGGCCCTGCGGGGTGCGGTGCTGCCGGCGGAGGGTCCGGGCCGCGGGGTGAGCGAGCGGGGTGTGGGGAACGCCTGCGGAGCCGCTCCGCCACCTCCGGCGGCCCCCAGCCGTGCCGGGCTTGCCCTTGCTGCCCTCGGCCCTACAAAGCGCCCGGGACGGGAAACTTCGGCCGAGTTGAGGGGCGGGCGCGGCTTTCGGTCGCTCCGCTGCCGGCCCGGCAAGGCCCGAGGCGGGAGAGCGGGAGGCGGCCGGCTGTGCTCGGGGCCGGGGCGGGCGGGGAGCGCAGGGCTGTGCCGGGCTCGGCCGCGGGTCAGGGCCGCGGCACAGCCGGTGCAGCCCCGGCTGCGGGGTGGCTGCGGGGCGAGGGCAGAGGTGGCCGGGACGGCGGCGCTGGGTCAGGCAGGGCTCCTGCGGGGAGCCCCGCGGCCCGTGAGAAGTGTGAGGGGACGAGCAGCTCCTCTCTGCAGAAGCGTTTTAGAGCACCAGATGATAGTTACCAACAGAGTGAGCCCCGAGCTTAGGCGGCTTCACTGTGTGAGTGCAGCTACGCTGCTATTATTAGTGCTGGTATTTAATATTTGTTCAGCCATAACAAGTTAAATATTGGAACTACGTCCTCTCTAGTACTCCTCTCCCGACAGTTCCCGAGGGTGTCTCTGTGAAGGAACAAATGCCTCAATCCAAAACTGGGACCTTCAGAGCCTGCCTTCAGCTGCCTCTCCATCTGGAAGCACCAGCAGCCCTCTGCGAGATGCTTCCAGAGTTGCTTAAGCTTGTCGAGGCTCAGCAGCAAAGCTCCAGACTTGCCTGTGTGCCCTGTTGGGACTCGACGCTCCACCATGCCTGTTCTCGGTGGCCTGAGGCTTGCTGCCTGTTCCAAGGCACCCTTGCAGCAGGATCCCTGCTCCCCTGGCAGCGGCTCGGGATGCTGCGGAAGGCAGGCTGAATCTGGGCGAGGGAGGTTCAGCTCCCCCTGCCAAGTGAGCTTCAGCACGGTGGCAAAGCCATTGCTGGGCAGTGGCCTTGGGTTTTTTCACCCCCTCTGCAGTAGGTCTTGTGCTGTGGTTAGTTTGGTCATAAGTTGAAGCATACAGGTCCTGTTGGTGAAGAATTCTGAGGAGCCCAGAAGGTACTTGGATGTATATATGATCACTAAGATACCTGTAAACATAATTCTTTTCTTTCAGGTGTCTGTTGATAAGGGTGGTATCCTCTGTATGCTAGAGGCTTGTGGCAGTTCTTGAATGAAACAAATTTTTAGCTGGAGGTCATTTACTTCTGGGAAATTTTGTTTTACTTGTCTGGAATTCCCTTCTGCTTAACACTGGATACATTATTCAACCTCCTCTGTCATGATATGTTCTGTGATGTTTAAAGGTTGTTGCCTTCTTTCTGCTGCGGGCTGTGTTTCAGTGGTGGGTGAAGCAATGCTTCTAATAAGTAGTTTTGCATCATTTTGTCAGGTACTCTGAGATTGTTTTATGAAATACTACATAAGTGTCATTTATTATTATGAATGCCTCTTATGTTTTGGAATTTAACATATATAATATTTGCCATCCTGTCACCATCATCACATTCATTTTCATAGTTATAATCAAAGGTGGCAACAATGGCATTCAGATGCTTAATTATATTTCATGTAGGTGACCAGTGCTAACGTACTGAATTAGTGCATGGTGCAGCAGGAGCAAGTGTCACAGCTTCCCTCTGTGGTTGGGAGCCATCAGCTTGCTTCTCACACATAAAAATCAGTATATAGTGAAGCATATGGCACCAGTGAGTTCTGTGTTTATTAAAGGACTATGCCTCTGAACATTCTGTGAATTTTTTTCCTTATTTCACTTGATGTAGATCCAAAATATTTTTCCCATCTTTCAGGACTTGAAATACTGAACAAAATCATTTTTTAGTCAGATGAAACCAAGACATCTTAAGGTTCATGAAAACAGTGAGGCTTCTGCTTGTATCAGCCTGGCCACCTGTCTGGTACGAGGGAATTAGAGATCCATCTCTAATTCCATGTGTGGAAACCTGAGGTACAAGTCTCTGGTTTGATTTGGAACAGTTTTGAACTTTTACATTTTCTTCATTTCTGGAAAATTGGATTGCCAGCTGTATTGGAGGGGAAGGGGAGTATCCCATCCCTCTAGTTCTAAGAAGAAATTACATCTTCTCAACACTGGTAGGGTATTCAATGTCATTTTTCTGGTCACAAATTAAAAAGCTTCCTCAGAGTTTTCTAAGCAGTGGTCATGTCTTTGGTCTGACAGTAATATGTATGTTGGTAATAATCCAAGAAAAGCATTTTATCCTAACAATAGCTGGGATATGTTTCACAAGTACTTAACTACTCAGATAAAAAGGAAGCAAGAAGAAAGACCACCACCGTCATCTTTTAGATGACAGCTTTGAGAAATTCACATTTTTTTACTTGGATCTCAGAAATGTAGAATCGCTTTTCTCAAAGATATTCTGAAACCCTGCTGTTGTGTAGCCACAGCCACAGGGTTTTTCTTGAATTAACTTCTGTGGAGGAGGTAGGATCAAAGAATGGTGTGTTACCTGCTGAACTACTCCCTTTTCTTGCTCTTTTGGGATCTCATATCTTTCCTCAAAATGTAAAAGGAGAATTGTTTTATCCCACAGTTGCCTTTGCCCTATCCACAGTCACTACAGTGAGGGTTAGTGATCAAGTGAAAGGAGTGTACCTTTTTTTTTGCTGTGATTTGTGTACCTTTTGGCAGATGAATAATTTTCAGATGGGTCTGGAAATCTTCAACTGTTTTTAATGCTTGAACTCTGGTGTTCTGTAAGCTTTATTGCAGGACTTTGTTCTTGGTTGTTCACTTTAGACTGGGTAGCCAGGATTTTTTGAAAAACAGATAATAGTTTCCAGGACAAAAATACTGAGTTTGTATCTTCTTTCAGAAATTCTGTGATACAAAAAAGCAAGACACTGGCAGGGTTCTGTGTCCAGTTCTGGTTAAGATTGAAGATTCTGCAATACCTGGAGAAGAAATAGAAGGATATGTAGGAGACCTGACAATTTTGTCAGCTAGCATTCCACTGTTCTACCAAGATGGGGGTAAGAAATTAAAAGCAGGAGTTGTATAAGCAAGAGTTCATTGAGTCTGATCACTGACAAAGCACACAGACTGTAAAGTTTCTGAGGTAAAAGATACTGCTTGAGCTACACCCATCAGCTTTGAGCTCTCCCTTGACTCACATTAACTTTTCTTGTGTGGGCTCGTTTCTTTAGAGTGGACCTTGAGAAGGACATCCTGCTTCCATTTCCTGAGAGTCACAGAGAACAGTCACAGTCCAAAGGCTTTTCTCAGGGTATTTTTTCCCATTAGGTCTTGAGATTGGTTGCAAATTTTGTGACACAGTTCTTTGCAGTAGTGGGACATTGAATTTAGTTCTTTGCATCTAAGCTCATCACTCCCTAGTAAAGAAGGTGGTTTTCTGGAAGCCCCTGCTTTTTCCAGTTGCTGTAGTCTGTGATACTGAATGAGACTCTAAACCAAATCACCATGCTCTTTTCCAGCATGCATGGCTTTGCAGATCTTAGTGGATCACTGACTGCTGTGGTCTGTGGCAAAGCTGACATTGGGGTTCATTCATCTGAATTTTTCTAGATTGTAATGTTCAGTCTTGATCAAGAGGTAGTAATGCATATCAGTCATCCATTTCTTAGATTTGTGTGGTGCATTTCTGCATGTAAAGATCATGGAGGAGTTTGGTGTGTCTCTGTAGGACTGCACAAGATAGTGATAATGCTCCACCCAGCATGCTTACTGAAATCTTTAGGCTCATGTGAAAATATGTGTATGTGACCTCAAGTAGAGAGAAAACCTATATTGTTATTCTGTTTATTGTCATGAAAGTCAATGACAATAAACAGAATAACAATAAAGAGATGTGTTAAGATGTACACTTGTTTCAGATTTGAAATTCAGAGGAAATGAAGGCTGGATATGCATTCCTGAAAAGGAGACTTTTTTCCCTACATATTGTCCTCGAAAAAAAGAGAATATGTGCTTGTACCCCAGAACCCTCAAGAAGCAAATGTGAGTGTAAGTCTTAAGAATATGAATGTATGTATCAACATGCAGGACTTAGCCCATATTTGCATATAGCATAATGTGACTTCAGTTCTGATTTTTGGCCTAAAAACACTGTGTGTGCATGTAAAATATAATTAATGTAATGTTTGACCCTGGAGGAGAATTTTTATCTGACCTTTTATCAGGAGTAATTTTGGAAGCTGCCCAAAATGTAAAATCCCCTGAAGTTCTTCTAAAGAGATGTTAATGAAAAAACACTTAGGGGTATGCTGGTCTCAGATCTCTCTGAGGAAGAGAAACTTCAATGTGACTTTGCTCAGAAAAGCCTAGATTTTGAGACTGTTATCTGCACAGAAATAAGGTAAAATGGAAGTCTGACTATTCTGGTCACAACAACTAAACTTTAACCAAATTGGAAAAAAATTGTGCAAAGTTCTATATACGAGGTGACTTGGACTCTGCTTCTTGGGGCAAATCACACGTGCTTGCTTTGATCCCCGGGGTTTGTCCACCCTGCGAGATGGGTACGAGACACTGCGCTTGTCCTGGTGTGGCAGTTCATCTGTAAGGAAGCAATCTGATTGAGATATGCCTGGCTAGAGCCAGAACATGACCCTCAAACCATGCAAAGCTGGAAGGTCTGTCTGCCACGAGCTGAGCCACAGAGCGAAGGTGCTGTAAGAATTTTCTCTTTCCTTTCAGGTGAACATTTAAAAGCTTTGCTTCTCTCTTACCCAGCTCCTTATCTGAGTGTACTTTTTGGAGGTTCTGAGGGCAGGACCTTTCCCATGTGTGTACTAGTGTTTATATTTCTCTTAAAATTTAAGTGACTGCTTTTAGATTGTAGAATATTGACAGTGCTGCTCAAGCAATGTAGCTGCTGTGGAGTGTGTGTACCTGCATATTTTGCTGGGACTTCTCTTTATCATAGCTGGGTTATATAAAACCTGTCTAAAGCTCTCCTAATTCTTTTTCATAGCACATACTGTCACCTTATATAAAGTCTTACTTTTAGTATTCTCACTTCTGTAGTGTAAAGGTTTTTTGGTTGCTCAAACCATATATAGAAAATATAGTGAAAAGCAATATTTAGCATTTCTTTTGGCTTGACTTCATAAGGAAATATGTTTTTGAGTGGTTTGGGGACCAGAGGTAGGTCACTGAAGGCCACAACATTAACCCACTATTCTGAGTATTTCTAGAATAGTGTGTTTCATTAAAAAATGGGGTAAAGTGGAGTAGATGATGCTTTTTAAATAATTCTCCCAAGAATTCTCTAGGCTTTGAGTCTCTTGGCCAATTTCTGCCCAGTCAAGTGCTTACACATTCAAAATGGTGAAGTTTGTGTGCATGCTGCATGAAGATACAGCCACGCAATGATGGGAAACAAAGGGTGGTCCACAAAGGGAGCAGCTGCAGCATATACTCCTGTGGGATTAGGCAGGAGTTGTGTGGGAGAGGCACCATAAGTGTTCCCTCCCTCTCTCATAAGAGCTTTGTTCAAGGCATGAAAAGTCTCCAGTGTGACATCATTCCTTAGGACACAAAGCCTTGAGTTAGCTTGAAGTTCAGCAAATGATGGTACTCTCATAGCTCCATTTTGGGAGAGGAAATAGACCAATACCATTCTGACCAGTGTCAATTCTGAAAACAGAGAAGAACATTTATGACCTTTAATAAAAATAATCTGTTACTTTCAGAGCAACATACTTTCCATTTCTACAAAAGAGGCCCAAGTTTGCCCAGAAACCTCAATTTTTTCACTCTTCCACTCATTTTCAAATTCTTTTTCTTGGGCAGAATAATCCAAAAGCAATATAAGACATGTTGTTATCTCATGTAACACAAACTAGTGATGGTGTGAGAAAGCCTGTGTGCAGTGGACTACAGTGTCATAGGTCTTGGACTCTTTTTGCGCTGACTGGTGCACGGGGAATTGCTGGACTAAATGACAGGTGAGTCTGCATCTGTCCTGGAGCAAGTGCAAGTTCTGTCCTCCTGCTGCACTCAGCCACCCAGCTGTGGCAGGCTCAGCTCCACAGCCCCTGTAGCTGTGCTTTCCTGACAGCATGGATGAGCAAAAAAGCCATGCTTACTGAAATCCGTGTCCAAGGAAATGCTGGTTTTCAGGCGTGTTTGCACTGTAATTAGCACTTGTGAATATATTTTTGAAGAAGGTGGAATAGATGGGGAGAGGTTAGAAAGCTTGCTTGTCTGGTGGGGAAGAGGAAGAACTGTGCAGGCAGTATTGAATTCCTTCCTTTCTGTAAACCTCTACAGGATTGGCAGAAACATGAGGGAAGAGAAAAATAAGTTATTTTTTTAAATTCTTCCTGACATAGCCTACATGTTCTCTTACCCTCTGCCTCTCTTTGTCTGGCTTTTTCCCTTGTCACATAATGTTTACATGTGGGGAATGGTGAGATAACACAGCAATAGACTAACTAATAGTAATTTCTTACAAATGTGTCACATATTTCTAATTAGTGGGTTTACCATGCTCTGTAAGGGGTGCTCAAACTAGAACTGAATACTCAAAACATTTCCTCCATCTGTAAGTATATAGTGAGCCTGTGCTAAATCACAGGCTGTGTGGTTGTAAAAGAAAGACCCACTTAAAATGCTCTTGATGCAGCCAGGGCAGCCCTTGTTTCTAAATGGCAGCTGTGTTTAACTTTTTCTGGGTACAGTTAATACCCGTTGAGCCTTTTTTTTTTTTATTTTTTTTTTTAGCTTTTTTGGGTAACTTTTATGTCATAGCAATCTGGATTTAATGTTGCTCTAATCTCACATTGTAATGTAATGACAGTGAAATGATTCTCACACCGGTCTACAGAGACTCTGTGCTAATGCCATTAAAATGTGCTTACCGAATCAAAACAAATGCAGAATTAGCATATGGAAACTGCGTTTATGTGATTATAATGTTTCAGCAATATGAGATTACTGTAGGAAGCAACTAATCCAAACCTAGGGGGACTTCCCATTACAAGGCCATTAAAATGACACAATGACTGAAGCGCATGTTTCAGATGGGAAAAGCGGAAACATAAATCTTGTCATCAGTATTCAGGCAAAACATCTATTGAACTCAGTGGGGTTTTTACCAGAGTCAGGAATGCAGCACCATGACCTTTTTAGTAGCAAGTCTCTTTTCTCTTAACAATACCTGTAGGAAAAATATTTACTTCACCAGGATTTGATAGTTGGCTAATGGTGAGAGTTGTATTTTATGCACCATACAGTTGGTGGTTATAAAAATTTGTCCAGAGTTTATTACAAAAATGATAAGGTAGTGTTTCACGGCTTTTGTGAAATAATACAAGTTTTGGTTACATCTTAAAGCAATTTTCTCATTTTTAGTCTGAATTTGTAATTTTCAGGAAATATCATTTATCTCTCTCTTTTTAGAACACCCAGAGCTGAGAAGTTTTGGTCTGTACAGGAGCTCCTTGGCTATACCACCACGTAAATTAGTGATTTTCAGAACCAAAATAGCTGTTATTGCCAGATATGAACCTACCTATTGATCTTCTGTGATAGGAATCAGCATGTTTTCCCATCCCCTCAGACTGGGTTAAGATTAAAGAAATATAATTCGCATATCCTGTGTAAAGCCATTTGAAATATATTTGTCTTGTCCTGGATTGTTTCTTGGCTTGGTCCTTAGTCCATGGAAGGAGGATAACATTACAGAAAGTGACTTGTCCTGTCCTATTACAGGCATTCAAAATAAGCTGGATGAATTGCCTATAGATATGTCCTTCCATCCTCAGATGATTGTTTTGTAGTAGACATGCATCATTTAAATGGCTAAATGAGGTGATATGAATGTAGTCCTTGGTGTATAAAAGAAGAAACTTCTACAAGAGAAAGTTCCCTGTAAAACATGGCATGCAAGCAATGAGTAAACCACACAAACAGAGATTCCCTGTAGTATCATATACCTGCTTAAATTAAGTAGGAATCCTGATTCCTTTTAAAAGCTATTTGCACCTAAAATCTGTTTTAAAAACGCATAATTCTGATTCCATCAAGTGAAGCTTACTAGGAATAATGTATCATAGCATAACCAGGGCAGGCTCTTTATGTGAATGACAGTAGGGAAGATATCAGAACAGTGGTTTCAAAAATAATTTCAGTCACAGGTTGTTGACTATTTTTTATAGTTCTTTTATTAAGAGTGGTGGGTTTCTAAAACTGTGTCAGTTAACAGGAACAGGCATTAATATTAATACATTTTTCATGAAGATAAAATTAAGCCTATGTTAAATGCTGTTTGTGTCAGTTTCCATTTTTGTGATGCTCTTATATTTATTTGTGTCAGTTTCCATTTTTTGTGATGCTTCTTATATTTATAAAAATTCTTGGCCTCAATCAAAAGGTTCTGTAAATTCTGTATGTGAGCTGTAATCTGAAATCTAGAGTTTAAAAATCAACAGGTTGGTGTCTGCTACAAGAGAAATCTGGCATGAGAACTGATAATTGATTTGTGTCAAGCTTTATCAAAAGAAATTAAATACTTGTGTATTTAATTGTATATAAGTTTGGTTTGCTAACTTAATAAATGGATTGTAAAATTGTCCGTGAACATGGGGAAAGAAGTGTGAATCTAATGCAGAGGGTAGTTATTACTCAGTGCTGTCAGGGTTTTACAGAATGCCAGAGTGTAGATATTTAACATTAAAAGGCGGGGGGGGGGGCGGGCAAAATAATAAAGCAAAGGTAATGCTTAGAATTATGTCAGTTGCTTTGTTGTGCATGTAAGAATGACTCAGATAATTGAACTTTCTCCAAAATAGTGGGTTGCTCTATACAGAACTCCAGCCTTCTTCAAGGATGAAATTAATGACTGTTTAATTGAATTGCAGCTAGGAGCAGTTTCTGACTAAGACAGGTATTTTGCTTTTAATTATTTGCTCAAGAATAATATTTTCTGAAATCATACACTTCTTAATCTGTTTGGAAGAAAAATAAATCATTCTATTAATCAGCCAGCAGTCTGTTCTATGAGAGTAATTTCTTCTACCATCTCAAATAAGTTGACGTGCTAGTCCAGGAAAAAAATTCCTAAAAGAACAGTTCTTACTAATCTGCTTTTACACAAGGCAAGTAAATAGTCTGTCAGTCATTTCTCTTTTTTATGGATGGCCAACTCTTCATATTACAATGAGCACAGCACTGTAGACTTCACTGGGCAGGCAATAGCTGCCTTTTCCAGGGGCTGGGTCACTTTTGCGCATTGGTGCTCTGACAGTGACTGCTTCTCATGAGATCAAAGTCTCCCCAAAGAGATCTTGATGTTCCTGTGCCCTTTGATATGTAGAGTTCAGTGCCCTTCAGATTTCAGTTTTTCTGTCATCCTGGTAGATTAACTTTAGCAGTTAAAAGGAAAATGTCCTCTGAGGGCTTTACCAGTTACAAACCCATGTTTATAACATTATTCACTAAAAGGGAGGCAGAAATGGGAAAGACCTCTCTCTTTAATCAATAATGCATGCTCTAGTTAGTCCTTTCCTCTGGACATGATTAAACATGTATTTTGTTTCATAACTCATGATTTTGGTTGACTAGGGATTTTAACTATATATCCGCAAGCCTTTGTGACTTGCATCTGGAAGATCTAACATGAGCTGGTTAGTCAGGACTACCTCCCCTCCCAAAGGGGAAAAAAACCAAAATCCCAATGGGGAGAGCTGCAGTAAATTCTAACCTGCAGTGAGTTAGGCCAAATTGGCAGAGCGCTTTTGACATGATCCAGACTGCAGCCTCAGTGTTTGTCACTGCTCGTTTGAAATTTTGAGAAGTAACATTTTTTCATTGATATTAAAGATTAATTTAAAAGTGTCTGAGATGCTGAGCCACATATAAATTGTTAGATTAAGGTTTGCTCTTAACTGGCAAAATATTTGCCCACTAAAGCACTTTGTCTCCACTGCTGTTTGTGGGCCGTAGTGTATCCTTGGCGGCCGTTATCAGCCTTAGAGGAGTGGTCCTGGGCTGTTCCAGACCTCCACAGCACAGCTGGTAGGAGAACCTGAGCCCTGCTGAAGCCAGAGGAGCAAATTATCACCCCCACCCCTCTCAAGCCAGAGGAGCAGATTCAGATTATCACCCCCACCCATGCATTCCACATAGAGAACAGCAGGCAAGGTGCCCAAACACAGACACCTTCCTTAGCACGTGAGAGGGATACTGAGTCTTGGAGGCCAGAAAAAAATATACTGAACATACCAGTGAGGAATATTCAGCCTTGGTGCCAAGTGTGTTCATCTGGTGGCTGACAAAATTTGACAGCTGCTGAAGAGCAAAGAATCCTAATTGAACATACAGTGGTTTTATTAAATAGGAAACATTTATCTTAATGTGATACTGACTGCAGCACAATAAATGATGACAGTTTCCATGTACTGAAACTGTGGTGTGTTTATGTTGCTGGAGTACTGATACAAACACAGTTAGGTAAAATAAATGCCTTGTTTTTCATATTGACCACCCTGCTACAAACAGCTTTTGGAAAGATCCCAGCAAACACACCCAGAGTGTAGTTACATGGGCAAGAGGGAGGAGGGACTTCAGAAATTGCCTGAGAAAACACTGCTCCTTCTGACATGTTTGTTTCCTTTCTTTTTTCCCAGACTCCTTTAGGATCTGATTTTTTTTTCCCTTTGTTAAAGAAAAATGCCTTCCTTGAGTGGAAAAGTGCAGACTGTCTTGGGCCCTGTGGAGCCAGACTGTCTTGGCTACACGTTGACTCATGAACACTTGACTATGAACTACAGCTGCTGCTTTTGTCCACCATCTCCAGGCCAAGAGCCTTTGTCTAATGGGCCCATTGAGCTGAAGAACTTGTTCTGGATTAAGCAAAATCCCTACAGCCATAAAGAAAACCTTCTTTTGTATCAGGAGACAGATGCTGTGAGGGAGGAGCTGCTGCATTTTAAAGCAGCAGGTGGTGGGACGATTGTGGAAAACACAACTACAGGAATTGGCCGGGATATGAGTACTTTAAAGAAACTTTCTGAAGAAACTGGAGTTCATATTATTGCTGGTGCTGGGTTTTATGTGGATTCCACTCATTCTTCTCAAACATAGGCCATGACAGTGGAGCAGGTAAGTCTTAACCATTGCTTCAGTGCCTCTGTCCTGTGAATTATCCCTGGAGAGAAATTCCAGTAAAATAGATGGAATACAGAGGTGCTCAGCATGGAAAATGGGAACAGCATTACTGCTTGTGGGTAATATCTGGAGCAACACTACTTTCATGTGCTTGGTTTATCTGTCAGAATTTCCAGTTCTTAAGCTCCATTTTCTTTGAGGGATTTGTTATAATGCAACAGTTAAAGGAAAATACAGTAGTTCATGTGTGGACATTTGGTACACCACAAACTATCTTGAGTTTTTTACTATTTTTTAAGGAAGGAGTTTATCCTTGCTACCTCTTCTGTCACTTTTTATGGCTAATTGCTTCCCATTGAGTTTACCCAGCATTCTTATTAAAAGCACAAATAATTGTTATATTTATAAGGTAGTTGTAAATCACTGCTCTGCTCAGGCTGTGTGTTATAGCTCTCTTCTCTATCATTTGTCCAGGCTTTTCAGGGCATAGTCTACATCAGCATGTTTGTACAGTGACTAAGACAATGTGTTAATAATAGCTGAGGTCCCCAGATGTTCCTGTAATAATAAATATTCATCTTTTAATAAGAAAATGTGATGAGGAGAAGAGGGAATGGAACTCTCCAAGGTAGGAGTCTGTGAATGTGTATGAATAGAGATGACAATTTTTTCTAAAAATCCGTCACAGTTTACAAATTAGTCAAATTAAATTTAAAAATCAGTGGTCAAAACTTGAGCAGTTCTGCCAACAAAACTGTACCCAAGCTGGCCCAAACTGTACTCAAGAGTACTGCTTTTCCTAAATGTTCTTCCATGGCTTGAAATATAAATAGATACAAAAAGCATAGACACAAATAGATTTCTCAAGGCAAAGGTTTCCCTTCTGTGTTTGATGGACTGATGGAGACCCACAGATTTCTTGTACTCTGCACTTAGAAGGTAGGCTGTCATCAGTTCCATGTTGTGCTCTCAGTTCTGAATGTATGCTTAAGATATATGGCCTATTCTAGGAAAAAAAAAAAAAAGTTTTTATAACCAAGTAGTTTTATTAAGAGATTCTGATGGGTTTTGTCTATGCATACTCTAAAGCAGGCTAATTTTGATCCTGTAAATTTGTCAAATGAGCTTTGTTTTGTAGTTCTGAAATAAGCAGATCTGTTGTTTTATATTGGTATTCCCATTAGCAGGTTTTGCCTTAAACTTGTCTCTTCAGGATGCTTGCCAGAGTTTCTCTCTTCCCTATATGTATGACAAGGTTTCCTTATTCTCTGATCTCTTGTTTTGCAAAAATTACATTGAATTGTGTCTGAAGGCAATTCAGGATTGCAAAGCAAAGGTTTTGGAATAAACTATCCTGTTTTTTTTTTGTTTTTTTTTCAAGAAAACTTAATGTCTGCCTAAGTCAGAGTTCAAATTACATGTAGACCAGCTTTCTTGGCAAACCTGGAAAAATGTGTGACTGGATACTGTTAAATTGATTTGCTTCTGTGTTTATTTTGGTCTTAGTGAATGGCTAGCATAACCTTAGTTGACAGAAAACAGATTTTAACTGCAGTGCTTTCACACACCCAGCTGTTAATTTGATAAGTTCAGAAAGACCTTGGGAGCATAACTAGCCCAGCTTCTATAGGCCAAATTTGATGCTATTTATTGCAAATAGTAATTAATAACCAAAAATCTCATTTTCCTGTTCTCTAGCTGACAGAGATTATTGTTGATGAGGTACTCAAAGGAGCAGATGGGACTATTATCAAGTGTGGTGTGGTGGGAGAAATAGGTTGCTCCTGGCCTTTGACTCCCAGTGAACACAGAGTGCTTCAGGCAACAGCAGAGGCTCAGTCTCAGCTTGGGTGCCCTGTTATCATCCATCCTGGCAGGAACAGCGACTCCCCTTTCCAGATTATCCGCATTCTGCAGGAAGCTGGGGCTGATGCTTCAAAGACAGTCATGTCTCACCTCGACAGGTAAGGAGACTGTTCTGCTGTGCTTCCTGCAGTGTTACCACACTCACTGGGGTTTTGCAGAACTGCACTGGGAAAAATTCACATAGAGTGTTACCCTCAAGTTAATTGACTCAAAAATAAATGCTTATATAGAGCTTGATCTGCCTCCAGCACTACAGTCAGGATCAGGTTTTAGATTCACATTGATAAGAGATTTTGGTATTTTAAATGCTGTCTTTGAAAGCCTGGCAGAGGAATTAGGAATAATTGTAGCCACATTTTAAAAATAGGAATTTCATTAATATGTATCCCTGCACAAATCCCTGTATTTACAAAGCATTGGACACTGAACAGCTCTCACTAAATTGGGTTGGAAGTTGCTAGGTTTACAGTGTTTTTGAAAGCTGGGTCACTCTTAATGGCCTTGCCAAAATCTCACAGAAGCTAATGGAGATTTCCTTAATTTGGCTGGAGTCTCAATCAAAGCAAAAGGCAGATTTTTAATGTTCTACTACCAGACAGAGGAAGTACTGCTTAAAAAGAAAATGCTTGGGTTGGGTTTTGGATAGTCCATAGCATAGACCAGATAGTTAACTTTTAGTTTCCTCGAGAACAAAAGCCAGGAGCTCCACATGAGGCACGGAGAGAAATTGGGATGCTTTTCTGTCTCCAGTTTAGAAATATAGCCTCTATTACCAAATCACTTTTGTATGACCTTGTCTTGCTCATGGTGAGTTGGAGTATGTCCAAGCATTGATTAGTTTGGCCAGTTGCTGAATAATGGAGACTGTCTGTGGTCATATGATTCTCAGCAATTGGATTGTTTGCCCTCAGTGTGAATGTAATACAGGCAACAGCACTGTGCTCCAAATTTCTCATGGTTTCAGGCTATAAGAGCTTGCAAATTGAGCTACAGGTGTTTGTTATTCACACAGAGCTCCTTGTTCTACTTGACGATTTTAGGAGCATAAAATTCATGCCATGATATTATATTTGAATATTTATAAATTACTTCCTTTTCATATTTACCTATGTTCCACTGTATCTATAGCTGTACTTTTTACTCCTTTTTGAGAACAAACTGGTTACCTAAATCTTTCTATGAAAGAGGACTAAGAGGACTAAGCAAGATGCAGGTATCAGTACTTACATACCCATTTTGATACAACTTAAACATACGATTATCGCTTTTTGCTTCTTATACGCTGTTGTAAATTGTTGAATTAAATAATTAATTGATGGAAATTAAGCAATATAAGTAGGAAAACAGAGGTGCAGTTTCAATAACAGCCACTGATGCACAATATGACATTTCCTTTTATCTTTTTCTATCATTACTTTCACACATTCAGGTTGGCACTTGCTATAACATAAACTGCTGTGAAGTTTGGCTTTGCAATGTGCATTTAACATTTTAAGTCTCCTCCAGTAAGAAAAATCCATGTGGGAGCATCCCAATCCCTTAAATGTGAGATAAATTTGTACATAGCTCCATATTTCATGTCTGCATTTCACATAGACAGAATGGTAGTTTTCCAGTGGATGTACAATTAAATGATAAAATAAAATGCTAGCTACCATGTCTTGCAATTTAGCACCTTAAAAAAAGGTAGCAGTTCCACATAGTGGAACTACAGTGTGCTAAAAGTCTGGAAGCAAAAGCTATTAAGCCTCTGCTTTAGCCATTTGTTAGGGGTTGAGGTTATAAAGGAGATCAACATCTTGACTCAACTCACTGAGTAATTTCTGTTAGAAGTCTCACAACAACTGTTACAAAGTCAGGGCAACATAACAGTTTGGTGTCTGTCCCCACAGTATTTATGGCTGAGGTCCAAATTACAGGGTGCTTCACCATGTCCCACCTCCTTTTCCATGAGCTCAGAGCTGTTCAGGGACAGTGTTGCCCAAACACCCAATTCCAGCTCAGGGATCCCTAATTTGAACTGGGAACTGCTGCTGTTGCTACGTCCTTGTGGCTCACTGTGGGACCCAGTGGCTGAGGAAACAAAGTTCTCTGGCTCTTCATTGGGATAGAGCACCCAAAAGCATGACACTAACAACAGTTTTCAAAAGAAACTGTTCTTGCTGTGATTTTGAAATAGATTGTTGGGTGCTTTTGCCACCTGCACAGAATTGAAGACTCTTGGCGATTGTCTCCCTGTGAACTGAGCTGGGCTGGATTTAAAATAATCTGTTCTTTTGCTCTGCACTTTGAAAACTCATTTGGTGATAAATGTTCAGTCTCTGTAAACTGTAACATTTATTTTAAAATAACATTTTTTATTAATTACAGTTGGCAAGTCTTACACTCCTGCTGATGGCAGGCTTGTTTGAACATGGATTTTCTCTCTCTCAACCCATCTGTTCCTCCTACTTGATCTGTAGTTAAGTCATAATATTGAAATTATGACATCAGTCATTTCCATAGCAACAGACTGTGATGTAATTGTATCAGATAAAACTGCTTTGTGACATCAATATCTGCAATAATAAAAAAATGCCCCAACAACCTACTGCCCTTTTGGTTAACTGTGCTGCTCTTGGGAAATGTGGTTTCTTCTTAAAAAGAAAATAAATTGTGTAGCAGCTATAAAGATAAAATTGTATCACTTGAGTGTTTTTGTTTTTCTTTGAACAGCTTATACACTTGGTAAAAATGGTTCAAAGAAGACTCAAAATATTCCAGAGAACTCTTATTTCTGTTGCTGTTCTTTTCCAAATGAGTGAGAGGTGCTAGAAGCTTTGTTCCTTCACTTTTCAAATCTGTTGCAAAGCCAATGTCCCAGATACTCACAGTGCCATTATGTATTTTGGTGAGAGATTTTCCTTAAGGCATCCTGGCCAGATCCCAGTGCAAACAATGATGTATTGCTATGTTCTAATGGCAATCTAGAAACATCACTGTACAGAATAGAAACTAAAGACAAAGTTGTATATTGCTGGTGTGTGATGGATGAAACAAGCCCTGGGTGAAGCTGTCTCCTGTAACTCTTTCGGGAAAGTAAATCTGTCTTGTGTGGATAATCCATTGTTTTAGGTTTTTTTAATATCACTATGAATTAACCTCCTCCTTAAATGTCCTTCCTTGTTAGGTTGTCTGTTGAGAGGGTTAATGATACCAAAAGTAAGTAACTTTCCTCTTTCCATTTAAAGATTATTGTAGAGGCTTTCATTATTTCATGGGGAAAGAGTTGGTTTTGTTTTGGTTTTCTAATGCATGGAATCCCAAATGAATGTAAGAAGGACAATACCGTGTATCATCTTAAGTTGCATGTGTCAAACAGGAGTCCTGTTTTTCAAATGGGTGAATTATATTGTAGATTATTTGATTTTTTCTTTGCAAGTAGGAGATCACTAAGTACCTGTCCTCATACCATAAGATGTTTTATTCCTGTTACAGTGCTGACTCTGTGTTATATGTGTTCTGCAGGACCATATTTGACAAAAAGAAACTTCTCGAATTTGCTAAGCTTGGATGTTACTTAGAGTATGACCTGTTTGGTACAGAGCTCCTTCATTACCAGTTCCATCCGGATATTGACATGCCAAATGACAATGAAAGGATTGCAAGGTATCTGCTCCCATGCAGCTTTAGCTATAGCACAGCCATTGATAAAAAAATAATATTGATTAAAAAATACTTGTTTTAAGACCATCACAGAGTGATTCTGCTTGTTGTTCAAAACTGTCTTCTATCATGCTGAAATAATGCCATTTTCCCCTGCTGCTGTCACACAGTTAGAGCAGCATGTATCATTTCTTCTTTCTGAGAGGAAGAGGCAGAATCATAGTGTTCTAGGAAGTTACTTGAGAAGAAGATTAAGAGCTTTTTAAACTTCATTCTCTGTCCTAATTCCATGCTGATCTGGTCAAATTGATACAGTCTCTAAAAAGGAAAAGGCTGACAATATTGCATTTATGTTGGATTAAGTACTTCTGTTTGGAACATAGTATTGGAAACTTAGTGCTGCTACTAAACATCATCTGAGCCTGTTTTATATCCTCACTAGTTTGCTAACCCAGCAAAAGTCATTGGTATTTTTGGATGGATTTGTACTTCCATCCTGGAAAACTGCCTTTTTTCTTCCAAGCACTTTATCACCTTTCCTCCCGCTGTCCTTTTGCCCTTTCTCTGTTTTGAAGGATGTGATTCCTGTCTCTTCAGAGCTCCCATTCTCTTCACACTCACTCACAATGTGAAAATATTGGTCCCACTGGCAGGATACCTCTTCCCTGCTTCTCATCAGCACCTGCAGTCTCAGCTCAGCTGCACGGCCAATCTGTTGTGCTGTGCTAACACAAAGTTTTGCCAAGAAGATACATTCTGTACAGAAACTGTCTGAGAGAAGGTAGGATCAGCTGGGAATGGACACCTCACTCCTTCCACTCCATCTGGAGGTGTGATGCTGCCATGCTGTTTGTCCACAGTGTTTGTGGGCAGTGAAGTGGCAGGTGTCTGAGGGGTGGATTGCCATCCTGCCTGTGTCTTTTTACCTTGCAGAGTCACAAACAGTTCTTTCACTCTCCTTGATGAAAAAAATTTTATGATTGCTGATTACTAATGAAGTAACTTCTGACTTTCCCTTACGTCTCAGACATAGTTTCCCTCCCCCTCATTTTCAGATTAATCTTTAAACTAATCTGTTTTCAAACTGTTCTCTCCTAAGAAGGTGCTGTGGCTTTTCTTCCACCTTCCCAAGCTTTTGCTGCTGCTTTTCACACTAGAAATGGTTTCTCTCTTAACAATGCTCTCAGTCTTGCACTCAGTATTTTAAACTGTTGCAAGGAATCCACAGTTTTCCCATTTAGAATGAGTAAAGCTGCTTCCTCTGCTGTGCCTCCTGCCCTCTCCTGTACCATGGAAAGTCAGCATCTAGAGAAGAACTGGGGAATATTTAGAGAGGACTGGACTAAACCTTGGTTAACAAGTGCATGTTCAACTGTGGCAGAGTTTTCATTCCATTCATGATGCTTGCTCAGCCACCATTATCTCTCCTGAAACTCTAGTGTCTGAGTATTTCTTGCAGCAGGCTGTTCAAAGGAAGAAAAGATGACAGGTTTGTCTTCTCATTGCACAGTGTGAGTGTATATATTTGAGTTATATCAGTGTACCCACAGTGGACTAAGGATGGCTGGGGCAATCTCCTTAGGGTTTTCTTTGTGAAACAGCACCACAGAAGTAGGAACCAGATTGACCTCTAAATGAAAATACTGAATATAAAATACTTGTTCACATCTTTTTTGTTTAAAGCACAAACTTCTGTAGTCATAACATACCTACTTAACCCAGTTTAGCTGTCTGTGTACTTCAGCAGTTTGGCTGCAGTTTGCTGCCAATGCAAGCAAAACACTGACTTCTGTTCTGGGGCAGGTTGGAGTCAGAAGGTACTAACTAAATATAGAGTAATGAGCAAAAAGGAGCAATGGATACAGAATGGAAAGAATCATATGCCTCCCCAACCAATGAAATGAGTCCAGTATTAAAGGAGGTGATTCTAATAATATCTTTGGTCAGCAAAAACTGAGTCCCTCCAGTGCCATTACTTTTATTTTCTGTCTGGTTTGTGGTCTCTCTGTATTTCAGGCTGGAGGAGATTCTTGTGATGTCATTAAACTATGGTTTTTGTAGTGTTGTGCACTGTATGGCACAATGTATGGTGGGTTTTTGGAAAACAATAACATTTTACCAAATTCTATCCTATTTGCCTTCTTTCTGCTGCCCACGCTCATTAGGTGCTGCTACATGTATGTCCTTGTAACTACCTGTAATAAAAAAATGTCAGTAAGGGCTTTCAGATACAGTGTGGGTACTTGTAAGGCTAGTTTTTGTTGTCATGCTGATCAGAGCATGAAAAACATTGCAGAGTGCTGGCAACTGGTGGAATTGGAGGCCTTCATGAGGAATGAGCACTTTCCAGGGCTGGTTTGTCAGTCCCTGCCACTTCAGTGCTGTAATCCTCTGCCAAACTAAACAGAAGCTTACTGAGAAACTTGACAGTCATGCAATACAGGAGTGTAGACATCCACATAACACAAATGCTAAAAAAATGAGCTGATCAAGGGAGTAAGGCTACCTGAATGAAACATGAAGCAGAAGGACTTGCAGTAGTTCTGCTACAAGAGCGTGACCAGAAGGATTACTTCTTTTTCCAAGCTGACTTGTCATTTTGCCAAGGCTGTTTAGCTGCACTGCCATATTAATTAATGCCCCTTATTTCCTGGCATGTGCTGTGTCATGCCAGTCTTCTTTGTCTTCTTTAATGAACATCTTTGCAATGTGTTTTGATGGTAACTGTCTATATGGAGTGTGATACTGACAACTTCAACTTTTTATTAACCTGCTTTGCTAAATGGGATTCAACCAAAGATCCTAAAGTATTTATGTAATTGAGCCAGGCTCTAAAGGCCTGTCACACACAGAGTCTGGTCATCAGCAAATGTAATGGGAACAGCCTTGTGACAGCAGCAAAAAGTAACCAGCTGAGAAGGAATTTATGTAGGAAATTATTATTTACTCATTTATATAAAACCTGTGTCCCGTGTGTGGTGATGCTGAAGTTCTTGAATTCCTCTGTGGAATTTATGGGTCTGGAAATGCAAAGTCATGTGCCAAAAGCAAAGTTTTACTTCTCCATTTTAATATAAGTGGTGTTGTATTTTCAGAAGTGGGATATTTTTCGTGCAATAAAAAATGTATTTTATTTTCAGGTAAATGTAAGGAGTATATCCTCTGAGCACCTAAGTATTTTGTGTTATAATACAGTCCAGAAGTAGAGTAATGTAAGAAATGTAAATGCTGTTACAGTGAGAACTCTCACTGACAGGGATGCTTCCGACTTTTGCAGGATCCGTACGCTGATTGATGAAGGCTATGAAGACAGAATTCTGATGGCTCATGATGTGCACACCAAGAACAGGTTGATGAAATATGGAGGTCATGGATATTCACATATCCTAAAAAATATAGTTCCCAAAATGCTAATTAGAGGCATATCCCAAGATAAAATTGATAAAATACTCCTAGCAAATCCAAAGCGGTGGTTGACTTTTAAGTAGGAACAATGAATAAATATGCCTGATTTATAAGGAAGCCTAATAAAATTCAGATTTCAGTAGAGCAGTCATTTTAAAAAAATTCTGAGAAACTAAAAATTAAGTAGATGCAAACAAACTAATTGTAACTTTTCTTTTTAATTAGAGCATCAAAATTGTGTGCTGTCTCTACATTTTCTCCCTTCTAAAAGTTTGCTCATGAATGATTTACTGAATATGAGCCTACCTACAGAATCTTTTGTATTGAAATTCTAAAATAATTGTTTCAAAAGCATAATCTAATACTGTTACTGAATGTTACCTACAAACTACTTCTGAAGATGTGTCACATGGAAGGAAATTTCCTTGGAAGGAATTTATGGATTTCAGTTAAATTTCCTGACTTCAGGGGCTGATTTTAATCCTTGTAATACTGTCAATCTTCTCATTATCCTCATATTCTTTGAATAATACTTGATTGAAAGGTCTGGAAGTTTTAATTAGCTTCCATTGACAAGAGAAGGCAAGAGGAATCTCAAATCAAAAAAAAAAAGGTTTCTTTCTAGTTTAACAATTTACTTAGTTATAACTGAAAATGTAAAAAATACATGGAAAAATATATTTTTGAATAAAGCATTTTGATCACCTCTTAAACTATGTGCAGTATTATTACAGATGTCTTTCTCTAATTGCATTAATTTTTTCTCATGAACTTGGAGTCTCACAGCATTCATGTAAAACTTGACACATACCAGCTTCTTTTTGTAAGGATGCAACACCAGCACTCAAAATATATTACATAATACAGTTTTAATGAGTTGTATTAGTTATAACAAAGGTTGTGATATAAGTCTTTACAAATCAGTATATCAAGATATGATGAAAAAGGAAGAAATGTTTGCCTTACATGTGGTTTTCACATAAAGTGTGTTCTTTGCTCTTGTCTAACTTTAACCAGGGCAGATGATTTATCCAAAAGATGGTGTTTTCCAATAGCAGTGGTAGCCTGATTTCAGAAGCTTCTTCAAATTTGACCATGTATGTCTTGTAGTATTGAGCTTTACCAATACACACCGTGGTAAATGCACATTGCTGGTTGTGAAAGATCTCTAGCTCTAGGTGCAGGAGTGCTGGGCACTACACAGGGAATCTCTAGCTACACTGCTGTGGGAGTGCACTGGCCAGCAACAGCAACAGTGGAGCGAGCAGACAAGTCAGGTACACATCTGGTACTAAAATATTTGCCTCATAGAAATTAAACAGGAGTAACCACTACAATGTACAGATATGAGCTGGCCCTTTGTCATAAGGTAGAAGCATTACCCATCTGGTGAGATAATACACAAGCAGCTGGCAGCACCATGTCCCCTTGTAAACCCTGGATAAGTTTGCCTGGCGATCCTCTCAGCCAGCCTGGGCTCACTCGGCATTTGTTTTGAATTGAACGACTCAAAACAAGGAGTAACACGTTCTGTTTGAGAAAAGGTTCACTCATTCCAACGAGATTTTTAGGGCAATGTGTAAAATCTCTATCAGACTTTTGCTGAGTAGCCAGCACTGGAGAGCTTTTTTTTTCAGAGTGGCAGACACTTGAAATTTTAGTGCAGATAAATCTAAGTTTGTACCCTTATTACATTAGACAAGGTTGCTTGTGACAGAGTATATGAAATAGCAATGCTAGGGGTAGCCTCTGTTACTCTTTAATGATTTACAGAGATGTTACCTTGATTTTGCCAAAAGGTTAAAAGTAAGTAACAAACTGTGCTAAAATAATTTAATAGTCTCGCTGAAATTTAGCTTTAGAATGAAATCTGAAAGTTTTAACCTAAGAGTAATAGCCTCCCAAAACCAAAGCAAATAATAAATCCATTTTCTGAATAAAAAAAATCTGTGGACATTACTGCTATGATTGATTTTAAAGCACTTTTATAACTATGTATCTCTGTTTAGTTTATTCTCCAAGCCATTAATCCTCTATATGGATTAAGCTTCTTTGAGACTTTATATATCTATATCTATATCTATATGAATGAGAAAAATAGGTTTTAATACACACTTTTTTTGCATGTAAATATCTGCTTCTTTCTTTGCATATGTGTTATCATTTTTGGTAATATGCTTCTCTGTGTCCATCTCGTAGGCACGCCTTATCACAAACTGGTACTAGCTTCCATGGAAAAGGTCTGTGTGACAGCATTTTCTCATGTGTCAGATCTCCCACTCTTCCTTTGTTGGAAAAATCCCACTGACTTCAGTGAGACAAGACACCTAAGACAATAAAGGTTGTCTGTATTCCTATGAAATTCTAGTGGAACATCTGCAGTGTATTAATTCATAACTACTTTAATAAAAATAGAACCCAGGTACAGACTAAGTGCTAAAAGACTAATGAAGACTAATTGCTGCAAAGAAAACACTCTGCCTTAGTCTGATGGTATGGATGCCAGGCTTTCTAAATATTTACACAACTAACCATCAACAATGGGCCTGTAATAATTGTCTAAATATATATTTACATGTATACAAATCAAAAGCCAGATCCCTTTTCCACTAATAGAAATGAGAGTTTTGCCATTTGCTGTGGTGGAATCAGGGATATGGTCCAATAAAATAGTTTGTCAACTGTTCTCTTCTTCAGGGGAAAATAGGGTTTCTTCTATCATTTTCTTTTAGAGGGCAGCTAAGGGAAAGACAAAATTTAAATAACTCCACTGGATTGATTTTATGTTAAAAGTCTAATGTAAACCTACAAAACAAAAACATTGAGTTAAGGCTTAAAGCTGATTAGTTTCTAGTTTTAAGTGGAAGGGTAAGAAAAGTACAAGGCAAACAATTTCTTTGCAGAGAGAAAGTATATTTTGATTACCTCTTCCTTTTATTGTAAAATCATTCCTCACCACACTATGAGTGGACTCCAAGCATCATTGTTAGCAGGTAAGTCACAAGAACCAAAGCTGAAGTATGGATAAAGCAGCAAGATCATAACACATCAAAGTATCATATACACTGAAGAAATAACTCAGCGTCCTTGGGTGGGCTTTCCTTCCTATAAAAATCTGATCTATGTAGAACTTCATTCACATGGACACTTAACAATGAGGAAGTATTTGCTTTGGCGGAAGTGGATCGCACATCTGTTTAACTTGGTTTGTGGTTTTTTAACATAAGGTTTCTCTGTGTTGTACAGATGTGAATCAGGTAGCATTCAACTTTTTCCCCCACTGCTGAGGTGTTCAGTGGTCACTCTCTGCTGGGGTGCTTGTTTCATTGACTTTTGCCACGCAACCCATCGCTTAGAAGAGCAGGCTTCATTTCTCGACCGGTTTGGTGGGTCTTTTTACTCATTATCAGTCAGCATAAATAATAAATCCAGAAAATGTGCTGTATTTGTTGTTGTTTCCTCCATGTGCTTTTCCTCCATCTAATTTAATGTAAACTTCATCTCCTGGCTCCAGGTGAAGAACCACGCTGTTACTGGCATAGTCGTAGTTCTGATCAGCATCCTGAGCAATCGCACTAGCTCGAACCTACACAAAATACAGAACCACTGGTTAAGAAAACTCAGGCAATTTTTCCTGCCTGGTGAAATTAAAGCATATCCTCAAAGTTTTATTCAACACGCATGAGTTGCCACTTTAAACATATATTGTAATTTATTCCTGTGGCAATTGCTTATTTTCTCCTACTGTACTTCTGAAACTAAAGCAATCATCTCATGAATACACAACTTCCTCATCTCCTCTAGATGTCTGGAGCCTTTTTATAAATATGTGTAAGAACAGCTGGAGTTGGGAGAACTGGATCTGATCCTGTGCCAGTTTTACATTTGGTGTAACTTTTGTATCAGTGGGACAAGTGATTGACAAAGTTGAGGATCCACAGGGAGGCCCACAGGGAGTCCCCAAGATGGACTTTTTCCAGAGGCAGTTTATTGTCATACTAAGCAATAGGATCATGCTGCAAAAAAGAATACAAGAAGTACCCCCCACACACATGCACAAAAGCAGTATGGGTTTGGAAAAACTGCTATTACCACAGTTCAGTAAGCAAACATTTAATTTCACTGTGTTTTAAGGATGCATTTTTGAAAAATCATAGACAAGTCACTATTTTCTGTAAGAGTTTTTTGGAATTTACAAGTCATTGAGGGCTTTTCATTTGCAACTTTCCCTTAAACATACTTTTTCCCATTTCTCCATTGGTATTCCACTACTGATTAAATTTAACATTTCTTGCAAACTGGAAATAATCTGTAATTTCAAGATATATGTTGGTTTTCAGCAATGAACAGCCTGTGCCATTGTAAGTCTCCAAATCATTTATATATAATTTGACTCTGTTTGGTAAAATATTTAAACGTGGTTGTATGTGATTTATTTCAGTGTAACACGTCATCTGCTTGTTGCTTGTCTTTGTTCTAGCGTAGTTACAGAGCAGTAAATGATTTAGTGGCATTGCAAATCTGAACTAAGTAATAATGCATGACTTGGCGTACTATATGTGGGATTTTTTTCTGCTCTGAACTGAAAAAATAGGCTATAAGTCATAATTTTCCATGGATTCCTTTCAAAGTTTACATGATAAATTTCCAAATTAAAGTTTCATGTGATATGATTTCACATTAATATTGAAATGTTAAAAAGGAGGGGGTTCTTTTACCATGCAGGATCTTATGGCATTATGCAGCTTAAAAATCACAGTAGGTGGAAATTCTTTATGCATCCTGTAAGAACAGTGAGAAAGGCTGCAAAGGCTTGCAAAGCTGTGACAGGCTGCAAATTTAAACTGATACGTGGCATGATGATAAAACTCGACTATTTCAGGACTTCTTGGTCCTGACTTGCCTGGTATTGTTTACAAAGGTGATCTCTTTTGCTAGTATTTTAAGCAATAATTATTCTAAGTACTGGATGTTTCCTTTGGAATAGTGACTGGCAGGGCAGAGTAGAAGGCTCTGGGCCATTAACCCTGGAAAGACCTTCCAGAGAAAATAATGGACTGAGGCGGTTGCTGGCAGTGGAAATGGAAAGGGCAAGTGGGGAGGCGTGAAAAGGCCACAGACAAGGTAGAAAAACTTCCACAGAGAACAGGTCTTGCATAATGGTGAGAAAAATGATTTAAAGGACTTTTCAAATTCATGTTTACTTCCTAATGAAATGCTGCTTTGTGGATTTGTATAAAATCTTGTGGACGGTAAGGGAGACTTTGAATTACATCAGTAATTCAAGGGAGTCAGCATGTGGACACTGGCTACAACAGCAATGGATATTTCATTTTTAAGATTCTACATAATTCATACTGGCTGGAAAAAAAGAAAAAGATTCTGGATACTGAAAGTCTAGAAACCAAAATGCAGATGTTAGTGCCTTGTGTGTAGCAGCAAAGGTCCTGTATGCTATTCTTAGTGGGTTTACCTGCTTGCTTGGTTAGCCAGAGCAATTTCTTTTTAAAGCCTAGAACAGTCTCAAATGAATTCTCCTCAAATGAATGGAGTGTACTGCTGCAAGAGGGTAAATGCATCTCAAAATTAAAGCATTATGAGACAATACATTTCACAAGTTCATGTAAGTTCTTTCATGAAGCTACGCTCTCAGCCTGCACACACATCCCTAAGCTGTGTCACCTCAGCACTTCCCTGTTCAAGCTTGATAACCATTAAAGCAGACAATGTGGTAACATTGGGGACCTTGAGGTTTCACATATGTATTACTTAGGAATGCTTTTTTTTTTTGGTAAGTCATACAGTTTTCAATGTTTCCAGTTTTTTCATTGTTAGAGAACATTGGATTTATAATGTTGCCTTTGTCTCTCCATTTAACTGCTTACTTCCAAAATTTCTGAGCTTCCTTACAAATATACATAAAGCCTGTCACATCAGCATTTAGTGTATCAAGTATAAATCCTAGTCAATCATTGAAGTATTAAAACTGTGGGTTGATTTAAAACCACTGATGCGTAGATATTTCCCTAAATATCTCATATAGTATATACAAATGTACACATAGAACCTCTCTTTAGGTGGGTTTTTTCTTTCTTCTTTGAATAGCTCTGAGTTTGTCTCAAGTCTGGCACTGGAAGTATCTATATTTGGAAATGGTTAGACTTCAGCTTCAATTGAATATTTGTAATTGGATGCTTCTTTAAAACTACTGCTATGTATTTATTTTTCAGGGTTCGGGAAAATAAACACTCTACAACATTATAAATATGGGTAAAAATAGATCAATTCTTTAGTTGTAAGTAAAATTGTATTTCTTCAGTGAAGAATATTGCTTTTGTAGGGAGATATCAAAGTGAATATATTAGGATGTAGTTAGTTTTACTAGTCCTGCTTTATCTGCTGAGACAGTATTTATGGTAGATATTTTCTAATTTAATTAATTGCCGCTGATGTCCTCATTATTCCGTTTTCACAGTCCTTCTGAGGAGCCATAAAGAAAAGGTTAAGTGGCATATCAGATTAATTTACTGGCAGCCGCCGCTCCCGTGTGCGCCGAGCACAAAGGGCCGCCGGCCGGCCGTGCTCGGCTGGGGAGGAGACGCGCAAACGAACGGGGCTGAGCGCGGCCGCCAGGCACGGCGGGGACACGGGGGCCGCCGTCCAGTCCTAGGGAGCCGAGCCATCCCCCAGCCTACCCCGCCGGAGGGCAAACAGCCCAGGGAGAGCGGCAGCGCTGGCTCCGGGCTCCCCGAGCGGCCAGCCCAGCCCTGCTCGCCAGGACTGCTCGGGGGCGGCGGGACCTGTTGAGCCGCCGGTGTGCGGGGGCCGGGGTACCGGCGGGAGCACCGCGGAGCTCCGGGGACACGGGAACGACTGAGCACCTCACACTGTCCCTGGGCATCCAGAGCTTTGAGAGATGGCGGTGCCTTAAAGCGCCGGAGGAATTAGTGTCAGCCTAACCGTGTCTGTTAACTACTCACGGAAGAGGCGCAAAATTGCCAAGGAGGGGTTACAAGGGGGCAATGTAACAGGCAGTGGCTACGTTTATCCTAATTAAAAGGGATGATTCCTCTGTGTTTCAGAAGGCAGCATCGCAAAGCCTTTAATTATTTCCGATGCCTTCATCCTGCCCAGGGGATGCCGACAGCCTCGGGTCCTGCCCGGGCTCTCCGGACGCCCGGTGTGCCTCCTGGCACGGTCCGTCAGCCGGCACCGGCCCGCCAAGGGCTCAGGTCTGCGGGCACCGATCTCGCTCTATTACCAGCTATCCTGACAGGGAGAAGCCTCGCACCCCTCCGGGGGCTGAGCGTATCAAGCCCGGCGCTCCGCTGCGTGGGAGCCCCGTCCCGTGCCGTGGCTGCGTCCCTCCCACCCACCTCACCCCTTCCCAGGGCACAGCACCACCCTCTCCCGAGCTCACCCACCGGCCCTGGCTCCCCTTTCTTGCCGGGGACTTCTCCCTCCCGGAGGGAGCGCCGGGCTCTTCTTGCCCCTGCGGGGGCAGCGCAGTTTGTACGCCCGCCCCCCGCTCCCGTCCCGGCAGAGTTGCGGGCAGCGCTCCGCGCCCGGGGCGGTGGCCAAGGCGAGCCGGGAGCTGCTCTGCTCGGACTGCGGGCTGGGAGCGGCACCTACGGCGTGGCTCTCGGAAAGGAGAGCGCGTCGAGTCCGCATTCACCCAGCAGCCCGGGCGGAGAGGGTCGGAGCTCCCCGCAGGTTCCCCGCCAACAGCGGAGAGGCGGCCGCCGGTCCCAATCTCCCGCCTCCCGCCGCCCGGGCTCGGGCTCTGCTCCCCCGGCACGCACCCGCGCCGCCTCCAGCGGCCGCCCGGCTCCCCCTCCCCGCCCGCTTCCCGCCCTTCCCGCGCCGCTCCGCCCGCTGCCCGCACAGCGTCCGCTCCCTCGGGGAACCCCCGTCCCCCCGGGGCCCCCTGCCCTCCTGTCCCCGGCTGTCCCCGGCGCGGCGCCCACCTGGTTGTTCTTGCAGAGGTCGGCCCACATGCTGGTGCCGTCGCCGCCCCGCATAAGCACATGGTAGGTGAAGAAGTAGATGCCGGGGATGGAGCAGGTGAACTTGCCGGTGGTGGGATCGTAGTGGTTGCCGAGGTTGGTGACCACGTCGTCGAACTTGAGCACCTCGTAGCCCTCGTGTTGCCGCTTGAGGCCGGCGTAGAAGGCGATTTTGGGGACGGTGCTGTAGGTGGCGGCGCTGATGGCCCCCGCCGCGTTCAGCCCCGGCGCCCCGGGGGGGCCCGGCAGGCCCTGCCGCCCCGGCTCGCCCTTCTCACCCGGCGGCCCCACCGGGCCGGGCGGCCCCGGCTCCCCCGGCGGGCCGCGCGGCCCCGCTTTGCCCGGCCGGCCGGCCTCCCCCTTGGGCCCCTGGATGAAGGTGGGCAGGGACTGCATGAGCCCGCGGTCGGGCGTGGCCGCCGTGCTGGGCGCCTTGGTGCCGCCGTAGGGGTCGCAGACCATGCGGCAGGTGCCGAGCATCTCGTAGTGCGCCGAGGTGCCGGCCGAGCTGACCAGCACCGGGATGAGGATGACCAGCAGCAGCACCATCACCACCCCCAGCGCGCCGGCCGCTATCAGCCGCCGCCTGCTGCCCACCAGCCGGCTCAGCGCAGGGCGATCCTCTTGTCTGCTTTTGGACAAAATCTTGATGGTTGGCGGGGTTCCTCCTCAGAGCCGAAAAAACGCCGAGCCCGAGTGAGCTCGGCTCCCCTGGGGCTCGGCCGCCCTCCCAAGGGCCGCCGGTGTTGCGGGGGATCCCGCGGGTCGCGGCGCTCCGCTGCGGCCGCTGCAGCCGCGGGGCGGGCGAGGGAGCGGAGCGGGAGAGGAAGAGCTGCCGCCGCGCCCCGGCCGCCCGCACTTTTATGCTCCCGCTGGCGATCGACTTTTTTTTTTTTGCAGGCTGTGCCAGTCCGAGTCAACTTTCCCTGGAACTTGCCTTTCCTCTCGCGATCGCCCCGCTCGCCTGCTCGCTCTCTCTCTCCCTCCCTCTCTCTCTCTTTTCGCAGAGACGACAGTCCTCAGCGGGGACGCGCCTCCCGGCCGCCCCGGTGCCCGCCGCCCAGTGCCCGCGCCGCCGCGCCGAAGCCGAAGCCGAAGCCGGAGCCGGAGCCGAAGGGAGAGCGGGATCCTGCCCGAGTGCCACCTGCCAGGAGAGGAGGAGGCTGACGAGCGCGCTGGAGCAATTTATAGGCACCCAAAAGCGCAGGGGAAAGGGGAGCTGCTTTGGCATCTCATTCCAGCATCTGCTCTGCTCTTCCCACTCACAGAGAGTTTGGCATTACTCTGGCAGTGTGGGAAATATATATTTTTTTTCTTTTCTCCCTCCCCCACCTCTCCCGCAAACGGATGAACAGCGAAATCGTGAGCCTCACTCACTAGCTGCATCTTGTGATGACAGCTCTTTCTGAAGCAGACCGAAAGGAAGAGACGTGCTTAGCAGCCTCTGGGTACCCTTCAGGTCACCGATCGAGAATTAAAAGGTCAATCCACCTCCTGCTTAACGCTTCCCTGAGGCCACTTTGCCATGTTAGCGTTTTCTGGGAAATACCTCTTTAAATGCAGGGATGTTTTACCAATTGTCCGAGTAAAAGTTATTTGAAAATATACCTCCCACAATAATAAAGAGATTTAAGGCAATTTCGGATCTCCCTCTTTCTCCTCGTCCCAATTGCAACCACACAGACAGTAAAGGAAATAGTTTTTCCTGTGAATTAAAATTGACGTGCTCATCACTGGCTACCGTGTTTCCCGGTGTTAAAACCAGCCGCGGCTCTGCTTGCAAACCGGCACTGAGGGAAAGTGTTCCCTTTTGTTGAGAAGCCAAAGAAAAGTCCGGGGTATATGCAAATCGTCAGATGCTTAAGACCTGATATAAAGATCTCTTTGGCTTAACTCAGGGGCAGTAAAGCATTTTGTTAAAACTTGGAGGCTGTTTTTTTGTTGTTGTTGTTTTTGCTGTCTTCTAATTTTTTCTTTTTCTTCTTTTTTTTTTTTTTTTTTTTTTTTTTTTTTTTTTTTGGTGCATGAAAGGCTTCTCCTCCCCCAGGGTCTGATGGGCACCTTTGTGACTGAGTGGGAAGGTGAATGTGCAGTATTAGTGGCAATGTTGCAGAGAAAATATTAAAGAACTTGTCCTGCTTACAGATCTACAAGGTACACAAAGAGCTGTTTAAACAAACAAACAGAATTGATTCCTAAATCATACTTCTGTATTCAGGAGCAATGGACGTCAATCAAAGCTGGGTGACATTTGCCTGTCAATACAGGGATGATGGCTGGGAAGAGTGTGACTTATTACAGCAGGGCAAGAATCAGAAATGAGCAACAGCAGCAAATAGGACAACAACCAAATAATGGCATCTCCAGCGATGATCAGAGGGCTGTGATCTTGTCTTGGATTTTATTAGCACGAATCTGCTCTCCTCTCACTGTTCTCTTTTATTTCTTTTCTATTCCGCAACACAATAAGGTCAAACAAGCAGGCAGTGGGAAACAAAGATTCATTGATTCTTCCTTTTAAGCAGAAATGTCAGCAGCTCCTTTTGCTCTTTCCTGAGAGACTCAAAGGCATCGAGTGTGTCCATGCCGTGCAGAGATGGGCCAGTCCAGCTCCTTATCTCCCAAGAAAACTGTCGACAAACCTTCCATTCACGCATTTGTAAATATTCCTCCCTCCCCTTTTAAAAAAGTTTTTATTTTTTACTTTTCTCTAATGCTCTGTCTTTAAAAAATTCCTTATCTGGCACTGACACAAGCTAGCCAGTTCCCTTAGCTAAGGCTTCCCCTCAAGACCCAGGAAGGCAGTCCAACACACTTGGAGGATTATGTTCATATCTCATTGCTCTCTTCACCCCATGGGAAAGGGCTTTCAGCACTGTTTTTTCTTCTGGGCAAGAAAAACTGAAAAGATATGCCAGAAGTGACTGCTCTGTCTCAGCCTGTAGCTGGGCCCTTGAGGTGTTGTATTTAGTCATCCCCAAGCCAGCTGGTTTTTGTGACATCAGGGTGTGCATGAGCCTTCGTTGCAATGGCTGCGATGCACGTTAGGCAAAGGACAGATCTCATTCTGAAATAAACACAAACCTGTCATGAACTGTGAAGCCATTGTGATGCTGAGTGACCTTTTGGCATCAAGCACACCCTCAGCTCCTTACTCCAGCTATGATAAGCCTGATTCTTAAAGTTGGTCCTACCATACCAACCTTTTCCTTAACAGTTTTATCCTCACTTGTGCTGCCTGGGATGCTCATTCACTCTAAACCGTTGCAGACCTTCTCCCAAAGAAGACAGCCACAAAAATCACAGCCAGAGTAACCAGAATAGAGAGATCAAGGCAAATACTGGGTTGTCAGCAGGGGTTTTATGTTAGCTTGGAACATAACCTGTGACCTTGGACTTAGTTAACAGATTAGTTGCCTAGGAAAAATTGTATTTTCTTGGAAAACTAAAAATGGGAAACCAAAGTGCTCAGAAGTTATGCACCAGAGATCTCAGCAGTCTGGTGCAAATTAAAAGGAAGAGTAGGAAACTCTTTTTGCTATGGGACCTTTGTTGCCCTGAAATGGTGTGTCAAAAATTGATCTGCTGTAATTAAGGCTTGGGTAGCACTTAGGTTATAATCTCTCCATGCTAAAGGCTGACAGTCCAGATTGACAGTCCATTCTTAGTGTAACCATTACACCTATATGAGCTGCTGCCAGTCTTAATGTGCTAAATTTATTTGTATTTTTGAAGCCCTCTTGCTAGCTGGCTCCAGCCATTCAGCTTGTTTGCTTCCTTTCCTGTTCTCTGGGCCCTCGTGCAGTCAGACTTGCAGGTGGTGCTCGAGCTGTAGCCCCTGCAGCCTCTGCCATTTGCAACAACCTTGTCACAGCCCTTGCTCCCTAATTAGTTAATGTTCATACAGAGGCTTAAAGACATGCAGCATAACATGCATATCTGTTTTACATGGGTGCTGTTGCCTCAGCACTAACACAGGGGAAAATTGAAGAAAAAAATTTACAAATTCAACCACTGGCATACAGGGCAACACACCCTGCAGGCACCAAGCACAAAATGGCTCCTCACACCTGCAATGCTAAATTCAAAGTTAGCCCAGGAAAAATACTCTGTGAGAAAGGGTAACCCTTTACCAACTACAATAAGCAGGAGTCCCATGGAAAAAGGCATATGCCTAGAAAATGAGTGTGCCAATGCTGTGCCAAGCTCCACCCTGCTTCTGCTCACTCCTATCTGCATCTGGTTCCCTCTGAATTATATTTTCAATCTCTTTTATTATTATTTTAGAGACATGTTTTGAATTTCACTCTGCTCAGAAATTAAGGCTTTGCTACACTGTACTGTTATAAACACTAATTTAATTGCATACTTAAAGGTTAGCATTTTAGCCTGGGTCCCAGTGATATGGTCAAGGAAAAAATATGCACTCATTCCAACATGTAATTAGGTTAATGCTGTAAAATATAAACAGGGAAAAATATTCCTATCACTCTAGGTGGCTCAAAGGTACCATGGTGACAGACGCAGCAACGACATGTTGCTATCCCAAACCATCCTTGGTATCCTATTCCATGTCTGTTTCCTTAGTTTGGCAAAATCAGCTCTGGCATTTGTGTCAGGCATCAGGTCCTGGAGAGGACCATGTCCTGCACCAGTTTTGGTAGGAGACTGTAGAGGTAGCTTTAATCAAACTCTCACAAAACCTATTTTGGTCAGGATGACTGAAGACCAAATATGTTTATAGAGTTGCAAGATGCCCACTGTATTCCTTATTAAAAATCAGGCTTTTTATGCTCATGGAAAGTAAATCAGCTTTGGTGTGTAACACAAAAAAAATGTTTTGCTGATTTTTGGAAGTTTTTATCTGTCCTTTGGAACATAGGAAGTCCTTTCCCAGGCTATTCTCTGCTACTAAGGGATTTAAGCCACCTTTATGTGTGATTTGAGATACTGTAGATTAAGATTTATTGCAATTAATAGCGCCCTTTGAAGACCAGTGTCAATGCAAAGGCAGGAAAATGATCCAAAGAAAATGTATCCAGCCTTGAAAGGGTTACATCCACTTTTCAAACCCACATGGGGAGGGAATTCGAGGAGGGCTGTCGCTGAAGTGACAGGGCTCAACAAGGAGAATTTGCAAATAAATTTGACATATTTCTTCCATTTAGCTTTTAATCTGAAAAGATCAGTCAAATAAGACTGGTTACTGGGGGGAGGGAAGGAGTGAGAGCCGAATTAAAGTGGAAAGATTGGAACCAAAATCATGCATGTCATGTTTTGACTGGTGAATTACCGCAGATATAAAAACATAACTCTGTATGTAAAAATAAGTCTTAAACACATAGGGACCTAAAGTTTACCCATTCAGCTGACAAAGTTTAAGGATATAAAAGATTCCTATATGACACCCAATAATTGTCAACATAAATAGCAGTAATTAACCATAAAAGATTCTCATAATTGCGAGTGCCCTTGTTTATTCAAAATAAAACATCAATTGCAAGCAAAAAAATTGTTCTTTCAGGTTTCTTCTTTCCCATTAACCTTCAAGCCTGCTGGTCTGTGTCTTCTCTCTATTTTATCCCTATGGAGTCATGATCTAAGGTGGTGAATACAAGGCTGTAGTGCTGCTTGGGAAAGCACATGAGCAGTCAGCCTTGGGATTATTTTTGGTTATGATGCAAGTACCTCTCCATCCACAGTGTGGCCTGAGCAGCTCATTGCTCTTGCCCTGGTGATGGTACAGAGTTGCCAGAGCTGTGTCGCATTCATGGTCTCTGGGTAAAGCTGCACCCACTGACACCCCCTTTCTTACTTGTCCCCCTTTCCAGGTGGCAGGTCCACGCTTTGCTTTGCACAAGGAGCTGGGATTTGTTCCTGGAGAGTCTCTAAGAGCCATGGTGCTGTGGAGGGGTAACTGAGCAATGCTTGCACCAATCAGTAATGCTTCCTGCATTAATAGACTCAGTTTGCCCATAAGTGCTCTGCATTTCAGGAACTGGATTTCCAGCCATGAGGGTTTTTATACAGTGCTTCCACCAGCTTTTCTCACAGGAGCCTGGGCATCCAGTGTCCCTACAGACCATGACAGCACCTGCTTGCAGCAGGGTCCAGCTCAGCTGTACTTGCTGAAAACATATTTTTCTGTCTACACCCCACTTTTCCCATCCTGTAGGATGGGCATTTTAACTGATCACCCTCTTTTAACGAAGAAGTGCTGTCTTCTGCCACCACCTATGTAACCACATTTTCCATGTAGGCTTTCTGCTTGGTCCACTCTCCTCCTTTTAACTCTCTTCTGATCAAAATCCACACAACATAACCTGTCACAAGGAGGCACTCAGAAGATCTCACAGTGTTCATTAATAAAGCCCAAAATACAGAGATAGTCATAAATGCTATTAAATCAAGGAGTATTGCTAATAATGAAGGCTACAGTGTCAGCATTCTTATGAGGATGTAAATAGTAAATACAAAGGGGTGGAAGATAAATGCCTCTAACATGGGAGTAAGATTAAACAACCACTTTGTCCCTGCTTAAAGCTATACCAATAAGCAAAGACATATATCATGTTGCACTTCTATTAAAAATTATGTCAGTAGTTAGAGTCAATCAGGAGGAGATTTCCAGATGATTTGCCCATGAGAACTATTTTGGTTACCTTTGAAATGGTTATTAGACTGCCAATGCTATTAAAGAGAGATGTTAGGGGAAAAAAGCAAGAGCAGACAAGCTTTTCTAAACTGTCATCTGTGATTTACCCTTCCTTCTCCAAACCTGAAAGACTCCCTTTCCATTGTTCTACCAACCCAGCAATCTTCTGGCATTTCATACTGGAGTCCTTTATATTCATCAGGAGGTTGATGGATGGGCAATAAGAATGGATAGATGGGAGTGGAAAACTCAAAATTAAAATCCCCAGAGTGGCAAGATGCCCAAGAGATTTATTTTTTCTTCTGTCATCCCCTCAACTGAATTTCTTTTTGTGCCTGATTATTGATTTCTGGAGCAGTTAATGGTGTAATTTACTTTGCAAGTTGCAATTACTTCTGATCATTCATTTTTCTTCCTATCTGTTCATTAGCTAAAGCAGGAGACTGTCTGATCCCAAACAATCTCCCCAACAAGAAAATGGCACACTGTGGGCTTTGGTGTGGTCCTGCAAGACACTGAGTTTTGATTATTATAGTTGGCAACTGTGTTTGGAATTTTGCAAAAGTTGGCCTTACATTGTTACAAAAGGCATGCTGCAATATTATTCTGTAGGCCAAATCCATCACAAATTAGGAATAACTCCATTGATGGAAGCTGTAAACTGAGATGTTAACTAGCACATATGAGATCAGAATTGGGTCTGCTTATTTGCATCACATCCCTGGAATCCCATTTCAATTCTGTTTGTCCAGTCTGCTAAAATTAGTTTGCTACAACAGAGTTGCAAATCACAGGGAGATACAATGAGTGCTCTCCTTCCCAAGAGGGACTGATTATGCCTGCACAATGAGGAAGGGACCAGGACATTCCTTGTGGCATTGTAGAGATACAAGCCTTGCAGAGGAACCATTGTGTATTTTTTTCCAGCATAATGTATTGCCAATGCCATTATTAATAAGCTCTCCTGTACTGGATGTAACTTTGGGTTTGGTATTTGTTATTTTATTTTCTGTCATATTATTTGGGCATTTAACGAAATAAGTAAAGGATGCATACTGGAGACAAAAATAGAAGTATTCACCCCCTCCCCCAAGAAATGCATGTATTCTTATGCAATTCATGCATTTTCAGCTAGACTGTTTGTGTTTATTCTATGTACTATTAAAACTCTAGTGTGCACAATTACTGCACAAATCCAAAATGCCTCAAGTGAGAAATGGAACATGACTGGCTGGAGAGCATGTCTGCCATCTGGGACAGAGATTTTCTGATCTCCAGGAAGAGCAAATTTCAGCTAGAATGTTGCCTTCATGCACTGAGACATTACAAATATGCTTTCAATATGGAGAGACACACATATGCCCATGCACATGTATGCATACAAATGTAAAATAAAAATGTGTATGTTTTGAGAAATCAGAACAGAACAATAAAACCTATCACAATTCAGGAACTTGCTATCTTGGGTTTTATTGTTTAAATGCAACCCAAAAGACAGGAATAATATACACAATATTCCACGAAAATATTCTCAATCCCTGGCATGCATTACTACTGAGCTGATTGAGTGCCAAATGCTGTTTGCACTTAGCTCGTGAGTGAGTCTGTTGGCCTGGAAGGAGCCCTTTCTCCTCTGCTGCCACACAGTGAAGCTCACTGAACTTACACTGGAGTTCCACTGCTATTTGTGAGAATGGAATTTACCCTGGAATCTCCTGTTTCATTAACTTTAAACCACTAATACCAGTCATTCAATATCTTAAAAAGGCAAGAATCTTTTATGGATTTTAATGCCTGGGAGGGGGAATGAAATGAAGAATTTTCACTGGGTGTCCTGATAAATGCCACTTCTCCCTGCAATGCTGGAAGGGATCAGAAGAGGATATCTGAGCAGGGCCTCTGAGCAGGGTAAGACTGTTGTGCACCTGGGTTACAAAGGAAATGCCATTTCTGGAGAGCAGCATTTCCTGACATAATATTGCAGTGATAATATGTTGAGAAAAACATGTTTAGGTATTATTTTGAGAATTAATTTTGAACCAGGCAAAATGCAGCACAGGGAGTGAGTCTGCAGGAGCAATCTTTGTTATTTCGGCACAGGGAGAAATCTGCAGCAAGGGTGATGACAGCAACTTCAAGGCAGCTTTGAGCAAATCCTTCAGACAACTTGTCTGTTGAGGGCTTCTCCAACATTTGTCTCCCACCAGGTAGGGATATTAATGACTTTAAGCACAAACCAAATTTGTGCTGCCAACTTTGTTGCTTGGGTTCCTTTTTTCAGGAAATATGGCAAGTGGAAAGCAATGCGCTGTTGTGCTGCAAAGCTTGGCAACTCTGGAATTCAGCCACCAGAGAGACTGAGACTAAAGACTTTGAGTCAGTTTCCTTTTTATTCATTAGATCACCCCCCTGGGTTTTATATCCCAGATATTTTTTCTTTACACTGGGTAGGCATTTATTTGGCATTTAACATAGATTTTTTATTAGTTTTCTGTTCTTCATTATATCTTGATCACACCTCCCCACTCAATCTATTGCAGCTTTTTCATTTTAGAGTGTTAATAAATAGCTAGTCTGAAGCCAGCAAGTGGGTATCTCAGTGACAGCATCACATCTGGGCTTCCCTTCCTTTTGGGGTATTCACAAATCAAAATACTGCTTGGCTTTCTATTTTCCAGTCAAAATAAACTGCCTCACCTCTGTGATTCCAGCATGTCATGTTAGAATACTCTCCTTCATCTGCGCAGTTTCCTTCACCTGTGCAACCTCAGATGAGGGGCACAAAGGATAAACTGAGCTGCCCTTGCTGTTTCCTTTGCAGGGTTCTCTTTCACTTGTACAGAGGTGAGATCTCAGTGCAGAGGATGCTGCTGCCAGAGGACTGTGAGAGGATGGCAAGTGTAAAACCATCCCCAGAACTCAAGTCACTTGGAAGATTCATGTGCCTCCACTCTGGACAATCCCACCTGCTGTGTTCCTGTTTATCCAGGTGTTTGTGCCTGGCTTTTGACTTTGAATGTCAATGGGCCCATGGGCACTATCCTGGAGTCAGGTCCTTATTCCCTACAAATTCATTCTCCTTGTGCTGTTTTGCCTTCAGCTGTATAAGAATGTAAATGAACTAATTTCTAATTGCTTTAAGGCAGGCTGTAGAACTGTGAAAAATACAGATAAAAGCTGTTATGTGAAAACCTGCAGGCAAATTTGTCACTTAGCCCACATCATTTCCCACTAGCCACCTACTCAGGGCAGAGGGTGCAGCATTTCCTCACCAAGGGGCATCCACAGTGCCAGCAGAGAGCAACAGAGAAAGAAGTATAAGTATTTGTCCTGATGAGGACACAATTGCCTGGTGATGGCAGCTCTCAGGTAAACTGGGTGCTGCAGTGGAGGTGCTCCCCCCTGCAGAAAGGCTCGTGTTTGCCAAGCTCCACATGAGAACTCTGAGAAGTGGAATACAGAGCAAAAGTCTGTGGCTGATCTTGCTGAATGGGACAGATGGAAACCCTTGCCAAAAATAGCTTTGCTAGAAGTAGAACACATGGTAAATTGCATTAATTTTAATAATTGCTTTTTATGCTTTGATAAAAACTGGCAAAGACCTAAAGGATCCTCTACCCAGATAATTAGCATAGTTCTCCTTGACTGCTCCCCGTTAAAGAGAATGCTGTTTTGAGGCTCTCATGGCTCACAAAATTGAGAAGGATGAGGCTGCCCACTTGTGCCAGGAAAGCAGAGTGCTCAGTAGTGTGTGGGACCCACCAAAAAAACAGTTCAGCTGCTAATACATCAAGCAGCTTGAGGCCATTAAAGCAGCCTTGAGTCTGCAGCCTGGAAACATCCAACATCTCTCTGGCCACAGGGTCTTGCAGAATCACACTCCAAAGGTGAGCAGATTCACATTCTAAAAACAATCAGCAACCACCTTTTTCTGAAAGGAAGGGCAATTGTTTTGTTTTGTTTTGTTTTGTTTTGTTTTGTTTTGTTTTGTTTTGTTTTGTTTTGTTTTGTTTTGTTTGACACAGGATTTTCTTCTGTTTGACACAGGATTTCCTAACTGTTGTAGGAGAAAGGAAACAGGCACCTCCTTTGCCCCCTGCAAACAGGATTTTTGGCTACCATAGTGCCAGGCAGAGCTGTCTGTTTGTCACATGAAAAGAGACAATGGGAAGACCATGTCTGCGCCACTGCTTCTTACCCCAATCACTGCTCAAGATTTTGGGATGCTTGACTGGAAAATAATTTTTCAAATCAAAGTAGTCTCCTCCAGCAATGGTGCTGGATGCAGTGTCAGACAGCACCATCACCCCTTTTACTCCAGCCATCTCACCATCTTATCTGAATTGCTTTAGTCTTCTGCCCAGCTACAGTTAAGCCAAATCACAGAGCTCCAGCTGCTGGCAGCGTCCAGGCCAGTGACACAGAACTGGCTTCTAATTGATGTTGTTAATACAGGACATCTGCTGTTCAAACAGCTCTGAAATAATATTTAATTACCTGGGGGATTTTGGAGTTATCAATGCCTGCTTTTCTGTCCAGTTGTCAGGAATACACAATATATTTCTTACTCAGGTGCTATACTTTTTGTATGAATGAAATGGATGATCTTTTACAGCTAAAAAGTGTGCTTGTCAGTCCAGATCAGAGTCAGTCCAAGATACAGTCACAAACCTGTCAGAGCCAGGTATGAAGAGTTCAGTGCCTAGGAGTGGTATTTGTTTCTATTAGATAAGAAGCTCACTGGAACTGCAGTTTTGTCACCAAAAGAGCACTCTGGGACCACGGCAGGATGGGGTTGATTTTCTTCTTCCTGCCAGGGCCAAGCTCAGGCAAAGAGACCGGACTTGTGCCACATGAGAGCAGCCTGGGCAGCTCTGAGTATGTGACAGAAATGCATAAATACAGAAATATAAATGTGTCTGCATGCAACCAATGCCCCAAAAGGATACTTGGGCTGAATGTGGGTTGCTTGGGAGTGTGATTTGGATGCAGTAAGTACTGATTGCTGGAAGTCCTTGGGCAAGTAGACTGAAAAATCCTTTTAATTCAGGTCTTCTGCAGCCACGGGGATTATAGAAGTGAGCAAGCTCATTCCTGTGCAAGGGGCCTGCTCCCCCACAGGAGGCAGGTTTGGCTTTTTCCTTCCCAAGGCAGAAGCGAAGCGCACAGGCAGGAGCTCACCAGGCCAGGGGGATGCTGTCACCCAGGTGGGAGGCAGCTGCTGGCTGGCAGGTTTGTGCTGCAGTGCTCAGAGCAGGGATGGCACCAGAAGCAAGAGCTTCTGCATGCTGCTGTACCCCAAAATGCCTCCCTGCCTTCCCATGCCCTCTCCCTGCACCCCAAGGATCTGCTCCTCGAGCATGCATGTGCAGATTGTGCTACTGATGTTGTTTGTATCCAGTAGTTTTTTAAGCTCAGTGATTTAGATTGACTAATGTATTCTGATTTCCTAATATGTTTTCTTCACATCCTTGCTGTATTTTCCATGAGAATTATTCTGTTCAGCAGCTTGGGAAAAAACAATCAACAGCTAGAAGGTATATCCAACTTCAGAATTTTGCAGAGAATTATAATGCCTCTTCCTTTTTCTTTTTTCCCCCTCTGAAAAATGTATTTCTCTCTGTGTTTCCTCCATTGGCACTATCCTGTAGCTGTGTTTAACCTGATACTCTGTCCCCACTCCTGTTTGTGTTGATGTGTTTCTGTGAGGTTGGTCTGTCATGCTGATATTTTGCTCCCACTTTTTTCCTGCTGTGCTGTTGTTTAGCAGCCTCTTGACAGAGCACCTCGAAGGCTGATGGTGTTTGCAATGCTGCAAATGCTCAGTGAAGCCCTCTTCAAACACAGCCCTTGGCTGAGAAACACCATGAGAGGGGCACAGAGCTGGGGAGAAGTGGACATACTTGAGCAAGCACTGCAAAAGGGATGGGATATTCTGGAGCTGCTGGGTTGAAACATTTGACTGCATCACAGGCAGTAGATGAGGACAAATTTTTGACTTTTCTGCAAACCTGTGGGTTTTGACTGAAACTGAAGATGAATGTCTTAGTGTGTCAGGGGATGAGAAATCTTAGAAACACCAACAGAATACCAAAAGTGCTGCAAGGAAACAGAGCTGATTCAGTTTCTTGCCTTACTTAGTAATCAAAGAAGTTGCTTTTGATAGCTTGCTCGTAAAAAAGGCTTTGTCATTTTTCTTCCAGAAATTAGCAGAATAAATTCCAGAATATGTTTGAATTACTGTCAGGATGCCAAAACTGTGCAGGGAGTGGGACAACTGTAAAAACTGTATTTTAGGACTGATTAGGGGAGACCCAGCCCCCAGCTTTGTCATGGTTTAATCAGAGCCACCTGCCTGTGCTCATAGGTCCCATAAATACAGAAATCTAGCTAGGCACTGGTGGGATTTTTGAAGTCTGCCCAAGAAAGTGCTATTACACACATACTGGTGGAGTTGAACGGGTTTGAGTGATGGCAGACAAGTCATTCTGCAGTGGATAATTAAAAGGATTACATACTGGTACAGAAGGAGTTTGCATGATGAGTGAGCTTTGCTATCTGGGAGCTATTTCCAGCATGATACAAAGTTATCTGAGCATGCTAGACAGAAAATTCTCTTTTTAATCCATTATATGAATAGGCTAGATTGTTTTTAGAGATGGTGCCTAAATTTCTGTTTAGAGCCAAGTTTCTGTACTCTACAGAGGGGCAGATTTTTCCTTTAACATCAGGAATGGATGTAGACTTTCTGTTTAGGAGGAAAGATCCAGAAACAGAGCACTGCTTTGTGCTTAATCCCATTCAGAGATTCTTCACTGTCATCCAGGTCTTGTGGCCAATTCAAAAAGGGAAGAGGGGGAAGAAGTGAGACCAAGACCTGCCAGGTAGAGGGCTCTCTGCTGATAGGGTTTGGCTGCAGAAGGAAAGCCTGTTTGTTACCAGTATAAAAAAGTTGTTAAGAATTTCTTCTGGAGCTGAGTGCTGACACTTCAGTGCCCAACAGCCAGGAGAGAACTAAGATCCTCCATATGGTAAAAATCATCATGCATGATGTGTTTGTCATTTTCCTCCCAAAACATTTTAGAAAGGCCAAGCTGCAGAGAACTGAACAAATCCAGACCCAAACCTTCCTTGCCTCAAATGTTCTAATCGTGCTGCTCTGACCTCTGCTCCCTGGTTTATGTGCTAACCTCTGCTCTGAAAAATCACTCGCATTGTTTCTGAACTGCACCCACCCAGCCCAGCTCCATCACTGTGTGCACCCTGCTAGTAACCCCAGGAATGTAGGGGCAGGTCACAGCTGAGTTTGCTTACAACTTGTTTGCATTTCCTACAGCCCATCTGCATGGACATGAAGGGGAGGTCACTCCCCAGGCTGCCTGAAAGGGGCTTTGTGACTGATGGAAAGAAGAATACCAGACCCATACCAGAATACCAAATCTCAGATTAAAGCATTTTGTACTACAGAAGCAGTTTTACATACTTTGCCCAGAAGGAAAGTTCACAAGAAGTCTGCCAGGCTTTTGGAATCATGAGGGACAAGCTCTGTGAAATAAGGGCAGAGGATTGCCACTGTCATGCTAGCAGACCTTTCCAGACACTCACATAAGAGCCCTGGCTTTCAGAAATGTGGAAATACTGCTTTTTTCCACAGAGCTTGGATACAGAGGAGTTCATCTGAGGAGCCCTCAGTGCCCAGTCCTGGCAGAGGCAATGGCAGGCAGAGCAGGCTGTCCCTCTGCCCCTGCACAGGGCACCACACTCCCTGTCCTGGCCCTGAAAGTTTATTTCTCTTCATAGTACCTTGCAAGTCCCATCAGTCCACCTTCATCCCTGCCTTCAGAAGTTTGAGCCTTTGCCCTGGGTTAAGTAAACCCATTATTTTTTGGGGTGGTATCACCTGACTCCTAAGCCAGGCTGAGGAGCAGCCACTTCTTCAGGTCTCTCAGCAGTGTGGTGAGTTCAGCCTTGAAGGCAGAAGAGCCTTCTTGCTGGCAGAAAAGCTGAAATGGAAAATACTGACTGAGTCAGACTTACTCTGAACAGAACATGAGCATTGTCTACTCAATCACCCTTGAATTTTTTGACCACTGGTGCTACAGGTTACAAACATATCTTCTGTCCTCCTGGAACAGCCACCAGACAACTTATGGAGTGAGAAGGAGGAAGGTAGGAAGTCCTATCAGCTAAAAAAGCTAAGGCATGAGGCAGAGCAAATGTGCTTTGGGTTTCATCAGCAGTTTTGCACCCAAATTAGGCCTGATGGCTGTTACCTGGACAATGGTCTTGCATGATGCCATCAGACACACTTCAACCTAAATTCTGGGTAACCCTTATTAGCAGAGTGAGCTGCTGCAGTGGCTGCTGACATCTTCTTCTGTCTCCCGCAGTGTCACGTTGTGTTCCAGCAAACTGAGACACTGCAAAACCTTGAAGACAGGAGCTGTGATCTCTGTGAAAATGTTTAGAATTTGGGCCTAATTTTATTTTCCTTTCTGGTAGGAAATGTCTGCCATGGCATCTGTAACCAGGAGAGCAGGTCAGTGGAAAAGGACATTAATTTTCTTCTATAGGGTCAACAATAAAAAAATGGCATTAAACAAAGAGATGGTAGGAAACCAGCTGATTTGAAATGTGTAATAGATAAGTGGCCTTCTTAAAAATCCCACAGGAACTGATTATCTCAGTTTACAACTCGTTTAAGACAAAATGCAAAAAAAATGATGAGGCAGGCCCTAACCATCACTTAAGAGGGGGATTATTGATATTGTTCCATAGGAAGAGGTGAATTACTAAAAAGCTGTCTCCATGTCTATGTTGCTGTGATTACTCCCAATTACTGTCACTCACTCTTCTAAGGGATTTCTCAGGGCGGTGTTTGCAGGGGCAGTCTCCTCTTGCTGCTGTCCTGGGAATGCTGGGTCTTGGAGCAGGGCTGGGCCACTGGACAGGCTTTGCACAGGTGGGCATGTTTGGAGAGGGCTTGGCCCCATCTCCTCTCACTGCCATCCCCCACTGCATCTAGCCCCTCCTTTGCTTGTCCTGAGCCTAATTACAGCTCTGTCCTTTCATTCATCACCAGGGGCCCAGCTGAATGCAGGGAAGGAGCCCCAGGATGGTGGGTGCCACTGAATCCTCCATTTTGTGTGCTTCCCCTTAATCCTGGCCAAGACTGAACAGCTGAATGCAGGGAAGGAGCCCCAGGATGGTGGGTGCCACTGAATCCTCCATTTTGTGTGCTTCCCCTTAATCCTGGCCAAGACTGAACTGTCCATCCCAGGAGAGTCTCTGCATTTGTGAGAGGGAGTGGGCGCTGTAGCAGCTCTTCTGGCTTGGGCTGGGCTCCCCTGGTGCCATCTGCTAATTAACTCCTCCTGCCACAGCTTTTTCCTCCCTTCCCCTGTTGCTGGCTTGAGGAACTCCCGTTAACCTCACTCATTTCAAAACCATCAAAAAATTGGCGTGAGACTCATCCAGTTATTCACCCTGTTTTATTTCTTCCAGTGTCCAAAACCCATGGGAAGGGGGAAAGGAGGAGTTTAAGACTGAGACCAGCTTTCCTCTCTGGTTGTTACACTGCACCTCCCTGAAGACTCGTGCTCACAGGGGTGTGAAGACCTTTTTGTCTTGTGATACACCACAAGTGGCTCCTGCCCCGAGTCCTCTCTCCCTCTGGCAAGCCCAGGTGCCTGCACCCTGGGGAGGGCAGCAGCCCTGCTTGCTGGCTTTGAATCTCACTTGCCATGGCAGAGGCTGACCTTGCAGACACAGCCCTGTGCCTGGCTCCGGGGCCCCTGCACCCCCTCCTTGTCTGCTGGTGATGGTGGCAACCTCTCACATGTGCCAGTGACACCCCAGTGCTGGCATCACCTTGGCTAGGCAGGGCATCTCAGGAAGTAGGAGTAGTGCACAACGGAACTGCAAATAACTACTGCAGAAATGCAACTTTATTTTCTGTTTTCATCTGTATCTGATGCATTCTAACTGAAAACCAGAATCACGCTTTGGAAAGAAAACAAAACTCAGTCTTCACTTTTCATCTTTTCCTTCAAAAGCCCAGATCCTCATTCTCTGGACACTCTCCTTAGTTTTGGGAGGATCTGGGCATTGGTGGGATAGAAGCAGTTTAAGAAGTTTGACTCATCCTTTCCTCATAGATTCAGACTTTTATCATGAATCTCTTATTAATGACAATAAAACAGCAAAATCCAAGTATTTGCCATTATTGGGGGATTGTTTTGCACTTACCAATGTGGCTTCTCTGGTAAGGACTATTTCTAGGAAAAATGTTGCACTGACTCACCAAGGAGACCCACGTGCAGGTCCTGAGGACCTTGGAGCAGCACCTTCCTGCACTGAGGAGTTGGGTTCAATGCCCAATGCCTGGTGTGCATTTATTTTTGCAGTATTTGCCTCTAACCTTTCATTTTCCAGAGGAAATGAATGAATGAATTCACCCAATGAATCCCAGGGTTCTTCTTGCTGCCCTTGCAATCCCTGCTCCAAACCAAACCTTTCTCCCTCTACTTGTCACCCTGAAAAGTCCTTATCACCTGCTAAGCTTTCCCTTCCTCTAATGCTGTCATACATGCCGAGTGTGTTTATCAACCTGTACCTTCACTCTTGCTTTCCCCAGGGTCCTCTGGTCCCATTTCTGCCTTGTAAGCTCCCAGGCTGCTGTAAAAAAAGATGGCAGAGCCAGGCTGGGATGTCCAGCAGTGTTTGTTTGCAGGGACACCTCATAGGTATTCAGGCTGCTCTCCTCCTTGCTGATGAGCCTCATCTCCAGAGTTTTCCTGCATAAAAAACTGCACATGTCAGAGGGGAAAGACAAATGACGATGGCAATAATGTAGAAGAACATCCTCTGAACATCTGAGAGGGCTGAATCATGAACCACTTTTATCAAGGCGTACGAGAGGCACTTAAACATTAGCTGCTGCTTATAAATAATATGGGTATGTTAAATACACACACTTTTTCACAGTTTTATAAAGCGAGTGATCTCTATTTGCTTTCAACTGGAAATCATAAAGTAAAAATCAATGAGCTTATATCAAGCTTGTATTATGGTCCTTGAAGAGCCAACTGACTCTATAAAAATGACTGTTTTCTAACGAAGATATAATTAATTGGATTGATTTGGCAAAGTTTAAGTGCCTTGTCATATTTTGACTGCTATGCAGTGCTTATTGATTTTATAGAACACCCTGTAGATAAACGTAATGATTAATTTCATTTGGTTTACAAGAACAGAAAACTTCTATGCAAAACTGGATGCCCTGTTCTATTTTTATTAACTGCCTGTACCTGGCAGGAGCATGGGTCTAGCTGTGGAGCTACACCAGGTGGCCTGGCCTTCCCTGGTTTCTTATTTACTCCAAAGAGATTCCATTTTTCTCCCAAACCCACGGGGTTTGTAATTTCAAGGACTTCGGAGAGAGCATTTTTCAATATTTATTACTTGAGTGTTTCTGTTTTCTTTCTAAAATAAGGAATGGTAAGTTTTAGTCCATGTTGCCTGGTTTGCAAAGCCATCAGCCACAGGTCCAAAACCCAGACAACAGATCATGAGCTCACTTCCAAGCCAGTGCATGCCCCGGGATAGAGAAGGAGGCCCCAGGCTCCTGGTCAGGATCCCTCTGAGCCTGGGGCCCCGTGCACCTCCCTGCAGTGCCCCAGCAGCCGGGGGCTCCCCCAGGCAGAGCTGCAGAGGAGCATCCCTGCCTCAAACCCAGCCACGGCCAGGCCAGCTGGGGGGGTCGGGCTGCCCCCCAAACTGGGCCAGCCCGGCTGTCATCCCCTCACACACACCACGGAGGGGCTCGGCTTGGTGCACAGCCCTTGGAGCAGTTTTCCCCGAGGCTTTGGGGTTATTTTTAGCCACAGCTACAGCACTCGGTGCCACATGGCTGCCTCTGAATTATTTGGTTGCTTAATTGGCGGAGTAAAATGATGTAAAAGCAAAGTGAGGGGAAAGGAAATACCAGCAGCCTCCCTGGGGACACCATGCCAAGCCTGAGGGTGACGGTCGTGCTCACTGTGAACTCTCTCGGCATGTTTTTGTACCAGCAACGCGGGGAATGAAAAGGATTTCAGGCCAGGGTTTAGATGCGCTCCGGCGCTCCCTCCCTCTCCTCTCCGGCTGTATTCTTGCCCCCACTGTTGGCACAGGCGGAAAGTGCATCCCCAGGTGCTCCGGGCACCCTCCCAGTGCATCCCCAGGTGCTCCGGGCATCCTCCCAGGCTGCACGGGCAGCTCCGAGGCGCTGGAAGCTGGACCCCGGGCGCGCACGGTATCTGCAAGGCACCGGGATTGAAATCAAAGCTTTGATTTTTGTGTTTGCCCTCAGAGCGGATTAGTATTGAACGTCTGATCCACAAGGTGTTTAATGAGTCTCTTGGTATAAACTAGCAGAGCAGAAATCTTTTGAGTAGCCTAAGCTGACCAGAAATGAAAACAGGAAAGTTCTGTCGTACAGTCTGGATGGAAATTGCTAAGATCATATCCCAGGAACCACCCATGCACTGCATTCCTCCAAATCAGTGCTCTCTTCCATTCCAAACACAGAGGCTCATTTCTGTGTGATGTTGGAAAAACACATGTGCCAGGCATGTTTGAGTGCTCCCTAAAACAAAGTATCTGAATCGATATGAGAGCAAAGAAGCACCTGAGGATGTTCAGACCAGGCCACCAACAATTTGGTTTCTAAACCCCACTGCTGTGAGGGGGCAGTTGACAAGATCACCTGTTCTCCATGCCCTGCTGTAACATCCTTAAACCACACAACTGGAGGGCAAACAACATCCAGTATTAAAATCCACTCTCCTATATAGGGTCTGGATTGCTCAGACCCTATATTAAAATCTACTATATTAAAATCCACTCAGACCCTATATTAAAATCCACTCTCCTACATAGAGTCTGAGCCATCCAGACCCCAGGCTCCACAGTGTTGCCCCTCTTCAGCAGTTTTGCCTCAGACAAGCTCTTTGGCTCTGCTCCCCTGTGGCTGCCCCTTGCCGAGGATCTGCCGTGCGGAGCCCCTTCCTACCCAACCAGGACTCTGTCTGCAGCACTCAGCTCCTGGGGAGCGCTGCTGAGAGAGCCCGGTGGGGCTCCCGGGAGTGCTGGGTTTCACACAAAGATGGCAGGGGCCATCCCCAGGGCAGGAGGTGTCTTTGTTCCTCAGGCTCTCCCTGGCAGTAGCTTCCTGTCGCTGGGAACTGCACTGCCAGCAGCCCGCAATTTCCACGCTGGCAAAGCAAAGATTAGCAAAACCACGAGGAGCATCGCCCAGGCTCGGGTAGAGGACAAGACTGCCTGCCTGGGGACCTGCAGGATGGCTGCCCTGGGAGAGGGTGCCCCATTTTGACGATTACTGAACAGTGAGGGTGCTCAGTCCGGTGCTTGCAAGGCACCTCTGCAGGCATGGACCACCCCAGGCTGGAGGAGCAGCTTGTCTCCCTGCCAGCTTGTCTCCCTGCCAGCACCCAGCTGGAAACAGCCACGCTCCCCACTCCTGCCTGTGTCGGGGGATGCCGCAGGACCAGGCCATTTGAAACATTACCTTGAATAAATGGGATATCAGGAAGATTGTGAATGTACATTCAGCCTGGGGCTCATCTCTGCTTGGCTGAGCACTGGCTGTACGTTCAGGGCTGCCAGCAGCACGGGAGCGGGGCAGAGCAGCAGAGAGGCTCCAGCCAGCAGCAAGGGAGCCAAGGTGAGGAGCGAGCGCCCTGGAAAAGCCACCTTCCCCAGTGCTTTGCTCCCAGCTGCACCTTGCTGCTAAAGCTGCCTCTGAACACGTCCATCAAGCTGCAGGGGTGACTCCTGCGACTGCTACTCGCGCAATTGCCGTGCTTCTTGATCTAAAAATATGAGTAAAATTTTGCTCTTGAGACACATTGTAAAAATGTCACTTTTCGGGGCTTTCTCACAGCAGGGATACTGTTCCTTGTGAGCTCTAACTCAGCTCCTGCTCTGGGAGGGACTGGAGTGGCAGTGCCTGCCTGAGGCACTCACAGGTGAGCTGGAAGGGGAAGCAGGAGCTCAGCTGTGCCAATGGCAGCATCTTTGGCAGCAGCACTGGGTGGAAACCAACCACAGAGATTTATAAATCACTGCTCTTTTCAGGCAAATTACTTCCCCTTAGGTAAGAGGAAACAAAGTACCCAGGAGGGAAAGAAAGTCTAACTTTTGGGAGGTTATCACGGTTTCATCCCAGAACACCTGCCAGCCCTGGTGTCATTGCAAGGTAACCAGCACATGGCATGAATCTGAGAGTATAAGAGATGTGTCATTACAAGAAGGAGTAGGAGGAAAATAAAGCAAGTTGACAGCTCACATCCTGTGCCATAATCCTAGAAATTGTTAATATTTACAAAATTAACAACTAATATAACCGATGACAATCTCACTCCTCCCGGTTGTCATGAGGATATTAACAGTTACCACCCGCTACAAACTGGAAATATTCCCCGTCTCTGGAGCTCCTGCTGCTCAGCAAGCGTGGGGATGGCACAGACTTGGCCTCCCAGCTTTCCCACCAGCCCCAAGCCATCAGCCAGTGTGGAACACCCAAGCACTGCTGGAGCTGGAAGTACCTCCTGACCTCACTCTGCTGCCTGGGAGCAGAGGGTCAGGAAGAACAGGAAAATTTTTTTCTCACCAGCTCCTCCAGAAGCCCAGGATCCAGCCCCATGGAGTGATGGTGGGGAGAGCCCAGAGGAAGAGGATGGGGAGTACAGGCAGTGCTAGAGAGAGGAGAGGTGAGGGCTGCACCAGCTCGGATCATGCCTTGGAACAAACTGCTAGTTCAGGAGAAACCCCCATCCTGCAGCTGAGAATTGCCAGCTATAAGGATGGAAGTTAATTGATAAGCAGATGCCACTGCCATTTCCTTAACATGAAAGACTTGACTAAAACCAAAATAAAGGTGCTTGAACACCAGTGACTCCATAGGAAACTTATTCCTAGACTAGCAATCACAAAAAGGTGAAATTTTAAAATCTCAGTTGCTGTTCCTCACATATTCTTTAAGTAAGAAAGAGACCAAGAGCAGAGCTCATTTTCTCAGAACTGAGATTTTTTTATATAAGTGTTACCTGTCCATCAAGAGGACTGCAGGAGGCAATAGAGGGTTGACACCGTTAAGTACAAGAAAATTGTGGATGGTGCCTGCACGAGCAAGTTTTCTGGTTTCGTTTTGCTCTACCCTTAGCAAGGAACATTAGTTCCCCAGGCCACTCTTTGCACAGGCACAGCATGTCGGGTTTAACAGGTTTCCCCTGTCAGGGTGTATAGTACACAAAAACCTTGCCATACTCTTGCCAGTTCACCGTATGCAAAATCAAAACAGAATTACCAGCATAACTGCTTTCAAAGAGCTCCCAGGTACAGGGAGCAAATTTTCTCTTCACAGGAATAATTTTCTCCCCTTGAAGGAACATGCTCTTGGCTGTATGAGAGGGTGGCCCAAAGAGGCAACCTGAACAAGTGACCTTGAATGAATGAATGGATGAATTAATGAATGGATGGCAAAGACGCCCTCTTCAAGGCAACTTGAGATCAGGGGTCTCCTTTTCAATTCAGCCAGTGAAACAGTACTGATCAGTGGAGCAAAGAGCAGCTTCTCCAGATCTGGCACAGCACAGGTGCTCACCTAGATGCAGCAACCAAGGACTCACTGGAAGGGGCCTCAGTTTGATGGATCCTCTGGAGAAATGACCATGGGGATCATAATGAGCTGCATTGTTCATTAAGTGGTTCACTACAATAAGATACAGCAACTCCTTTCCTTGAGTACAATGGGGAAATGAATGTGACCCAGTAAAATAGAGCATTGTTTTAAATATTAAAAAAGGAATGACCTTAGAGAACAGATACATAAAATCATCATACTCACATGAAAACTGTTGTGTAGTTTGCTTTAAGAAGCTGGCACATTTTTAGAAACACTAAAACCTCAGCACATTACATCCCAGATAGTTTGCTTTTCTTTCCCTTGTCTTTTATTCTGCCCTGCACCTCTGAAGAGCATTCCTTTACAACCCATTTTGTTTTCTGTTTGTAAAGCTTTATGCATTTCAGGTTTTCATCATCTTCTCAGATCATTATCTTATTTTTTCATCTTTCTTTTCAAGAAACTTCTTCCCCCCCCAATCTGCCACCATCTTCAGTATAGTACTTCTCCCTCTAGGATTTCTTTTATCCTTCTCATCTTTATGCCTTTCACTTACTCTTCCCCAGACCCTTCATTCCTGCTTTTGCTTGTCAAAACTGTGTTTCTTCCTCCTTCATGAGGGAAGAAGTGGGAAGGTTGGGTGGATTTTTTTGCTATGAGCACACAAGAATGGTCCAATCAATACTTTGCAATCCTGCAGAGGAGAGCTTGCATGACACTTTCAAAATTTGCACCTGCAGTTAATGAAAGTCTGACTAATGCTTGAAAACCATAAGCTTATTTTAAAGCAGTGCTGTAGCTTCCCACCAATAACATCATCAGGCCTTCCCCAACAAGCTTTGAATTTTACATTAGAGACACTACCCCATGTTTTGAAACACTTGCAGCCCTGTAGCAACTTCTTTTTGCCTAAACCCCAGGACAGAGTGGGTGATGGAACACAGTCTCAGACACCACCTGAACCTTCAGCTCTGGCTGGATTTCTGTTCAAACCAAAGGAAAGCTGTATTGCCACCCCACTCACAGAAAGCCATGTCTGTGTGTACCCAGGGAGATTTTGGAAGACTGGTGAATCCACTTCAGCTGGAAATGACTGCATGCAAAATGTCTCCAAGTCTCAAAGCAGGTGTCTGGCATCTGTCAGGAGAGCCATGGTGCAACCCTGAGGAAGTGCCCTCTTCCAGGGCTGGGGTAGCATTCAGTTCCAGGGAAGGATCCATAGTCTCTTCACTCCTTCCTGGTAGATGTGTCCTTGCTATTTATTTTGTTCCAAAACCAATTTGCAATAGTAGTTTGGGGATCTTCTGACATTTCATTGACATTTCTTCAGGACTTTTTGTAGCATGATTACTATTGTCAGAAGGCCTTCTCACGTGTTAATCCCTACACCACATTTAATTGTGTGCATTCCAGATGGGGCATGGTTTTTGCTGTGAATTCTTAACATGCATCCAACCTAGCACCTTCATGGGCCTCTTTCAGTTGGACCTGTTCCCCAGGCAGATCACTTAAGAGGTCTGGAAAATCCTCTGCAGAGCTTGCAACAGAGAGAATTGACTGTTCCTGACAAGTCTACCATTTTTACTGTTCTCCATCTGCCTACCAAGACTGCCTTATTCTTCTGAAGTACTGAAGACCACTTAAAGTGTGTCTAAAGCTTGATGCCAACTTCCTAGCTCTGCTTGCCAATTTGAAAAAAATCTGTTGCAAAATATATGTCAATACATTTATACCCAGACTAAGGCAATCATGTTACCTAAATGCTGGGGCAATCCTAAATGCACTCGAGAGACTGGTGCTGGTAACAGAAACTTCAGATTGGCTTTTGCAGAAGGCATCACTTGTAGCATGAGATATTTAAAACCTTTTCTTTTCCCCCTGAACCAACAGGCCTGTCTCAGCAGTCTGGGCAAGCTTCCCAGCTTGCTGGCCGGATGGGATGGCAGCCGACACTCAGCAATGGGTGGCTTGGGTATGAAATTCATTAAATTGGAAATCAAGGGCAGGAAGGTCTTGACACAAGTGATCCAGGTATGAATATCTGTTCTTGCACCTTGAGTTCTCTTGTTGGCTTTTGCTCTCCTAAGAATAAAATTGTCTGGGAAACACTGTCTGCAGATTTTAGGCTTTTCTTCTCCATTGGTAGAACCTGAATCTATTTGAGCTGTTAAACTGTTTGCAGCTTCTGAGCTTGGTTGTGGTGCCAGCTTTGTATAGATAAATATAGAACCTGTGGCATTTTCAAAAGCCATTTGGAATAGCTCTTCAATATAAGCACTTTAAGCAGAGATTAAACACATTATTTGGGTTTTCTGCCTAAAGAAAAAAAATCACTTGAAAAATTGGCAGAAGAACCAGTTTCTTCAAATGACAAAGTTCTCTTCCCCAAACTGAGTCTGGCAATTGGCAGCTCTCTACAAAGACAATTTTTTTTTCCTCTCTCCCCTCCCCTACTCCTTGATTTCAAAATAACCTTCAAGGCAAAAAGAGCAGTCCATGGCACCATAAAACCAGAAAAAAAAACCTGATTAAAATGTTGCTCAAACAGAATGCTTTGCACTTTAACTAACTTGCATCAGATAAAAGGCTACCACATTCCTACAGAAGAAATCACCATATTACAGGAAACTGGACACATACATTCCTCAAGGAATTTCCTATTCAGAAGTCCTACTGAAGAAACTAAACAATAATACAAATGAAGAGCTTTATTAAAATCACTTGGAATATCCTATGAAATTTAATATCGTATAATATAAGTGCAAACTTCCCTGTATTAACAGGATGTGACATATGTGAAGAGAGGACATTAATATACATATAAATAGAAAAGCTAAAATATGTTAGACTGTGATATATTAAATGGCTACATAAATGTGACCATAGTTAGGAGCATATGTAATTTTGTTTCCCTCTAGCAGTATCTTCTAAAGCATTACACATAGTAAATAGCATTTATTTCTAATCCCCGCTTTCTTATATATAATAAGGGATGTGTAGAAATATTGTAGGCACAAGCAAAACCAATGCAACAGATGTAAAACAGAGGCAGAAGCCAGGCACTTATTTGTTCTTGGCTGCCAGAGGTTTACGGCTGATCTTCTTTGACTTGTCATTGTTTTTCTTTGGAGGTTCAGGGTTCGCCTGCATGTGTCTGCCATAAAGACTGTAAGGAAAGGAGAAAAAAAAATTGTGATACAACCATTAGCACAGACTTTTACTCTGGAGCACATTAAATAAAGCATCTAGTTACTAGGAAAAAAAAAAAGGTCTTTATTTTGTCTCAACACACTGAATTTTCTATTAGCTCTCAAGCTGCAGTCATTAACATTTTGGTTTTTGTGACTTTTCAGGGGAGTAACATCAGGGAAGAGCAGGCTTTTGGAGCAGTGAAGGAGCAATCAGTTTTGCCTCAGAAACTAGCAACCTTTATTCTGCAGTTATGGGATTAAGGCTCGGAAGGCTGCAAGGATGTGTATTCAAGTAGACAATGACAAAAATTGGGTTGAACTGGAGAGATAGAGTGCCTGCTTAGAGCAAAGTGAGCATCATCCCTAACCAGAAAACCCAGGGGCTTGATAATGTGACAGAGAGCAATGGTGTCACAGCTGCCTCTGCTGCTCACACATGATTGATAGCACTGGGACAGATACCAACACATCAATGCCACATTAGTAAGTACCACTGATTAAATGTTGACAAAGTATCCTACAATTAAGATGGCTCGCATTCACTGTGAAGCTAAATGGACTACATGGCTGAAAGGATCTTGCTAAATATCACATAGTAATTAATAGATAATTTATGAGTAATCCTGATTAGAATAAATTAAAAACCTACCCAAAATAAATAGAGCTCAAACTTAACTTCCCTTATTGACGTAAAGTGCTTTTTGAAGATGCACTTTGTGGGTTTTGGTTGGAGTAATTTTCTTCATAGTGGCTGGTATGGGGCTGTGGTTTGGATTTGCACTGAAAACAGTGTTGATAATGCAGGGATATTTAAGTTATTGCCGAGCAGGGCTTGCACAGAACCACGGCCTTTTCTGCTCCTCACCCCACCAATCAGGGGGCTAGGAGTGCACAAATAATGATGAAGCCAGGACAGATGACCCCAACTGACTCAAGGCATATCCCAGACCATACCACATCCTGCTCATCATAGAAAGCTGGGAGAAGAAGGAAGGGGGGATGTTCGGAGTGATGATGCTTGCTCTCCCAAGTCACAGTTACATGTGATCTTGGAGGCCTTTTCCAACCTTTGTGATTCTGTGACTCTATTCTATTTATTATTCTAATTCTATGTCAGAAGACAAAAAGTTACCACCTGATTTGAGCTTTATGTGCCCGTATCTGGAAAATACTTCAACCCTGGCATTCCTGGACTCTGAAATGGGATTTAAGCTTCTTGTAAGGCGGGGTGAAGAGGCAGTGCTTGCTTTCACCTTCTCAACAGCTGAAGTTTTACATCTTACTGCTAAGCAGGCTGCTGTCAAGGTGTACTGTAGCCAAGCAGCCTTGCTCAAGGAAAATACAACTGTAAACTATGACATTACTTCACCTTACTGAAATTTTATGCGTGCCATTACCTACCGTCAACAAGGGATCAGGTGGCATTTCCTGATGAAAGCAGAGAGCCCTGACCCTCTGCAATAACTACATGCTTCATATTAGCTACAATGCACATACTTTTATTTTCTGAGGAGACAGAGCTCCAGCAGCACAAGGCAGTATTTTATCCAAGTACACAGTATGTGTATTAATCAAATATACATCCTAAATAACTCCTGTTTTGGAAGGTGTTAAGTGAGTTGAGAGAGGCAGTCTATGGAAGGAGAAGGTTCAGCATTATGAAAAGCTATCACAGCAGAAGAGCACAGAAGTGAAATTCAAGGAGGTTGTGCCATCAGAAATTGACCCAGGATAGAAGAAGTCAGGGAACAAGTAGTATCCTCTTCTGAATGATATGCAGTGCAGCATTTGAACCACTTTAAGCAGTAGTTTTGTAACTCTCAGAAGACAGCACTGGTTAGGTAAATACAAAATTAACCTTCAAGCTGGTTTTTGGCTTTTAAGTTCCTATTTGGGACTTTAGGCACAGATTAACAGAAAATCCAGTGATTCACTGCACCTAAACACAAAAATCCTTTGTGGATAGGAACAGAAGTCCTTATCACTGTCCTGTGTTCCACAGCCTGCTGCCCAACAGCTCCTTTGCTCTGCTAGTGCCAACCCAAACAGGACTGAGACAGCTTAAATGGTTGTCAAGCATTACATACCCTCCTTTTGCTCAAGTTGGTTTAGGCTCCCCCTTTTTGCTTTGGAAACTTTATGTAAGTTTCCCTCTCAAGTGTTCCTTCTGGCATTCATTCTGCCTCTCATTTCCTCCTTTCTCAGAGCAAATGTTCAAGCATGAGGACTGTAAGACCTCAGAAGAAAAAGGGTGTGGTGGGAATTCTACTGACTACACACATGCTTTTGAAATGCAGAAAACCTGAACACTGACAATTTTGAATGAAGTTCAGAGTTCTGGTAAAGTCTGCTTGGGCAATGCCTTTTGACTACGAAAAGAGGTCCAGAAGCCACAGCATGCATTAAGCAGTAAAAATACCAATTGACCCCAGATAATTTTGATTTTTTTTTTTGATATCTGCTCCTTACAATATTCAGTGCTATTGGTGCCCCAGCAACTCCCTTTGTCCCATGCAAATACTATATTAGTAGTAATAGATGTACATGAGTTGAAGGCATCTACAGCATTTTCACATTCTTTTAATCTGTTTTCATGTCCAACCACTTCTATCAGCATGAGCACCAAAGTTTCATCTAGCAAAGTAATTAATGGGTTTGAAATAAGAAAATCAAATCAGTTTCCTTGGCAAAATGAGAGGAGTTTCAATGCACATGGCTATCACAACTGAAGATGAGTGCTTTACAATATTTCATGGAGTCTGCTAGTCAAAGAGCAAGGATCAGACGTATTTAGATGGCACAAGCCTTCACACACAGGGTCTCTCCTGTCTGCACACATCAGATATGAGGAGACATATGGCGTCACAGCAATATTTAAATACAATAATGACTGTGATAATGCCTCTGGGACAGAATTTGCCTTCTGTTACACTAGGGAAAAGAGAATTCAAAATTCTCAATGAACTCCTGGTACAATAACAAACACCAGTTTTATATCTCCCAGGGGAAAAAAAGCTGCAGGGGAAAAAAAAAGCAAAATAAATCCACTAATGGAGCTTATCTGCACAGAGAAGCAATTATCTGACTTCCACAAGAACCTATAACCCTTTGGTTTTCAAAGATGTGAAGTTTGCATGAAGTCTTTAATAATTTCAGTACTTGCTAGAAAGACCCAGAAACAGCTGTAGCCAAGCTGTACAAACTAGGTGGATGCTCTTGTTCTGCATGAATGCAGAGTCAGATGTGTTAGGCAGAGACACTTGCACATCATCCTGGGCAGCGGAGGTCAGCTCAAGATGTGCCCACAGACAGTTCTGCTGCTCAGCTGATGGATGGTGATGTGCTAGAGGATGGCACCTTGACATAGCTGTTTGCATGACCAGACCCTTAGCCAAGGCAGATTGTCTCCATAAACACACAAAAGAATTTTGATGCAGATTGTGGCTACGGTTTCAAGGCAGATTTGTGAGATAAGTGCTGATAACACATTCATGGCAGTGCCTTCCCACTAGCTATTTTGAAACTTCATCTGTTCACAGCGCTGGTACAGCTCTGAGCAGGACACTACACACAGCTTCAAGGCTAAAACCTCTGCTGAAGGACAAAATCTGGAGTGCAAACAAATATTTGTGATGTTTGCAGTTTGCTAACAGTCAGGAGCTGGTTACTATAACCACAGCCCACAAACTGCAGAACCTCTGTAGAATTAGCAGCTATGGTATTCTAGGCAGACTTCTCATTACATAAAAATTAAAGGGGAGATTACATACAAAGCTGAAGATGCAGAAAGCCCTCAGACAGAGACTCTGAAAGCTTTCTTTCCTTGTATATATTTTTAAAATATCTTTCATGAAAAAAATGTTTCTTGGTATGCAGATGTAAACATGAACAAAATCTTCCTGAATTCTCCACCTGCCCCACTGGAAGTAAGAAACGACAGCAGCCTGGCTGCTGCAGCAGCAAAACAAACAACATCAAGTGAGAAAGATGCTCATTAAACTTCATCATTCTGTCTACTTTAATGATGCTTTTACTTAATAAAAATTCCCTAAAGTAGTTGCAAGGATATTAGGCAAGGTCTCCGGTTATGTATCAGGGGTCCAAGCTGTCACTAGCAAGCATGCAGTTCAGGAGAGGCATTCCCAAGAGGTGAGAGTAAATACAGCTTTCTTGTAATAAATTCAGAGAGAATCAATAACCACGGCTTGCCACATTACTTAAGCATTTCGGAAAGCAGGTGATCCTTCTAAATTAAACCACAAATTGCTAAATGTTGCAATTTACAGCATAAGATCAGGCATGGAACCTTGTAACTTGAAAGCATATAGTCTTGCTATTAAAATCTCTGAACTTAAAAGCAGAGCCATAGTTAAAATTCCTTAATTCATAAAGGTCAAAAGAGTCACTTTGAAAAACAAATTCAGCACAACTACCTCCATTTTTTCTCTCTTTTACAACAAAATGCTCACTAGCTAAGGGCTAGAGAACTTGTGTAAGCTAGGGAACTATTGCAAAGTGTTTGATGCACACATCGATTTTTTTGAGTTTAACCACTTTGAAAGAGGATTTCAAGACTGAGCCATAAGAAACACACTGATTTCACTTTATGTCTGTAACAGATCTCCAAGGTGAGTATGCAGTATAAAAAGGAAAACACTGTTAAATATGGTCCTGGAGAGATGCTACCTCCAGCTATGTACTGTAATCAGGGAAACAAATGTGAAACATTCCAGCTCTGCTTGATTTTTCAAAAGGTGAAGCTCAGGGTCAGGCAGATATTTAGTACTCAGACCAAGCCTCAAAGTGTATATTCACAGTGACCTCAACAGATCAATCCTAAGTCCCAGCTGATGAAGAAGGAGAAGGGAAAGGCTGAATCAGTGGTGGTATCACTACAAACCCAAAGCTGAAAGTTCTTGCATGACTGACACATCCTGCTACCCTGCATTAGTTACAGTTCATAGGCACTTAGAGCAAGGTGCTTTTGCCACATCAGTTTTTGCACAGCTAATTGTTGCTCTGGTGTCCCCTCTGAGTGACTGGGACCGACCTTTTCTATGTGGGAGCTGCGAACATGTCATCCCCTCAAACCACATATTCTCTCTCCCAGGAAAGGGACAGATGTTGGGATTTAACTGGTCAGTAATGTACCAGTGAGAGAAAACAGTGGAGGTTAGAATTACTATACAAGTATCATATATTGGTAGTTCACCAGTAAGGTTTTTAGTCTTTGTGATGTAACTCAGATGATCTCAGTGAAGAGGAACACCTCATGGGTGAGTGAAACCAGTGCCTGTTTTCCTTACACCTGAATGGCAAACTGCAGCTTTAGGATTCCTATAAGGAAAACCAGACATGAGTGATTCATTTTATTCAGCTAATTTTTTGCCCTTTGTTTTCAAGTGCTCTGAGAGCAGATGGCAGCAATGTCTATAATCTGAAGCTCTTGCAAGTTTCTACAGAACTGCTCAGTTCTGGCCTGTCCCTGTCTGTGCAACTCTCTCCTGCTCCATGATGGAGGCAGCACTGACTGGATGAAGGGGGCAGGTGCTGGCAGTGCCACGTGCTGCAAGAGCCTCTGGGCCACTGAACCTGCAGCTCTCAATGTGCTGTGAAACTGCTCCACTATTTTTAGGTCTGTGAACAGTGTGCCTTCCTCTACAGCCCACTGCCTCTCTGGGATGCTTAATGCTTCAGACTTCCCCAAATCTATACACGCCAGAGCCCAGCCCTAAGGCACCCCCAAGTGTAACAACCTGTGTTATTTTTCTGTTCCTTCCACCTCCATCAATTACCTTCATAACCCAAAGCTCCTGCAGACTTTGCCTGTCACTGTTCTTCCTAATTCGCCTTAAGTCCTGCATTTCACCTTTTAAAGAGACTTTCTGCAACACCAGAAATCCCTAATATTCTCAAATGCTTTTTTTGGTCTTCACCCCACAGGCATTCGTTAGGGGAACTGATTATCTCTTCCCATCTTGGATTAGCTCTTTCTTTTTCTTAGCTAGTTTCAGTTTTTGGAGCACAGATTAGGTAAGAAGAAGAAGATTCAGCACAGGTGGAAAACTAAGGATTCAAGCCCATGTCTCCCAGTCAGTAGAGATCTGGCTAATGAAGCCAGTGGAGTAAAGAGCTTTTTGGGTGATCAAGTACAAGCGTCTGCTGTGAGATGCTTAGCTGCACTGCTCTGTTAAAGATTTTCACCAGCTACAGAGGACAGTGGGTAGCTAGCTGACATGCAGACACTCATCTTTAGCTATTTTAAAATGCTAGATGGAGTCCACCCAACCACTCCCTCTATGTTCCCACTCTGCACTCTCACAAGCTGTTAGCTATCTTACATTAGAGACTCTGCTGAGTCACGCAGTCCAAAGTTGACTTACTCAGAATTCCTGCCTAAAAACACTCCAAATCTCAACAAGCAAAAAAAAGCACTCTGCCAAAACTTTCTGGAGCTCACTGTTTCAGCATCTGCGTAGAATGTGCACCCTCCAAAATAAATCCCACGTGTCTTTCACTGGCTACTTCACTATTCAGTTTTCCACAGGGCTCCTTTCTGCTGGACCCCTCTAAACCAGTCTATTTGCTGCTCTGTATACCTCAAGAAAAGAAAGGCTCAGCCTCTATGTGCCACATTTCCCACCCTCTATTCGTACAGGTTACTGTCAGAGACAGACCCTGACCAGAGGAACCTCTGGCCTTAGCTCAGACCTGATGTGTCAGTGAGGGGAGATTTGAGCTGAGGTAACTATGATTTACAAACACTTGCTCTACTATTGGGCTGGCAACAGATGCATAATTTTAATTCTGCCAGACACATTTGCTCTTAAAATGGTTAATTTAATCCTTGCTTCTTTGAACTCACCATCTTGCATGTTATGGGGGACTAATGTCTTTTTTTCCCATAAAGGAATTCCAAGTTGGTGTTAAGTATTTCTTTAATTAATACACAGTAATAAAAGAGAGTCTTCTCCTTATATTCTCTGAGGCTAGCAGCCTTTTGAAGCAAGTACTCTAAATGTGAGGCTTGTTAGTGAAGCACAGCTGGAAGCTCATAGAAGCCTAGCAAAAGAAAAAAGATTTCTTTTAAAGGAAAGTGTAGAGGCCATGATTTGCAAAGCTGGCTAATGGCTTTGCATACCCAACCTGAAAGATCTTACAAGAAGCATGGCTTTTGGCAGACACAATTTTGAAAGCACAAGGTACACTAACATCTAATTTCTGAAAGACCTATCTCGATACCCAGGGACCCCAGCACTGAAAATCTTCAGCCATGCTACAAATCCAGAGAGACACACAAGGTGGGCCTCCATGGAACTGTCACAAAGACACAAAGGACAGGGCATGCTTATTCTTATTTCTTTCAAAACAGAGACAAACAGGAATTAAGATTTCATCTAGGGAATCTATTATGCTGATAAAACAACCCCCAACTAGGCCAGTGTAATGAAACAGCAGCCTGAGAGCATGAGGGAGAGAACAATTTGCTTCTGCATGTGGACAGTCCTACCAGGCTACTTCAATTATGCACAGTTTCTCCCCTGGGACTCAGATCTTCAAGCACATTCAGGAGGCCTGATCTCCTTTCTCATGCTCCATTTTGAATGGAGCAATGAGTTGCTCAGCCCACATGTGCAAACCTGAATTCATTCCAGGCATGAAAAAACAGCATAGGCCAGGAACTGAAGTTCGTAAGGGTAAGAACTGCCATGAACTGAAGTGAAATATTTTCCTACTTGTTTTCACAGATGAAATAGTGCTTTCCTACTCAGGACCAGAAAAAACAGTTTTGCACCAGATAGAGGCATCAGTTTAAACTCAGAGGGCTGAGGTATCTACTAGAACAATTCATCTAATTCATCAGAAGCAATCAGGAGCCACAGAAACTGCATGGGCATGCTCAGCTTCTTTAGCAGATGCCAGCTCAGGTAGCTGCAGATATAAATGCACCACTAAGAAGGAAAAAGACAACTCAAGTGAGAAAGAAGTGTGTCCAGTTTACTGAAGTGATCTGTATCATCCCAGCCCTTATCTTTATGTATTTGTAATTTGTGAGCATGAGTTAGATAAATCAACAGTTGCTCTATTTCCCCAAGCCACGTTGTTGGGACAACATTCAAGGCCATTTGCCTGATCTCAAACTAACCCTGGACAGGCAGCAAACACAGAAAACATACTGGCACGCAGCACAGACAACCTCCTGGAGACAGCTGAGCACAGCATTCTTCATTCTTATGTTATTTTAATGTTGTTGTCTGCGTGGAGTCCTTTGGGCTTCAGTAAAACAGTGCTCACTTTCCTTTCTGAATGCTACACTGCTGCTCAGATAAATGCCCTTACATAAGCTTTATTATTGATTTATTACATGCATTTTGCTGTGTACCTAATTAACATTTAAAAAAAGGAAAACAGAGGGCAAAAAATAGCTAAGTGAAAGCTAAGGAACTTTCTTTAAGTTATTATATGACCAGCAGGTATGTATTTCTTTTCCAGTAACTAGGCAAAGTGCACCAATAAAATGTATAGAAGGGACACTGGGGAAATACTGATACAGAGAGTCTCTTTTTCTTTTTTTTAAGCAAAATTGAAGTGTCGGAGTTAATCTGAGCCTGCTCTGCTGCACACAGGATGGCCAGTTTCACTGGCAGTAGCATGGAGAACATTCAGGAGACTGCAACTCCCACACACAGGGTTTAATCAGCTGCCCTGCTCTGCTGGGCTGGCTCACACACCTCTCCCAGGGTGTCTGGCTCTGCCATCCCAACTGCCTGCAGGGCCAGCTCTCCAACAGCTCCTTAAAATAAACATAAGAATTGAACAGTGACAAGGGACAGTGACAAGGTGGGGAATTCAACCAAACTGACCCCTCTGAGTCACCACCTCTGAAACCCTCAAAGGGGAAGGAGGAAGTCCCAGTCCTGTCACACAATCCATTTGTGTGACCCAACACAAGAAACTCTGGCAGGCTGTGTGAGCTCTGCAGATCACTGTGTAAAGGGAGCAAAGGATTTACTGTGGGATGCTTAGACAGAGTTTTGGGACTGAACAAGAGTACTTAAGGATTATACAGGACTTATGAGTTCTTATAAGGACAGAGCAATAGAGTGGAAGTGAGTGACCAAGGATGACAGAAGAGAACAAGCGCAGGGAAAAAGAGAGAGGATGAGGCAGGGAATAAATGAGGTCAACAGTGTGCTGGCAGGAGGAGGTCAGAACGTTTGACTGGCAGAATTCTGTGCCAAATCACCTTGACTTTGTCCTCCCTAAACCCTGTTTCTAGCTGTTTTTTGTGGGACTGTGCCCTCTGTTCTGGCAGCATGCATACATGTCCCATCAGCATGTTCAAGTTCAAGACAGATCTGCTGGTCAACAGGATGGACTGATTCCCATATACTGGAGTGACCAAGGGACTCCAGAACCAGCCTCCAGAAAGACTCTGGGGATGTAGGCTGATGAGACTGGGTCTGGGGGCTTGATATTTGAAACATCAAGATTGGGGAGCCAGGTATCAGAGGGATCCCTGACACAGGGTTTTCCCTGAGCACTGCAGGGAAAGGTATTGAGGAATACAGCCTGGCTGTTGATTGTCTTCTCTGTGTTTATGTGTCCACCTGTCCTCCCATCACGCTGATCTTCCCACGTCTGGCTGTGTGTATAAACGTCTTCTGAGACTGTGGGTAGCCTTGCTACTGACAGGACAAGAGAACAGGGATATGGAGCAGTTACTCACTGCCATCAGTGAAGGACTTTACTTGGTTCCTCCAGGACACTGGATTTAGCTGCTCAAACCACTACCAGGAAGAAGGTGAAGAATAGAGGAAACTCACTTCACTTTATGGTAACACTGCAAAGAAAATGTCTCTTTTTTACACAAAGGATCATGTACAAAGTGCTACATCTCAGACGTTCTGATTTCACTTGGCTATACAAATTGGCTTTGTTTAATTCATGATGGATACACTTTGTAGAAAAGCTGTTCTTGGACAGTGAACATGCTTTAACAGGTCAATGCAGGTCTTTCCAGCTCCCAAACACAGCCTTTTCACCTACTCCCTGGCCAACGTGGGCACAAATATACCAATTATGTCAATCTTACAGACACCTGGTAAGTTGTACTCAGAGAAATCAACACACATGCAAAGGAAAAAGGTGATTCAAATCCAATTTCAAAATCATTGCCATTTTATGTTAAAATGCTGAAATATTAAAAGCCAAAGACTGAGATGTTCTGTATGGAAACAAAACGTATCGATACAATGGTTTTCCAGTTATATGACTTTACTGTGGAAGACCAAAGATGGTCACTCAGAAACCACACAATAAAATGATACAGACAATTCACCTAATTTTCCAGCCAGTTTTGAACAAAGCATCATAACCTTAATAATTAGCAAACAATCACTGGGTTTTAAGCAAATCTTTGGTGATTTTCCATGTCTTTTACTGTGCCAACAAAGCTGTTCCAGAATCTTTTCAGGAGGGACCTATGCTATGTGGCAGCCAATAATCTTTATGGCAACACTGCAATGAAAATGTCGCTTACTGTAATGAGCAGAGATCATAAGTTAAGCCCCCAGCTACCTTTCCATTATTTTTCATTAGAGTTTTTCTGGCTTTGCTATGCTTCAAAGTACTCAGGGAATTACTCCAAATTAGGCTCACTAGTCAGCTCTTCATTACTCAGACCACACTGAAACTGAGCAATCAGCAAACTGAACCAGCTCCTGAGTAACACAAGACAGTAACATTTGCTTGAATGTTTACCATTTCTTTTTTAGTTTGTCCTCTTTCTTAAAGCTCTGTTCTGTAAAACAAACTTGCCCACAGTTGGAGGCGGTTCTAAAACAACAGGAAAATCACAAAGTATTTTTTCATGTCATTAACACCTTGAGCAAAGGGTTGGGCTTCCCTTCATCAACCAGAAACAAACTGTGATATAGTCATGCCTTCTTGACAGCAGTGTTTTTCCAAGACTTGTGTTCCATAGTGCTAGATGAAGTGGGTGAGATAAGAAGTCTCACTTACTATGTGAATCCTCACCCTTTGAAGAATCCCTAATTTATGGCAGATTTTTACACTGGCTGCCTTCCCTCTTGCAAAGCAAGAAGCTGACCAACCTGCTGGAAAAGAGCAGTAACGCTGACAACAGTTAAGTTCTGATGTCATCCAATCCACACAACTTCCTAAGTTACTTTCAATGTCTTTCAGGGCCCACAGTGTGAAAAACATAAAGAAGAAAGGCTTTCTTCTCCCCCAGTGTTTGTCAAAATGAAATGGCAATACAGCATCAGCCTGATTTTGATTTCAACAAAATCAATACAAGTTTTGCTTCTGATTTCATTGGGTTCAAGGTTTGGCCTTTAAGGTCAATTATCCATGCAAGCTAAAAGGCAAACTGCAGTTGCAGTGTGGCTCACAAACCCTAAACTACGTACAACAAGCTATGAACAACATCTAGGCTGGCTATGAACAGGGGAGTGAAAATTATGCTTTCTCATCAAGTGCTAGTAATAGCTAAGGCCAATGAGTCACTCTGTGACTTTTGAATGCACAGATTGACCAAAATAGTTTCTTTTGCAAGGAAGGAGGGATTATGCATACTGATCTGGTTTTGCTCAACATCCTTCTTCTGTAGGTAGGCAGCACTTATCCTAAATTGCTGGTGCTTACGAATGCTCATGAGTTAAAGGAAAAAACATGGAACTTTACTGAAAAGGACAAGAACTAGTTTACTCATCAGATATTTGCAAAAGGCACCCACAGGAACCTTCAAGCATGATGTAAAATAAACCAGTGATTCCACCTTCTGGGCAAGAAGAAAAGGAACAGGCAGTTGAAAACACTTGCACTGAATCAGTCCAAGTGCCACAGCAACAACAAAGGCACAAAGAGTGTAACAACAGGGAGCCCAACACAATTCTGCAGTCTTGGTGGACAAACTGCAGATCACCTACTTTGCATCTTTTTGAAACATGCTGGAGAATACATTGCAGGGCAAACATGGTCCTTTGTTCTTTCTTTCTGGTTTCTCAACCAACAGTTTTCCAAATCCCACCCTACCCACACAAGGTAGCAAACAGGCACCCCCTTACTTGTGAAAGATAAGAGATTAGCAGAAATTTCTTCACTGAAACAGTGGTTAAGCATTGGAACTGACTGCCCAGGGAAGTGGTGGAATCACCACCTCTGGAAGTATTCAAAATACATGTAGATGTGGTGCTTAGTGGCATGGTTTAGTGGTAGACTAGCACTGCTGTGCTCATGGTTGGCTCAAATCTCCAATCTCTTTGTGATTCTGTGATTCTAATCCCAGCATTCAGCTTATGATATGGAGCAGATTTATGAGAAATGCAGGAGTGGGAAAAGCAAAGTGACAAAAGATTTGTCAACAGCTCTCTGTTACTGAGGATGCACTTCATTAGCCTGTCAATTGCAGTGTCTAGGAGACACATTTATTGACAATTTACTGTCAATTGATCCAACATCTATATAAAGCTCTTCTTATGCAATGAGTTAGCTGACTCAGATGATGATGAGATCTATAGAGAATTAATAGCTATACTAAGCCCTAAACCGCTCCATTTTCTAAACAAAATGCAACCAGAATTGATAAAATCCCACCAACATCTCAGCAGCTAGATCATATTCACTGCTTACAGCACATCTTAGAATGGGATTCACTTTGATACACTCCATAGCTGGGGTAAAAGTATGGGTAAAAGTAAAAGCTATGGGTATGAAATAGAAGTCCTTATGCAAACACTGTTTTCTATTTCTATGGCCATATGTACTTGTGGGATTACTTTTGAAATACAGGGACTCTGCATTTTCTACTCCCTCAGTTTAGCATGGAAGCACCCAGAGATGGTGTATGGCAACCAAGTGCTCTGTGCGATTGCATGCCTCAGCCTCTCAGCGGGACAGGGTAATGCTGAAAATGGCTAATTGATCCTGCAGTGACTTTAAGAACTGACAGTCACTTCACACCACTGGCAGCATTCCTGCAGTGCACACACTCCCATCCTTTGCCTGCTTTTCTTTGTACTACCTGTTTTATCACTTCACGATAAGGCAGTGTCAAAGACAGCAGGCATAACCTATTCTGGCATCTCCATCTGGCTTTATACATCAGACTTGTGCTGCTCTGGTGGATTAGTTTCAGATCCCTGTTGGCAGATCAAAGGCAGCGATAATAACCACAAATCAATCCCTCTTTAAGGCCTAAAACATCTTCTCCCTCACAGCATGCCTCATTTCTTCACCATTCCAGAGCCATTATAAATACCAACTTTGCCTAGACACAACAGTTGTATGCAGATACTCAGGCCTGGGAGAATTTGGCACCATGTTTTCACCTGCTTTTTTCTGGTCTATTTTGACAATCAAAATGAGCAGCATCAATAGAGAAGTGCTCATGTAGATTAAACATTTGGGTCCCTAAAAGTCAGAAAGCTGCTTGGTGCCAAAGTGAGAGCATACGCAGAAGATGGCTTGCTTCCCTTAGTCTCATCTCAGGTAATGTATTTTCCAGCACTCATCAGAGCTACATTTCCACTGAAGCACCCAGCTACCTTCAGCTCACTGCTCACTGTTCCAAGGTGACCAACAGATGTTTTTGGATATAGAAAAGATGCATCCTCAATTGAACAACTGCACAGTGGACAGGCTGCTTTCTAATGGTGTTTCCAGACAGCTTCCCCATTGATTAGCACATGCTCTGGAGAACAGAATTCAGAAAAGGGATTCATAGGTTCAAGATCCACACTGTTGCTCCCATAGAGAGGTAACATCTGGATCCTTTCACCATGACTGTCCCTGTATTCTTGAGATTGCTCTTAATTTCCTCATGTTCACCTCCTAGGATTTATCTAAAGGCAGCAGAAGTTAAAAAATTACTCCAAGACTAGGTAGCAGCTCTTTGCTTGGCTATGTCTTACTACCAAAATGAGACTTTTACTACAGAAGTAGCTTTTGTTTGCTTCCCCCCGTAACACCTTCACAGGGACAAAGCTGAATTTACCACAATGTAGCTCGGCAGTTCCCTGGATCTCAAATCACCCACAGATACTGTGCTCAAAAGAAAGAATAAATCTGTGCCTTGGATTTTACATGAAAAATGCACTTGTGCTGTAAAAGATATACCTGCATAACCAGTGAAGGCATAAACTCTCCCTCTTACCCTTCTTTAAATCTTTCTAAGTTATAGTTTGAACTATGTCTCTGAAAAGACTCCAACATCAGCTAGATCAGCAATAGTTCAATATTCCTACATTCTACTTAAAAAAACCCTCAGATTTAAACAGCAAAAATGAGAGCTGCTTAAATATCTCCTGAAATTCTTAAGAAAAAATTAATCAAAGATAAACATACACAAATAATCTGGTTCCAACATTGCATTTCTACGGCTTGTAACAGCCAGAAAGACCTAGTATTTCAGGATTACATAAGGGATTGAAAAATATTTTCTCCTAAAATTCTTTTGAATACTAATGTAAACTACTTTGATCCTGATTTTTTTCAGTATTTATTAAGTTCCACTCAACTGACTGTTTACTTCTTATAATTTTTTACTATACCCATAAAACTAGAACACTGTCCTGACATATGGAAAATGTGGATGGTACATATTGCTCATACCTGCACATAATTTCAAGAACTGTAACTACTATTTCTAGATAATTTTTAAACCATGACAAAGATGAATGCTATTGAAGAAAAATGGTGAGCCTATAAAAAGCTGCATGTGTTTGAGTCAATCAAGTAAAGAGAGTATCATCATCTTCTCACAGTATGATTCTTCTCCATACTAGTGGAAGCAGAAAGTCAGAAGGATTAACCGAAGAACAACAACAAAAAAAAGACTATCCTCTTCTTCCCTCTCTCACTACTGAGCTTAGAAAAATGTTCAAAAAAGGAAAAAAAATAACACTGCCAGCTCCTAGGACAGTTTAATAAACCTCAGGGAAGGCCTTAGTGTTGAATTTGCCTTCCCAGTAGAACCTAAAGCACTGCTACTAAAGCAATACAATAAAGTTTATGAACTTGTCTTTACTGCTGCATAATTTATCTTTGAGAAATGATACTATGGTGAACAACTGCTCTCTATGAATCTCTCTGGGCTTCAATGGACTGCAGGCTTTATCACAGCAAGTAAACTGGATCGAGATTGAACTCCAAACTGAAAGATATATAATGTATTTTTGGATTAATGAAAAACGCTTAATTCAAAAGTTAAATAGTAATACACTCAAATATTTTTTTATGTTTCATGTCGCCCTCTGAACTACAAGTCCTTCTGACATATTTTACACTGAATCTTAAAAGAAACAAATTCAAGAACCACTCATATTTCTTTCTATTCAAGAAAATTTCCATGTTCTGTTTTATTAGTTTTCTAACAAAAAGCACATATATCCTTTCATTAAAAAATCAAATAAAAAAACCCAACCAAAGCAGAACTAAAGTCACAAATGCAATACCACACTGCAAATTCAAAATTAACAACTAAACCTCAGTAACCAAAGACAAAAGTATACAAACTTCACTTCTTTTCCTAATCTAATGCTCAGGGTACCATTTGCTCAGACCACTTCCCAGCACTGTAGTTATCCTGCTCTAAAAATATTGCTGTTTTGGGGTGCATGCTTTCTGCCAGGTCAGCAAATTAGTGCATCTATGCAGGTCTTAGATTGCCAGATTTAACATGATGAAGGCATGGGAAACCCAAGGCAGAGGGAAAAAGGAAAAGGGAAGAAAATGCATAAATCCATTTTTTAACTCAAAACTCCCCTCACAAGTCAGATGGTGGGAACTGGAAGGTGTAACTGCACAGTAGTGGGATGTGCATATATGCTGTGGAGAAAACTTCATTGTCACTCAAAGCCCACAATCCTGTGCAATGCTGACATAAAGAGTGGTGAGGAGTGAGAACAAAGGGACAGAGACACACAAAATAATGGGCAGCCTGATTTCTTGCCAAAGACTTATAAGACAAGTCTGCAGAAAAAGCTTTGTAAGACAACTGATTTAGCCCAGAAAAAAACCTGTGCTTAAGGACTGTTGACCTATTTGTACAGCAGGGTAGCTTTCATCCCTGGGTATTATGATTGCTGGTCAAGTGGCATTTCTCCATACTTTTATCTATTAGAAGATAATTCCAGGATGCTAGATTATTTGATAAATTCCAATGTTTCATGGAATATTCTAGGCAATGGAGAACATTATATTAACTTTGATGAAAGCAAGAAAATGAGAGGGAAAAGGTACATTTATGCACAGGATTTCTGACCTCTTGCAGTGGTTAGATATGCAGCTGTTTCAGCCATCCAGCTCTGGGAGTAATGGCCTATAGACCAAAGAGCCACGGAATGGCTGCCACCTCCTTTGCCAAAGTTCATGAGTCTGGCAAAGCCGAACCCCCATTTCCTCCCTTTCCTTAAAGGACTTGCAGTACAGTTTAGGAACACTGAGGCCCAGAAAAAAATTGCCTCAGGGAGAGGAAAAAAGACCAAGCCAGGGGAAAGATGGAAGAGCTATAAGGTCAAAAGACAGCTAAGTGACACACAAAGCTTCAGGTATGGAAAAGCAACTGGGCCTGGCAAAAGAAGACAAAGCTGGTATATTGCAGGAAACATGCAGTCAACGTTTATTTCAGTGAAGAAAGGGAGCATGGAGGGAATGAAGGAATAGAAGAGCATGCAGACCATCTGAATTCATGAAGCTCTTAAGGTACAGGGGGCTCTTGACTGATGCAAGGAGCATACCCCCCCAGATGCTGTTCTCCTTATTCTATGATATTTAGTACCATTACTTCAAGAACAAGCACAGTCAGCATGAGCAGACTGCAGCAGACCATTCCCCGTTTAAACATACATGGTGCTTGGCACTTCTTCACATCCATCTCTCAGTCACATTAGCTCCATTAATGAAAAAATAAATGTTGCAAAAGGGAAGTATTAACACAGCCAATGCCAAGGACATTAATTTAAAAAATGCTATTTACTTTGTATCAGAGAAGTCATATATTTTGGTCAGTTCTTAGTCTTGTCCAGATTCTGATTCCATGCTGTAGAGACAAACTCTGTCCTGACTCTCCTTCCAGCACATGATTAATTTACTTGACATCTTTAGTACTGTACCCACTTGATGGGCTTCATTCATTTAGTAGAAGACAGTAACTTGTATTAAAGCAAGAATGAGTTTTTTAGTGCAAATCTTGGATAGTGACTTACTGTATAGCCACCATATAGCTAAATCTATCTGCTTGAAGAGAGAAGGCACTCAGCTCCACACACAACAGTTAGCCCAAACAGCTTTGGGAGAAATGGGCAGCTCCATGAAGAGTGAGTGGCTCCTCAGTCTTAGGGGATGAATGCTAGGTCCAGCCAGCTGCCTATGAGTCACTCAATACCTGTCTTTGAAGACCAAGAGCTCAGACGCAGGACCGTGGGGAAGACAATGGTGCAGGTAGCACACCTTCCTAAATCTGTTCCACTAACACAAACTGACCACAACGTCAACTCCACATTTTCTCTGAATCAACAGAAAAAACTACAGAGAGCACAATGTGACTGCCAAAGCACAAGGAAAAGGTCAGTCTAATTTTTTTTTTTATTTGCCAAGAGAATTAGGCAGCCAGAGCAGGAGAGCCTATGTAGCCTCCGGGATGTGTGGGTGGTGATCTCAAGACACTAAGGATTTGGCAGTTATCTCCACAGCGGTCACTGTTAGAAGCAAACCAAATATTTCTATATTTTCAGGAATGGGAGAGGAACCAGAAGCAATTACCCTGTCAGGAAACGTACCTATAGATAACTTGGAAATAACCTGCATATGTGAAGGCAAGTTGAGTTTATTTCCACCATGTTCTCACATGTCCAAGACGTGACTTCAGTTGTTCTTAGCAGATGCCAGGTGACCTTGATGCTCTCCTGCTCTGATACCACATTAGTGTCCGGCTCCCCAGCAGGGTTCTTTGGTAGACATCACATGCTAAGTTAGCATTACTAAAGCCCCAGCTGATATTCTCTTCTAAAGTCCTCTGTTCCCCCTATCTTGGTCTCTATGGCAACACCCAGCATCCTGCAAACAGCACGAGCCAGCTCGGGGCTCACTCTGCACTCATTCATCTCAGATGTTTGAAGAATCTCCTCTTTTCCCTGTACAATATTTTTAAAAACAGAGTTTTACTCCCTGCTGATGTCCTCACATCTCTGACACAGTTCCACTGCTCCGTGTCACAAACCATCACAGTTGCCCCAAATGAGGTCTTACTCCAGACTAGGTAAAAGAGCAAAAATCAAACCCAAACATGTTGTCTATCACTGGAGGCAGAGTGTGGACATTCTCTTGAAAACCCTGGTTGACGTGAGAGCTTTGCCTTTTAAAAGCTATCCCTGCTAAGTAAAGGCATTGAAGATCACCTGTAGATAGCCAAAATAAAAACAGGGAGGCAAGGACAAAAGAGCAGGACTTTACTTTGACCTGCATTTCTTCCAGGTCATATGTTATTATTCCTCGCTTTACACTCATTCTGTACTTACGTTAATTCTGGTCTCAGAGAATCAAGAAGGTTTAATTTAATTTGATTCTGTTCTTCTTCTTTTACTATACTCTTAAGATGTTATTTCAGCAGTGGCAACTTTCAATCAGATATTCTCAGAGCCTTTCTGTACATCTTTTTTTCTAACTTGGAAATTATTTTTAGGAAGAGGGGGAATGTATCTATGGTGTACTTTTTATTCCTTCCAGAACAATGAAGAACAGGCCAGGAGTTCACAGCTTTAAGATAAAATAATCAACACAGAAAATAAAAACATTTTGAAGAAAGAAAGAAAGAAAGAAACTTCCTTGAAGGAATTATATTCTTTTTGCAAAAATTAGTTTGATAGTACTTCTGTTTATGTGTATGGGGGGAAAAGCTATACATGCTACAATGGGAGAACTGTAACTTCTCTCAGTGCATGGAAGAAAACATTTTCTTTCAGAAGGAAAAAGTAATTTTCGTTGAGACAGTATATAATTTTCCACACACAAATGTGCTCATCCAAATCCAACCTACATGTCTCTGTACCTTATGCTCAAATTTTCCCTCACTGCGTTCAATACATTAAGTGCTACCTAACTCCCACCTCCTGAATTCAGCAAAAAACCTCTTTTTTTCACTTAAAAAAACCCCCCTTTGAAATAGAATGTATTCTTGTTGTTATGGCCTACAACTTAGAGGCTGAAAACAGCCATTAGTTAACAACCTACCTATTACCCTGTAAAGTGTTAACAAGCATGCAACCCTGCTGTAAAGAAATTGCCCAAAGAAAAGGGCAGAGTAAATTCCCTGGTCCACTCTGATCTAGAGAGACAAAATGTTCCAGGGCTTTATCACTCTTTAAAAAGCCTTGCTCTTTTATCTTCCTGCTCTACCTAACCTTTGTTAGCAGCAAATAAAAGGATGGGCCACAGAACAGCTATGGGATTCGCATCCCTGCACACAGTCATGAATCTTGGTCAGTGCCTAAATTCTGGGAGCTCTTCTGGAGCCAACTCACCACCCCAGGGACAGGAAGATGCTTGAGATTATGCACCATCATTGTATTTACACTGATTGCTGCACACCCTTATACACTTGAGCTATCAAGTCAGAGCATTTGCTGGTTACTGGATTAAAACAGGGGAGGGGATGTACTGAAACCTGCACTTTTCTAGAGGCAAGAGGAAGAGATGATTCAAAATGGATCAGAATAATTTTAAAGCCTCTTAGTTCAAGCTATGATCCTAAAATCACATGATTTAAGTAATTCAAAACACCGAGTTTAGCAATTTACTGGTATTTCAGGAAGTGCAGCTGACCCCAAGTAAACATGGTGAACCAAAATGACAAAAAGGAAAACCAGAGTCCTAAGAAAAGGACAAGCAAGAAAACTCAAGTTGGTTGTGCTTTTGACATTTGTCCTTCATACCTCTCCCCCAGCTGCTGACCGGTGATGGGAGGAAAAGGCAGAAAATATTGTCTTATAGCCTATCCTTTGATCATCTATGTCCTTGATTTCTGAATACCAAATGCTCAATGTTTCTGCTATTTCACTTCCTCCTCTCTCTTCCCTTTGCCTAAACAGCCAATCCTTCTCATATATGTTCCCTGTTCATGATTTTGGTTCTTCCCATTTCTTTTCTGTTTCCAGCTCATCAGCCTGCATCTTCCTTCTGGTCTTCCTCCTGTACCACTCTTATGCTTTCTTCTTTCCTTTTCTTTCCTTGTTTCTTATCCTTTTATCACTTCTTATTTTATATAGGATACTCATCTTTCCATCTGTGCTCCCTTTTTGCCTCTCTGGTGGTTGGATCTGAAGAGGAGTAACTCTGTTTTGAGACATTAAGTAGGAAAATGAAGGTCCCTTCTTAATATTTTTCACAGCAGATGGGCACACACTGCACAGAGGGAATCTACTAAAATGTGTTTTAAGATATTTTCCTGGATCCCATATAATCATTCAAAAAAATTTTGAAAGTATTTAAAAACGATTTTCTATGAAACATTTCTTATAAATCTTTATGGGAACTGCAGTAAGTTCCATTTCTTTCTTTAAAAAGCAGGCATGAAATAAAAGTTATTACTGACATCTGTCATATTTTAAATTCCTTTATAAAATTTAGTAGTGGCAGCATAAAACAGATGTAGCATAAAACACTGTGAAACAATCTCCCTAACAGATCATCCTTTAAGGAAAGCAACTTCATCATTGACAGTCATTTAGTAACACAGGAGGCAGCTTCCCAGGAGATATTTGCTGCTGTTATATTAGAGGTAATTAAACTATAAGGTGATTTATTTCTTTGCAGCCACGTAATTGAACTTTCTAAAGCCATTAATGATACCTTATGAAAGTATCAGCAGATGTGGAACATGATTATCCCCAGCAAAACTGTGTTTACAACACACAGGGCCACAAAAATTCTACAAAATGCCATTTATTGGCAAAACATGAATATATTAATCCACAAAGGACAGTGCACTGAGGGTAGAAATGCTGTCACTAAATGTACATCTCTCCACTCTTCCTCCAGCTCTCTCTTCCCTATGATTGACAGTGATTTTCAGAGAGTAGGCATTATCTCCAGGCAAGAAAATCTAAGTACATAAAAGATAGTTTTATATTAGTTCTATTGCAGCACTACTGATTACTAAAGGAAGCTCTAGACAACAAAAAATATATATTTAAAAACAATGCATATTTAAGGGTGAAAAAATCCCTATGTATAAAAATAGGAGTATCAATGCTTCAGATATTTTCCCCACCATATTAACTAATCCAGCAGAAAAATCCTTGATATGTCATTTGCTGATTGACGAGCACAGAGAACTGAGACCTGAGCACAGAATTTTATTGCAGAAGACATTTTCATCTGCAGCCAAATCACCAGGGAAACATTTTGTCAAACAACTTCACTCTGCAGGGACACTTTGTGACAATATTGGCAACTCAAGAATTTGTTCTGGTTTTTCCAAGAGCATCTACCTGTCCATGTTGAGAAATATTAACAGCAGCAGTGCAATTCATGCAGATGACCAGCTTAAAACCCAGGAACAAGTGTTTCACATTTCATTGCAACAATATGTAAAACATAGATGCTCACAAGCTCTAGCTTTAAAACAGTATTTATCTCTTAATCTATATATAAATTATCCAATATATTTTTGGAGGACTTTCATACCAAGTCCATGTACTTTCATAATAACTGATATTATATCAAGCATCTGCAGGGCTACAAATCAGTACTTGTTTTCAAGTGCCCAAGTACCTCTTTTATCTCCTCCCCCATCCCCCCTTTTTTTTTAACTGAGGGGGGACTGAATCTAACACAAGGCTGCTTTTACATCATCAAGGTAGGTAAGATGCTGGTGTTCCATTAGAACACCATGGGTTAATATATTCACACTTCTGCTGCTCCTGAGAAAGGAATCAGAGTCCTGTTGACTGGCTTGAAGCTTCTAGTTATTTTCTGTGTTGAACAAAATTGCCAGGTCTCACAACTTTTCACTGAGATGGAAGGAAGAGTGACCTACTGTAAAATTTTCTCAGTTGAGAACAGTCATTCACTGCCCTCAATGGCTCAGCTGAGCTGTCCACAGTGGGCTAAACCTCACAAATCCAACAGTAGTCTCACTCAGGATTTATGTATAAAATTGTATGCACTATTTCTTGTTCATAGATAAGCATAAAACCCCAAATAAGTGGCTAAACAAGAGGGCTAAGGCTACCCATCATGTGATGGAGTAGGGGAGATGAGAATGCCACTGTTTCTCTGCAGTCAAGGCATACTTTCATCCCAGCAGATCAGCAGCAAGGAATTCCCAGCTTCAATTCAAACTACTGGTAAAACTCCAGTCCTTTGCATCAAAGAGGGTTAATTTCTCCTTTGGATTCTAGACTTAAACCCTCTAAGCCTAATTGATTATTCTGTATCTAAAAATGAGGAGTAAAGCTGATTATTTAAAATTTTTCTCAGAGAAGTTTCCTTAGGTATATCAGTGCCATTTTACCTGAGCAATCTGCCAATGGTGTTGTTCCAGCACCATGTGGTATCAGGTGTTTAGTTCTAGCTGCCAGTCAACTGGAAAATAAAGAAGGCTTTTATCCAGCACTGACCATCCATCTCCAGCACTCCTATCACCACAGGATCCACTCAAACCTCCACTGCTGCCCATCCTCCTTACACTGGCCTTTGGAAGCATAGAATTATGCTTTAAAAAAACTCACACCAAGCCACATGTATACTAACCAAAACTAAAAGGCTGAAAAATAGTCTGAACAGGTTACCACCACCTTCTTTACCTTTTTTTCATCTATGAACATACTTTAACAATTATCTCTTATGAAACATTTCTCTATGTCACCTACTCTTACCTAGAATCTCACATCCAGACCCACCTCAGACAAATCATCCCCTTTGTTTTTAGATAAATTCTGGCAGGGAATACAGTTGAATGATTTGGTGTGAGACTTTAAAATTGCAACTCTTCACACCTGCTGTTTCATTCTTTTTTTTTTTTTTTTTTTAATAAAAAACCTCCTGAAACAAACAAAATTCAATGAAACCCCACTCCAGCACATTCCTACCTCATGAGCAGCTTAGTAAAAACAAGTGTGTGAATCTCTTTTACAGGCTAAATTACTCTGTGAGAAGAGCAAGGCATCTAATACTCTCTGAGACTATCTACACATGTCTCAGGGACAGATGTTCTCTTACGAGGGACAAGCACAGAGTTGCTTCTTCAGCAGCTGTCCAGGGGTTGCCCAGTACCCTGTTCACTTATCCTTGCTGTGAGAGGTAGAAATGACTCTGAGCTGGGCATCCTCAATCTGATGCTGCTGATCCTTTCCCAGCAGATCACTTTACTAATTTTATTTACCCCTAAATACATTGTTATACATTGATATACATTGTTATCTTTGGGCTGTTGATCTGTGACTACTAGAGCCTGCAGTTCAAATGGCACACAAATAAATATAAACCAGACAACAATGTCAAAGTTCTTACAGTCCATAAAGCAGAGAGCACAAGGACAGGTTGACTGAACACCTCACATCTGGGAGAGGAAGTGCTTTTCCCTTTCTACCAGAGCGTATGAACACAGCTTGTTACAGGCACTGCTGCGTTAACGTGACAGGTTTACAAGGCCCTGGCTTGCTCAGCAGTAATGATCTTCCAACATCCCTGTCAGATCAATGCACAGCTTTCCTCAGGACCCACTTACTGCAACACTGCTCAGGAGGGAATGGAACTTTGCAAAACTGCACTCAAATCAGACAGTTCTACCAGGAGCTGCTGCAGTGAGAGACAAGGAGATGCCTGCGAAGTCCTTCAGTCTGGGATGTTGGAATGACACATCCCTGATCCTTCACTGCACACAGCTTTACTTGTCTTACCTACCATTATTAAAGATTTTAACTTCATGATCTAGTTTTTTTTTCAAATCCTTTCCTACCACTGGGCTGCAATTTTTGGCAAATGTCTCACTCCAGCTGGTCTTTGGCCCTGGCAAGCAGGAGACAGTGGTTAAGGTATTGAGACTGGTTAAGGCAGGTAAGGTATTGACCTGAACATTGACAAACTGCAAATGTAAAGAAAACATGGGACATCTCATTACCATAAAAACAAGCTGCTTTTCATTCTCTCCTAAATAAATGTTTAGATACACATAGCTTGATCAAGAAGACCTGCTAAAAAACAAAACACCCAAGAAACAACAGGTCAGCTATTAGCATTAAGTAATTTCTTACAGAGCCCCTACAGCATCTTCCTCTTAGAGACAGAAAGTGTTTGAGTGGAGGGGGCAGCTGAGAAAGGTTTGATCCTTCTTTTTCAGTTTTTTCAAAAAATGCTTCACTATTACAATCTAACCTGGTAAAACTAAACTTCAATTTTTTTCCTAGTTAAGCCAATAAGTTTTAATATTCTTGCTGTGAAAAGCATTGCTATTAGTTCAAAGGGAATTCAGACAATAACTATTACGTACCTTAATAACAGACACAGGATGTATAACTAACAAATAATTTCTAATTTTGAATGTATTAACTTTTGGACAGTAGAAAGTTTACCTCAGAATCTGGAAGCTGTTTCTCAAGGATCTTATCTTTCCCTACTCAGAATTACTAGTATGAAAACATTTTCTTCCAAAGTGTCAAAGACCAGGCACTAACACTGCATGTGTCTGAGTTTTGAACATGACTTCACTGAAATGACACTGCCTATATCAAACCTGTCTTCTCTGAGAGGAAGACATTAATACCTGACCAAACCATGCTAACATTCCAGCTCAGGAACCTGGACCTCAGCATATCAGACTTTTACTAGGGACTTATAACCTAACAACAAGCTTTAGGGCACAAGTGCTAGTGTCACCTAAAATGCAACTATTGAGTTGTAAAACAAGGCAGCATTACAGTAACTCAACAGAAATGTATGTCACCATTCAGCGCACATAATCTCTTAGTAAGAACTTATCTTACTAATCTGTTTTAGAAGAAAGCAAAAAACCAGAATGCTGTATGGCAGAAGCAGTCAACATCAAGCCTGGTCTCCTTGCTGGGGACCTGTCACTGGGGGCAGTTACACAGAAAAGGTCATAAGGGAGCAATTTCAGATGCTGCATTTTCAATCCTGCTTCAAAACTATTATTTAATTCCTAATATATTGCTGTCTCCATCTGAAGGCCAGAAATAGTATGAAATTAGGATTTAGTACTTATTCATGAGATTGAATTTAAGCAATTCTTCTTTTTGGGATTGCAGGCTTGATTCTCCTCTCATTTGCTCTCACACAGAAAAGGAGTAACTGCTGAGGTCAATGTCAATGCAAGAAAGGGATGAGTCATTCCTTAGCTGCAGGTCTGCACAGAAAGGGAAGAAGTGATTTCCCAGCCAAGGCAGCACAGACAACAGAAGCAGTGAAGAAGCAGAGCTATGAGTTTCAGCTGCACAGGACTGCTGAGCCGTATGCTGCTGTATCTTTACTGTTATTCATGCTCATTAAAGCCAGCTCCAACAGTTTCTGGCATGCTGGCTATCAGACTTTCTTCTCAAGAACAGACAAAAGCCAGGCAGTAAGCATGATGTTTTACATACCATGGGGCTTGCTAGGTGTAAGTGGAACAGCAGGATGGACCCCTTACATCAGTGGACAATCTCTCTATTTTACTTTTAGAAGTTAGGAAATTACAAGATATACCCTTTACCCTTTTCTAACATTCCAGGGTAAAAGATCCTGCCTTTGAGACCACTGTCAATACTTTAGTCAAAAATTCAGTGGGTGGACCAGCTAGCGTGATAAGCAAACAAGTCCACAAATGACTCAGAAATGTTACCTCCTTGTAGTCACACTGGGAACACAAACAGTACACAAAGACACCAGCAGAGTAGATTAAAACCCGCTGAAATGACTGCAAGAAGGTTTACATTTAATTAACAGGATACAAGATTCAGGTGGACAGAGCAAAAATAGACAAATGAAACACAAGAGCAAAAATAGACAAATGAAAGACAACCTTGAAGGTCCTTCCTTTACACAGCAGAAAAGAACTGAAAAAAGGTAATGGATATTTTACAGGTATGTGTATTAATAAGGACTTCTCTATTTTTTTTTTTACTTACCTGTGAAGGAACACTTTCTGTTCTGACAATCATGATTTCTTTGACAGAGAATAACTCCACAAGCTACCAACTTCAACTCCCTCTCAGGAAGGCTGAAAACCCCTTTAAAAATCTTGACAACAAGCACTACAGCCTCACACCTACTGAAAATCAACAAGACAGAGGAGAAGGAGCCATTGCATTTGCAAGACATTTTATCCAGGGATACAAAGGCAGTACAAAGAAACCTGCCAAGCCAGCCAGTCAGTATGTTTCAGAATCAGAAGGGTGACACAGCAGACTAGTCACACCAAGCAGCACAGCAAACAGCAGCAGCTGAATGGCCAAGACGACCACTGGGATCTGCAAGTGAAACAGCACATAGGTAACAACTCTTCCCCACACCTGCTCTCACTCCTTCCTGGGAATGACTGATTGGTAACTTGATGGGATCTGCAGAAATCCCACCAGAATGGAAAAAACTAGTTTTGGGAAGTTTAAAACCAACTCCAGATTTAAGGAAGGGACATAATGGTGTGGCTTGGATACTATAATAAAAATGGAGAACTCAGGTTTACCAGTCTCTATTCAGGAAGTCAGCAACTTTGCAAGACACAGATCAAATGAGCTCTGACCCCACTGGACATGTGTGATCTTGAGTATTAGATCCACCACTACCACACAGTGATGCCACTAAGCAGCTTTTTAAAATTAGTCATACATGCCCAGGATATAGGAACTCGCCAATCAAAATTCAGAAAAAAAGGGACAGAGAAGGCCACACCAGGTCAGAGGATTTGGCACTGGAAGGGTTCCTCTGAGACTGAATTTACAAAGCATGCAAAAGTATGTTGGAGTGCAAATACATCTACCATTTAAGTGACTGTGAGTGCCTAAGAGTTTGGAGAGATGTTCTCTGCATTGCATCTGCCTACTGAACTTTAAAGTAACACCTCCGTCTGCCTGCTGAGCCAGCCCCCTCCCCAAAACACCCCAGCAAATTCACTAAGCATGTCACCCCTCCTCTGGGTGCCCATAACATTCTCCTGGAATTGACTTGGGGTATTTCTGTCGGATGCTTTTCATCATTTAAGTTCTCACTCCCTTTAATTTGGAAAGCCTAAGGCATTACGTGAAGGGACTTCAAACATTGAAAAGCTAAAAAATTAATAAATTATCTGGATTACGCCTTTGCTGCTTGAAAATAAGGATCTTTTCTTCCATGAGAATTACTTTACTTCTTTGCTTGGCTGCTACCTGCATGTAGGAGCTATCAGGAACATTTGTTGGGAAAACTAGCAACTGTGTCTCAAAAATGCACTGAAATTATTGACTCCTGCAAAGATGATTTTCTAAAAGCTGGTTATTTAGGCCATGTGCAGCCTGCATGAACAATCTTCTCTGGCAGGAAATGCAAGAATTTTTCTATATCAGATTCTCATCTGTTTCTCACAAATTCCCCAATCAGTACTTAAGAACAAGGTAATTTTTTAATCAAAAGCCTATTCGGTGAGCTGTCTGCCCCCAGGTCCATCTCATTCATCTCTCTGGACATGGATTTCAGTTTTCTTCTCCAAAGAGGTTAACAGATTGCTGTAATTGGATGGCCCCAAGAAAAATGCTTTAAGCACCAGAGCAGCTAGAAACAGAACCCAGCCCATGCTCTGAGCAATGAAAGAGTTTCCCCTTATTAAATATTGCTAACAATGTGTTTCAAGTGCTTCAGGAAAAAGCATGATCTAAGAATTAATTTACTTGTATACTGCCATGAAAAGGTCGAGCTTGGCATGCAGGTTAAAACTGTCCATATCCTACTTGTAATAAGCAATAGAAAAATATTACTCTGACTAGTGGTTGCATCTTTTAAACATCTATAAACTGTTAAAATTCTGTAATTAACTTCTGTCTCTTACTGCCTTCTGGCAACTACTACTGCCACAGAAGCACCTGCCTGTTCTATTTGCAAATATATCTTCTCAATTATTTTCTAAAGTTATTTTCTGAAAATGCACAAATAAGAAAAGATGTCTTGTCTGACCTCTAACCTTGTGAAATCTGTCCTGTATTTGTCATCATTAAAAAAGTACACCTGGTTCTGCATTCTTCCTGTGTTTTCATTTGCAGTGGTTTTTTTAGGAGACTTAACAAGGTTAGAAGGTAATTTACTGTAATAACAAAAAGCAGAAAACCAAACCAATTTTTAACTAATTATTTACAGATGTCTGAACGACATGCAAAGCTGTATGAAGCATCACCTAAAAAAAAAAAAAGCCTAAAACTTATCAAGAGTCACATAATTCACCACAATTAAGACTTCTTGAAGTTTCAATCAGAATATGTCTCATGCCTTTCAATTCTTAAAAGAGCTGATATATCCACAAAAAATCAGTGAATATTTATTGAGAGTCAATATAACACTGAATAACCAAACAACAGTAAATATGTGTGCAACCCTCTGAGAAAAAGTAAGTATGTGAAAAGCCCTAACTACCAAATCAGATTAGACTTTTCAGCATTACAAGATAAACAGAAGTTTTTCTTAACATTTCACTTCAAAAAACCTGAATATATATACTCTGCACTAACAAAAACTCAATTGTTATCTGTTGATACCACTCATAGATAAAAGTGGGCCCTGGGATGGCTCAGCACCACCTAACAGCAACCTCCAGTATATGTATGGGGAGTAAGTCCCACAGTACCCAAAACACTGAATCAAAGATGATACATCTGGACAATACCAGTTAAATCCATAAATATGGTGACTCACTGGAAAGATAATAAGATATAATCTCTTATTGAATCAGAATGAGCAATGATGGATACTCTGAAGAATGATGGATATGTATCAGTCAGAGGGAGAATTTCTGCTAGACACAGGGTTATCCGAGGCAGATCTAAAAAGAAATATTTACAGCCTTCAGATGAAACACAAATATTATATCAAAAGCATTTGGTGTATCACTTAACCCAGGCAAAGATATAAACCCACTTTTAAAAGCAGGACTTCCAGAAAAATTCAGTTATCCAAAATAGGTTTCTTCTATTTTCTAATGCCAGAATTTTTAAACAATGCATTAATCAAAATTGCTTCTAAGAAACAGGTTGTTTCTTTTTCCTTTTTGTTTTTAGGATTGGGAGAAAGTAGCGAGGTGAAAAGGACAACAGACTCATTCATTAAATTACACACACACACACATATTCTTTTGCACACAGACTGTCAAGAAAGTAAAAAAAAGATCACCACTGTCCAAGTGTGAATAATAAAATGCAGTTATATTGAGAGTTCCTGTTTCAAAGGCACTGGGATTACCTGTCACATCCGAGCACTATTCTGCGGGTCTGAGGGACAACTTTGAAAGGCATTTGTCACTGAACCAATTCACCAAAGCTACTGAACCAATGAGCACAGGAAAACCCTTTCAACTGGCAATGCCTAGGAAACAGCTGGACTGAAAGGAAGAAATAATTGCTCACCATTTGAAGTGTGTAAAGATGTGGTGACAGAAGACAGCGAGAAAAGCTTTCTTAAAAATATTCAAGCAATCAGCTTGGACTGCTATATGAAGCACAAAGAGAGAGTTCTGTGGGAGCAGAAGCACCAGAGAAGCATTTGTTCCACATTAGGCCCTGCTCCCAGGGAGACTCCTGATATTATTTACACGCCCAGGAGTTCGTGCAATGCACCAAAGGAAGGGTGCTTACCTGCAAAAATGACTTGATGATAAATGTTATTTCTGCAAAACACATTCTCCTTAAAAGTACTGTCCTTAAATTGTACTACAGATCTAATATATTTACCAGGAAAACTCTGCTTCCTGTGATTTCCCAAAGCCTTGCTCTATGATTACTTCTCAATGTTTTCATCAGGTTCTAAAACAGCCTCCTGGCTTTCGACATAAAAACTAAACAGATCTTCCGAAGCATCAAAAAATATAACCAACAGATGAGACCACTTTATCTGACTTTTAAAAATACTGTTGTTGGAGTTACAAATCTAGGAAACATAAATAAGAACTGGGACCACTAGATGTTATTAAAAGAAAACTATTTCATATCATTATATGGTTGCTTTGAAGCTTCTATAACTCTGTCAAAAGGCAGGTGAGATATTTCATGGGTAAACGAAAGTATTTTTTAAGTTCTATGTATTTCAAAACTTAAGCCATATGCATTCTGACCATATGTGAAAATGAGATGGACGAAGATCCCCTAAGCTATCTAAGGTGCAGACTAAAGTTCCACAAATGGCACGACTTGACAAACAAGTCACCATCTGTATGCTGGGCTGCAGAGTTACAGCTGAGGAGCTGCTCCTGAAGGAGCTGTCTGCACATGTCCTCCAGGCACCCAGTGAATGGCAAGTGACCCCACTGGAGGGGTACAGCACCTTTGCCTCAGGATGTGAAGATGCGCTCTGGTAGGTCTCAGGGTCTCAGCTGGTGCGCTGGAAGGTGACCCTGTGACCGTGCAGCTCACCCTTGCTCTGAGCCTCAGCACTGAAGAAAGGGCAGGGAACCTTGTAGCAGCTGAGGTCTTAGAAATAGCTTCCAGCCCCAAAAGCTGAATTGAGCCTGAATCAATTGTAGCATCTCAGACTCTATGCAGACCATGGGTCAGCAACCTTGCCCAAGTGGCATGTCCGACTGCGTGTATTCAAATCACAGAAACCCAACAGGTACCAGCAGACACTCTTTCTCAGAGGAAAACAGGGCTCCTTTTATCTGTCCTCTGTGGAGGAAACTATACCTCCAGCTCTTCCAAGATGGAAAATTGGTGGGAAGAAGGTGCCAGTGTGTTGGTTTTGCACTGGAGCCATCCATCTAAGTGATTTTTTCTGAGAGGAGCTGCTGTGAGCTTGGCAAAACGGACTAGTTTTGAGTGAAACCAATAGATAGCTGAACACGCCTCTATGAACACAGGTTAAAAATGAACAAACCCCAGGAAAAGCTCTCTTTCTTCTGGCCTTGAACAGGTAATGAGATGTGGCCTGGGCCAGGCCTGCTCTACCATGGCCCTCGCGGCCTGGTGGGGGTGAGGTTGGGCCCCAGCTTGCGCTGGGCAGGGGGAGGGGAAGCCACTGGCCACTGAGTCCTCGCCTGGCTGCTGAGATCCTGGCCCTTCCCCTGAAAAAAACATGGAGGCGGCCCCGCAGCCCACACAAAGTGGCCCTGTGGCTGGAACTGAATGCAGCAAGGAGAGAGGAGACCGGGCACGCGGCCGATCCTGACACAGCCCCCGTGGGTGTGAAGATCCATCCATCCATCCCTGCTTTGGCCACTGCCCGTCAGGGATCACAGGGCCATCTGCAGGCCCCGGGCAAGATATTAACTCTTTCAGTGCACAGATAAGACTTGCAGACCTTCAAACCTGCCTTGGGTGAGAGAAAAGGACAGAGTGAAGACATGTAGAGGAACAACAAGAGACACGAAGGTCAGTAAGAAAAAGTCAAGTCCCAGGTGGGAGGGTTGAGGAGATACCTCAAGTCCTGGGCTGAAATCCTCTTGTAAGGCTATGGAGAAGATATAATTGATATATCAGACTCTTTTTTTCCCTGCAACTCATTGAAAATATGGGGAGAAGAAGTGTTCAAATTGTAGATATGAGCAAAGGCATCCATGCTAAAACAAGTAGATGCTGAAGTAGCTGTGATCCCATAAGAAGTTTGAATAGAGAGAGAGAGAAGAGTGATGAAGACCATTTACCCCCAAGGAAAGTAGAAGAAGGCCTCTGTTCCCAGAGACAAAGATGATCTCAGAGAGGGATAAAGAGAACCTTTGCTCTTGAACAGCTCATCCTTAAAATAGTACCCCATAAGTTGACATGACCCATAAACGCAGCTGTGGGAAAGCTGTGAAAGATGGGAGGGACTTCACAATTGCAGATTCCCAGGCAGCTGCTATTTGGAAATTAAAAGCAATGAGAGAAATGTTTTCTTGTGGAGAAGTTTCCACAAAATAACAAGAGGGACTCCTCTCCCTAAGTGAACTAAAGAAAGACTATTCTAGAGATGATAAACTGACTGTATTGTTTCTGTACATTGTCAGTGGGAAAGAAGGGTTGTAGGGGCGAGGAGGAGTGTTCTAAAGGTTGTATTCTGATACTTATTATTCTTTTAGTTCGGTGAATAAACTTTTCTTTATACCCTTTTAAAGTTTTGAGCCTGCTGGCACTTGGCCAGCACTGAACCCACCACAGCCAGGGATGTGACTTTTCTGGGACACCTCCCGGCACAGTACAACACCTCAGCTGCTCTTCTGCTAAAGGCATTCCAAGTACGTGACCCTCTGCAATTCACTGCTGCACTGCCCACGCCAAACAGATGCTGGCATAACAGGAGGTGCCCACCCAAGTCTCAATGCATTTCTCTTTGGTATGTGTCACTCTGCCCTCCTGTCAACCACAGGTGACTTCTGCATAACCTTCTTTGAACTCCCATGCCTGTATCACTGAATAATGAGGTTTTCTGCTCACAGAGCTTTAGGTGGATCAATCTCCAATAACCTATTATGCATTTTCCCCTGAAAACAAGTACTCTGGCTGCATCCAAGGAATGTCCAGGAGATGAAAATAGAGCTCCTTCCAAAGGCAGAAGTTGCCATCTGGAGGGTAATGGTGTAGCCAGATGTAGTGCCTGGGTTAGGTGATGGCATGTGTTATGGACCACTACTGCTACTACAGAGCAGATTTCCATCTGGTCCATGCAGCTCAATTTCTTTTCTGTGGGAACAATGGTGAAGGGAATATGGAAAGAAGCAGTTTTGCCTTCAGACAGCAGCAGAATGAGGCTGGAAAGGAATGACATGCTAAAACCAAAGCCACCTCCATTCTTCCTTCTGTCCCATATCATCTCTCTAAATTCCTGGATTATGAGGAACATTTAGTAAAGTTTCTTCTTCCACTGAATCATTCCGTTAACTATTTAACAGCACTCTAAACACATCATGGTTGATCATTTCCTTCCCAGGATGGAGAGTTCAGTTCTATTTCTGCAGATTTGTATTTTTTACTGCATGAAGTTTTCCAACAGTAATTATTTTAAGTTGCCTTCCCTTCCTAGCTGGGTAATGCCACTGAAAACTTGTAAGGTCTGAGTTTGCAACTCCTCAACTATTTCTGCTGTACATCTAATCTAAAATAATAATTTTTTTTTTTGTCACTCAATAGACTAATTTTTCACTTTTTTTTCAATATGATTCAAGGCTGAGGAGATTTTGTCATATTTTTAGATGTGGAGTACACAAGTCACTTTTAGATACTTTTACAGGTATACATAATCTTAAACTAATAAATATTTTGAAAGTTACAGAATGAGAAAAAATGTTTTACAGGCTTCAACTGCACAACAAACTCCTAGACAAAACCATCATTTTTATCATGACTGTGCACCTATTTACAACTTCTGCTCAACAAAATCCAAAAGCAAAAAGACAGAATTAAGAACCTTTTTGCCTTTATTTAAATTACACAAGTCCTATGTGTCATGCTGTCCTTGCTAGGCCCATCTAGGTTGTGTTCCTCTTTCATTTAAGAACAGACTCAAGCCTTTGCTGTGAAATAAACAAACAAAAAGTATTTCCCAGAGGAGTAATTTTATCCCTCTCTGGGTAAGTCTCCCCCCTCCATCTTTACATTCCTGTATTACTCTTGAAAGACACTGACAGCAGACTGAAGGCACTGTCAGACAAAAATTACTTCTGCAGTGGACAGGAATTCAATCTTGTAACAGTACTTTTTAATCAGATAAAATTTTTGTAGACTCTCTCCTAAAATGGAAAGAATTTTTTTAATCACATTCATCTTCTGGCAAAATGAGCCTCACAATTTCTAAGGAGGATTGTGAACAAGATGGTTTATTGGAGAGGAAAATGATATCTACTGGCTTTTGGACTGCCAGAGAAGAAGAACCAAATTAAAACATTAGCCATTCACTACTGAACAGAAAGACTACAGGAGACAAGTATTTGCCAGACTATCTCTAAGACTAAAACCATAACTACCTGGTTTGACATTTCACAAATAAAATGAGAGAAAAGTCAAGCTGAAGGAGGAATTGTTTTAGGTGGAAAACTGTATTTCAGGCTAGATATAACACACTTGTGATGGTAGAACTGAACTAGTCCCATTGCAAGCAAAACACTTCAGTTAAGGACAAGTAAAAATCCAGTCAGGGGTGTCCCAAAATAGTTCTGTTGTGTAACAAGTAATCTACCACAATATAATACATTTGAACCTCACAGTTTGTACTGTTGCTCTAAGCAGGCTTCACTAATGTATAAAACCACTAAAACTGATGATTTAGCTGGGTTTTTTTTTTCCTCAAGGAGAGAAAAATACTACTGAATAAAGAAAACCTTAAACAAAAGAAAAACTCAGGAAAATTATCAAAAGAGCATTTTCCTCAGCAAAACTGAAAAAGAAGAGCAACAAAATATAACAGCGTATATAAACTTTTAATTTCATTTTTTGTACATACCTGTTTCACCAAGCACACTTCCAGATTAAATAAAACAATGCTATTGGAAAAAGTTTACATTTGAAATATCTTTTCACTTTAAAACACTGTGACACAACAGTCAAGTTTTACAAGCTGATAAAACACCTCTGTTATTGAGTAGAACTACTCTTCAGAGCATTTCTACAACTTCATCTTTGTGTCAAACAATGCACCCAAAGCAGAGTCTGACAAACAATATCTATTTGGCTATCTCTTATGTTTAGATGGTTTAATAGTATTTTGTGAAGATAACTACACTGCATACAAATTCTTTGTCATTTATTTTGGGGGTGATGTATGTAGAATTTAGTGTTAGCCACAGCAAATGCATTTTTTTAAGGAAAACTACAATTGCTTATTCCTGAAACCTGCATTTTACACCTTTTGAGCATAAGCAGATAAATTTTCAGTGTCACCATTGCTGAGATTTCCTGCTATTTTTATTTTCTACTGACAGAATACTCAAAGCTGACAAATGTTGTAGAACAGACATAGATATTAAAAGCTTCAATTTATGGCAAATAGTGACAGTTTGCTTTTGCTGCTCATAAACAAAAAATCTAAGAGGTGCAAATAGAGGAAAGGTGGCAACAAAACACTAAGATTTTAAAATAACTCCACAAGCAATAATGATACAGAGTAACACATCTGCTTTCGTTGTGCATATACAACATCATCAGGTTTGTGGATCTTGAAACAGCTCTTTTAAATTTGGCTTATATATAAAAAAAGTCAGGTACCATACACATAAGTGAACAAGAAGACTAAAAAGATAGAATGTATAGAATACCTAGGCATACCTTTTTGAACTGCTGGGCTTTGCTGTGAATATTGCTGCTCTTCTTTACTAAAGCTGTGCTTATGTTTGATGAAGTGGTATCTGTCACCTCTCCAGCTTCAGTCCCCAAAATGGTTATTTCTCCTGCCTCACTCCCCTCTCTTCTGCCACCATAAAATGTGAGTAACAATTACCACTGAAGCTTTCCAACACACAAAAAGTTTATGTCTATCTTTCAATAACCATATCAAAGACTTTATTTCAGCACACAGGTCTCTCAATCTGATCAATTTTAAGACCTTTTGTATAACAGTGAGGTAGTTGTCTGAGATGCTGAGGATCCAAACATTCCTGGTATTAAACACTGAATGGCTGGCTGCATGTCCTGTAAATTAATAATGCTAAAAGGATAAGAAAGGAAACTATAGCTGCCACTTCATGATAAAAACTGTGTTGCAGACAGCTGAAATATTCGGTGTTTATGATATCTGGCATCACTGTATTTCCCAGTTCCCACACTCTGCCTACCCTCTGTACCTGTAGGAAGTCTGAGGTAGCTGGAATATGATGGACCTCACCTCACAAAAGACCTAAACAGGTCTGTGGATGGGCAGCTTCCCCTGCCTGATGGAGTTTATGGTGTTTGACCTCCTCCCACTAGCAAAGAATACTGGCACAAGAACACGTGATTTACTGAGTGGCAGAAATTAAATATAAAATCATCTTCCCCTGAGATCATAAATGAACATGTTGAGAAACTATTCTGTGACTGCAGTGTCCTGCACTCCTGACCTGGCTACTGTGCACAGTCAAACAAGTCTGACAGTACATTTAACTCCTTAAGAGATTTCCCCTTACTTTTTACACCTGTTTCACTGAGAATATTTTCCCCCACATATTCTACTCCAACAGAAGACCTGCCTGTGTTTGAAGTAAGTCTGCATTCTGCACAACTGAAACGAAGCATTTTTGCATATTTTTTCCTGTCCCTGCATTGTGAAAGCTCCCATCACAAGCAAAGCACAGCACACACTACTATGCTCTCCAGTAAGATAAGAATTGTCAATACATTGTCAATACATCACTCTTCCAGGAAAATACTTTTTTTACTTTTGTTATAATATGCACTTTAATTGCCTCAACAAGAGCAACAATCCTAAAGTTATATGCTTGATGTGTCAATTTTAGGGTTTTTTTTTTTCCTTTTCCTAGTGATCATCTCTGGGAAAAAAAAGCAAAACTAATGCTGAATAACAAAACACTGAAACTTTATTTATTTCGTCTTTTCACATTGAAATTTCCAAAGATGATTACAGAAGGCAAATTTTCAGGCTTCACTGATGGTCCCAAAAATTCCCCAAAGGAAAAACCTTTTGAAAGCCAAACTTGACAAGAGAAGAAAACAACCTCATAAAGTAGGCAAAGTATGCTGTGTCACATTTCTCTACTGCAAATTGCTATTTTTGCTTACTGAGAAAATTGGGAGTTTAATGCTCACATTCTTTCCTGATAAAGTTGTGATTTCAGCTACATGAGAATATTTTAAAATTTCTTAACTTTTATTTTTATTTATTATTTGTAACTTAACTTTTAATTTACTTGTAAATGAACTTCTTTCCCTTCTCTACTCATCTATGTTAAAGACTCTTCAAGACTGAGACAGAAGATTTTTTAAAAAAAATTAGAAAACCTACTTGTAGTGTCTTTATGTGTAGTTCACATCTCCCTCTAGCAAAACATATGCTATGAAGTGACATGATAGGTGAAATAAGAGGACTACAAATCCTTGACAAAGGTTAAGACAATTGACATTATTACCTTCCAATGAACTCTGCTGAGAAAGCTGAAAGCAAACTGAACCTGCAATTCAGATTTCATGTTTCCTTTAGGAACACTTACTGTTAGAGTTCTCCAGTGATGAAAGAAGTAAATTTGAGAATCTGAACATTTTTTGTCTTATTTTCACTCACACTTTTCTTTCTTCTTCTTCAAAGACTTGAAAATATTTCAACATTCCTTTTCAGGGAAAACCCCTCAACTTCATCCATCTTTCCTTGTAAGTGAACTATTTTAACCTTTGACTTGGCTTGCTCCCCTGCTCGGGACTTTTTCTAATTGGTTCTCATATTTTTGCAGCTGGATACACACCCTAAAATGGGGCTGACAGAACTGAGTACAGCAGGTACATTACTTCTTCAATGTCACATGAGGGACCTCTGTAGTGATGTGGTGGCATATGCTGACCATCTGTGATTCCAGAGCTCATTGTGCAGATCCAGTGCTTAGCAGTCATTCCCTACCATGTATTCCTTCAGTCAGTATTTTACACTCAGCTCTGCTGAAATGCAGGCTACCCTGTTCAGGACATAGTGCTATTTATATTTGAAATGCTTTTTTATTTTCCAAAATCATCAAGGGTATTTTTATTTATTGTAACACGGTCTCCTTTGCTGTTATCTTCTCTTCAACTCTGCTAATCACTTTATCATGCTGTCATGCCTACAGAAAACATACTTATCAAAAATGTACATTCCCAGTTTTTCAGAGGAAAATTTTCTACACAAATTAACTGTATGACTGAACAGTCACTAGGCAAGCAATAGAGCAAGTAGAAGAAAAAGAAAAACAATGTCTGATATAAATACTGATACACCTTGTCTCTGTTATTCATGGTCTCATGTACCTTTAATTTTTTCCCTTTATTCTTAGCTAGCAACTGCTTATATTGCAATGTCAGGACCAAGCAGTAGAAGGGAATGTGCTTTAACCTTTTGTGCAGTAGAGCAGATACTTCTCCCAAACAAGCAAGAGTGTAGGAAATGGGGTAAAAAACAGCATCCAGGAAATCTCTGCTTCAGAGATTACTGAAACATTGGGTTCTTCCCACTGCACTACTGGCTATTCTCAGAAATCAGCCACTGCCTTTGGTTCAAGAAAATGGCTGACAACTTGAAAATGTCCTTAAACATTCACAGTCATTCTGAAGAGTTACTTTCCAATGAAGACACCTGTGCTCTGATCCAGTAAAGTGCAAAAATTAACACCCAGCAGGAGTAGGCCTGGCAGGTGTAGATATCTACAGCTATTAAATGAATTATACAACACCTCTATTCATGGGACCTGTACAACAAACACAGCAATGACAAAGAGGGAGTCAAAGAAGGGGTATAAAGCTGTAAATAGAACATAGATTGGATAATGTGAGTAAGGTCTTGGGTAACTAAGTTTTCTTGAAAAGTCTTGAAAATTCTTCCACCAGAAATTGAATAAATTTTTGAGCAATCAGGATTTGATCCAGATCTCTTCTGACATACTATGGCAAGAATTATCTCATTACAACTGAACATTTTCAATATGATCCCATTAATATTGTGAAGCATCTAAACAGTTATCAAAAGTAATAATGAAATTATAAAGCACTTTGGAAGTGTTTATTTCCCTTGACATTTTGTCTTTCAGACTCCATAGTTCTCAAGATCAGGAACTGTCTTGTATTTTGAATAGGGTCCAGGACATTTTGGTAGCATCCAAAATCTAATAATCATAACAGCAATAAAAGCAGTAACACATTTCAGATGCTGTCCTTAGAGACTTCATGTTTCAGAGGGTTCAGCCAATTAATGGAAAAATCAATGTTGCCAGTAATTGCTTTTAGAGTCAGTTGGTTCAACTCGTTTGAATATGATGGTTATATTTCCACCCACTGGGTAAACAACCATGATGGAAAGCTCATTTGCACGGTTTTTAGAACACACCAGCACAAACTGAAGTGATCTGCATGATTTGCAAGACCTACAACATGATGTTTTTGTCAGTGCATGTGCCAACATTAAAAAAAACCCTTCTCTGGCAACCCAGTATGGGAGCAGGGTATTAGGAAAAACCTAATAGAACCATGCCTTTTTAGTTTTAACATATTTTGAGCTTTTTCCACCACTTAGTCAACAAAATAAGCAATCAGTGGAAATCCTAAAGTGAGACGGATGGTTTAGTTACTGTCAGTAACATATTTCAGAGGTCTGTAACAAATAGCAGCATCAAATGAATAAATAATGTTCAAAGCCTAACAGCCGGCTTCCGTAACAGTGTGAAAATATGTAAATGTTACATCGCTTTACTCTTCAAACTGGCTCTCCTCTCATTCCTCAGAGACTCTTCTGTCAGAATAACAAGCTAAAAACAAAATATGAATGACAAGTGCACATACTGAGCTGATTGAGAACACAGAGTCGAACAGTAACCATATTAATCTCGTCTCTCAAAGAGGCTGTGTGAATTCCAGGCAGAAATATTGATTTTGATCTAGTCTACTGCAGTGTAGATTGCTAATTGGACTTCAAAATCTATGCAGAGTGCTTCCCTAAAAAATAGCAACCTTCAGCACTTTCCTTAGTTCAATTAGGACACCTAGAATTTTATACTTAAAACCCATTAACATTGTTAAAAGCTTCTGCTATTGCTATACATCCTTGACAAACATCTGATTTGTGAACTTCCAGTATATAAATGATCATAGCCTAAAGATGTAAGAAAACTGTAAATGTTGTCAGGGACTTTACTCTTGATCTGGATTTTTTCAGTGATGCAAGCATTTGGTGGGCAGGTCAATGGGGGTGATTATGCCCCTCTGCTCTGCCTCTGGTGAGGCACCACCTGGAGCACTGCATCCAGCTCTAGGATCCTCAGTACAGGAAGGACATGGACCTGTAAGGAAGGCCAACAAAGTGATCAGCAGGCAGGAGCACCAACCCTATGAAAAAATACTGCAGCCTTTCAGTTCTTGAAGGTGGCCTATAAGAAAGATGAGACCCAACCTCTTAGGAGGATCTCTTCTCATAAGACAAGGAGTAATGGTTTTAAACGAATAGAGGGTAGAATCAGACTAGACATAAGGAAGGAGTTTTTTACAATGAGGATGGTAAAGCGCTGGAACAGGTTATCCTGAGAGGTGGTAGATGCCCGTTCCCTGGAAACATTAAAGTCAGGTTGGGCATGGCTCTCCCTGAACAGTATCTCTCCTACTGCCTCTGGGGGGAGGCTGCTGAGCTCAATGAATCAGATGTTTACCACAGAAAGTCTTTTCCTATGTCCTTAGGATGCCTACTGTCAAATGGGAGCTGAAGCAGTTAAACCACAGGTAAGATTAGCCACAAATGAATTATGTTGTAAAGGTTTTATCAGAAAAAAAACCCAATATTATTTGTCCAAAAAAGGTCAAGAGTCATTATTTTATATCTAGCTATGAAAAACTCTCAAGCTACTAAATTAAACTGAAACATTTCATTTAGAAGCTTCACTGTGAAAGGTTAGGGGAACAGTTGCCTAAACTCCAATTAGTGCTGTATCCCGTGATTTTCACACACTAATTCACAAAGGCCCATTTTAATTAAAGGAAAAACACCAGGTCACTTTTGTTGGCATCATTAGGTGGAAAAAAACTCCAAGACACTCAACAAACCAACAGCAAAAATACAAACAAACAAACAAAAAAAAACCCAGCAGGCACAAGCAGCTGTTTACCACTCTTAATGCTGTAAATAACAATTACATTAAATTGCAGTTCAGGAACAAGGTCCAAAGTTTGAGCTAGTGTTACTCTTTACTGACTCTAAAAGTTTCTGAAATTGCAATAGCAAAAGCATTAAGCATTTCCCCTCAACAGAGTAGGTTCACAGGAAACCAGAGGATATACAAAAATTGATGACAGCATCTCCTTGGCTGTTATTACAGAAGGACTGACCAAGGGTAGTTATTGGCCCAAATTGTCCATTATGTTGGTTAAAAAACAAGACTGAAAAACTTCCAGCCTTCTCTGGTAAAATTGATGTCATGTTGTTCTGAGAGGGAAAAGGGCTGTTTGCCCTCTGAAGGAGAAAGGAAAGGTTAAGCTTTCCAAGTGGCCCATCTTTCATCCCCAAAACAATTGGGCTGACAGTAAACCATGAGCCTGCCACCACCTGGAGACTCACAGGTAGCAACAAGTGTCACTGCTTGCAGAGACTTAATGAAGAAATTAATACCACTGGCTTGCTATTAACCTGTAAATGCAAATCCATCCTGGTCTCTCAGTAGCTTCCAGCCAGTCTGCCTCTTTTTGTGCTGGATATCCAAGAGACACCTTCTAATTACAGAACTCCCGGAAATTCACCAAAAATCTTTTTATCTACACCATTTGTGCTAGCAGAACAGATGGAAGAGGCTGTTTGGAGAACCATGCTTCTCTCAAACTGCCACCCAACTAAAGGTGTAAAATGTTGGACTGCACACAAAGAAAATCCCTTTGCTAACCATAGACAAACATTCTTGCACAGAGTTTGAGGCAGGTCAAACCTCTCAAATCAGTGCATGGTTTGACGTTCGCTGCTACTGAGCTCTAAGTCAGTCACCAGTCACTTCAGGTATATTTCTTGTCCACCTTTTGCTACAGCAAAATCTCCCAGTAACCACCATATGAACACTGATTTCTGTTACAACATCACTTCAGAGAAGGCATACTTCACATTAGGCATACAAACCCTTATGACAAGGTGGGAAGAGGCACAGGGTAAACTTGTGAGAAGAGCTTTTGTTCTGCCCAAGAGAAAATGAAGTTGAACAGTGAATTTTTATTATGTTCCTACAGTGGTTCTGAACCACTGTATCACACATTGTGTAAAGGAAAAAGACCTTTCATAGTATCTGCTGAAAAGTTAAAAGAGAAGGCAGACCCCCAACCTGGTACATCAGTCCTAAACATTTCAGCACAGGAACTAAATGAATAAACATCAGTGTGGAAAAATATTTTATTTAGTTTATGTAAGGATGAGCTCAGACAGGAGGTAGATAAATAAGCTGGTCAAAAAAGAAATTTTTTTAGATTTCTCCTTATGAAGGACAGCAAATGGCCAGCAAATTCAGCCAGAAACCTCCCCAGAGAGATAAGGTAAACCAGATGTATTGCATCATCTTCCTTCTGGCTTTCCTCATTTCTCATTTCGCCCCATTTTATTTGCAGAATTAAGCCTATGTGGAAGACTTTACTCTTGCAACAGTATTTCCTGCATGACCTGGAGTCTAAACAATTTTGATACTTTGCAAAATCTTTTGATAACCACAAAGATGCTGCACTACTTTGGGAACAGGGAGTGCACAGCTGGGACTGTGTCTTTCCTCTGAAAGAAAAGCAGTTGCAGTACCTCAGGCCTTCTACAGGCAAACCATGGTCATGGCAGCAGTGGTCACAAAGCTCTTTGTCATGCAGATTTGTCAAGGTTAAGTTTTACACTGATCTGTTTGTTTTTTTCTTAAACTGCCTTATATTTAATTATAAACAGGAATCTTGAGTGCATTTCAGCAAGACATGAAATAATAACACCTAAAAAGGGACTGTTCCTTTATTCAACACCAAGACATTTATCAAATGTAAAGTGTTCATCACATGGTTTGCACCCAGTTTCATTAGATTTTAATTGCTTTCGAGAGCAAACAAAAAAAAAAAATTCTGCATCACCATGCAAATGGCAGCACAGTAACCCATTTCTAAATTATTCACCATAAAGCAAAAGATTTCAGCTACAGCATCAGACTCCTCCAGTTTCATACAACAAGACCCAACCAACTTACAACTATTCCACACTGCAAATGTGCAAATGTTTTAAGCTGTATTTTTCTTTCTGAAAGCCAAACCTTTTACAAATTACATTAAAAGAAAACCCCAAAAACCAATGTGGTTGGCAAAGTAAGATACACAGCATATATCACCTTAGGTTTCCCCCTTTGCATACTGCTACAGGCAGACTTTTTCATTTGAATTCTATTGGAAGAAAAGATGTCTGGCTTGTGTATACAAATTAGCCAATGTTCATAGACCAGCCACCAGAAAAGGTAACTGTGACTATCTTAAAGTCACTCTAATTGCACATCATGTTGGTAGAAAGCCTCCCCATTCTGCTTCTTTTATTTCAGCAAAAGTTTGTTGCCCTGACAAGTTTGGGGGAGGTGTAAGACACCACACACTCCATAGGTATATATTTGATTTTTGTAACTTTGCTAGGATATCTGTGGGTAAGCCATAAAAATGCATTATAAACATGTTTCACCATCACTTATTTTTAAAAGAACCAATTTATAGTTGTAAGCTGGAGAATGGATAAGCCCATAGAATTTAATTTAATGCAAAGCCCTAATTTTTCAATGTATATCCCTTTTTCATCTAAATAAAACTTTTTTTCAAAAAGAACAGCAAACAATTATTTATAGAAAATTTGTACTGCTACTCAACCTTTTGAAAGTATTCTTAAATGTAAACTGCAAATACATGTTTTTAACAGATGCTGATAGCGGTTTTGGAAAATGCCCCATGGATCATTCTAAAATTTAAAAAAAATTCCAATATAATGTCATGATAGAATGGGTGAGAAAATATATTGAAGCAAGACGTAAGAATAGAGCAGTTCATCTAGACAGAAACCAGTTATGAATAATTTTAATAAATATGCAAAGACTACATTCTGCCACATCAAACAGCTAGTCAGTTGTAAACCTACAATACATTTTTAGGCTATAGTATGTGTGTATCTAGAATTACTACATTAATGATGATCCTCATTAATATAGTAATTTGGATTCTGCAATATCTACATTTTGTATCAGTTCATTCCATGATTAGTTTTGATAATCTCAGTATTTTACCTATATTATTTTTACAAATTTATTTTTAACACAATTCTTTTAAAATTTCATGTCAACAGACTTCTGCACTTCAATGCCCATTGTTTTCTAAATCTATCCTTCTCCTGGTAAAGAATGAATTGGAACTGAATTAATGGATGCATTTACTGAACAATAGGCAATTTCAGCACTAAACCAAATGTATACAGGAAAGTGGGAGAATATTTATGGACAGTTGAGCATGTGGAGACACATACACCATGAACATATAAACCTTTCAGAAATATACCTCTATCTTTCTATCAGAAACACAGGAGGTGTTTCACCTCATCTTAATCCATCCTTACTTTTCCAATACATACTCCCTTCAGTGCTCATGTATATATTCCCATGCCAATGTACAAATGTTTAAGTGAAAGCAGCCTTTCTGATTCCCAACTCCATTGTCTGTGAAAACATGGAGAGGAAGATTTGGTGTGAAATACATCCTATTATTATCTAATATCACAAATCAATCCTATACAGAGAAATCAGAATTACTAATGTTCCCCCTTGATACAAGGGTCTCAGTTTCTTACATATAAATGCTAATACCTTCTCCAGTGAGGAAATAATGAAAGTGACTCTCATGACTTACTCTGTGAACACAGGTAAACCCTAGCAAACCAAGTTTCAGAGTATTAAAACTAAACATTATGCTTAATGAAGCAATGGAACTAAGCTGATGAATAATTGTATAAATTAGTGAATACAGGAGTTGTCAAGCAAAGGGAATATGAAGTTTCAATTAATGTCTGGCATTTATATGCTGGCAAGAAAATATTATTGAAAAAATTATAAAGTACTGCAATACTTAAAAAGAAGCAGCCATCACTACAGCCATAACTCAATGGGGATCCCAACACAACACCAACATGTAAAAGGCCATTGTTCATCTTTGCAAATTGAAGTGTCAAAATATCTATGATTGCTCAGGTCACTGTCACTAGCCTAATAAGATGCATCTGTGGGTTTCAGGCTGGTTGATAAGAAACTTTACCTGCAAACTCTCCTCCATAAAATAATGTGGGATGTACAGATTATTGCAATGCTTAAACACATATCTGCCCCATCTAAAGCTATGAATCTATGCAGTGAATCACTTGGATTTCATACACCATTAGCAGGCAGATTTTGACCACAGGCACATCTCTAAGGCAATCTAGTTGGTAGTATCTCATCATATGAACAAGACTGTACTTAAGAGGAAAGCAGGAAAAAATCAACATATCTGGAAGAGATTAAAATCTCATTATACAGAATAGTCTCAAAACTGAAGCAAAAAGTAAACAAATTAATCAAAACCTAAACTGTGAAATGCCAGACTGAATTTGCAAGAATTTCACCTGCAGAAAGAAACTATTTTGTTTCAATTCCCAGAGTGAAACTGAAAATTAAAGTCAATCAACAAATGAAAAAAAAGGAGTCAATATTACTAATTAAAAACAAACAAACAAAAAAAGCAAAATAGCTCAGTGAAGAAATTTGTAGGCAATATAGCATAATTTGATGTACCAGTGTGTAAAACTGTTTTTGAACCATGTCTCCTAGTTACAGCAGAAGTATCACACCAGAGGCCACCTCAGATGCATCAGGTCAGGTAGATAAAGTATCGAGATATGCCAAACAAAATTCACCCTCAATAGCTTCCAATAAAAATGCAAGGTACAAGAGACAACCTCATGAAAACAAAACCATCATCTGTCCCTCAAGTTCTCCATATTAGAGCAGCTCTTGACTCTTTCTGTCAGTGGTTAGTCCCATGGAAGGGGCTGTGGGATCTTGGACCTAAACTCTGTTTGACCTCTGTGTGCTGAAGAGTAGATCTTAATGCCTTTGTCCTGTCTATGGCACTCAAGAAAATCCAGGTGAAATTATGGAAAACAAAGCATTGGCTAGGTAGATTTCACACTGGGAATGAAGTGAACTGAATTCCCAGCAAAGGGAACAAACAGAACTGTGTGCTCCAACACTGGTCTGCACTGACTGATGATTTCTTAGCAATCATCTGACCTGCCAATTCTCCACTGCAAATCCATGTACACTTTCGCATACTGGTAGAGTTTTTGTGAGGTTATGGCCCTGAAGTGAATGTTCTCAAACAACTTGTTTGAGAACTTTGAAAAGTCACTAAATTTACACATGAGATCTGTGACAGACATGGAACATGGGATTCTATCCCACACCTTGTCAGCTTCTGGATACCTCTCCAGTTTAAAGAAGGACTTGAAACTCAAATGCCCACTCCACTATTCATCCAATGGATGCTTCCAAATTTACTTTAGGAAAATCTACTCATACCATGCATGTATTTCAAGCAAGTCTCCTAAGCGACTGTCCAAACCACAGCCTTTAACACACTGAATTTAACAGTTCTTTTTACTGTGGTTTATATTTTCTACCAAAAAGCTGTCCCAAACATGGATCAGTCCAAACCCCAGTCTGCCTTAAAATCAAGACCAGAGAAGATTAGTCCTTTCTGTTTTGGATGCAAATACTACTGAGTAGCAGCCACATAAAAAGTACACAGAGAGGGTTTGTGATTTTGACATGTTAATGACAAATACAACGGGTTAGAAACTCCACATCTCCTTATAGATTTGTCCCAAGAATAAAAAAGAAGATAAAATTCTACTCTTCAAGAAAGATTTGCACAGATGAAACCGTAAGTAGGCCAGCAAAGAAAGAAAATGTGCAGCTGCAGTCAGATGTTAGCCCTGACTACTGGATATTATTAGTGTTTTAAAACCACCACACCTTTAAAGCTGTACCTATCTAGAAGAGAAATAAGAGAGCTGTATCTAGTTCCCCTACACCTCACATACACAGCAAATTGAACAACCCACAGCGACAATTTCCAGCCGTAACTCACTTAACTGGAATCAGACCACTGAGGCGAACATTAAAGGCTTCAAGACAAGAGCATTTCTGTAAGCAGCTCATCCCACAGGCAGCCTTATTTTCAGTCACACTTAGGGCCACAACCACAGAAAAACATACTGAAATAAAATATGTTTCTCCTGGAAAAGCATGCATTGAGTGGAATAGGGAACAGTAGGGTTTCTTTTGTATTGTTCACAGTTCTGCATCACTTGGTAGCCATCCAGAAACATCTTTTCTTGTTATTAACACAGAATAAATTCAATCTCCTTTCAGTTATTTTTTAATACACAAAACATATCAAAGCTACCTACAAGAATTCCATTAATGAGACTTGTGTATTTTCAGCATCACCAGATTCATGTGAAACACAGGCTGTTGGAACTTCCTCTCTCCCCTATTTTCTGAACACAAGAAAAATCCAGACTTCCAATTAGCTTACTGATGTTGGATGGGGTTAATTTTTCAGTTCTTTCTTGTGTTCTCTTCATTGGTGCATGAAGCAGACTCAGGCACTCCTCCTCATCCCTTTGGACACATGGCTGAGGGGCTGATGTAACCAGCCCCTGGAGATTAAACCTGCTTCAGCTGGGCCACCTCTGCTGTGGCTGCACTGCTGCCTCTGGGCTAGTGCTGGCTAGTTCAAGGAGGTAATTCAGATGAGAACTGCCAAAACAAGTTTCCCACCACACCAGCCCCTGAAAACCCCTGCTTCATGGCCACATAAGAGCCAGCATCAGCTGGAGCACACAGGAGCGTGGCATCAGCAACTGCAGTGCCCAAAGGCCCAGCCCTTCCCCTCTGGGCCTCGAGAGCATGGTTTAGTTATTTGGTGAACTGTCTTAGTCCCTGAGGGGCTCAGTTCACTATAGGGACAACCTAAAGTGACTCTTTGTTCTTGTAACTGCTTCACTCACAGATATATATATATATATGTATGTATGTGTATATATATATAAAAAAAGAAGAAGAAACATCCTATACTAAAGGTAGCAATTGTGTCATGGTCATGAGTATTTTAATGAAAATGCAAGCAGCACATCTGACTCTAGGCACTAAATGCAGTACACAAGTGTCAAAAGCATGTAGTCTTAAATGATCTTTTACATGCCACTTTGTTCACCCTATTAAGATGCTAGCTGTTTCTTTGATTTATCTGATAATAAATTTTTTATGACTAGTGAGTCTCATAAAAATTGCTCTGGTGCTGACTACTTTGATTAATAAGACCAAAGAATCGAAACTGTCAGAAATTCATGGGCAAGAGTAAATTACTGCCAAACATAGATTTAGATATTCCATAAAATATAGACTAAAAAAGGTTGATTTGGTAATTTTATCTTGCATCAATTTGCTTGATATAATTTATATTCAGGATCAGCACTGTCATTCCTTGCATACCTTTTCTTTTTTAAAAGTCAACAACAGTGTAAATCTGAATTTTGGAGGAATGAGCAGGAGACAGAACACCCCAATACCCAAAACTCACACTTGGAATTTAGCTTGGGAATTATATCCAGTTGAAAGGTGACTAAAACTCATGTTCTAAGAGCTGCAGCTTTTTAAAGCAACATCCATTTTACATTAAGAATCAAAACTGACACACATATATTCATGCCTAAATTCTATTCTTCTAGAACTGTGATCTTCCTTCCTTGGAGTCTTTGTAGGTAGCAGGTTCTTGCAACACATCTTTGAAGAGTTCTGGATCCCCCTCTCTTACCTTGGATGATTCCCAAAACATTTAATGTGCAGAAAGTACCCCAGAAGTTGACAGTGAAGCAGGTCAGAGGTAGCAATCTGGGTACACATGTGAATACAGATCAAGCAAATCCTCTTCCTACCAAGAGGAACCATACTTACAGCACTGGGTATAGGATTTGCTCCATTTACTTCTGCATATATTTACCATCCTGTGACAGCAATTTGGTGCAAGATGTATTTTTAAAAGATTGAAAACTTACCTGATCAAAGATTACTACAGATAACCAAAAGGATTTAGGGAATCACTGTTCCACATTCAGTGAAGCAAATGCTACTGTTTATATTCAGCATTGAGACAGCTTCTTAAAACACATGGCAAAACTATGAAGAGGGCTAATATTCCTGCATTTATTATTACTGCTTTTTTGAAGCCAGAGCAAGTGAAATGGTCAGTATACTATGTGATCCTATTTACTGTTTTTGCTCCTGCACACTTCACTTTAGACTACAACTTCTTTTTCCAATCAAGTGTAATATAGAAGAAAAATTACAGGGTATTTTTTTCCTGGCATATTTGATACTGACTTTCAGTATATCAGAGTTTTAGGGTTCAATAATTAAAGTGGCTGGGTACAAAATACAAACAAATACATCCAGAGCTGTAGTCAAAAGGTGTTGCCTACACAAGACCTAAATTTGACTACTCCCAGCTTTAACAGTAGGGCATTTCTTGTTTGGTCAGAGGAAAGCATTGAAATGCAGGACATAAATCCTGTGTCATATATAGCAGAAGTTCTTGCTTTTCAGCTTAAACTTCTCAAAAAGAAGTTAATTTTAATGACAAGAATTTAAAATGAAATCTGATCATAACCATTTTCCACACTGTGTTTTAGGTGTATGGGGCTGTAAAAGTGCATTTAAACGGAATGACAGTGATACCTGCTAAAATAAAATCATGGCTTTTAAGAAGTTTATCAGAGCTTGTATTACAATTGGCTACAGCAAATTATACCAGAATAATTCCAACCTCAGCCTTCCTATGGATAAATGGTTGATAAAGGCAATCATAAAATTAGGGATGCCTCTCCATCTAGCTGATAGCCCTCACCAGAAGGGTAAAAAAATTGCTAAAGATCACACAAAACCCTGAAATAATGTGAAACTGAAGGAAGAAACTGGAGTTCAATAAAAACCAGCATGCAATAAAACAGATATGACTGCATAGAGAATAGAAATTGCAGACAGATCTGCTTGATTATAAAAGCGCCACTTTTAAATTTATTTCTCAAATAAAACCAGCAAATGTGCGCAGTAACTCTTCTTGTTTGGTTATAAAGAACCAATCTGAAGAAGAAAACAAGAAAGCAAATCAACTGAATTTTGAAGAGTACAAAGGGTTAAGAGACCACTCTTTACTGTTAGCTGCACCATTTTACCAGAAACACCTTATTAAGTGGAATTAGGCCTCAATTAGTACTGTTCTGACACTTCCAATCTATTCTTCGTCCTCTTGCTGTCTCAAGGATTGCCTTTAAAATGCTCTATTCTTTTTTACCTACTATAAAGTCCAAATTCTGTTCCCTGCAATATCCTCTCCAACATACAAAATAACCCCAAAACAGAACAAAACAAAAAAACTAAAAACAAAAACATGAACAACCCCCCACCCCAAAAAAAAAAAAAAACCAACAGAAAACCCAAACAAACCCAAAAACCAAAATCAAAACCCAAACACGATTAGGTGAGTTACCCTCAAAGGGTATCAGCTTAATTTCTGAAGTGCATCTATATTGAACATATTGCCTTTGGTTAGCAACAACACCCCCCAGAAAAGTTGAGAGAACCCCCTGAATCCATTGGATGATGGACTCACCATACCCACAGCAGTCAAAGCATCAGAGCACACTACTAGAACTGTGGCAGTTCTGGTAAAGTCTAAAACCAGGCAATAGATCATTACCTTTGGATACTACACATAGTGTCTTAAAATCCATCATGGATCATACAATAACCTTCACATGATCTTACTCAAAAACACAACTTCCCAGAAAACATCCTGAGGTAACTGGAGTTCAGTGAAAGAAAAATGAATAGGTTACTTTCTCTGGAAGCTTGCCCTAAAGCTGTACCTTGCTTTCCTTTCCTTATCTGCTTGACTTCTGCTCTCAAATAATCAAGGTGTCTGTATTTAAACACATTTTTAACATCCCTTTAAAACTACTGATACCAGAATGAATTCAGCATCAGCCCCAGCTGATGTCACATTAGTGAGTAAGGGAATAAGAACTTACTACTTACCACATCACCTGGGGCTGAAGCTGAATTCAGTCAAACCTTTCATATATAACACTGAACTGTGAGCTGACAGTGCACTTTGGCTATGTCTCTTAAAATATTTTTCAGTGCTGACTGCATTCTAGACAGATGTAACCACTTGTTTTCATCTCCTCCTGTAATCCTAACCACATGATATACAAATACACAGATAAACAATTCTTCTTTAAGCTGCTTTAATATACACTGTGTACAGGCACAGTTCAAAATCACACAGGACAGCCTGTACCTCCACTGTTATCTTTTGTCAACTTGCAGGTCATCAAAAACAACTGTATATTTGCTTCCAAATACCTGAGGAGAACATTTAATCACTCCAGGTCAGATCTCTGTGGACCTCACCAGAAACACTCTCTTTGGTAATTGTCTCCCAAGACCTATCAGGGTGTTGATAATTCTTCCTAATGTTTTATTGAAACTATGCAGTGCTCATTTTCTAGTGACTATGTTGTGTAGCTGTACAAGTTAAATGCCTCATAAAATTCTATGGTTAGAGAGTTGCCTTGACTAACCAAACTTACAATATTTATAATATTTAATATTTCTTTAGGAAAAAACTCTCAAAATCATAGTCATACTTTAAAGAGTATTAATGACATCCAAATTACAGTCACTTTCTTTACATCATCAATAGTAGAATCCCATGTCTCTTCCTCACTATTTAACACAAAACTAATTTCAGAGTAAACTAGTTCATAATAACCCAACTTGTCTATTCACCTTCCTTGATGCTGGAAAGATACCAATACTTCTGTCACTTTTTGGGTCTTTCATTGACACAGTAATTTAAGACAGAACTTGGGTGAGCCCAGACTCTGTCAGTCAAGTCTTCTAAACCTTCTGGGTGCATGCCCAGAGGCTTGGATGCTTAAAACCATTTCTCACAACAAAATGTTGGTCAGGCTTCTACTTGAGGGACTGAGAAATAACTCATCTTCCCTAAATTATCACCCAGCTTGCACTGAACAGAAGCGTAACAGAACATGACTTTCCTTCCCTTGTCATTATAATCTATCACAGTTCAGAAAAAGGCCCATTTAGTTTCCCAGATTTATCATAATCAGATAGTTATAAGCAGTCTCTCCAATGGGTATGAGATAGATCCCACTTTGGACTGGCCCTTTCCCACTGCAGAAACTTGTTTCAATCTCCTCTCTCATTCTTCCTGCCCAAGGTGCCACTTACCTGCAGCTGCACATCTTACTCCACTTGCCTGCTTATACCCCAAGCAGGTCCTTGATTCTGCTGCTTTCCAGTTTCTTTTGTACACCTCTACTTATTACTCATTTTGGATTTATCATAATTACCACTGATTTTTAACTCAGCTACTAATCTTGCCTTGCCCTACAGTTTGATGCAACTTTGCATTGTTTCCCTATGCAAACCATGTACCCTACTACTGTTTCCCTAGCTTTGGTTTCAGCTTCTGCACTTAATTTGTCTCATTCCAATTTCACTTCTAACATAGCTCCAGATGTCTGCCCCAGTGCCATAAACTCTAGGTTACCATCCTTGACATGGCAAATGGATTACTGCATAATTTTCTAAACTTTATATAAAGTTCATATCAAAGGGCACAGCAGAATCAGTAGTTACACCAATATTTATATGTGCAGTATCTATACCTGTCAGATACATCACTGATAGCTTTGGTTTTATTACATATCCATCTTAGCAATATATAAACAAAAATATACAGACATAGTGGTTTTATTGTTTATCTTTCGACATGGGCTCCAGTTAGCTCTTCTTTGGGGAAGAGTTACAGACTTGCATGTAAATGTTGTCTAAAGATGTCAGAACTCTGAGTCATCTATTTTCTCTGTTGGAAATAATGTACTAATATATTTATCAATTTTTAAAATACAGCCAATAAATACAACTTGTGGTTAGAATACAAATCAGCATTTTCATATAAAATATACAGTACCATGTCTTCAATACAACAGAACCAAATGTAGATGACATTTTTATATTTCCCCACATCCGGCTGGTAATAGATTTTTATTGGTAAATTTAAATTTTTTTACTGGTACGTGATCAAAATGTGTGAATCAGGACTATCAACGCTTGTTTACTTCTCAGCTATGATGGATCTTACTTCTTGCCCTCCTTTGAGAGAAGCTTAATTTGTCATGAGCTCATCTTCACAGGAGATGTGGCATCTCAGAAATTCCCACCTAACACAGATCACTGAGGTCATCTTTTTTCCACTACCTCTACCCAGTCTTTGAAACCATGCTCAAATAAATGAGGTCACAGCTACCACTGGCACAGATGTTACATCCATGCCAGGGGTCAAATGGTAAAGATGCCAAGCTAAAAAGGCACTGAAATAAGTGAGCTCCAGCAATGGAATGTTGGACATAGAACACCACCTTAATTCTTGTACTGGCCCAGGACAATCAGAGTGCAAATGAGAAGGGGAAAGAAGTGCTCACTAATGGTGCATGCTGTGAGTATATGAACATGAGCAATCCCTGCAGGAACAGTGAGAATACTGTTTCTAGAAGTATTTGTAGAGCTGCACCTAAGAGAAACCAATGCATGAAGCCTTCTATTCCATTGTCCTGGAATTTGTCTGGGGTACAGTTAATTTTCTCCCTAGTACCTGGTACAGTGCAGTGTTTTGGATGCAGGATGAGAATAATGTTGGTAACACACTGATGTTTTGGTTGCTGCTGAGTAGTGCTTGCACTGAGCCAAGGACTTTTCAGTATCTCATGCTCTGAACATGAGGAGCTGCACAAGAATCTGGGGAAGGGGGGGGAAACCTCTGGGACAGCTGACCAAATTGGCCAAAGGGATATTCTACACCACAGAACATGCATGTCCAGTGAAGAAACTGGGGGAGTTGGCAAAGAGGGACTGATGGCTCAGGAATGGGCTTGGCCTTGGTCAGTGGGTAGTGAGCAATTGTATTGTGCAACAATTGCTGGGGTTTATTCTTCTCTTTTTTCACTACTATTATTCTTATATTTTAATATCAGTAGTATTGTGATACACATTTTATTTCAATTATTGAACTGCTTTGTTCATTTCATTATTCTATTATATATCCTGCCTGAATTCATCTTTCATGAACATAATGACCACAACTGCGAAACATTTCCTTTTCTGTACTGGGAAATTTCCACTCTTTTAGTCAAGCTCTGGGGACTGTGCTTATCTTTCTCTCCCCCTCACTCCAGCATATCACACTGGTGGCTCACCTGTAACTAATATACCCAAGCCTTCCTCTTTGTTTGCTAATTCTTACTGTGTGGTATGCTGATTCTTTTCTATGCTGCTAGCTTTGCACCATCAGCAAACATAATTTAAATACTCCTGCTTTTTGTGCCAGCATAAAAAAATCAGATTCTTGGAGGTCCTAGACTGTGCTGCACAAGTAACACCATTTTAGGACTATCTCCTTTCATATCAGTTCAATCTGATGATGCCTCCATATCAACTGCTGCCAATTCCCACTTTCCCAACGTGCTTCCTGAGAACCAACATATGGATTCTTCACTTGTTTGACCTCTTTTCCACTCCTAAATAGGTGATTTTACTGATTATCATCTTTACATCATTGGACATCATCAACCACACAGCTGGCTTAAGTTAAACAGGCTTGACAACTGTGGAATAGGATCACCAGTAATTTCAAGATACTATTTGTATTCTAGTGCACTACTCTGAATATCTTGCCAGTCTCCTTGAGTTGTTAAAAATTAACTCTGAAATACTCTTCCTTAATGTAATCCAGAAGAGGAATCTGTTCCTTCATGACCTGTGTCTGTTGCCCTGGAAGCAGCTGCTGCATAATAGTGGGGTTCAGCACAAGAACTCATTCCCAAGAACCTGAGGAGACTGTCTCTACACAGAGGGCTGAATCGAGAGTGGATTTTTCCACACTGTCACTGCTGATGAAATGGGATTTTCAATTACAATGCTCAGCACAGAGCAACCTGCCCAGGGAAGCCTATGTTCCAATGCTGCCCAGCAATATATGCTCAGCACTGCATTTGTCAAACTGTTTCCTCCGCTAAGAGTTCATGTGTCAGTCCTGAAAATGGCTTGCTCTTCTACTACCTTTCCTGATGGAAATGTGAAAAGTGCAACTTACTTCCTTTCACAAAACATCTTGTTGAGCCTCTTGACTCTCAATTGACTGTCTTGTGGGGAAAATCTGCTTTCTAGAGATTTAAAAATGGTGTGACTGTTCCATTGTAATTCAGCCTCCCTGGAACATGGAGGTCATACAGGGAAACAACAATCATTAGAGAAACTGTTAAAAGGGGATTGTGGGGTATAAGGGCAGTTTAAAAATGCACACAGGACCCAGCAATTTCTTTTCTTTTAGCTGGGATTACACTATCAGCTGTTGATATCTGCAATAGATTCTGCTGTGATAAAATCAAAATTACTGTTCTTTCTGTTAGAAACATGCAAAGAATAAGTTCCACATGAAGATGGATAAGAGCACATGAATAATGCCAGAAATGCACCCAAAAAGAAGCTTTCTGGACTAACTTTGCTGTAAATGCCAGCAACCAAACCCACCCACTGGCACCAACTGCACATCTGTTTTATCTCATCTTAATCACATCAATAATTATCTTATTTAAATCCTAAGGAACATCCTAAGGAACTAGAATTTTATTCTTCATAGGAGCTTAATCCATTGTTTTCTTTCAAACATTTAAGTCTGTCTGCACTTATCTAAGTACATTGTGACCACTAAATCACACAATACATCATCTCTTTGTCAGTTTCCTAGACAGAGAAGATCCTCTGAGAATATGCTTACAACATAAAGGTCACTCTGAAAGTTGACTAGAGGCATGAATAAAAAATAAAACATTTAGTTAAGGCCTTTGAGGAGACAAGGTTGCCATTATTCTTCACTGTTTAAGCAAGCTCTTCAACTGCTTTTCAACACTACCATGACATCAGATGGCAAGTTTAATGGCAGCTCCTGAGCATATATAGAATCATAGCCAAAATTCAGCTTACTAAAGTTTCAGAAAGTTACACACCAGTGAGAGATTAAGAATCATTACACACTTGGCAAACTGACCTATTTCCAAACGATGCTGTCACCAGATGAAATGTGCAGTGGGCGTATTTTAGCCAACAAAAGCTAGCAAAGTGCCAAGAGCTGCTGAATTTCCTGTTAAGAATTAAGAGCCCCTCCACACACATTTTCCAGCACAATATATGGCCCATCTTTTTGTCATCACAAGTCTTCCTTGAAAAATTAGGGTTGAAAAAAGTCACTGGGCACCATTTCTCATGAAAGGTAAGGAAATTAAAGGAAATGAAAGAAACTACAAAGTAAGACAAGCTGATCTGAGGGTCTCACTGGTTAATATGCTTCTGAAGTAAAGTGCAATTCCAGTTTTATACTTGGTGCATGAGTACCATGTAAAACAGGAGTGTGGAAATGTAAAAGTATGCAAGACAAATGACATTTTATCTTTAGACATAATCATCCCTCATGGGTGTCATCCCTACTTATCAATTAATCACTAGAGCATGAATATCCCAAGACAAGGCTAAAAATGGGATGTAATTTTTCACTAAATATGCTTGAAACAGCCAGTACATTTCACAAAGGAAAAGAAGAGGTTTGTGATCTACTTGGTAGCTGCTTCAAAGTGCAACCTCACAGAATCTGAATGGAGGTCCCTGACACTGACTGCAGCGATGGCTTATGCCAGTCATCAGCAGAAACCTCAAGGTTTATTTACATGACTGCAAGTGAGTGCATTGCCAGGAGCTAATAAGTTTCTGACGTCTGGCTAAGTTAAGAGCAACTGAGCAAAGTTCTAGCCATTGCAAACACAAAATAAAATGTATTAGCATAACCCCCTTAGTGAAAATGTAACCTGGGGAGCCTCTGAAACCTGGCACTTGAGACTATATGAACCAGCACACCCTCACTGTCTTAGCCAGTCTAGACAATGTGAAACTTGTGAAAAAAGGAAAGTCAGTATTTCCAATCAACTAGCAAAAATAACCAGTATAGGGAAACAAATCTCTGTCTCTGGAGTTCAAAATTCATCTGCCACACAGATGCACAGTTCTGGTTTATGAGTCTATGTCTTCCAGTACCTAAAAACAAACTTATTGGTCTGATGGTCAGCTGCTGATCTATGTTCTATCTTCTCAGTGTTGCAAGTGAGGTTAGCTAAGCAGCAACATTTCCAATCATTCATTTAATGAAAAGCGTACTGCTTTGCCTCACAGTAAAAGTGTATCTGTCTCAATCTATCAAACACAGGAAGATTTTTTTTTTATTTTGGCAGAATGAGCAATAAAACACATGACAACTCAAGAACTTGACTTTTCTTATTTAGATACCCACAGGGAAAAATACTAAGTTCACATATCAACCTTGTGTCTGCTTAATAGGAAAAAGACACAGTACCTGTTCAAGGGCTCTGAAAGAAAAAGGCAGTTAAAGAAGCTATGTAGTCATTAGTAAGAAAAGATCAGAATTCTACCAGGAAAAACAGTTTAATTTCTTCTGTGTGTACAGCCTATCTGCTTTTGTGCACAACAATGCTACTAGACCTGTTACCTAGACCATGCCACTATTTTTGAGTTTTAACTCCTAAAACCAAATGAAAACAGCGGAATGTCTTTAGGACGTGGCATCCCAATTCTCAACCACATATTTAGAGGAAACTGGAAATAAAAAGGACAATCTTTTTTCAGGAGGAAAATCCATGCACTCTCATTTTAGCAGGGCAAACAAGGAAAATCAAGACTCAAAAAAAGCTACTACTGGTTTTGTAAGGAATCATACTGATACTTTTTATTTATGATATAATATAAAATGGTCATATGCTGAAAATCTAAAACTGACACCTAATTATCTCCAAGCATTTGGTTTCTGTCACTAAACTTTGAAAACTATGGCACATTAATGAAATAAACTTCTAAGATCAAAGTAGAAATAATGAATAAGCCACAGAAAGATTATTTGATTTTGATTTTTCTCCCTGTGAATGACCACAGTCTGATTCTGCTTGCACTGTTAACAATACAGGTTTCAATTATTTACTGAGGACAAAACCAAAATTGGCCCATTAGCCAATAAGACACTGCTACATCTAGCAAAGAGTATGACAACAAGCCTAATTTGGCTAACTTAGAACAAAAACAGCTGAGGTAACTGATAAAATACAGAAGCTTCTTGTCAATTTTGATTACACCAAGAAGGTTGCCAGGGCAGTTTAATATACCCCAAAAAATTTCAAATAAAAAAAAAAAATATAGATACATAATAACAGCTTCCCCCCATCCCCCTCCCCAGAAACCAAATGAGTCAAATTCTCAAAACTGCACTTTAGTCCTTAAAATTTCGCTGTCTTCACGATGCCCAGCGTGGTCCCTGAGAGAAGAACATGAGGGTCCCTAAACTACACTGCTCAGCAAAGAGAAATATAAAATTGACAATACAAAACAAAAATGCATTATCAAGAAGCTGAGATGCAGGTACACAATGAACAGTGGGGAGGGGTGGTCCAAGGAGACAGGCAGCTGCTTCCCTACACCATGTCTGTAGTACAGAGTACTACTGCAAGAAGGGTGTTGCAGCCTACTTAAATCTATGAATAAATCTGTCTTGAGAACACGAATCACAGCATAAATATCAGCACCCTTCTGAGACACGCAATTCTTGCAACCACTCTTCCATCTGTGTTTCTTTTCATTTAAAATTCTGTAAATGAAGAGCAATAGCTTACAAAAGCCATTGTTGGGTCATTTAGTTCCTACAAAAAATTTGCATCTCAGTTACTTAATTGGAATCCCACAACTGTCACTTATGAATACCCTTCTCTGGTAATTTTGTTCAGACAGCAACCATATAAAAGATTGTCAGAAATGCTTCTGAATTATTAAAATACAGTCTTTAAAGAAAGGCAAAATGCAAAACCTTACTTTCTAATCCAGGTTGTACTACCCACTGCTCCTAGGGAGACAGCATCAAGATTGTTGCTAGACACTGAAAAATAATTTCCCATCTAAAGAATAACATGGAGATCTTTACTTAAATATCACAATTTAGTGAATTATTAAAGGCATTATTTCCTAAACTAATGGTCAGCATTTGCACATGGAATCTTGCATTAAAATGAAGAAGCCAGGCACACACATTTATAAAACTGTTGAAGAAAACACTAATACCTGTATTTGAATTACTAAGATTGTAGACTTTCACAAATTAGTCCACAATCAAACTATGTTCCAAGTCTGGATATCTCTCAAAACATAACAGCCTGCATCCAAAAGCATTAACAAATATCTATTTCAATCTCTAAAGCTGTACTGAACATACTTAAAATTAGTACTTCTAAAAAGGCTTGTAACACTTGTTCTTTTACATCTCTTATGTTACATAACAGCTCTTAAAAATAAACAAAAAATGCAGGACAGTATCAAACAGTCTTTGTGCTTTCCTAACTTCTCTACATGACAGTTGCCTTCTTCTTGGCAAAATGCCTTAATATAAACGTGGCTTGCATATTTGTCCTAAATAGCAGGTTACTGCATGTACTATGAAAGATGTGTGTAGCTGGTAACACTTTGCCCAATACACTATAAGGAAATAAACAAGTAACACAGCTACATTATATAATGTAATACTTACTATTTATATGTTTCAGAACGAATGTATTCAAAAACGTGAGACACTCCCAGCTGGAACTGATCAGCAATAGGGGTAACCCAGGGATTGTTCTCTGCTTTGAAGACTTGTTTTTGACCAGTCAAATCCAAATTACCTGAAAGAGATTAAACAAAACACCAGATGAAAAATATTTGAAACATGAAAAATTTGAAAGAAATACCTTGCTGTGAATGTAAAATCTTTTTATTCGTTACAGAGAGTGCAACTGTAATAACAGCAAATATTTCAGTCTCAGATAAGAGAAATAGAAGGACATAGTAGTTCCCACCATGATGGATGCACTCTATTTGTTTCAGTGCAGCTACACTCTGCAAAGCAGGGTTGAACTCTGCCCACTTATTTATTAAATTAGTTTTAAATGTGACTTGATAATGCATCTATTCACTATCTCCCCTATGATCTGCAGGAATAAAAGGAGAATGATTCTCTGGTAGCAGTCTGCTCTGCTGAAGCTTAGCATCGCACAGCATTCCTCAATCCCTGCTCCAGGGGCTTTTTGCATTCCCAGTGCCCAGCACATTTTCTGCACCAAGATCCCGCTCTGATCTGTGGTTAGAGTGACACACACTCAGAACAGCAGACAGACAAGGCCATTCTTGTAACATGGCAGTTTTACCGATTCTTGACAGAAGATGTAAGAGATCTGTCATGGGCTTGCTCGGGGCTTTTCTGTTCATTTTGTAAAAGTTTACCACCCGAGCCCAAAAACAGGACGTGCTCCGCTCTAACTCCTCATGACTATGGATACAAAGGGCTGAATTCCAGGACAGCTTAATCATTGAAATATTTTCTCGTGTTCTTTAAATTAAGAAATCTGTGGCATATTTTTAATTTTTTTGGCATGAATTTTATAATTAAGAGAGGCTTACCACTCCCCCGTAAATCAACAATAACTAAACCACAATAAGCTAAAATAATCTTTAACTATGGGGAACAAAACAAAAAATATTTACAGGGTTTTGAAGACTGACTGAGCCAAGCTGCTGGTGAAATCTGAAATCAACCTGACACCACAGTTTTCCAAAATGAAAGGGTCTGTGCAAGTGAAGGCAAGGGGAGCTGCTTCAAGCCCTGTGCTCACTGCTCACTTTGGCTCCACATTCTGCGTGACAGCTAATCCTTGGTGTACTCCTCTCTGTAAAAGGGGTTAACACAATTAAAGACAGGCCTTTATACAGTGTGAAAAGATGCCAAGCATCTCATAGCAGCCTATCACGGAGTCAGGAGTCACCGTTACCTTAACAAGCTCATCTGCCAGCTGTCTGTGGCAGGCTGGCCTGAGCCCCCACAGCCGTCAGCCAGGCGGCAGCCGCCCGCGCCGCACGCTTCAGTGCGCCTCGCCTGCTTTATTAGGGGACTCGGCAGCCCTGTTCTAACAAGGATCAGGAAAAAGGATTAAGTACTGTGACAAAGAGGACCTAATAAGCTGGAAAGCAGTGTGTCTAAATCTGTGCTGGCTGAAGGTGCGGGCTGGCGCTCTCACCACCCAGATCTCACACGGAGGCTGCTGGGGAAGCCGGACAGAGTGGCAATTAGCCCTAACCCTCTGACCGGGGCTGCTGGGAACATTATGCATCACTCAGGGGCTTGCTTTGCAATTGCAAATTGGATTTCCTATTTGATTACCTGCAAAAAATCCTATATGCTGCTCTCCAAAACCACCAACACTGCAAGCACTCTGTAGGTGGGGCATCAAGGAAAAATGATCAATCTGTGTATACTATAAAAAAACAGTTAAATTTGGGGAGGCAAGATTGGCCCCATCACAGGTCAAGTTCAATGCTGCTTAAAGGAATAAATCACATGCGCCCAAAATCTCAATATCTGGGGTCTCAGCTGAATCCTCTTGTCCCAAGCTGTGTCAGAAATCTACCATCCAGGGAAGGCTGCTGCATGTTTCCATTCCTACAGTACAGTGTGCTCACTTCCATTTCAAATACCACAAGGCCCATCTAAATGTAATTAATTGTAATAATTACTACTCTACTACAACCAAAGGAATCTTACAGCAAAACCAAGACTGCTCAAGCAGAATAACCTGTAGGCCCCCATGCCAATGTAATAGCTTTATTTTCCTGTCTTCTCTTTTTTCCTAAAACACACTGGAGGCAGGTACAAATATTTCATTTCACCTTCAGTGGGATGCAGAGGCCCCAATTAATCTAATTACAGAGGAAAAAATTCAGCATCTGCACCAAAATCCAGCCCTTCCTGCCCAGGACGTCCTTCTGGGAGACTTGCCAGCAGCAGCTGGCCTGGCAGCCCATCCCACTGGCCACCTAGAGCTGGAGTGAGAGCCTAGGGATTTTAAGTGAAGAATTTAATCAAGTGTGGTAGTGAGAAAAGGAACAACTTGTCTGTCCTTATAGCAAGCACCAGGTGCTCTGCAGGTGAGTGAAAGAGGGCTGCCCTACAGAAGACAGGAAGGACAGGGCAACCAGAGCTTTAAAAATCTCACCGTTGGATACCAAAATTTCCATCTGGAAATGAAAGACAGAAAAAGGCAGAAAAATAAGCAGGATAAGAAGTTACAGGAAGAGTGCCCCACCTCATCAGAACTAAGTAGAAAATGGAGTCTAACCCTCCTGATGCAAGGCAAGCCATTTGAGCACAAAGAAGCCACATAACTAAAAATGAGACAAAAGGGAAATGTGTCTCTCCTGCATCACCATACAGTGCTTGGGACCATACCCTGGTGTCCTTTCTGTGCTTAAAAAATCCACGAATCGAGGGAGTACATACCTAATTCTACTATGTCTGCAGGACAGCCAGGAGTCCCAAGCACAAGGCCAAAGTTTCAGTAACATCTCAGGAACAGTATGTGCTGGGGCAGCCAAACACACAGGGAGCACTGCATGGACCCTTCTGCTGCAGCGCACAAGACAAATCCAGCAGTGTGGAAGAGATGATCACACTTGCCTGAAGCAATGGCTCTGGCACCAGGCTCCCCACAGGAGTGCCCAGCAACTGGACACCTCACACATGGGTCCCTAACCCCCAATCCCAAAAGCCTCCTTGCCTAGGTGATTTTTTTATGGCAACACCATGTTAGAAAATGCTGTTATTCCACCCCTGCAGCACCAGAGCCAGGGAAAAAGCCACGGCAGATGTGCCTTCATGCATATTGTCTAACAGCAGCATCAGCAGAACACTGTCTCCAGGGCTTTCAGAAATTTATATACTGTTCTGCTTCACAGATCACATCAAATCCCTCAGATAATTTTAGTAAGCAAAATACAGAATTACCTCTAGTAACACTCCAGCATCGAAGATTCAATCACAAAATATACTGGGATAGGAGACTGCATTGGTCACTGCTGTTTTGTCCTACATGCACATCTACCTACTAAAAATATTTATCATTTCTGTAATTTGGCATAATCATTTCACTAAAATTGTATTTCTTCATTATGGACTTAAAGTTCTTGCTATTTTGTCATACTGAAAGAGATCAGCTCCACTGAAAGGCATCACAGTCACATGCCTCTGGTAAGCAAGGAGGAACAGGCCACCTTCAAGGCTAGTCAGCACAGCCCCTTTGCTAGGGCACAGAAATGCTATATTTAAATTATTTCTGAGTGCTTCTAAAGTTATTCTAATAAATCATCAAAACTATACATCCCAGAACCCAGGTTTAACACGCTTAAAGAACCTTCTAAGTCCAACGGGTACTTTTTTTACTCTATCTTGAGTAAATATAGATTTCCAAGGAGGAAGACTGCAAGGTGGACGATGCTGCTATCAGTAAGTGGACACTAAAAAGATAACAGAATCTGGAAAAGGAAAGAACAGAGATCTAACAGCTGACTGCTGTGGACGACCTGCACAGAATGACCAAAAGCCTTTTAAGAGGAGCCATCTCTGTCATCCTAGAAATGCCTGATCTTGGCATTTTTATTTCTGTCTCAGTACTCATTGTATCTAAAGATGATCTTGAACCCTTAAGTTTGATTGGATCCTTGTGATTTAACTTCTTTGTTTACCCCACCTCAAAATGAAATTGCTCCTAATGCCCAACTACTCAGCTGTGCAGACCAAAAAACTGTCTACTGCCCAAATCTCTTTGCTAGCTACCACCTGGGAGCTATAGTAAATAGATCTACACCAAAACTCTTGAGAATTCAAGTGCAAAATCAAAGTGTGCATATTTTTAATTTTAATGTGCTCTAACTTAGGTCATCCATTAACAAAAACCACCATTTATCACTTCCTAAACTCAGAGCATCTACAGCCATGGGTGGGCAGAAGGGCCACCTCATGTGACAAGGGGCACACCTCATCCTGAGAGATATTTAAAGGATAAGAAGGAACCTACACTTTCCTGCACTTCAGCTAAAACATTATCATTAATGTTTTTTATTTTCCTGCAGTTTTGATGAAATAAAAAGTGGTTTGTGAGAACATTCATGTTTTGCTTGAATGCCTCCAATGGTCAGAAAAGAGCTTAGAATAGAAAATCAAATGCTGCCTCCCACAGTGGTATTTGCAGAGAGCGTCAGAGCCAGTAATAATACTAACCATCACCAAAGCCAAGGGTGCCTTCAGACCTGCCAGGCTATTTCTGTCCATTAGACTTAGCCTGCAAGCACCCCTGACATATACAGCTACAAGCCCCCCATCCTCTTGTGATGGATGATATACAAAGTGTGTAATATTTACCCAGTGGATGTATATTGGAGGTACAGTAAGGTATTACTAGTGTAGATAGGCATTACTTCAATACTTACAGAAGGAAACAGAATGAACACACACCTGGCTTGTCCTTTTCACTTGAATGCCCCCAGCAACACTTTAAATACTTCCAAAAATTAAAAGGTGAAATTAAGTAATTAAACAACTCTGACATTTGAGAACTGAACATTGGCATTCAGCATAAGAAACACGATCCTAGCTGAAAAATGCCAGATCAACGCTTCCTTGTAATGGTTTAAACTCATCCCCAGTGGAGCTTCATTAAAATCAATGGATATAATTTTTAGCTTGTGTACTGCTGAGTTTCATATCTGTGCCCTCTTGATACTCTGACTCCCCTCCCAGCCTAGACTCTTCTTCACTGACCTCAAGAAGAGTCCTCAAGCTGTAGCACATCCCTTTGAGCAATTCCACTTAAGACTGCAATTCAAACGTTCTTTCCCTTTACAACACAAAGGTCTTACTCTTTGTCATACATCTAACAGGAGGAACAAAATTAGTTTTAGTAATCTATTTAGATATAAATACCTTTGAATCCTGTTTTATTAAATGCTAAGTAAGAGATCAATCCACTGCACTAAATTTAAACTTATCTTGTACGTAAAAATATGTCTGTCCTGGCTTGTTTTAGATTTGCTTTACACTACAGGGCTTATAATTTTTATTACTTTTGTGGCATTTGCTTTGTCTCAATAGAGAGAGATTGTTTAAAGTGTGGGGGTAGAAGAAATATAATGATTATTATGTCGTGAAAAGGATACCAAAGCAATTAACTGTGAATGATGTTTTAACACCTATGTCAAAAAAATGAAAATATAAACTCATTTCTATGCCACAAAATATTATCAAAAGACAATGATTTTTACCCCAATCTTAAGCACATGTAAGGTTATGCACCAGCAACTCATACCATTACTATAAACAGGTAAGATCACTTCTGCTTTGAAGACATAGCACTTTTGAAGGATTAATAACAGAAGACAGTAGATTTAAACAGTATTTATGAAGGAGCAGTAAGACAACAAAGAGCAAAGTCTTCTTGTACCTAAGTGCAGTGTGACTCAGTCTCTTTGGAACTGGCAGAAATATTCCTGTATGATATGGCAATATTCAGTATGGTAAAGAAATCTACATCTCCACAGCATATGTCAAAAATACTAATTTGCTTATTGATGAGCTCCTGTACACTAAGAGAGAACAACTAAGTTTAGTAAATCTAAAACTAGACTGAAATGCCTCCAAAAGATCAATCCCAGCAACATTTCTGCCCTCTCAACCCTACAACCTCATACTGAAGAAGGTCTAACAGTATCACTTCAAGTCACCAGCTCTTCAGAGAACCCTGAAATAGCATTTGTGGTGGTTCTACATAATATGGGAAAAGTTTCAAGTCTCAGATAACAAGAAATCAGATTCATGCAAATAAATAAGCTACCCCAGAGCATCCATCCCACGGAAGCAGGCTGGAAGTCTTCCCCTGGCTCCTTTCCTAACCACACAGATGGGAATGCCTGCCATCTCCCCTGTGAGTGTTAGACAGGAAGCCCCAACGTAAGAAAAGGCTGAGGGAGCAATCTGAAAGTCAAACACTGAGGTCAAAGTCCAGCCTCAGTTTTACAATTACTTTCAGGGAGTTAAAACAGGCTTTACAACATCATATGTTATTCTTACAACTTCTTAGATGTACATGATGATTTCCAATGACAAGTTTGGAGATGAGACCCCAACTTCAGCATTGACCTGAATACATACAACAGTAAATCTGTGTCAGTTCATTAACTGAAGTGCTTACAAACACATTTCAAACAGAAAAACATCTGGTCTGAAAAACATCAGGAGCTGGAAACTCTGCCAGTTGTGTCTTGTTCTAATGGTTCATCACTGTTAAAATACATTCTTTACTTCCAAGCTGAACTAAGCTGACTTATTTCTAGAAAACTCCTGCTCCCTCTGCCCACCTACAAGGGAGAAAGACCACCAGTGCTTTCTTCTCATGCAGGGAGTGAGGATCAGCAGCCAAGTGTTCTCTCACTCTTCACTTTGATAGGTTAAATAGTCTGATTATACTGTGATCCCATAGCAGCTACTCCATTTCCTTCAACTCTTAGTAAGAACATAGCTTAAATAGACCAAGTGAAAACAGACCAACTAAATCTTGAATTCTTTACCCTTGATGTAAATGCAAAGTATTACAGGGCAAACTGCTATTGCCTCAGCTACAGCTATTGAAATTGTATGGGAAGAGAATTTTACCCTCCAGCATGTTTCACAGTAGAGAGTTTAAAACAAAGTGAATGTAGTCCAGAGATGTTTATACAAAATTCCAGCATCAATGCAAAGGTCAGCCAGAATCTTTATACCAAAGTGTAATGGAAAGTCTGACACTTCAGAATGTGTCAGGACTGAAGATGAAGCCTGGGAAAGAGAAGAGGATGGATGAAATGCTGAATTACCAACTTAAACCACACTTCAGGTATTAAATACAGACAGATTATAGCCCTAACCTAGCTGGGCAAACTCACATTTCCACATTCTGGTGGCAGAAGGAGAGGTTAACTCTCTGAGAACAAGGAGAGAGCCTTGCAAATTTCTACCATCACAATACACAACCAGCAGACCTTACCAGGAAAACTAGTAGAAAGAGTAAATAATAACAACATTCACATATGAAAGTCATAAAACAGGAACTTATTCAGTGCAGCACATGAGGTACTCCTCACCTAACAACACTCTGGTAATGGCTTGTACTGCCACATGACAAATCAGGCTGTTTCAAGAACTGAACTCCACCATACATAGATCTCAGGCACCAGGGCAACCAGCCCAGCTGGTGCCATTGTCTTGGTAGCTAAAAGGAAAGGCAGGACAAGCACTTTAACAAAAACCCAAGAAATTACTTTAAAATGTATTTTCAAAATGTATTTTAAAAAATACATTCAAAAATTATTTCTTTCTTACTTACAACTTGATTAAATTAATTTCCCCCGCATTCCTCAGGCAAGAGCAAGATCATTGACTAGAAGACCTACAAGTACTGCTAAGTTTCACTGATTTCTTTCTTTGAAAGAAATGTTGTGCTGGAAATACCACTTCCTTCACTGCTCTGTGTAACAAATGTCCAGTGCTGACTGGGATCCCAAAGGGCAGACCAACAGTCACCACTAAGCGCTCCCAGTGAAGAAACCCAAGAACCACAGTACGCAGCAGATGGCTTTTGGAACAAAGGAAATTAATGTGATGCCAGAGTAGTTTAACTTCAAACACACTTTAATGGCACAGGAAGTATTACAGGCTTAGAGAATAAGCATCCCAATTTATTTTGAAATATATTGCACATTTTTTCTAGCATCAGAAACTCCCCTGAGATTCTCAATTACATAGGAATTCAAGAGAGCATTCTCTCTTTGAAGGGTCCCTATCAGACCAAAATCTAGTTAATTTAAAAAAATGACTTCAAAAAAGACTCACTGTATTGCTTTTGCCCTGCACCTTTGAAACTTCCATTCAAACACAGGTTGCCAAGTACTCAGAAGAGCGAAACCACCTTCAAGTACTATGAAACACATAAAATGAACCAAATATAACAACAAATGTAACATTTGCTCAGATTGGCTCTAATTACCGTACTCTTACCTACTACAGCTGTGACACAACAGATGAAGTATCTGCTGACAGAAACATCACTATTATGTTGATGGTACTTATAATCAGAGTGCAGTCAAGATGAGGAGAACCCCCCCACACTCTAGTTATGTGAGAAGTGACTGTAGAACTTACATATTTTAAAAACTAATGCAAGATCAAATCTGAATCTTGGAAAGTTTGGCTAGAATTACAGCAGCATCCATCAAGTACTTTGCATTCAGCCTGGTTTCCATCTACATAGCAAGTGGTGGGGTATAGGGCATAGTTGGTTTTGGGTTTTTTTGGTGGTTTTTTTTTTTTTTTTACTTAAACCTTAAATGAGTAACACAATTAGCATATGCACAGATTTTCAGAGAAGCTTTTCTATATAAATAATCTCTCCATAACCTATCTTGTTACTTTTATGTTTTTTATTGTTTCTTGACTGATAACTGCTATATCAGCAGTCCCAGAAAACAAACTATTTTGTTTATCCACCTTTACCTTACTTTCAAAATCAGAAACATATCTTTATCAATTAGCTGTTCCAGTGCTCAGATCTGTTGTCCAAAGAGCCCCAGTGTTCTGGCTTTCAACATGGACCAATAAATGACCTGTATTGAAGGTGTGAGCAGTGCTGTGTTGTGACACAGGCAGGATGCAGTAACAGTTTATACTAAATAAGAAAAGTTTGGCATTTACATCAACAAGTGGAAAGTTTCCAACATTTGGAAAAGAAATATCTTTTGTAAAGTAAGTGATTCTTATGTTTGCACATGCCTGTTATAATTACCTGAGTAAACGACTATTTCAATTAATATTTACTTGAACAAACAACTGCAGCTACTACTTTGCGTAATATAATATTAATTCACAAATTCTAGAGTAATTTCAAAAGCCTAAATTCTAAAAGGTCTTCCTGCAATGGAAATACTGAGGCTTTTAGCAGAATTCCTTGAACTTTGTATTGAAAGCCAGTCCTTTATCCACAGAAGATAATTTAGCTGTTCAAAACAAAAAAATTTAGAAATAATTACTTGATTATTCTGATATGCAAATTTAATTTTCAAAATGTTTCATGCTCCTTAAAAAGGAACATGACTATTTAGGCCTTTAAGATTTTTTTTTTAACAAGGCTTGAATTTTCTACTTTTCTGGTATGGACTAACATAATTTTGATAGTGTCTCTCTTTACCTGAGGAAATGTGCTAAACTAGAACAGCATTGAACAGCAACTTATGAGCCGTTGATGCCAAATCCAATTTTGCAAAAGGAGGATGGTAATTGGGAATGTATTCTTAGAAATCACTGTTCTTCCATATGCACAAACATGACCAAACCACATGTGTGCACACGTGTTAGGAGCAGGGTAGTGCACCCAGGCAACGTTAGAATCTGGGCTTTAAAAATCATACCATTTATTTTCATAGCAGAAATGCAAACAAACAGATAAGCTAGTTCCATTCTCTGGGTGGTTGTTTAGCTACATCTTGGTGAGTACTCTGCACCATATACTACTCTTACACTCCTGATTCTCCTGAGAAAATCTTTTATGTGGCCCATAGGGGTCCACCCAGATGAACAAACAATGAACTTAAAACACCATCTCTGATGTGACTAATTTCATCTACCATTTTATATGGTTCTTGTTTCTAGTTTACTTTCTTTCCAAACCGTTCATATTGTTAAATGGTCAGAACACACAAAGCGACAGATTTAGTGCCTCCTCGGCAATTTATATAAGTGACTGCAGCTCTGTTGTTGCAGTGAATCATGATTTATTTGTCTTGCAGTGCAGCACATAACCTTTTAAATGCTGGGGAAAAAAATGCCAGCGCCTCTTTAAAGTTTATATATGACTGCCCACCACCATTTCTCATGAATGGGGTTTTGAGAGACAAATGATAAAAACAAGCTGCAAATTCCACCCACCTACTCCTGGCCATTTCCTGTGTTCATCACTCACATGTACTGTATTTACAGAAAAGCACCTCACCCAGGGACCAATGCAGTCCTTCAGTCCTTTCATTTCCTCCTGAGCAGGAATATTTTTCTTAAATTAGCAGTAGGAATTCTCTGCTAAACACAATGGAGGATAATAATGATCTCCCCCAGCCCTGTACTGGTGCCACCTCAATCACATTGGGTGACATTAGGCTGACTGTAGGAGGTTATTTATTGGTAGCTCCACTCCAAAGCTGTGACCCCGAGGCCTGTCTGTGGCCTTTTTCATACCCTATTCTTCATTCCTTCTTCTGCACTTATTTACGTTACCTTTACAGTTTAATGTAACACATAGATCCTTCTCATCATTCAGTTGTGCCCATCTCCATAGTAAATGAACATCCAGTGACTCACTGCTGTCCACCAGAGCCTGAACTAAGCCAGTCAAAAGCCTTCAGCACCTTTAATTATGAAAGTGATAATGAGAGAGAAAAGATTGTTTACTTTGAATGGAACAGGAACAGCTCCAATTAACGCAAACAGGACTAGCTCACTGAAAAGCTATTTATTGTGTCCAAAATGCACACCAAGAAGTATTTGGATATTCTGAGTACATTATAATTCAATTTTAAAAATTTAGGAGGGAGAACTCGGACAGCAGACAAAGTTCATTCTCCCTCAGATGGTAACTATGGCATTAGCAGTCCATGCAGAAGGTTGTAACCCTCTCATGCCACGTTTCACTGGCAGACTTTAAAATCCTCTCCAAAGGGGTGCTTCTCTAAACTGTCCTGGTTTACAGAAGGGAAACCAGGACTGCAGAGATTCACTCTTGCCTATGGCCTGTTCCCTGATCTCAAACAAGCCTTCCAAACTCTAGTCTGGTGTTCCAGACCCTAACATGTGTCCAGATGTTTAATAAACAAGCAGAACATTGTTTTCCACAGTAAATATGCCTGCAAGTTGCACAGATTACAAATGTAGACTTCAGTGTAATGTTCTCTGGAAATATATGCCAAAATCTATTTTAAAAATTTGAGATGGTTCCATGGCATAGATCACAACAGAAATTATGGCAACTGATCACAAATGAGGATCTTGAGTAAGACTGCAAAATGAAACATTGATCAATTAATACATGAAAAGAAGAGTACAATTTACATAATACCTTTTGAGTAATAAAGAACAGAGGTAACAAGAACTTAGCTGTGTCAGTGAACCTCACCTGTGTCAGTGAACCTCAACTGGGGCAAAATTACAAGTCCTTTTCTTACCAGACTGTGATATTGTTCTAAAATGCAAATAAATGCTTAGAGGAAAAAATTTCCCTTAGCCATCCTGAATTTTGCAGATTAATACAGAAATAAATACTGAGGATTTTATTTCAAACATGTCCATTTGAGATGGATTTTGATAGTAAAACCATTTAATGAGGATTTGTTGCTTTGCTTGTAAGGCAACAGGATGTTTAGAATATTTAATTAGCCAAAGAAGGTGGTTAGACTCAGTGCACTATTCATCTTCCACGTTCTGAAAAAAACCCAAAAGCTATGATTTAGGAAGCTACAGAAAAGTACATTTACAGACACTACATGCTTCTGAATGTTGCTGTTGCAAGAACTGATAAATAAATATGACTTTGACCAAAACCTATGGAAAGTATACTTGTGTCAAGACATCAACATCTGAAATTGAAGAAAGGAGAGCAACTTTCATCCACTAGTCCACTAGTGGTATGGGAAAAAGTCAAAAAAACCCATACTGGGCAAACAAATAGGAGTCAAACAAATACCTTCCCCAATTCACAGAAAAAAAGCACGTTGCTCTATAAAACAAAAAGCATTCACTGCATACTGTCACATTAAAGTACATTAAAGCACATTAAAGTAAAGGGTCAATGGGTAAAGCAAGTTCTTATGAAAACAAGTAATTTTACTTTATCATGCTAATTTCTGTCCCTATCCTTCTGAGTTTTGGGAAGTATTATGTGGAAGGTACCAGTAGAAACAAAGAAGCTTCCCCGAAAGCTTTCAAAACCAGGTAAGTGACACAACTACATTATTCCAAATGAAAATATTTTTTTAAATTTTAAGATTAGAAACAAATTTCTGGCTTGAGGAAAACAGGAACCATGCCCCTCACATAAAATGCAAATTATTTGCAAATTCAGCAAAATTAATACTTAAGTTTCAAAGAAAAACTCCTACTTCATAGTATTCAAATGTAGAGTATTACAAATTCAAATTACATCAACCAGCTCCATTGCTTTAAGTTAAAGAGCTGTCAGCTCCCCAAGAAAAGCTATCAAATTGAAAAACAAAAAAAATCCTCTCATTTAGCTATATTTCACTCTAGTTGATCAAACTTCCACTTTGTATAGGCACAGTCACTAAGAAGCCACTTATGCTATTGTCATTTTTGCTTAATATAATTTTGGCTCATCTAAACAATGTTATCAAAACCCAGTGAAATATAAGAATGGGTTTGCTGACCCAGTATTTATGATACATTATATAAAATAAAGTGCTATATACAAATTGACAATCAGGTGTACTAATACACAAGAGAAATGGAACATGTAATAAAATAACAAAACAAAACATATGTCATCTTCTGGCTCCTCCTGCATATCCAGGAGTGCAGTGAAGGAGTGTAAAAGTGAGTTTTTCTCAGGGGAAAGTAAATACTAGCTTAAGATGACTTAAGCATAATCATTTCAGAGGAAATACAGTTCATCATCATCACTATTAGTCAAATAAATAAATGATCATTCATAATCTTACCCAGTTCTGGGGGCAGCACAGTAAGACGATTTCCCTGGATATGCAGTTCCTTAAGCTGGGTGAGCTCACCAATTTCTTTAGGCAGTGATACCAGGTCATTGTCTCTAAGACTCAGCTAAGAGCAAATATAAATGCAGTCAGAACGATTTTTGGTTACCATAAAGCAGCCCAAAGAGAGCTCTACTCCCTCTGCCCCCAACTTTCTCCTGAATGCTCAATTCTTCCAATTTATTTACAAGTGTCTTCTGGTAAACAAGAAACAGTTCCAGGTGTAGTGGTCTATTCCTGCAAACCTACCCTACTACTCCTCAAACTGACTGGATTCCATTCCTACAAGTGTTACAAAAGTGAATTGATTTTCCAAGAATTTAGATAAATTACTTACTATCTGCAACTTTGTGAGCTTCCCAATATCTGGCGGCAGCATTTCAAAATCGTTGTCACTTAGATAGAGTGCACGAAGGGTGGCTGCAAATTAAATAGCAATATATAAACAGGGTGGCATATAACCCAACCATTTGAGGTCTAATCAATAAAAAGGAGTCAGGTTTGATTAATAACCCTGATTTGGTGAAAAGCCTTTGACATACCCAGGGCTCACAATAATAACAAGCAGGTCAAACTTAGATTTACTGGCTTATTATATTGTTGGTGAGTTCAGGAAAACATCTATATTCAAAAGGACTAGCACAATTAACAATTTCTGCAACAGTAGACTCTGGCAGATTCTGGCAAATAGCCTGAATGCTCAGATATGAGAATACAGTCATTACTCTTTATTACCCCTGATTCTTATTTATTACATCAATTTGCATCCTAAACAGACATTAAAAAATTTCTGAATTTTTTCAACAAATATACAGCTATATTAAGCTCTATAAAAACCACACTGGGAAAGAGATCTGAAATGAAATACAGAAGACTTCAATGGTATAATTCGTAATTTCCATGCCAAGTCTCAATGAAATTAATCAAAAAAAGATGACCCAACACAACTATGCAGCTTGCTATTACTAAACAAGCATACATGACAGTTGGAAAAAGGAATTAAAATGGAGACTCACAAAGAGCTGTCAGGTGCAGCAGGAGAGAAGGTGGTCAGATCAGCAAAACCTCTCCTTCCCACCAGAGGAGATCCCATTTGTCTTACGTAGTTCACTCCTCCTCTTCTCGTTTCACTAAATGTGACCATTTTTAATAATGCTGACTTAAAGCTTTCCCTGAGCCAGGTTACAATCACAACATCCCTCAGAGAGCAGCACTCCTCCTCTCCCCTTGCCTGTCACTTTGATGCTGAATGCACTGATCCTGAAGCCACTTCAGCATAGTACACGGAAAAGCAGAATCGCTGAAATCCAGAAAGTGCCAGAATTCAAGTTGCTTAGGCAACCATAATGCAGCCCTTTTGCACATATGCATTACAATACCTTTCTGTCAACCCTCTGGGTATGTATTTTTAACATATGCAAAGGTCAGCTTAGCTTTACCATTCCTCTGCCAACCTTTGTAAACTTGGCATATGCTTTAATGTGCTGGACACCTCAACACCCACATGCTGTTAAAACTATTTTAGTTATGAACTATCAAGAATACATTCTTTTTCAGACTCAACAAACAACAGTTGCATTGCAAAATGGTTTACTCTCCCCTGAGGCTTGCAACCCTCCATGACGTTTTAATTGAGTATGGGACCCAAGGAAGTATTACTCAGAAGAAAACTAACATACCATTACTAAGCAAGTCTGCTCGTGTCCAAAGGTGTCAGATGACAGCATATATCAGTAATAAATATTGCCATGCTATGCAGAAATATTCAAGATTTATTAAAAGAAAAACAAATATTGGGAAAAAAATTGCATTTGTATTTTGGTCTGCATCAAATAAATTTCAACTGCAAAGAGCAAAGCACCATATCCTCGAGATCTGTAGAGTTTTTAGAAAAGTTTCTTACTCAGATAGAAGAAGTTTCCTGGTAGCGAATTTTCATTTAAGTTGTTGTAAGTCAAGTCAAGAACTTCTAGGGCTGGTAGAGAGCCAAATCCCCTTGGCAAGGTGTTTAACCTGTTCATGCTGTAAGTAAAGGGAAAAAAAGAATATGACATCAGAATTCACTTCACCTAACAGGAATAATACAGGTCACAAGGGTTTTGTTTGGTTTTTTCCTTTTTTTTTTTTCTTAAAAAACTTAATATATGCCAAGATTTCCTCCTGTTTTGAAAAGGCTTTGATGCTCCAAGATATTAAATCTTTTGCAATGCAGACCTTTTTATAACCTCTCATTCCCAGAAATATATTAAAAACTTATACACTCTCAAGGGATCCTGTGTGTTACCTCAATCAGCAGGCACACCCAAAACATGAAGCACAAGGGAGAGGTGTCACAACGCCATGCTCAGCTTTAACAGCATTCCATGGAGAAAGCTGGTCCTTGGCAGATGACTTCTAGCTAAACTAAAAATTACCCTTTTGCACATCATGTTGAGCATTTTTCCCTCTGCCATGTAGTTCTTCACCATGATACCAAATACAAAGGGGAATCCCTCAAGAGCACAGTATTTATGTTCATTGATAAGTGCTGCTCAAACCTCTTCCTAAGAACAGCAAATCTGTGTCACTACAGAACTACTGATGCACAAGGAGCATGAAGTAAATAAAATGTCAGTCCTGTGACTAATAAAGCTTAATCTAAATACAGCTCAATCAGCCAGTCTTCAGAGGGTTTAGGAGAGACATTCCCACTGGTAACAGACAGAACAACATGAGGACATGTAACAGAAGGAAGAGATTTCTCTGAAAACAGACAAGGCAGAGAAAGGTAACTTTTCTCTGACTCCAAGGGCTTGAACAGGGTGATCCAGATACAATCACAGCAACAATGAAGGCAGGCACATGGCCAGAGATATCTTCACAGAATCTAACTGTGTATGAGCTGCCCATGTATGGCTGTTTATCACAGCCATAGAAAAAAAAGTACCTACCAGCTTCTTATTCATACTGTCCCTACTGCATGTACAGCAAACGTATAATTGGTGTGTATGGATCTTGCTTCAGTTGTCACCCAGGTTTGAAAGCAGAACAGAGAAGAGAGGCATCTTCAGAAAAAGCCTGTACAGGTAGCTACAGTCAAGAAGAGGATTTTTTTCTTTTGTGAAGACTGGAAACAAACATGACCTTTCAGATGCTGTCCCTAAACATACTCTGAATTTGATTCTCTTTTGATGCAAAAGTGATAAGCAACAGTCACTGAAGTCAAGAGCAGATGTTATGTGAATGTATGAATATCTGACACTTGAAACTATAAAAAATCTAGTCAAAGTACTGACAAAGTTGCACAACCAAAAATAAGAAAGACCATATAAGCATGTGAACAAGGTCAGCAGAAGCACATACATAATTTCTTTCCAAAACTCAGGAAATAACCTCACCTTTCCTTACCCCTTTTGCATAAGCCAGCCCCAACAAAAGAAGAACCTGTACAGATCAGCTCTCTGTGGCTAAATCTAGACAAAATCCTTCTTCCTCCTCATCCCCAGTAAGAAGCCCCATTATGGGCATACAACTCATATTACTGCTGTAGAATTAGCAATTACAACACAGAAAAGCATTCTCCACTATTGCTACTGCAGAATTGTCACTGTTTTAAAAACTGTTCTTTCTATAAAACAGGACTAAAGAAAGCAGCTTGTTTTCCAGTCCTGAAAAGGGATTTTTTTTACCAAGCTGCCCTAACGGCCTTGCCTTTTACAAGGAAGGAAGAGAGAGGGAAAGAATGCTCTCCCTACTGACAAGAGGCATTATGGTATCTATTCTTTGGCAGGGACAGAGAACCAGCTCAAAGTTGCTGCCCAGCACTATTCATCCCTGCAGAAGTTCAAACACTGAGCTTGTGCCTCACCTACCTTCCAAATGTTACATTTTAAGCTTTCTGTGCAGCAGTACACCTTTTCTCTTTCCACACCACTTGACCCTTCCATGCCAAAGCCCTCCCAAAAATAATCTCTGCTCTTATTCAAGCCCCTCTCCCCTAAGGGGCTCTTCTGAAGCCCTCTAACACACACACTGCAGATGACAAGTGGGTTTCTAGGCTGCCTCATGAAAAACCTACCAGAGCAAAAAAGTTTCCTTGTCACTGACTCCAAGGATGTCCAAAGCAGAATGCACTTTGCAAAGCTAAGACTGGGTGGTAAATCCTGTGCCTGGAAGACCATGTGTAAGGAGGGGAATAAGATGGAAGAGTGTTTAAGATTTTAGGCCACATGATACATGAAGATGGTAAATGTGGTTACAGACCTGAAGGTCTGCTGTTCCAAACACCAAGTGGTCTTTTGCATGACATTTTTTTTCATTAATGCAGACTAGCATTTGACCTATATTAAAAATGGCTGGTGCTTGAATCCATAGGAAGTGCACAACTTCTTCCTTCATATACTGCAACACTTCTATTTGCCATTCCAAAAATATGGCTCTAGCCCCCAAAATACAAAGAATCAGGATTCTTAATTAATATTTGCTCTGAAAACGAATTTAGAGGTTGAAACAGATATAAGGACAGCTAGAGATCTTCTGTGATCAAGAAAAGACCAGGGAAGACAGATCATCATTAAAATGTCTACTGGCATTCCAACAGTTCAAGATGCAATTCAATTATCAGCACTTCATGAAAGTATCTAAAGCAGAATACACAGAGCTTAACCAAAATCATCTAGTCTTTGGAAGAGTAAAAAATGATCACTTTAAGGTGTTCAGAAGTTGAATTTATAAAAATCAAACAGTCGTTCTATGAGAAGCCTATAATGCTAAAGCTTAGGCCTACCACTGCTTTCCTCCATAGTTACACTTTAATATGCCCATTTAATTTTAAGAAGGTCTTATCTTTCACATTTACTTTCTTAATAATTCAAGAAAGCCCTCTGCAACTGCAGTTATTATAAAGTATCACCAGCTCTACCACAATATAGAATCTGAACACTTAATATAAACACCCCAGGCACAAATTCAGTCAATACCAGCTCTTAGAACTAAATGCACATCACACCTAATACGTGCTGCTTCTTTTACAGGTTTAAATACAAACTGAAGTGTCTATAAACACAGATTCAAACATTTGGAATTGAAGTCCTAAATTAACATGGATGCTTTTTTTAATCAAAACAGGAAATAAAGCTTGATTCTTACGCAGTAACCACAGAATTAAGAGGCAGTTGCTACGGAAGTAAATGTCAGTAATTGTTCAGTTTAACTACAGCATTTGATGAATATGAGTTGCCTTAAATGATTATGAGTATACCAGAACAAGTGCTTGATCATTTATGTTTCTGTTTATCCAGGACATTAACTGAACACTCTGAAGCTGTAATTCCCAGGTTAGCCTCAAACCCACCTTCAATAACAAACTTTACTATCAAAAAATAAAAAGGTTCAGTTGCGATGACATTTGATAGCACCTCTATTACAGCCAAGTTTTGCATTAAGATACGCACCCAAGGTTCAGGTGTTTGAGCTTCTGAAGGCTGCTTATCTGTGTAGGCAGCTCCTCAATCTGGTTGTTGAAAAAGTTGAGCACTTCAATGTTTCTCAGGTCTGCGATGTTTGCTGGCACAGCTGTGGAAAGTTTTCACAGTGAGAGACTGCAATTAGGGCAAGCTACCCAGACTACAGATGCTTTACCAGCACTTGGTGTTTGCACTGTTTGTGCAGCACAGAAAGCATCCCATTATTCCAATAAAAGCAAAGTTTATATCCAAAAAGCTTCTTATCTGGAACCTGTTCTCATTGCTGAGAGCGCTCATTTTGTACTCTTCAAAAATTACTACCAGAACCGTAAGATATTTTGACTAACAAAGACCACTGCAGAGAGAGAGAGAGAGAGAGAGAAGGACAAGTGCTCTTACAGACTAAGAGTAGCAGTCTGTCCTCTCAATTCATGCAGCACACAGAGGTCTCAAAAGAGCAGAGCCTGAGAGAATTGGATCATGACATGATTTGAGTGGAGAAAACATTAATGATACAAGTAGTTACACCAACACAGCAGTTGTACTAAAGGTCCTTAACAGCAAACATAAAATAATACCTCATTTTTAACTATGGCCCAATTTGCATAGTGCTTAAACAATTTAGTATCCAAATTCTTGGTCATTTAAGAGACAAAAAAATTTACAAAAAAAAACCCATTAAATTCAGCCCTAAAAGAACTGCTTAGCCAAGCCCATTTTCAGTTACCCCCATGAGTGATAAACTAACTGATCAATACACATACATGGCTACAGTGGATTACCAACAGATCAATAGGTGGTTGTTACTACCTAGAAACATGAACTATAAAGCAGAAACACGATATGAACGACTGTGCTAATGAGGTTTAAAAGCTATTTAGACTTGCATCTCTTCTCCCCTTAAACTGAGTGAGATTTAAGCAGCCAGCTGAGGTGTAAAGGAGGTTGGCAAGTCACCTGCACTGAAGTTTGCACCTGTGCTCAATATTCACCTTGGTTCAGTCTCAACTTTGCATCAGGAATCCACAAACTGCTCATCTAAATAATTAGAAGGTTTTTATGAGGCCATGATTTTTTTTTTATTTGTTGGTATGAGGCAATCTCAGTCTTAAAATGGAGTCAATAATGTTTACAAAGCGGAACATTGCAGTATGTCACATTTACTAGATTATAAGTCTAATTACAATGTGAACAATAATGGGATCCCTAACAAAGACTCTAATTACACTACATAAATATTACTGTTGAGGGCCATATTCATTGCAGGAGGTTTTTAGCAGACTTTATATAAAGTCATTAAGGCAAATCTGAACATTTAGAAGACTTCCCTTAGAGGTATTTTCCAACTGGTCCTTACTTATCTGTCATTCAATGATAGCAAGAATTATGTGCCTTCACAAACTAAAGGGTATTTCACTACTACTGTTATTCTAAATTATTCCCTAACAGAAGTTAACTGAGGATTTTAATTGGCATCATTCAGCTGTTTCCAGCCTCAATAATTCACCAGAAAAGTAATTACCAGCATTAAAATATTTTCCTTTCAGAAATTAGACTTCATAATTTGACTTTGATGAGATGCAACAGACAGGCAAATCATGTTTCTGATCTTCTCAGATATCACATTTATGAAGACTAAGTATCAGAAGTACTAGAAAATACAGGTTTTAGTTTAGTCAAAGCTTTAATAATAGAAAGACCAATACAGACATAACACTGTCTCCTGATATATCTGTTTAATACCCACATACTGTATTTCATGTTGTGAATGACACTTAGGATACTTTACATCATTGTTTTCTTCAAGATATACTAAAAGCTGCATTGGTAAGCAGGATGAAAAAAAGGCTAAATATTTAGCAAAGGATTTAAATGAAATGCTTTTGTGTCTTACCCTGTTAAATCAAAATGAAAAGCCCCAATCCACAACTGTACTTTTTGGTTTGGATGGAATGCCTGGAGGTATTTTGTGAGAAGGAAGAACAGAAGAGTAGGTCAACACCAGGCTTGTGGTAGGGAAGAGAGGACTTTTTCCTGTAATTTAATTCCAGTTTATTTTCCGGTTCAACAATTCAAATTCATTTAAATATAAATAAATGCTCTCTTGTATTCAACAAAAATCAGAAGACTGAATTTAACTCCTGTACTGATCTTGTAGCTAAACTGCACAGGATCAGTAGCTTCAAGTCCAAAGACCACTGATGGTGAAGCAAGGCTGAATAGACATAGCATGCTCTTTGTTTTGAACTTCACATGACCCGACTACCATTCCACTACTAAAACCATTCCACTACCATTCCACTACCATACCCGACTACCATTCCACTGTTGCAAAACTCTTCCCAGATATATTTGGCAGCCTGCTGACTGCCAAATCCCGAGACACTCATGTTCTGGCAATGCTGAATTCCACTCGAGTCTCGTTCTCACGATGAGCTGTGAGAGTGAACTGTCAGCATCCTGGTTCTATTCACCCACATGTTTACAGTACGATCTGCAGTGTCTTAACAACTCTCCTGAGACCATCTGCTGCCCAGTGTCATTAACAACTCCCCCTCAGCAAACACTAGGAAAATTTGGCAGCCCAGTGCCTTTGCGTTCTCCTGCGAAGCTTCAGTCACATCATGAAGCCCCATTCATCTGAAGTTTCACTTCACAAGACCAAAAACAGCTTCCCCTTGTTCAATACTGGAAATTGCATACAGTGATTCACTATGACACCTGTAGACTTCACCTTGATTTCAAGGGTTGGTTGACAGTGAAAGACAGGGTCTATAGGCTGCCCACAAGGATTCAGAGGACTTTGTTCATGTTGCTGGAAATAAGGACTGACAACTTGTTATACTTCAAAGCATTTATGCCCTGAAGTTAGTGGCAATTCTTTAGGCACTAAAACATTGAGTTCTCATCAAGTTTACTTGAGGCAAATTATTACATTTTATTCCTATACAACCAGCAGCTGTTTAAAAGTTAACAAAATTATTTCCAAAATACAGGTAAGAAGGATTAAATGCTACTATTCAATGACTACGTAACTCCACACTTAGAGTATCCTGGATCTGAGCCTTAACTCTCTTTCAGCATTGAGAACCAGAAGCCAACACCAGACATGATCTTTACTAGAGGTCTGATGCTGCCCTCATTTGGAGAGTAGGCACTGGGTTAGAAGGACCTTTCATCCAGGACATCTGGATCCTGCAGAGAAACTCACTAAAAACATCCAGATCAGAGACAGCAGCCTGGAATCACATGGCTCAGATGCAATCCATTCCCATAAAGCAGGAAGTCAAGAGGTTCTCACACCATTACCTAGAACTGACATGCAAATCCAGCTCCTTTTCTATACCCAACTTCTAACAAAGGATGAAGAGCACAGGAAACAGAAAAGAAGAAAACTAAGTCCATTAGTTTCCCTCTAGTTCCACTCAGTAACTCTTTCACCATTCACACAGATCTCAATACAATTACTCCTGTGGTGGCAGGGCCCTTCACACAGCCTGAAAATGCACAGCCTTCAAAAAGACATTATTTCTGAAAATGGTCACCAAGATTATTTCTCTTAAACATCTGTGAAGCCCTGGGAAACAACAGCAATCCTCAAAACTTTGAAAGTAAACAAACTCAGGTGCTTGCAAACTTAAGTCTCCACTTCCTTTTACCTAAAAGATGAAATCTAGATGAAATCTGCTTTTTTTTGTTTGTTTAGTAAAGACACTAAATTAAACATTTCTGAAGACACTCATGGTAAAAAAGATCTGTATCAAAATTTCCTTTACAGTTCAAAACTAAAATGAAGATTTTAGATAAGGAACTTCACATGAAAAAAACTAGAAGGGTTGATAAACTACCCAACTGAATAAGTGAAATTATTTAGTAAAAATGTAAGTCTCCACGAGAAGAACACACAGTACATAAACTGCATTAAACATTTCAGTTCATTTAACCCTTAACACTGAATATTCAAAATGAACATTATCCCAGTGCTGCTTAGAAAATGCTATCTGTAATACCTGATTATGCATAAAATTGTGCATGAATAGGATTGCAATCTCCTCAATAAATATCATCCAAAGGCTAAAGTTTTGGAGGCAAAACCTCCAACTGAAGTCAATGTTTTTTAATCAGACAGCATGAGAAATAACGTTATTTTTTTAAGATTAATTCCTTTGGCAATCACCTTCTTAGAATGTGATTAGGTGCAGAATCCCTAGCTTTTTCAGAATGTTTCTTTACTTAATGAAGTAATTTTGTAGTACCTAGGAACATGATGTTCAGTAGTACTCCAAATTTTTACAGATTCTAAGGGAATATTTATCCAAAAGAGCTATTAAAATAGCAGTACCTGACAGAAGAGAGATTTATGCAACTATGCCAGTTTCTCATTAAACTGTTCCCCTGGAAAGCTGGACAAGAGTCATCCAGGGTTAAGAGAACTCAATACAGACCTTTCAGAGTCCAATCAGTCCATTGTGGATCCCAAGCAGAGATTTCTTGCCAAGAGCAAGAACCCACTTTTTAAGACTGAAGTAAAACCTGAGGGCTCTACAATATAATAAACCCAGTTCTGTGGACTTGCTAATCCACTTAGCATCAACAGGAAGCTTTCATGAGTAAGGATCCCTTAGTGTAAAGGTCATAAAGACATGAAATTTTACTAACATTTCATGGGGGAGGAAGAATTTAGAATACTAAATATATAATGCATTCTGTGCATCCAATATAACTGTGCTCACAGAGCTAGAGTCATGTTTAGATTAATTTGACAAGGGTTCTGTTATACAGAAAGAGAAGCAATCAGCTTCACCAAAATGAAAGAGGAATTAGCAGAGGGAGAACACCACAGTTTTTATTTTAAATATTCATAGGCAAGCTGATATCATATTTGGCAGCTAACTGGAGAGAATCCTGATCCCAACTGAAGCATACAGTACTTAATTTACACACTATGTAGTTCAAGTTTCCCCTTTTGCCCTCCCTTCAGTCTTCCAAAGATGGATATTAATCTTCCTCACACTGAAAACATTAAAAACAAACTTGTCTCCTTAATCTTCATCTCTTTCCAGAAACCAGCAGGGATTTTTTATATCAATTATCCACAGAAGAACTTCAGATATTAAACTGTTCTTATGAACATGTTTAAATTATACTATAGCTCAATTTGTCAATAAACAGTATTCATTTAGAAGCCAGAGTTGAAGGAGAAGAGCAGTCAGCACAAGAAAGACAGAGACAACACTGGGAATCAAGTGACATCTAGTGAAGAGAAAGGACAGATCTGCTCTTCTCTGAGAGGAGAGCTTAAGATGTCAGAGTTTGGAGAGGAATACTAGAAGCCAGGGGCAGAGGTTAGGAAGGGATTACTATGTTGAAAATACATTACCTAACTGCAAAGAACTGAAAACACACCAAAATAGCTCATAAAAATCCAATGCTTTTTAGCATTGTAACACATGGTGTGAATAAGGATATATATAAAAATGTGGATATAAACACACACTTCATTTCTGCAAAGAATTTTCAAGAGAACAAAGTATTAGCCAAGCTTTTCAAATTACTGTGGTCAACCACAGCATCTTCATCTTCAATAATTGCTTTGTGAGAAGTGCACAGTTCAGCCAAGATACTTGGTGTCTTAAGTCAGGAGAAAAAAAAAAACAAAAACCATGAAGAAAGTAGAAGAACACAGGCTATGTACCCTTATTACAGGTCAGATTATCTGTGTGTGTTGATATTTCAATTGCAGATGGTTAAGGGAACTAACTTCTGCAGGACAAAAGAACTTTAGTTGATAGTATTGAGATTTAGGCTTCCACCAAATGCAAACGGTATCACTAAATGCCAGTGAGTCTCTTTCAGGTGTTTGAACTGCTTAAGCATGATCTCTTCAGAGTTTCACACTACTGTGCAGCTGCTGGCTTCAGACAAATCAACCCATGCGAAGTTCGTTCAGGGAGTTCACCTTTCCCTTCTTCAATATTCTCTTTACTTCAGTCTCTTCAACATGTTTTCTGCAATTTACAAAAGGGACTAACCAAAGATGCCCGGCACACAATGCCTTGAGCAATTACTACAGATTACCCTCAAAGGTGAAGATCACTTCAGCCTCTTACTCAGAAGTGTCCATCTACCTGTGTGCCTAGCAGTACTTATTTACCAAATTCTCCTTTCAGTGTGTCTAAAAAACTTTTCATTATTTCAGTTTGCTTTGTTAGCCAGTATTTGGAGTTCAAACTTTTTACACCACTGAAATGTTTCCAGAAACACACACAGGACTATTTCTCACTGCAGCTTGGATGGACTGAGTTGTTCCCCTATTCAGCACTGCACACTGCTGTGCTGACACAGTGGGGACACCAGCCTGTCCTCTAAACACACTCACAGAAGAGGCTGCAGTAAAAAAGCTCACTGCTCAAAAGCAGAGTCAGCACATGTGTTTCTTGCTCCAGTTCTCAGAACTGGGAATGAATTAAGCTCCCTCCTAGTTTGAGATCCCCATACCCAGCACTTAAAGCCACCTCCTTAGGTCTGTATGGCACAGAGTCCCCTCCGTGCCTCTCCGTTAGCTTACTCCAGGCTTCAGCTGACTGTACATTTCATTTCCAGCTACAGGAGATATTACTGGTGGCAACCAGTTACTACATTGGCCATCACATCAAGATCAGGGAATTATTTCAGCCTAAAGGTTATGCCATAGGAATGGAAAAGATTAAAAGGCCAGAGAGTGAGGAGCATGAAGGGAAATGCTGTGTTATTTGCTTCAATGCACCTGACTACTAAAAGAACAAAAAGAATCCATAAAAAATAAGAGTACAAAACCAGGTACACAAAACTAAATCCAGTTTCCCCTCAAGCTACACCAAATCTACCTTCTTGTCCAAGTCCTTTCATGTTAGAAGCCAAAAAATTCTACTTGGCTTGTTAGACAGTAAATTCTGTAATATAAAATTAATGTCTTTAATGAGGTGAGTTCACTTTTGCAATGTTCACTTCCTTTGAAAATGTCAGCTGCAAAATAGTCTGTATGTGGGAAGAAGATTTACAGTACATTCCCATTACAACCTGAATATAAACACGGAGAATGATATGGGGCTTCCACAAAAAAATTAGAGCTATTTTAAGCCACTGGGCTTAAATGAAGACACAGGTAATTTGTAGTAACATGTCAGAAAACATTGAGAATTAAAAAAAAAAGAGTTAATATGTTTGCAGGTGTCTTTTAGTAAGAGAACAACAAAAGTATCTGAAGAATTATGTTCAAGACAAGTGATTTGTGTCTAGTGTTGCTTTACTTATGGTGCAGAACTGACTTTGGTGCCATTCAGCACAAATTTTGACAATTTAATTTATGCATAAATTGGGCACTTTCTGCATGTATCCTTATACCATTACAGCACAAAACTCTTTCACACATTATTCTGTTTCATTTCTTCGAAGTTTCTAAGAAGAAAAGTTGATATTATATACATTTTAAATTAAAATGCTCTACCATCTGTATTTTCTCGGAACCAAAGGTTTGGGATTTTTTTAGGAAGAAAAGAAAAAGCTAACAAGGTATTTAATCAACACATTTGAGTAGAATCCAGATGTCACAAATTTAGTAAGGCATATGTATAGGGATCTCCTTTCTCCTTTTCACATCCTCCTGTGTACTGCATTCAGTAAGATATTTCCCATTAGAGATCCCTGCATCAGAAATAGGAAGTAAGGCCAAATCAAAACAGACCAAAGAAATGAAAGGCTTACAGTTAGCTTAAAGCATCTCTCCCACACACAGCTGATAGACACTGTCAGGCACGAGTCCTGTGCTTTGGACACAGCTCTGGTCTCACCTTGCTGACATTACCTGCCCCACTGGTGTATTGTGTCAGCACAACAGCATGGAATGACTTACTAGAAGGAAGCAGAGGCAGAAGCATAGGAGAGGAGAATACAAGAAGCAACAAAGAGTAAAGAGTACACGGTCATCTGGTTCATTCCAGAAGTCAGCAAATTTGTTATATAAATAACCTGATACCAGGCAAGATGCAAAGTGTCAGACAATACCAGTGGGAGACACCATCACACATTTCAGCAGACTGGAGAAGACAAAGCAGCTAGACTGGGAAGGAATTCAGGACAGTCAGATGCAGTGTTGCTGTCTCTGGACTACCTCCAATACATCCAGGTATAGACTACAGCCAGGGAGGTGACTCAGAAAGGAGACATCCTAATATAAAAATTAAACTGAGAGATTTTAGCAGCATGTTAAAAAAAAAAGATCAAGGACACAGTCAAGAGGGTTAACAGCAACAAAAAGACAAGCTTCTGTGCTGGTCACACACAGAGAGAAAAACAATTTAGGAGATGGCAGAGCAAAGAGGCAATAAGTCGTGTGAACAGGAAAAAAAGTTTTGAACTGCTCTGCTGAAAGAAGGCAAAATGTACAGTGATGATAAAGGGTGACCACACGGCTGTCAAAAGAACAATGATCAATGAGACACAGCCATTCTGACACGAGCACAAAGTGAACTCAAACAAAATTCAGGTCTGGAAATAGGAACCAGCAGCAAAAAACTAATGGATCACCCCACAAAAAGGAAGGGACCAAAGATGAGTAAAGGATTACATGAGAATCAAGGGAGAAGCAGTGGAAAGATCACAGAACAGTACAGGACAGCAGATCAGAGGAATGGTAGAGGAGGACAGAGAACATGACATAAGGTAACAGAAGAGTTTTGAGTAAAAAATAGTTGTTCCCGATCTCTCATTATTTAATCATTTGATAGTACTGGATAAGGAATCAGAGCACGAGAACAAAAGGATACTGAAACCATCAGGAGCGAGCTATGAATAGCAGGAAAATTCTGAGATCATTTACAGACAGCACAAGAATATGTGAAGCCAGTGAGCACAGGACCACCTGAGGTTAAGGAGACTGAGGAGAACAGCAAAACGAAGTTGCTGTGCACCATCATCTAGCAGGCGGGATGAATAGCTGCCAGCTACCAGGAACACAAGCGGCATCCCGGGAAAAAAAGTGCTAAATGTACTCAAACAGTGACCTCTACTGGAGAAGGCACAGAGCAGGGGTTCTCCACCGGCAGCGGGAACACTCCCGCTACCAGCACACAACGGCACAGAAGATACAATCTCTGAATTGATTTCTCCAAATGATTGCAACGTTAATTAAACACCAGTGGCAGCTAACGCAAATAACTGTCATAGTAGTTACAAGTCAAAGTCTTACTGCACATCCCAAAATAAATGAAAATAAAACAGGTTGGTAGCAAAATAGCTGCACACATACTGATGACACCTGCTGCCAATGCTGAAGTAACCTTTAATATTCCAGCCTGCTTTCCAGTCACATCTTCCCCTCTGTGCCCTTCTGGTTGGGATAACAGATAAACTGAGCATCTGAAACCTCTTCAAACACCCCTCCTATTCACAACATAATACATGAATTTCAATTGTCAAAACTTCATCAACATACTAAGTAAGGATTTCCCATCCTATACTAGGATGTGAAATTCTGTATATGTTCTAAGTGGCTGGAGAATACCTTGAGTTAGCTGACCTATCAAAATTCCAGAAGGTTCAGTGTCCCTTCATACTTTATGGCAAAATAGTACACAAAACCTGCTCTGCTAGGAAAAAGCAGACAAGGCATAAGACATTTTAATGCTCTATTAGTATTCTTTATGAAAGTGAGTTGTTTCTGTTGCTTGTTCTACTCCAATTCTCACTTACAAATCTAGTCGGATACAAGGGAACCAAAAAGTGAAACCTAACTAACTGCTGACTTCAGCCTGCAAAGGTACTTTATTGCAGTCAAAGGCAGCAATTTGTTGTACCAGCACAAACAATTTACAAATAAAGTGAATAAATAAAACCCCAAAACCCCATGAGCCCTCAAGACATGCGATAGACAAACCCTACCATCAGGCTCTGAAAAAAACTTCATCCTGACTCAGATGATCTATTTTACACTGTCTCCCAGAGCTCCACATTGTTGTGCTTGAAACGATATGGGGCAAGACCCAGATCAAAAACAGACAAGCCTGGGGATACCCCTTCCTCTCCCTGACCTGGGCCCCCAGAATCTCAGTATTCTGCAATTCCAGCCTGTTCCCCAGAGCCATTATAAAACATGAACTCTAGCTGAAGGGCTCTGAGCAAAATAGCTCTAAGTTTGATTTCAAGAACTTTTATGACAATTTCCTTGACACATGACTTGGTGCTGCTATCCCAGCATAAACCACAGAGCAGCAATGTCACAGGAATCATGACAGCTGCCCCTGCAGAACAGGCAGATCTACAGCAACACCTGAAGGTCTCTTTCCTCCTGCACAGAGGCACCAGATGAGCAAGTGGCAAAGATTGCTGTAGACTTTCAGTGACGTTCCACCTGAACTTGAGTGAAGCAGCCCTAGAAATACCCAAAACAGAAGCATAAATACCCACAAAAATTACTACTGTTGCACAGATGTTGCAGAAAAAATATTTGTGGCTGACTAAACTGATCAAATGTGGTTTCTACAACAGTATGTCCTGCGGCTCAAACTCCCTCTCTGCCTCTCCAGCACAGCCACCCTAATTCCCTACCACTATTCATAAATGATCCTATAGAGCAGGAGGTCAATCTGTATGTCCCTCAGCTAGCATCAAGTGACATGAACAAAAACAACTTGGTCACATCTACCTGAATTAATCCACCACACTGAAGGGCAAATACCTATGGTTCAGCCACTCATTTCCACCAATTTAAAAAACATTTGTTAGTACTTCTATTGCATTTACTCTGGTGGTAGCCAATGGTTTCAAAAGACACCTGGGTTAGGATCAGACAACCTATACAGGCTAAGACTATCTTGAATTTTGCTTCTCAGCTGTATACTGGATAGAAGGCTTTAAAATTATTAAATGATGGAACAAAAAACTCCCAGTATAACATATAGAGACACTGGCCCTTATGTCTGCATTATGCTAAGAAAAAGCAAATATTCACTTTCTCCTTCTGCTTTCTACTGGCTTGTCAGAGACCCTACAGAGCTTTGTCACTTATGCAGCACCTGGTTCAACAAGACTGCAGAATTACAGCTATTTAGCTTCCCTGAAAGTTTTGCTTCCCATTTTGAAGCACAAGAAGTTCTCATCAAGCAGCAAAGGACAGACTCAACTGTTTCAGAAGTCACCTAGAGCAGAAAAAGCCAGTTGAAGACTCCTCCATTAGCACAGCACCAGATAACTGGAAGAAAAATTCAGCCTAATATCCTCCAGAAAAATCAATGTGGACTTGAGTACTTCTGATAATGAATGCTTTAGACATGTAAATGAAGTACAAATGGCACACTAGAAATACTACTAAAATCCATGCCACAGAAGTATTCTGAGCAGTATGATGGATTTAATTCAGCAGTCCTCATACTTGCTGATGAAACTTTACTTAGTTTTAATAGTTTTCTGGCAAAAATACAAAGTATGTTTACATAAAAATATGCACATCCACATTTTACATTTATTTATTCTTTCAGATAGACATATTTACTCTAAACACCAAAAAAAAAAAAAAAAAGCTAGCAGAACACTCATTTAAATGGCAGAAAACTAGTAGAAGATGCTAATATGACCTTAGTGTAGCATGTCAAGTGTCACTGCCATCAGCTTCCTAGGCATTTTAAGAACAATCTGCTTAGACAATTAATTACATAGCTTAAAAGATTAGGTCAACAGTGTCAAATATGAGAATATGAACTTGAAATTTAGCCTTTTAAAAATGTGTGCTGTCTATTTAAGTGTCTACATCCATTTGTGAAAGAAGAGTAAGTTTCAGACTTACTTCTCAGGACAAGCAGTGGTCTTACCTTGCCATGAAAGAAACCCAAACAGAGCAATTAGAAAGGCTGACAGAATCCCTTGGCTGAGAGAAAGCATGTACTTGCAGCCTGCTGATCTGACTGCTACTTTAGGAGAAAGCAGTTAATTGAAGGGCGAGATTTAACGTAATGTAACACAAACTTACAGTCATGGCAATCTTTAAACTGGTATTTTGAAAACTTAAAACTGCTTTAAGCAAATGGTATACTCTGTATTTTTCTTGAATAGTTAAAGGCAACCTGGACACATCCTTCTTGGACATTTCTTATTACTGTATCTTTCCTCCCCCAGTCAGGTCTGCAGCTAAGACTCAGCCAGGACACAGGCTGGCTACTCAGCTTGTCAGTGTGGCATGCTGAAGCACATGCCCTCCCCAGGCTCAGATGTGAGAAAGCCAAGTTTACCATGATTCAAGTCCCCATGCAGAAGCTTCAGCCTATCTCCACTTCCTCAGAGAAAGGCAGACACCTGCTACCTGCCCAGCCAGTTGTGTGCTCAGCTGAGATCATCCTTTGGCTATGTTAAAATTTGTAAGGCACCAGGTGGAAGAGCTGATTCACTGGCAATCTGAAAGTGTCAGATTTCAAACGTTCTAGGAATTTTACAAATCTCAGACAAAAAATAATGAGGTTTACAAAAAGTAACATTTCCAATTCATTTCATCCTTGTGCCAGGTAAGCAGCCATTCAGACAGATACCAGAGTAAATAATCAGCAGCAGAAAAGCCTTGCCTGTCAGCCCTAAGGTACCCAGCCTTGGGTGAGCTGTCTGATCACAAGAATTAGAGGTGTGCAGAATGAACTGCTATCTCAAGGCGTCTGCAACCTTCCAAAGGCTGCAGAGAAAGCTGCAGTGGCTGAGTACAATTAACTGCCTAGCTTTCAGAAGCTCAAGTTCAGGGACAACCATCTCCCTGCAGTACCTGAGGGAGCACACAAAAGTCACTAGCTGGGTGGCCCCACAGCCCAGCTCCACCAGTGGCTGACAACAGATGGCAGACAGCAATATGCCCAAAGAAAATTCATCATAATCTTTCTCAAAAGATCATTCTCCATGCTTCAAGCTATTTGTAACTTCATGGCCTTCTAAACCATGAACAGAGCCTCATGTTTAACAGTGATGTACTCTGGATTTTTCCTCCCTTAACTGGCCCATTAATTTACCCATCAGTCATCATTTATATGCCAGATGGGTGGAAACATAGGTCACATTTGTAATTGAATTGAGATTTCTTTGAAAGCTACAATGGGATAAAAACAAATAGCAAGATGGCAGTCTAGAGGGCACAACACTACCAAAAGAAGGGTCCTGAACAACTAATTCATGGTTCTCACAGCCAGTCACTAAGTGCCCATAATTTTATCTCTTTAACCCTTTAAGCTACACATTAGTACCCAATAAACTGCATCCAGAGAAGTGCTTATGCACTAAAATCCAGGGATATTTATATTCTCTTCATGCTTAATCCTCTGCAAATGCTCAGAGACTGCAGTGACACTTTTGCATTAATTCACATGTTTTAAATAACATATTACTACCTTACAGCTCATGCAGCAAGTAGCGTAGAGTTCAACAGGCTGAGTTTTATTAATTTGTTTGTGTTTCTTAAGACCTGTCTCAATTTGTAAAGATTTTCTTGGATACACCCTAAAGCACAAACACTCTCTTGTCAACACACACACACTTTATAGGTTCCATTCCCCTCACCATTCCATCTCTTCAGTTGTTTCAAAAAGAGGAGTGGTCTAGAGAGAAACCCACTGGCACATGCAGAGAGCAGACAAAAAGAAGAACATCAACAAGACCAACACTTCTTTCCAGAAGATGCAGAGAAACAGGGGTGAGACAAAATTCACTGCTTGAATTTCAACAACAAGAAGCAGGAATGTTTGCACAAGACACTGGTAGATAAACCACAAAAAAAACCCCAAACTCACAAAAACTTTTGTCTTGCAAAAGTTAGTCTGGTATCTCCCTCTCCCAAGTCTCATATTCATGTTGTTCTTCACATGCTATTCACCAACACCTCACTTAGGAACTTCTTTACTGTGGGAAGCAGGATCCACAACCTGAAGATGCTGTGAGCAGTATGACCAATTTTTGGACAGAAAGAGGTTACTTTTTTTTCCATGCCTGAAGCTTACATTCAGTTGGCCTTGCTCATATATGTTTGGTTATATATGTAATGCACTGGAGTCGTAATTTGCTTTGCTTCAGTCAAATTCATTATCCATTCACTGAAATGAAAACTGTGTTGTTTCTGAGACAGTTCAAGATTTCAGAAGTACTCACCTTAACACAAGGATTTCAGAGCCATGATGGGACATGGATTTCTAGCTGAACTGGTGACAAGACAGAACTACAGATCGTTCTGTACATTTCAGGTCTGTACTGAAGTTGGAAAGGCAAGTTGAAAATGGCTGCTAAGTCACACCCTCAATCTCTTTCCTTTTAATGAAGTACTAACCAAGAAGCACCACTCTAATAGTGTCATTGCACTCTGTATCAAACTAGCAGTGTCAGTTTTTCAGTGTTACTCAACTGCCTGCCACGAGGTCCAAAACCAGAACATACTTACTTGTAAGCTTGTTGTGACTCAGAACCAGCTGTGTGATGTGAGACAGCGTGACTGCAAATGAAGAGAAAAAGAAGTTAGTTTATGGACATAGCACCTGAGAGCTTGTAGCTATTTCAGCTGAAAAATAAAACAGGAAAGTTATTTTTTCCACTCCAGTAACTTGATTCATGTGCATTGTCACAAATATACAAGAGAAGCTCAAGACTAAAGGATGAGTCCACCTACTCCTCTGCACTTTTACTTCGCATTTGTTACTGCATCAGACACAACATGGAGAGTTTTACTCACTGACACAGCAACCTGTTTCAGCTAATCCTTGAAAAAGCTCATGACTTAACAAAGGCAAATACAGCCTGTTAGCAGAACAAAAGCAGTCACTCAAAGGCACCATCAGATTAAGACAATTCAGTGTTTGAAAAAAAAAAAAAAATAAAGCATCACCACAGTTCACGGTGCAATTGCAGGTTGTAAGGGAAGGAAAGGCAGGAAGGAGAAAAGAATAAACAGTGCATCCACCCTGAATTTCTCCCAAAATTTGAGCACTCAAAGTACTGTCTGCACCACCTCACTATGCAGAACAAGAGGAGAGGGAAAGAAGCCTAAGGAAAGTCTGTAAGAGTATTGTAGGAAAATCATCACTAAAGGGCAGAAGAGAGCAGCAGCCTCCACAAAGAGCTCTGTCATTAAAACAATAGGCACCTGAAGCATAAGCAACTGTTTAACACTACTGAGTGCTTATCCATATAAACAAATATAAGATTGCAATTTACACAGCAAAATGAGAGAAGATTCTAAAGATAGTCACAAGCTTGTGAAATGAAATGCCCAAGTAAGCTTTATACATTTGTTTCTCTTGGTATAACTATTTTAATAACTGGGACAATCAGTAAAAGTCAACATTTAATGGGCCCTTGATATTCGAGCTTGACTAATAAGAACACAACCACCAGAAGAGCAGCTCTGCCACTGAGATGAAAAGTCCTCTAGTCTGATGTCTTCAGTTCCAAGGCAACTGAACCTAGACCAGAGCCAGATAAAATCTGACATCATCAATTCCCGGAAAAAACCCTTTTTTTCCTGCACTTTACTTCAGAAATAAGTAATTCTGGAGCTCTGAGGCTTTACCTAGACTCAACAGCATAAACAAACAAAACAAAAAAAAAGCCTATTTTTTAAAAAAAGGGGGGAAAAAGATCTGTTTTTAATACTGTACAAAGTTGCTTCCATTTCACTTTGCTTTTAAAGCAGAGAAATTAAACAATGTCATCTTGTCTGTGCAAAGGAAGCATGGATCCTTACCAAAGGGCAATGAAGGTTTGGGGCTGCAGATTTTGGTCTGAACACTGAACTCCTGATGTTTAAATGCCACAATAAGTGCATATTTAAAGGTAAGCCTTCTGACTACACCATCAAGCCATGTGCACCACTGGCCTTTAGCAACACAAGGTTAGAAGCATTATTCTCACTACTCCCTCTCCTTTTTTGTCCCATCATAGTGTTCTTCAACTGATACTATTTTCAGAAAGGTTTCTTCTCTCACATCTATACAGAACAGAACAAAGTCCATGTTGAAAATTTCAAGGCCGAAATCCCTAGGCAAAAGACATTTGAATCTGTATTTTACTGTCCAAATTTGACTGAAGCCTAGACACCTTGTCTGAAACTCCACTATCTCAGTCAATCCTGATGAATGACAAAAAGTCCCATGGCATCTTTGACCGGCAATGGCAGGTTGACAATCCCCACAGGAACAAGAAAGGCTACACTCCAATACTATTTTGAAAAGAGCAAAAGTTCAGGTGTCTGTACTCTGGACTACTTCCAGCAGCATTTTAGACATATCAAGACAAAGAGATTCTTCAGTCTTGAAAGGTGCAAAGCTACTACCAGTTCAGAGGCAAGTATAGAAGCATTTTAAGAAAAAGAACAAAGATAAGAGAGCAGTACTTGCTCACTCCTTACACAGAGAAAAATTTGCTCACTTACATTAAACAGACCTGAGTCAAACAACCAGCCCCTGGAAATAACATGCTCTCCTTCCACTGCCACATGCCTACTCCCGTGAAAAGGACTGTGTTGAGGGAACACCTGAGATTTACCTCATCCTATACATAAAGTCATTCTGTAGGACAACTAAACTATCAAGTTTGGCAAGGAAGACATCTATCTTTACTGATTAACATCTCCAAGTAACATCTAGAAGGCTAAAGGGGGGCTGAGGGGCAGTTTTGATTTGGATGCACACAGTTCAGGTAAGCACAACATACAACAGGCCAAATGACTCAACCCATGTACCAGTCTCCTGAGAATGGAAGAGCACTGAGATTCCCACTGGAAATTGCTCCAATGATGCCACTGCAGGAGCTTCTGGACACTACCTTGTAACATTATAGTCATTAGCATACAGGTAATTAGTTACTGGGGTTTCATGAATGCACCAGATATTCACACAGAATAATACCTATTTTCTCTAGGGGGATAATACCTATTGCCAGAGCTATTTACTTGCACAGTAATCACAAATTCTCATTATGGTCCTAGTTCCACTATTACTGAAAAAAGAGTGAGTTAAGGGAAGAATACTTAGGTTCTTCCATTTTGGCACTATTATCAAATCTCTTCATAAACTGCTACCCTGCACTGAAAGCTAGCTTCACATAAAATACCTGGATGACAATACTCAACCTAACTATTAAGGAAAATATAAAACAAATAAAAGTCCTGCCCATCAACAGAAAAAAAAAAGCCAAAACAAAAAAACACACAAAAAAAACCCCAACCCAAAAAACCCCTAAATGACCAACCTAACCAAACCAAAGTAAAAAAAAATAGGAAAATAAAACCCACACACACAAAACAGGAAGACCCCAGTGACTTTGCTGAGCCTAGATAAGACACTGCCTGTCCCACTGGAGGAAATTAATGCAGGATGAGCATTACAGTATTGTTACCAGCAGCCTGCCTCTCCATCTTCTGTGCTTTCATTATTTTAGGAATGAACAATTTTATCAACACAAACTTTCTGATAAAGAATTCTAGTCACACAACTATGTACTTTACGCAAAATATGAATAGCTTACAGATGGAATGATAATGAGAACAAATTAACACATAAATAGGATTGCATCCAATATTCCTTCCCTGACAACAGAGCAGATGTCGCAAGTTATTTGGGCAAAATAATTCCTTTACTTGTCCCTCCTCCTCCATATCAACTGCTTAAAAGACACATAAATGAGACTGCTCCATGCTCTAAGAACAATCATAGTTGTTGATGGCTGTTCAAAGTCCTATCAATAAATAGGACTTTGTTCCCTTTCCCCTATCCTTTGCTAGGCTAGGGGAAAGGGAACATTACTCCCTTCTCACTGGAGTTGGTTGAACCTGTTTGCTCAGCCTACAGGATGTCTATTAATTCTCTCTACCATGACCTGTCCATAGTGGGTGCTTTATAAACAAATATAATCTATTTACTTCACAATATGAAGGCAAAACACCCAAACCAACACAATAGAACACTTCCATGGGACAAGACCTTTTTTACACTATTTATGTATAGAGGATGCACAACTATAGTAGAGATGTGTACACAAATAGTGTAACTCTTTTTATTATTCCAGCAAAATGATAAAACAAAAGCCTTTAACACTTGAAACTGTGTCACATGGTATTTGCATGACAACCTAAAGCACAGAATACTTAGATCAAGGGGTATTTTTTGTCTCAAATGAAATCTCTTTTCTACAGAACATGTCTGAAAAAGGGTTCTCATATAACAGTTCTGAAAGCATCAAAAATTCAGATGCTCTGAAGGTGTGTAACATAATTCTAGTTTGTATTTTAAGTCATTAGGAGAAAACATGGAAGTGCCCGGATTCGAAGAATATGCTAAAAATAGAACTCTACTTCTAATGACATTAATGAACTCCTGACATTAATTAATGAGTTAGAAGTGCTTCAGGGACCTCTTAACCTTTTTTCATGAATCTGAACGCCATGTTGTATATAAGCTGGTAACCATACTTTTTCTTTACTAAACATGAAAGTGGGAAGAGATGTAAAGGTTGCCAAGCTTCTTCCAGATAGAAGTATTTCATTCTTAATTGGAAAGAGACACTGGTATTTAACAGAAACAAGTTTTGTCTGCTTTGTCTCTCCCATAGCTACTGCAGAGGGTGGAATGCAAAAGAGAGTATGAGTGACTGCCCTGTACTGCAGGAAGCCATTCACTATACTGAAAAGAGAAGCAAGAAGAGAATTGTATCCAAGACAAGGCATATATTTCCTTTGCTCTTCTTTGCCCCCACATAATACCAGCTTTCTCTATCACTTACTTTTTTGTGGTTGTTTTTTCCTAAGCACACATGACAAGAACAGAGTGACACTTAAGGTAAAGGACTGGCACACTGAAGAGATGCTACATGCTGCTTCCAAATCCTTGTGCCTCTATTAACCCTATGTGAATTAAGTTAAGAAAGGTTAAATACAAGCTTGTCAACCACTCTGCAGCAAGCACTCAAACGTGCAGTGAGACGAGGCTTGGTCCTTTCCTTGAAGATTTAGGACTAGAAGGAGCAGTTTACCTTTAAGGGGTACTGGTAGGGGCATTCACAACCACTAAATAACTACATGAGACAAAATGCTGATCAGGAGCTACCAAACGCAGTAACTTAGGCACACCTTCCAACCTACAATACCCAGATAGCCAAAAATGTTCCTTTCAATCATAATCTAAAGTTACCTTAACTCTTAACACCTACTAGTGGCCCTCCTTGAAGACAAAATGCTGTCAAGAAGAGTCACTGAGCATGAATAATGGTGATTGCTTTAAACAGAGATCTTTACTTTATGGAAGGAAAAAGTTAAAAGAGCTGAAAAGGCAAGCTTTAACACTGCCCTGGAGAGGCATGCAACACACAGAGAAGGAAAGGTACCAGGTCAGTCTCCTTTAGCTTACATGCCTGTTCTGAGAGCCAAAGAAAACCAAAACATCCAATCTACATTAGAAGAGACCATCAGGGGTTTGAACACAAGTTTTTAACACTTCCTCAACCCTTTACTAAAAATTCAGAAGTAATACCTATTCATTACTTTTTACTTGCTGAGTGGTATTCCCTCTCCAGAAGGCAAATACCTCCATGGTAAAAATAAAAAGCACAAACCAACTTATGTGTTCTGTCAGTGAACATAATAGCTGAAAAAGCAATTAATTTAACAGAAAAAAGTCATCATTTCTCCCTTCCCTAAGTTTCATCTCAAACTGAAGAAGGCCCCAGATCCCCATGTTAGATCAAGTCACACAACATGCACCAAGAGTATCTTCACAGACTCCTCTGATGCAGTCTAACGAGGGTACCACAAGTCTATACTTCATGTAGGGAGCTCCCCCAAAGACATTTCAGATGCCTAATTAGCAACCTGGTATCAGGGAGCATCTGGGGACCACAGTGCCCCACCTTGGTCCCTGGCCCTGCCTAAGCAACAAACTCCAAAGAGTGTCTGTGCAAGAAAAGCCTCCTTTTTTTAGTATTATCAATGTGCTTCAACATTATCCTTTTTCCAAGCTTGAAAGATCAAAGCTAGTTAGTTAATTATGTGTCTAGTGTTGACAGCAGGCACAAAGTCTACTTAACAAAACAACAGTACTCTACTGCTGTTCCATATACCTGACAGATCTAAGTATAGTTCTCAAAACTGATCTGTAATTAATGTGAGCTAAACACCACTTTGTCTTAAACAACTGCTCATCTTATAGAAATGCAGAGAAACTTTCTCTATAATGTGAGTTCCCATTCACGGTCCTTACAACACCATCTTCCCAAAGTCCCATGCACCACCCAGAAGCAGGAAAGCACTAGTATAGAATGAAGACTTAACTACAGAACCTAGTTCTGCAAAACTGTGCTCAAGACTTCATCCTTTACTGATGTGATTGAAGACACCTTGATGTGCTCCCAACTCTGCATTTAATGGCAAGTTGGTAGTGAGCTATACCTTTTCCTGAGCTCATATCTATCTTGTGAGAAGAGTTATGTACATTTGCTCCCGGCTGCTCTCAAGTTTAACAAACACAGTAAAGAGCTAAATCAGGATACAATCAAGAGTTTTAAGTACATTGGTTGGTTGACATTTTGCTTTTTTCCCCTTCATTGGATTTTGCATTCAGAAAAATTTCAGGCTGTGGTATACTACAGACAGTCACGACTTTAACTCCCTGAGTACTGGCTATGTCATAACATCATCATGTGCACTTTAAAAAGGCAGATACCTAACTTGCTCTATGTGTTCTCCAGAACCATAACAGCATGTTGCTATTGGCAGGCTGTATTTACTGTGAATTTAACTACAGCAAATGCACCATACCCTGCCATGGTTCAGCAAGCATGTGCAATCGTGTAATATCCAAAGCATGATGTTGCTGTACCTGTGATACAGTATTACTGCCCTCTCCTTCAGAGACCAGTCGCCTGTAGTTGCAGGCTGATGTCACCCTATCCCTATCAAAACCCAGTGGAGATGCTGCTTGGCTGGTGATTTGTTTCGGTAGCAGGACGGAGAAGAAGGAAAGTCTCCCCATCACCCAAGTGCCAGAATGCCAGCAGTGTGACAGGGAACGCTGAGCCCCGCTTCGGGACTCCCCTGCACACACACACACACACGCACGGCTCCGGCGGTGCTGCCGGCAGCCTGGTGCGGGGCGTTCCGCTCGGCCCACGGATCGCTCCCCAAGCCCCCCGTGCCCAAAGGCCACCCCCCCACACCGGAGAGTCTCGGACTCGGCGCCCGGGCCGGGGCGGGGTGGCCCGGACCCCCCACGCCCAGGGCCGGCCCCGCTCGCCCGGGACAAATAAGGAAGTTTCCGCGCTGCGCCCGCCCGCCGCCGCCGGTACCTACACAGGCCGGGCACATCCAGCATGCTGGAGATGCCGCGGTCGCACATGTCCACCTCGGGCTGGTTCTTCTCCCTGCTCTCCTCCACGATCTTCTTCAGGGATTTGGACATGGTCTAGGCGGGGCAGAAACGGACACCGTGAGCCGGGCGGCGGGGGAAACCCTTCGAGGGGACATGCATCTCCCCCAGCCGGGACAGCCCCGGTCCCAAGCGTCCGAGAGCAGAGAACACCCCTGCCCAGCGCCGCCGGGGGAACCAGTCCCGTCCCGTCCCGCCCCGTCCACCGCGCCCGCCCATGCCAACGGAGCACTACCCGGGATGCCGGCCGCACTCCCGCCCCGGGCGGGCGGACGGACAGCCTCGGCTCGGCCCGGCCCTGCCCGAGGGCACTCACCGCGCGGGGCTGCGGCGGGACGCGGCGGGACGCGGCGGGACACGACGGGAAGCGGCGGGACACGGCGGGCGGGCCCCGGCGGATCCCGTGCGCGCCGCCCCGCCTCGCCCCCGCGCGCAGGCGCAACGCAGCCCCGCCCGCACTGACCGGCGGGGGCGCGAGCGGCCCTGAAGGGCCGGGCGGGGCCGACACCCGGGACGCTCCGGGCTTTGGGGAGGCTGCTGGAGACAAAACACGTTATCGCCAAAATAGCCCACACCAAAAAACACCCCGGTGCATTTAACCAGCGGTTTCCATTTCTTCAGGTGCCTTCCTGGGTTTTCCAGTCAGCTCTAACAGCAAAACCAGTCACAAGGTTGGGTGCACGTTCAGAGCACTTGTAAGTGTTCTCGACACGCCTTGGAGTTACAGCCTTACTGCCCAGAACGTACGTATGCATGTAACCTCTTTCATAGGGGTTAAAGTGCTCCTGCTTACTGCATTCAACAGATAGGGAAGCTCAGAGCAATTAATGACTAAATCTATTAAGTTACCTAAGGGCAGGCTTCCCGCTGAGAAGCACAGCTCTGAATTTTGCATATGTACTCCATGGTGTTATTTAGTAGCCTAAAAATGGTATCCACAGAAACCAAGACGACGGGTGTTTGCCTAAGCCATCGCATAAAAAACTTCAGGAGGCACAACTTCAACTTTTCCCTTTTTAGGAATGTAAGGATTTAATACTGGACCGAAGGATTGTAGCATGTTTATTCCTAATTGGAGTTATCCAGGAGTTATCACTATCCTAAATTCATTATCCTGTTGTTGTGTAAAGAGTTCATCTGTCATTCACAGCTTCTATGTGACCTTCTTTCCATCCTGCTTGAGCAAACCTTTTTTCTGAGCATAAATCCATGCCCCAGTCAGGGATATTGGCATTGGATTTGGCAAAGGGGAGTTGCTGTCAAGCCTTCCTTTTAAAGTTTCTCAGTGCCTCATCAAGCACATAATTGTCTCAGAAGGAGTGAGAAGGAAGATGCACTAGTTACTCTATCCAAAGGTCCTTGATCATGAAAACTGATTTTTCAGATTGTCCCTTCAGCAGTCATGAGGAGCCATTTCCTGCAGAGGGTCTATGTCACTGCAGTCACCCATTCTTCCCTCTCTTATGGCCCCCTCCTCTTCCCAGTACATGCAGTCATTCCAAAATCCCTCTGGCCCCAGAAATACGTAGTTCCCTCTATGCCCCCAGCTAGAGGCTGGCCAGCCTGTTCCTGGGGTCTGGCCAGCAAAGCCCTCCCCACACATACAGTGCTTGAGCTCACAGTAGAGACTTTTCCAATTTAGGTCTTGCTGTATCTTCCAGCTACTGATTTTTTGCTTATGAAACAACTATGAAATATCTTTGCTATCTGTCGGATCTGTTCTAAATCCATCACTTGGCTTAAATGTTTGTAGAGCAGATGCCTGAATTCATTGCAGTGGCTGGCATATGCCTTCTGTCCTTAGGCCTGCAGGCTAAAGCCGGTGACTGTGAGTAGATGTATGGCCATGACTGTGTGGCAGAGCTGCACTTTCCCCTGTGGTGGTCAGAGGAGGCAGAAGTTGCCTTTGCAGTGGTGCTTCCAGGCTGCTCTGCCCGGGCAGTGATGGCTGGACCTGCCTCCTGCTGGTCCTCTCACTGTGCTGGGGGTCACCAAGGGAATGAGTAGCTCTGATGCCTCCCTTTTTTCTGTCCTAGGTACTTCTACTAGCCAAAGAAATGACGTTTTACATTATTCTTATTCTATTATTATCCCTGTTTTCTCCCTCCAAGAAAAGCTATGATAATGAGCAACATTAATGCAACATTAATGCAGGGATAGCGTGTCATCAGAAGGATGCAACAGCAACACTCCCCTGCAAAACCAGTTGGGTAGTGCTGGCACTGCTGCTACAAATTCATCCATCAACATTACACTAACTAAGCATGATAAACTGGCATGCAATATTTATTTTTCTGGTTGTTGTAAAAAAAAAAACCTCCTAGAATTTGGCCTCTATTATATTATCATTTAATAAATATTTTAAACATTTATTTGTTAGTAATCCAGTTGTTTTGTATTGGGAACAATATAGTCAATCCCATGAATTTTTATTGAATTTCATTTTAATTAGGACTGCAGAATAATTCTGCAGTTTCAGCTTGGCAGTGGACAAAAAATAATTATACCAAATATGTTAATTCTTGTGCCTAGGACACATATCCTGTGTTATTATGGGAAATTGAGACACCTCCTCCTTTGCATAATGAACCAATTGAAAACTGTTTTTCATTGAAAATTGCTTTGTAAATTTAACTAAAATTAGCTATTCTTTTAAATTAACCAGTACCATTACTTCTAGCATTTTAGCTCTGTATCTTCTGTCTCCTTTACTTAAGTAACTATAATTGTAAGAATATCTCACAGTGGTGTTATTTCTCATTTATAAAGAACAGTCCTGCCATGTGGGAAAGGCAATTAAAAATGTTGTTACAGACATTTTAGTGCTTATTCTTCAAATCCCAGTCTTTGGAGGCCTTACCATTCATATATATCTGCTTCATAAAATTACTTTTGTATAAGAATAAACATCTGTAGTAACATACAGAAGAAGCTTTACATGGGAAATAAAAACATGCAGGCTCTAGAAGGTAAAACCTTCACTTTCATTATCTGCTTTGTCATTGACAGAGGGAGGTTGTAGTCATGCAGTTATTACAATACAGACCTGCAGCATTCACAACAATGACATTATAAAATAGCAATGTGCACAGACATAAAAGCAAGGTTTACATGGCAGTGCTGTGAGATGAAGCTATATTTCTTATTAAGTACAGATTTTGTCTTTTGAATTGTACACTGCAAAAAGCACATAAAAGTTTCATGGAATAATTATTTCCAGATTATCTGTTTGGTTCTGCTTGTTTGTGTTTGCTGTGCACTCATTTTAAAGCAAGTGTTTAAAATTGCTCCTTACCTTCCAAGAGAGAAACATGGCTTAGCATCAGCTCTCTTCTCTAAGGACCTCCACTTTAATACTTCTGCAGTATTTTTGTTGTGGTGCCTTATATAAAATGTTAGAGGACAGCAGTGGGTTACTTTGTTCCTTTGTTTTTTTAAAGAATGGGTTTGATAATTTAATTTTAGACTTTGACTATTTTTGGCGAGAGTCAGTTCGGCTGGATCAATTCAACCTTGTACCAGCAGCTTCATTCAACAGTCTTCATGAGCACAAATTCTCTGCTGGGCTTTTTTTCCCCCTCTAAATAGCCTCATGTATTTTGCTCATTTGTAAATAAAATTATGCATAGGTATTGAGTATTTCTAACATTTAAAGATGCACCAAGCATTAGTTAGTTTAAGGTTTAAAAAAAAACCTTAAAAGATTCTCTTCCTCTCATTCATAGTGCTCTTTATTTTTTTTTCTGCAGAATTTAAATGATTTTTAAAAATTTTATGATGTGACAGATCTTGCCAACAGCAAGTATTTATCATATAAAAAATGTCCAAAAGTATTTAATTGCTTTAAAGTGAAACACGTTTTTTCTCTTCATGAAAAAACCTTTCTGAAGTATAGATTTCAGCAAACTCACCAGTTTAGCTGGAGTTCCCCTCAAGATCTTAAGGGCAAAGGTTGTGTTACCAGAGTGGCTTCAGGCACATGTCAGGTCACCAGAGCACACCTCTGTAGCTGCCCCTAGGTCTGCAGGAGACCAACCTCAGTGCCTGCTGTGTCCTTGGGCAACTTGGTGTCCTTAAACTGTGTGACATGGTGCTGACTCCAGCCTACAAAAGCCACTAATGACCTTCATTCAATAAAACCACATACACGTTTCTATTTGCCAGTTTATGCTCTGTCACACCTGCAAAAAGGCCAGTGTTTAACCTGAGAATGCATTTCTGACAGGGCTGATCCACTTTTAGAGGAACAATGAACATATTACAGAACACTGCCTGCAGTGGCATGGAGTGACATATCCTTCCATGTGTGGCTTCCAGCTGAGCTGTGCTCTGAGCTGGTGAAGTAGAAAAAATGACAACATTCTTGCAAGCTGATTCTTGCCTAAAATCTGATGTTTCCTTGTCCAGCCACCTAGCAGCAAGTGACAGCATCCAGATCTTGAGGAGATTTTCTGCCAACTGCAGAAGTGCTGCACCAACTGCACCAAATCCATGGTGATTCATAGCAGGCCAGACACACAATGGACATTCATGTAGCCTGTGATGGGGTGTTCCATAGGGGAGAAATGCACTCCTCCTTACCTCTGCAGGCAAACCACTCAATCCATGCTTGATTGTACTTGGAGTCTCTTACACATCGCTGCTTATAGAATTTATTTTGTGGCTTTATCTTCAGACATTTCAGATGTTTCTTTACTGCTTGCTATGTTCTGTAGGGAGTTTTAATAAACACTACGGACAAAGATTGCATCATCCTTTGATTGCAAGTACAGCATCAGTTTGACTTGACTCTCAGTAAAAGTTTTCTGGACTACTTATCTGAAAATACTTAATTTGATTATGTGATCTTTTATGTCTTTCCTTATTAGAGAACTTTCTGTTTTGCTAGCAGCTCAGTAGGACCCAGCTGCCTCACAATTTCATCCAAATACAGATTTTTCCATGTTATACTTGGGCATGTTAGCAGGAGTATCACCTATACATAGGCTCAGTTTTTCTTAGTCCGCGGACAGTTACAAAATGCTGGTTTAAATCTCTTTCTGTTGGCCAGTGGGACTTTACAGGTTTCTCTCTTTCTAAGTTGTCACCCAAGGATTTTGGGTTGTATTATACAGCTTGTCCCTTTTGTCTGCTCTGTTTTTCTACATTTTATCTTAACCAAAATATCTGCTCAGCTGTTATAAAGTTTTGTATGTTTGTGGAATGATGGCTTTTTTGGCATTCACTGGGTAATCTTCAAAGAGTTCCTAGATTTTGGTAAAACTGCCACTTACACTTTAATATCTTTTCATAATTAATTGCTTCAATAATCACATTAAGGAATTGCTTTCACTGTAAGTGACTCTTTGTAATAGTTGTGAAATGAGAGTTCTGATAAGGCCCCTGTTCCTTTTCTGCAGTGCAAATTTCTCTTGCCTGTCCATTACAGCTGACATTCAGGAAATGAATTGGTCATTTGTTCTGGATTGTGACAAAAATGCTTCATGGTGGGAATCAGTGTCCTCTGCCCACCCTGTCAACAACATCTTTATATGTATGATGTGTGTTAGCCTGGGGAAGGGAAAAACTAATCATAGTCAAAGGTCAATTGATATTTTTATGTCTGCCCTATTCTGAAGTTATAGCCATTTCATAAATGTCTAGGAAGTTGCCTAAAGGTTGACTAGAAGAATGACATAGTTACTGCAAGCCTTGGAAGTTTTTTATGTTCAGTTGTAAAATAGACTTTGAAGCTTGAAAATATAACTCAATAAGTACAAGCACAGATATCTGTATATATTGAACAAAGGGCTCTGATCCTGAAATGACTTCTTAATCTGGTTAAGATTTAGAACCACATCATGTCCTTGCTGTGTTAAACTTCAGTGAATGCTCAAGTAATGATTTCAGCTGGGTTCTTATACCCAATGCACACTATTACTGAAAATTCTTCAGCACAGTATCTATGTTAGTGGTTATAGGACAGGGACCATTTTTTTTAGCAATTTCTGATTTTAGGTAATTTGATAAAATGTAAGCTGATGTTTTCAGAAATGATTGGGGCAAAACCACATTACTCTAGGGAACAAACTAAAGACAGCTTCATGAGTTACGTCCTCTCATCAACATCATGTGTAATAAATTTTTATAGCATTAATTGTACAATTTTGAAATTATGTAGAAGAATATAAAAACATGTAGCAAAATCTCAATTTCCCGCTTGGGTAGGTAATAGTTTATTTTCAGCACAATGGGAGATCAATGGTTTTTTTGACAGAATTCCAAGTTCATAACAGCTGCAGTAACTTTTAAAAGGCCTTACTTGAGTTGCAATTGTCATCACTGGACTTCAAACCTCCTTTATCATCTAAAGTCTTTTCAGTATTGCAAGGAATGGCAATATATTTCTCATAAGCAATGTTTTAGCTTGTCCAGCTTAACTGGAATCCTGATGGTAGAGTCACATATTCAGCATGAAATTTTATATAGACTCGATGAGATGTAGCAGTAAATGGAGTGATGTTTGTATCCTAAAATGAAAGACAAGAAAAATTAAAAGCCTTATAGAACATCAAGATCCTTTGGAAGAGAGAGAGTTAGAACTGAGGCACAAATTAGATCATAGATTGACAGTGATTTCAGTAACTGTTCTAGTTACTGTTGTTGCATTTCTCCCTCAGGATACTGAAAATATTTAAAACACAAATACAACAAAGCATGGAGCAAGCTTGTTTGATGCCTCCCACTAGATGTCACTGTACGGTCTGAGTTGGAAGGCTTCTAAGACACCACACACGCCTTTTGCATTCACTTCCACTCATCTGTGTGGAATTCATGTCAGAATTAGGGAAATGGTCCTGTACATGAAACAGAAAAAACTCCTTTTAACCACTCCTGTGGTCACAGAGGGAGGGCAGTACGCACCCTTCCGCAGTAGGGCCCGGCGGGGGCATGACTGGCATCTGGCCCATTGTAGAGGATCAGGTAGTTGCTGCTGCAGTCCCCTGGGTCATCAATGCTGATGAAATCAAAGTTCACTGTGACAATTCGTCCCTGGGGCGCAGTAATAGCCCACTCGCAGTCAGTGTTGTTGGGGTAAGTCGCTGGGTAGCTGGGGCTGGCAAAGGAGCCACTGGTGCCGTATAATGTTCCACCGCATCCTGGAAGCAGACTCTGTTAGTTGGCCTGGAAGGCTTCATTTCACAAGACAGTACATGATGTGCTACATTAGTACAGTATCAGTCAGTAACAGCACAGCACTGAAAACCAGAGAGACTGTGAGCTGGGACAACTAATGTGGCTAGGGACATTGATAAGAAATAAAACTGAGCTCTAGCTTCAGCAGCCTAAGAATTTGCAATGGGCATTAGACCATTACTAAATATTAAAACCAACAGCACCCCCCCCAAATTCTTTGAAACAGGAGCTTAAGTTTTAAGTGTCTGCCTTAGTCAGTTCAGTTCCCAGCTACTCAACTGGAGGTGAATTTGCTGTGACTGTTCTTTGGCATGAAAAGGAGTGAATCCTCATGGGATAGAAAAATAAAGAGAACAACTCAGAGAAATTAAGCATATTAAGTCAATCAAAGTCCATTTACAGCAAAATTCAATCTTCAACAGTGGGCAGGAGTAGATGACTGAGGAAAAATGCAAGTTTATAGAGGAAGAATGTGCAGGCCATGATCCAGATTATCCTCACAGTCTCCAAGAATTTTCAGCTTACTGCTCCCAGACATGGCACCTTTCTATTTAATAATGTTTGTCAGATGAACTTGTGTGGGTAGCCCTTGAATCCATGTAAATTTGTAGCATGGTTTGGGAAGGGGCTCCACAGCTTAACTGCATACTGTACCAAGAACTGGTTTGTCTAGTTTGTTATGAGTCTACGAGCGCCTGGCTTTATATGATGACTGCTGATGGGAAAAGTCAAAGAACAGTGGATCACCATTTATCATCTAATATCACTCAATTTTATAGAATTCAGTAGTTTCTTAACCAAATTAAAAAGTCTCAGCATACCTCATACAGAAGCCACTTTTAATGTGGAGCCCTTTGTTAATCCTCATTTTCTCATAAGAGGAATAGACCAGAACTGTGCACATCATTCAATATCTGTGTGTAAACTATGGATTTATACAGTGGCTGTCTATTTATTTTCTTTTCCTTTCCCAACAATTTCTATTATTATGCCAGTCTATTTGACTCTTAGTAAACTTTTGTTGTCATGAAACTATTTTACCCCTAAGATTTTGTTGTTGACTACTGAAAGTCAACTCAGTGCCTGTATTTTTGTACGTAAAGTTAGGATTATCTTTTTTTTGACCACATTCTTTATTGACACTTCCCTACACTGAGCTTTCTCTGCCTTTCCGTCACTGGGTCACTCAGAACTGTTGGGTTATTTTGCAGCACTTCTCATCTGGCCACAAGCTTTCCTACCTCTAGTAACTCAGTGTCATGTAGAAACTATTACTCAGCTGTTCACTGCCATTTCATAAGCCATTCATGAATGTGTCCATGGTATAGTCACTACACAGCATTATAGGTAGTTTATTTTCTTGGGGCGGCTTCCTGTCCCCTTCAGGCTTAGCCATGCCTAGCTCCTCAGGGATACACAAGTGGACTACTGGAGCAAGCTGAGTTACCACCAGCACCACCACTCTGTGGATCCCAAAGCAGATGTTTCTGATATTTTCCAGCCTCTCACTGAAAGAAAGAGATCTTTATCTTAAGTGGATGACATCATCTGAGGTTTCTAAAGTCAACGTTAGGAGAGGGAATTGCTTCCATCTCGTAAAATGAATCTTGCTCCAGTGGCCTTGAGGAACAACTGCCTCTCTCTGGTGACTGAATAGGGTAGACTATGGGCTCTAAAGAAGGTATAAAGAGGTGATGAGGAACGATCCATAAAGAGCTGATTTACACATTGCTACATTGCTGCATTTTCCTTCTATGTAGAATTATTTTCTAGCTACAGCCTTACCACTTGATGATGAAGTCCAAGTAATTTCATATCCATCATGAGTCACTGAAAAATCGCTCTTGAAACGAAGGTAGACGACATGGTTTTGGGGAAAGATGGGACTGGGCACAGTGTTTCCACAGAACCTGCCAAGTAGTGGTGATTGCACATCACTCCCATTTCTGACCTTCAGGGAACACAAAAAATTTACAAAAAATACTGTCAACATTAAATTCCTATGTACTTATACACCAGCACAATTATTCACGAATACAAACACAGCACAAACTAGGTAGTAACTTGAATGCTTACTATAGCTGTAATTTTAATACTGCTATATTTGCTACCACAAATTCCTGTGAAGAAGAAAAAGAGGCCATTAACTGGTCTGAGTTTTATAAGTAATTGCACAGAACAAGTATCATCAGAAATAGGCAGCTAAATGTTATAGTGCGTATATCTCCTGACTGAAAAATTGCTTGACTAGTAGCTAAGATGTTCTTATGCAATTCAAGCCTGTGTTTTGCTTTTCATAAGAAATATTAATATTCCAGATGAAAATATTAATTCTTTACATTGGGGACTGCTCTTTTCCCCAGTCACATTAAGACACAGATCATATTACATAGCTCAGATTTAATATGATTTTTTTCCTGCACTCCAGTAATGCTGGTGCTTAGATCCATTTCTTGAGACAGTAAAGAGGATTTGAAAATAGAGCTAAATAATGATTCTGCCACAGACATCTGATTTTTGTCATCTGACCAGAGAACAGGGAAACCTGCAAGAATGAGGATTGTGTAGGAGGAAGATACACTTTTCACTGACACAAAGTACTTTTGCAAGTGTCTTACAGTTGTCACTAGAGTTTGTTGGTTTCTGTTTTGTTGCTTTTTGGGGTTTTTTAAATTTTAATTTTTTAAATTTTTTAAATTTTTTGCTTTTTTAAGGAAACACTCTTTCTTGAGAAAAATTTGAAGCAGATGGAATCTACTGCTGTAACAAAACCACTCAGATATATGGCTTTCTGTTCATTCATGGATGTTAGTATCAAACACAAACTATTCCAGATGACTCTATTAAGTGGGTAACCTCAACAAGAGCTAGATAAGGGTAAGATAATGAAACTATTTATTCACTGGGCTTGGATTTACCAGGGTGTATTGTTTCACCATAAAACTCTGGCAATAATTAGTCCCTAATTCAGTCAGTTCAACTCAGACTTCATCCAAACATACTAATGTCCTTTGAATTTAGCAGATTTTTACATAGGCTCACAAAATATGTATACTTGCATGATACCTCTAGGAAATCATGTGAACAGTGGATGTTGTCTTCCAAACTGAAAGCGTGGAAAAAGAGAGATATTGTGTGATTTGGGGGAGCTCGAAGAATGATAGAACAATCCATATTATTGGGATGATGACCAGGCCAGCCAGGGCTCTTCAGGTAACCAAATGACTGATTATACTCTCTGCTGCAACCTTGAGACAGAAAACCAGAAACATGTAAGCATTTCAGATCTCTGTATTGCATTTCAGTCGATGAAATAAACAAAGAGTAGATAGATTTTTTTGGGACATTTCTTCAAGCTTACCTGTAGCTTGATAGGAAAATCTGACTCCATTGTTAATCATATATTCATCTGACTTGAAAGTCACAATGGCAGTGCGATCGTAAGAATAAAACTCAGGGACTGGAAAAGTTTCAGTGCCACAGAATCTATGGACTGACCCTTGGCTCTGCTGGAATTTAATACATCACAAGTTACTTAATGATATAATTCAGTTTTATATGTACTGAACATAAGGTAAATAAATCTCTCAACACTTTCTATACCAATTATGAAATTTCATTTTAAAGTTCTCCTGGAAATAACCTAATAATATGTCAACATTTCAGGTTGAATTAATATTAGGAACAAATAGAATATAAGAGCTATTCTCATGCCAAAATGAGAAATAATGAAAGAAGGTTTAGAGTTTAAATATTGGGAGGTTTTTCTGGTGTTTTTTAACACTCTTCCTGGTATGAGTATTCATTTTTATTATGGTTCGTGGATAGGAGGAAGCACAATGAAAACTTGCTGTGGGACAGTTTTTTCCTGTGTGTTAGGTTTGGCAGCACTGATACTTGGTTCAACTGTGAAAAACTGTGTAACATTTGCCCAGGTCTAACTCCATGTGTGCACAGAGTGCTTCTGAGAGGTCTGTGTACAGTTACCACATGTCACTTGGGACACAGTCAATAAAGCTTTGGATGTGCCGCTCACAGAGAATCATCAATTAATATATTACCAAATAGTACATTTCTTCTCTCTTTCCAAAGAGTGAAGGGAGCTGAATAGGAATGGGGAATGGTATGCCCAGTAAATTCCTTACTGTTGGTGAATCCTGGAGCTCTAGGTAGTTGTGAGAGCAGTCCTGGTTGGAATTGAGGTGGAAGGCCTCTACCACCACCCTGACTTGCTGTTGTGGAGGGGCGTCAATGACCCAAGAGCAGAGAGTAAATGGTGGATATTCATTTGGAAAGTTAGGAGATGTTGCAGTCACAGATGTAGAAGTTGCATTATAGATTCCTCCACACAGGCCTGTGTAAAACAGTAAAAAAAGCATCATAGAGTGAAAACTGGATAATAAAACTCTTTAGAGCAAAACTCAAATGGAGTTGAGTTTTGGATGGTATACGTTTGTATTTGCCTTTGAGTCTCTAGAAGGAAAACAAAAAGCAAAATACATGCTAGTGGAGTCAATATATGTCATCAAACTCAAAAAAATGTTTGTTTCCTATTTGTTAGCAATCTGAGCATTTCTGTTTTGTACTCTCAGACTGACAGCCTCTTCCCAACCAGCTAAGACCAAAGAGAATTGTACTGGGGTCAAGCTGTTTTAAGCTTGCCTAAAGATGCTGTGCTACTGACTGTCTTTGCCCCTTCCTGAGACTTATGTCCAGAACAAATTCTGAGATAGTATTTAAATATGAATTTCCATAAAAGAGTTATAACTATATATATGCATACATGTATTTGTATACTTACTATCTACTGCAGTGTAGGTGGCATTGAAACCCCTCCTTTCCACAGAAATGTCTGTGACAAATTTCACTGTCAAGAAATTATGGGTAGAAAGAAAAGGAGCTGGCACTGTAGATCCACAGAATGTGCCAACTAAATTGGCATTTTCATTATCTCCATCATAAAGCTGAAAGAAGCAAAATATATAAGTCTCTAATAGTTTAGGCACAACAAACAAATAAAGAGAAATAAAATTCTCTGACCCTGCCTTACATTACAATTTCGTTTACTTGAAAGTGCATTGTGTTCTCTTGTGCTTTAACGGGATGTTCTTGATTACCATAATTATTCACTGCCATATTAACTAATTCAGTTGGACAGGGTAAATTTCATTATGGAACATTCTGGTCCTGTCTCAGCAAATCTATCAAAAAATGATTACATTTTAATTTGGCACTCTCATTTCTTTATTATATGGAATCTCAAAGAGCTTTTCAATGAGAAGAGTGATTTTATTCATCAAAATGGAGAATTAAATCCTTGTTTCATTGAGTATCTCCAATGTTCAACAGGATCTATAACATTCCTTGATGGAGCTTGTTATGCAGCATTCTGCAATCTGACGGTTTGTATGCTTATCTCCAAGAATATAGCTTCTACAGGTGAGCAATGAGCACCAAGATTTTTGATGAAAAAAAAGAGAGAAATTATAATAATTCTAGTCCTTTCAAGCAATTGTGCATGTATATGCATAATTTCCCTCTCCCTATGTCACTCCTGTCCAGAAGTTATCAAAAATAATTCACCCTTCCTCACTGCCTTGTCCTCAATTTTTAATTCTTGATTTCCCTTTAGTTGGTTCTGCTCAACTTCAGCCTGATACTCTGAAGTTTTACTTTACATGTGCTTGAGTTTTGTTTTGTTTCTATTCTGTGAAATAAATACTCATTAAACGAGCAGTCTAAGACCAGAAGTGTGTGTAATGTTAAAACTCTTACTGGTTTCCAGAAAGGCCAAATGACATCTGGTGTAGAAATATAACCCAATGAAAAAAATTATATTATATTAAGGAATTTAATTTCTTAAGATCATTTCCTATTAATTAAGTTAGCCTTATGGAGAAGACAATGGATTGTATTTCACTGACATTTTCTTGTTAACATACTGAGCTGTCTTACTTTGACATAATCATATCGGCACATCCAAGCCGATTGTGCTTCAAGCTCAAATGAAGTGAAGGTGAGGTTGATCCGTTTGTTCACAGGTGCAGTTATGACCCATACACAGTTCAGATTTTTCTCATATCTTCTGGTCACATTGGAGACTGGAGGGCCAAAGGTAGAAGCTGAAGAAGCTGAAGTTGACAAGTAACCACCACAGCCATTCTGATGTCCTGTTGAGGAAGCAGAAGCTTTTTAACAGCAATTCCTGGCATTTATTTAATCTCTAACTCTTTTATGTTAAGCTAGGAGCTTTTTATCTGTGCTGCAGTATTTTACCATTCTGTCTTGCAAGGACTATCTGAGTGATTAAAAGATGTTTAACACAAAGAGAGACAGGAATCACAATTAGATTTCATAGAGTGAATTAAGAAAAGCTCATGTCTATTGTTGAATATAAAACCAGTATTTACTTTGAAAATGTATCAACAGAAGTTTCTAAAAGGGGACTGTAAGAAGACAGAGGGCAGCAATGAAACAGAAAAGCGCTGGTCTGAGGGCCTTGGAACGGGATCCTTGCTGGCCTCTGAGAATATTTAGTCAGTAGGGGGCACTGAGCTGTTGGCTTTGAAAACGTGATAAAAAACCGAGTTGCTTCTTTTGGCAATACAGCCACATCCTAGAGGGACTGAATTTGGCAGCCTGACACCGTATTCACGAATCTAGCTAAAAGGGACTTCTGGAAGTGTTTTGCTTGGTGGGAACTTACAGCCCCTCTGAAATGCAGGCTGCTTTTCATTTGGTTCCCACAGACAGGACTAAGTCCTTGACTTATTTACTGTGAAAATTTGAACTCAATAAAGTCAGTCACATTGAAAGAAATTACCTTTGGGGAAAAGCAGTTATTTATCACATTGGATTCCAAAGAAGCAAAACCCACAGATTATCTGGCAGGCAGGCCTTTTTTTTTTTTTTTTTTTTTTTTTTTTTTTTTTAAATAGTTTGATTTCCAGAGGTTGGACTGGGATAGTAAATGTGATCATCAATTCATTTATTTCCTGCCCCATTCTCTGTGAGGTCTCCTGGCCACTTATTTAACTCTGACATTTAAATTAAATATTGTTTTAGTCTTGCTTTGGGGTCGGAGGAAAGAGTTTTAGTAAACTGCACAGAGCAGAGGAATAACTGCAAGCCTGTCGTCTCCTGCAGCAAATTCATTTATGAGCATTCAATAACAGATGAAGCTACAGCTAAGCAACACAAGCAGAGTTTCAGAATTTCATCTGTGTGTGTAAAATATGCCTGTCTGGCACATTCAGTGACTTCACCTTGACACACTGATGCATTTCCAGACATATAAAAACTGTGCCTTACTTGAGCTACAGTATTACAAAAGATCATGCTGGTGAGAAATCAGCATCCAAGCATCAGGATTGCATCAGGAACCCGGGGCTTGCGAGACTGTAGTGGTTAAAGCAGAGTGACTAAGGCTGAAAGTTGTCCTGCTCTACCAATCAAAGCCAGAAAAACCCCACCCTGTAAAGCAGTTTGCTTAAACCTAAAATGATCATAACGTTAGATTTCAGATTTTCTAGTTAAAAATGAACAGAAGAAACTTATTACAAAGTGAAAAGGCCAGAAATTAATCAAGTATAGTCCAGTTTTGTGGGCATTTAATGAAGTCAGAAACTTGGAAAAGTGTAAGCATTCATTCCAGTGCCGCTGCAGAAGGCGAGAACAAGAGCAGGGGAAATGTGAGCAATAAATCACATTCTCACAAATAGTCTGGGAAGGAGGAAAATGTCAGCCAGGAGGGTGCCTGGGCCCTAGGAGTGCAGCTTCCCTATATTTTTCCTCTGCATTTACCCTTCTGTGTGATTTATTCTATTCCTCTGAAACAATGCTATTGGGGCTGTCCCCTGCAAACTTTTAAACATAACATTAAGCATATAAATGTCAATCCAAGATCATAGTCTGACCATCCAGCCCTGCAATACTGAATCTGGACTGAGTATATGGGTCAGACACTAACAAAGCTCCCCTTCCCTTTTTCAAGGGTAAAATTGCAGAGATGCCAGTCAGACCACAGCAACATGAGTCAGGAAATTGCCACAGACCCATGCAACAAAAAGGCTCTCAGTGCTGCAGGATCATCCTTTTTTTTTTTTTTGAATATTAAATGCCTGTACTTTTTCAGTAGTGAAATTCTCAGCTAACTGTGTAGCTATAAAACAGCTCTAATGCAAAGGCAAAAAACACGCAGGTGGGTAAGCTCTGGGTGTACAGCATATGAAAAGGACCTCACAAAGAGAGAAGCAGGCCAAATTCCCATTATCAGAAAATTATTTCCAGCTAATATAGTATAACCAGCAATATCATCTAAGGGGAGATAAATAACTGAAAATGTGATTTCTAGATAATAAAGATGAAGTTCCACAATCCGTGGCCTGCTCAGCTGGGATAGAGTCAGATGCTTACAGAACAGTACATTATAAATAACAGCTAAACTGGAGGCTGACCAGATATCAAGTAGTATTACATCAAGCCAAATAAAGAGGAGTCCTTGTTGAGAAATCCATCTATCTTGGTGCTTTCCAGTGCTGACCAATGTTACATCTGATTGCAGGCACTAGAAGTTACACAATAGTGAAAGTGTGTAGATGAAGGGAACACCCACAAGTAAAGGAAGAACCAACTGCTTAACAGGAGGGAACTAAGAGAAACACTATCTCAGTGTGTTTTATGCAGGACACAACACATTGCTTTAAAAATCAGCACCACTTCGGAACAGAAGGCCAAAGAGTTGCCATCCAGCCTGCAGGTGATTTTTCAAGGAAAGATATTCATCACTGGCTAACACAGCCAGAAGCAAATGTAGCTAAAATCCAGACACAATCTGGGACTGAGAAGTCTGTTAATTTGTAGAATAGATTCTTAGATATTAAAAGCTGAACTTGATTAAGATAATGAGAAATGTACCTTATAGAACAATTTGTATATTAGCAGATGGAGCAACTACTTGGCTGACTTATTTCAGTCTTTGCTTTCTTATTTGAAATAAAAATCATAAGGTCATCATAAATCAGATGGCAATCTTGTTCTCATAAACAGCTTGCCAGAGAATGCAAATTATCAGAACTAGGGCACACACTGTCATCCCTAATTGCTTTTGGTGGGAAGCATTAGTGAAACTAAAAGGCTCCAGGACCATTCAGAAAAGAAGTAATTGAAGGTTCCCTATGGCAAATAAAAATCATTACAGCAGAGACCAAGCACATGTTTCTCTGTTAAGAGTTATACCCTCTAGATATGGAATGAAGATGAAGATAAATCTTTGAAGCTTCCTGCCTTTGAAGTACAGCCAGGGGAAAGGTTCATTTATACAGGTATGGGTGCAATGAAAGGGTAACCTACTGAATAGTTTGAAATCTATCAGATTCAACTACACCACTGACATTTCAAAAGACAACAAAGCCATTTTGGTGTCTTTCCCTTCTTTTAAAAATGAGCACCCTAAACAACTACTAGAAGGTTGCAAAGTTAAAGAAATTTTCTAGTTCTGCTTGACAGTAATGAAAATTCCCTCCAAGACTTCTGACTCTGATTTGTTTTCACCTAGAAGCATCCCTGGGAACTCTAGACTTCTTTCTGATCTGAACTAAAGATGAGTATAAGCAAAGATTAATTCAGTTAAGACTAATTCTTCATTCTTGATGGGTCTTATTTCCAGTGCATGGGAGTGACTGGACTTACTGTGGCTGTAACAATTGGCTCATACCTTGTCTGGATCATGGCTTCAAACATTAAGGTTCAGAAGGACAGGGCTGGAGTGAGGAATTGTACTCTTCTGCTTTGTCTCATGGCTGATACTGAAGGTTGGTGAACTTTCTCAAGCTGGGCTGTTCCCATGTTTGGCAATCATTGCACCAACATTGTGATTTTGTGTGGCTGCAGGCCCTGCAACATTTCAGGAGACCTCTGAAAGCACAAGGCCCTTTAGAGTCCTTATCCAGCCTTTATGCAGAAGAGCTCTTTGACTGGTTTGATGGCCTGGCAGTGGTACTAGCAGTGACATTTAGGATTGTAAAGCCCCAGTATCCTGCTTTAGCCAGATTTCACAAATGCAGTTAGATTATATTTTTATCCTTAAGAGTCTTTGGACTAACACCAAATATAAAAGTTCAGACATGCTCTGTGCCAAGCCTGCAAAACTCTGATCTATGTACTGTCTTATCAATCTCCTTGATTCTTGTCTGGGAGACCAGAGGCTGACATGCAGTCTTGTCTAATTCCAATACTTACTAATACTGAATTAGTGTTAATATTTGGCACCACAGCTACTTAAGATTTTGCAGAGCTCTCTTGTGAATGAGAAATGTCTCCTCAACTCTTTTTTGTATACACCAGAGGACAGATTTTCAGCTGACAAAGTTTGACTTGAGTCAAACTAAGACAGTTCGTGCCAGCAGAGTTCACACACAGTTTTGTGAAGGTTCATTAATCTGAATATCCCATCAGCTTTCAACCATTTAGTTACTACAAATATATGTAATTACTGTGTCTGAAATCAAGTTTTCCCCTTAATTTTTCAGTTCAGAAAAAAATTTCTTATTTTAATGTCTATTTTTCTTCTTATCTGTCCAATTGAACATGTAAGCCCTTCCTATTTCTTTTGCTTTGGAAGAAGAAATCCTTCACTGAAGATAGTCAACACTGTTTGGATGCAATCCTATGCAATGTGCTCTGGGATGACCCTGCTTGAGCAGGGGGGTTGAAGCAGATGATCCACTGTGGTCCCTTCCAACCTCACCCATTCTCTGACCCTGTGGTTAATTAACTGACTTTTCTGAGAGACATTTGTAGACTATCCCTTAGCTCAACAGTTGTATTCTTTTCAAAGACACCAAAGAGATGTATTTCAACACCACAAATGCTTTCTAAATTTAGTGAGATTTCAAGCTGATGGATATTTGAGACCCAAAATACATTTAGAAACAGTCTGGGAATTGTGACTTATGAGCATATATTCCGATCTTGTCACAGATGTTCTTATTTTCCTTGACTATAATAAGATCAAGAAAAGATATGATTAGCCACAATTTATTCACTTATTTTAATACATAAAACTAACCATAAATTATCCATGACAGTGTAATGAAATGTGTAATACTAGTGGGTAATATATTTGGCAAAAATTGAATGAACTGAAAGCCGAAAGAAATTATTGCCAGAAGATTTGTGACATCCAAACAATTTACTTCTCAGCTAGATCCTCAGCAGCACCAGGTTCTGAGTTCAGGTTGGAACCTTGAGATACAACCCTGGGAACCAGTCCTAATGGGATGTGAAATATCTGCAAGTCACTGCTGCTTTTCCAAAGGCATGAGAAAATACAATAACATTCACATGCCACAGTCAAGGACACATTCTTCTAAGATTTTTTTTTTTTTTTTGGTGCAGGAAGAAAAACTGGCAGGATTCAGCTGTGCTGCATTTTATGTGCCTTCCACATAACAAGCCTGCACTGCTGCTAGCAGTGCAGGTGCCTAGTGTCACCTACAGCAGGCACCACAAATAATTACATAAATCAGTGCAATGAACTCTTTCTGGTCGTATGAGAATTAAAATATGACTCACAAAAGGACACCTACCCCTGGCCTATGCAACAGAATATCCAAACCAATATTTTACATCTTATATTGCTCATTCAGAATTGTGGGGGCATTTTCAGCAATTCTGAAGAGCCCAAAAAGACTCTGCAGCAACTGTGCATGCTGAACACTGAAGAAAAGGTGCGCCTAGAAAGCAAACATAGAGTCAGACATAGTTTCAGTTTACAGGGCAGAACATGAACTACAACAAAATTGGGCTTTTTTTTTTTTTTTGATACAATAAAATAGCATAAAAATGCTTTGATAATTTTACTGGATCAATTTTTTAAAACCTAGACTGTAATTTCATTAAGGGAGAGCATAACAGTAAACCTGTTAGTGACAGGCTTTTAGTATATTCAATTCCACACAGGAAATAAGTAATTCAATACACAGCAAATAGAATAAGAGAAGGCAGATACCTCTGGGTGATTTATCAGGTAAATTACAGATCATTTTATCAAGAAGAAAAGCATGTAGATTATAAACAATTTCTATTATATGCAAAATAGATTATTTTGTAAAATACCTATGAATGCAATCTTCTGTATATCAGGGAAGATTAATTTTTTCCAGCTATTTTTCTTCTAAACTTTACTTACTTATGATTATTTTGCTCATGTAAAATGATTAGTATTCATTCAATAGAAATGATGATTTGTATAAAAAGAACAGAGAGATCCTAGAGGGAAAAACTGAGCAAACTCAGGACAATGTGGAGGACCAGGTGTTTCAGGAATTAACATTCCAACAGCCTAATGGTTGCCAAAGATTTAGGAGGCATTTCTCCTGCCCTAGAGCCAGCAACACTAGTCTTCTCATTGTGGCTGCCCTATTCTTCTTGCCTGTCTATATCCACTGGGTTTTCTTCATCTTGTGTTCAAATCATCATCTTTTTGTGACATTAGATGGTTGCTTTATTCTGCCTGTACAGTGCCTTGTGCAGTGGAATTGTGACCCATGAGCTCATAAGCCCTAAAATAATGCAAACAAGGGACCACAATGGTATTTATCCAGTACACAATGCTCATCTTTCACAATGCATAAACTTGGATTTCTCCTGCATGCTCACAAAAGAGAGTATAAAAAAGAGAGGGGGAAAAAGCTGGTCACAGCTTGAAGTCAAGCAGAATTTAAGGCAGTAGAGAAAAAGTAGGCAATCTTCCTCCCCTCCTCCACCCCACCTTCTCCACTGTCCCAGCTGTTGCAGTTCTACTTGTATTATGTGAATAAAGCTCAGGAAGAGCCTTCTGACTCAATTCACTTATCTAACGGTGTGCAACACTTTGCTTCTTGTACATTCATGTGAATGCCTTAGAAAGCCTCAGTGAGCAGACCTGCATTTCAGAAGAGCCCTTGATCCTACTGTGATGGTTTAGAGGCATTTTTCATTACTGCCACAATGGAATACCACAATGGTACATCAGCAGAGAGCTTTCAAGGAGAAATGACTTCCTCTTAATGAGGTCACAGCTATATCTCCCAACAGGGATTTCTGACTCTTTAAAACAAGAAAAAAAAAACCCCAAATCTTTATGTCTTCTCAGCTTTTGTATCATATGCCTCAGGAGATCACAAATTCAGGTGAGAGGGTCACCCCATTACTGAATGGGAATAGGCAGAAGCTCCATTTGTCACTAAAGTGCTATTTGTGCTATTACAGCAGGGATGGCAGAGGTGTGTGCAGCTCTGTCCCTGCCAGTCAGGGTCAGTTAAAAACTCAGATCTTCCCTTAGAGCTTAGGAGATAATCAGGAGATCTTTAGCCAAGTCACAAGTTCAGTACATGCCGATCTCATTCTTTGGGGAGAGATCTTAGCTTTCCTTCCTTTACAGGGATATCTCATGTAACCAAATGCCTTAGCTGATATTGATTTCTATCTTCTCATCCTTTTATTGATTGTCTAGAGGAGCACATGCTCGCTGTGGAAAAGAGTTATAATTCTCATTTTACAGACTGAAAAGAAAGACAGAAAAAAGGTCAGTGGTAACTAAGGTAAGAGAAGTCTGTCTTTCCACAAATCTAACACTTGGAGCAGGCTGGTATCTTCCAGTCAGCCCAGCTCTCCAGCTCTGCCTGAGAGGATGTCCAAGTGATTCCAAATATGAGGCTGATAAGTGCCCAAACTTAGCAGCAGAAATAGTGAAAAGATAAACCCTCTGAACCGCATCACAAGGGCCATATTTTCCCCTGCCTCAAGCACACCATCTCACAGAGTTATGACAAAGAATGCTGCCTGTGAATTGTGCACTTTTTATTACACAGTGTATGGAGTAGTACAGGGAAAGAAAAGATATTTGACAAGAAAGATGACATGTTGCTAAATGGCCAAATGAACACTATTTCAGACTTTCTTTTAGTGTCCTTTCTCTGTCTAGTGGGGGGACCTTGAATATTCTGTTGGAGAGAGGATCAGTGATGGAAACTAATTGTTTTAATAAAATCAGGGAAGGTTTTCTACAGAAATTTCAGGGTTTAACTCCTTGAGTGCCCTGGACAATCCTAGATTTAGGCAGTATTCCTTAAAGAGCCTGATCAGCAAAGAAATTGGAAGAGCTTGTGGGGAAAGGAAATAGTTTAGTTTTACTACAAACAAAAACAGTAAGTTGTTTCTCTCCAGTACATAATCAGGGTCACTCACTACATGAAACAGAGAGCAATAATTACGTTATCCAGTTGTGTTTCCCTGGGGCAACTAGAGAATAATGTGCTCATTGTCATCCAACAGAGAATGAGGTTACTTGTTTCTCTACAGATACCATCTTCCTTATTCAAGAGACTGATCATTATGAATTGTCATCTGATTGCATTTTTACTCTTACAAAACCACACGGGTTTTATCTTTTAACAGACATGAGGGAGCTTCTCCAAAGCACCATGCAGAATAACAGGCTTTTAGATCTTCGTGGTTTTATTTGAACCATAATCTCAGACCTCATAGTACAATGATGTGTCACAGATTTTCCTGGCTCTGTTTTTTAGGCAAGCCAAGCTGGAAACATTTATAGGATGTGACTCATGTTTTCCTTTTGTAATATGCTTTTTTCCTTTTTTGCTCTTCTGTGTTATCATGGGACTGCCAAGATCCTTGCTAATGGCTATGTGGTTTATTCCCTGTGGCTTGCTTCCCACAATGAAGAGAGACCTACCATTAAGCATCTCACCGTCACTCTTGGCTCTTTGTCACAAAGACCATACCTCCTCCTGGGCATCTTTTATAACTTGCAACTCATAGCTCCTGAGTAACCCATGCAACATCTTAACCTTGTTTTCCTTGGGAGCCTCCAGAAATGTCCCTCCAAAACATCTAAGAGATGTCAAAGTTTATCCATAAAAGGCTTCTCCTCCCTCTAGGAAATTATCAGGCAGGGTGCTGACTTGAAGAGCTTGGTTTGTGTTCTGTTGTGTACTTAATGAGAAGATCTGGCAAATTGCACAAATAAATCTAAAGTCAGTGGCTTAAAAAATTGATTAAATGCCAACAGGAAGAGGAAGAGCTTGGGGAGTTCCTGATGATCTCACCCTGGAAATACTAACTCAGGCTGCAGGGGATCCATAACAACTGATACTGCAGCATTTAAAGACAGCAACATGTGAAGCAACATTAAGTTACCTGGAATACCATTCACAAAACTTAAAGACCATTCACAAGGTCTTAAGCATTCTTGTAGCAATTTGAGTGAAGCAAAGGAAGAGTTAATAATAGTAATAACTATGAGGTTCTGTGGGAATATTTTTCTTGGCAAGGCCTGTAGAACCAGTTATTTTCCTTATCTGTAAGTACTTTCTCAGACTATCAAATGAGAAAGTCACTGGCTAGGGATTGGGAGGGGATTCAGTGACTCAGCAGAAGACTATGTTTGTTCTGCCACAAAGGCCTTTCATTCTCATCTGTCTGAGTGCCAGCTCTGCAAACCAGACAATTACTTCTTTCTAGACCACAAAAGATGTGGAGTTAATTATACAGGAAAGTGGTAGAGATGACATGAAATCAATTTGCATGTAATAATAATTTGTTGCTTACCATCCCTAAACAATTCAGATAAGGAGATAAAAATCTCCTTTTACACTTTGATCTTTAAAGTAGAGTGCATTTAAATGTTTTCTAAGGTAATAATCAAACTCTGCCCCTTATTCTTGCATCCATCAAAACAAAGAGCATCCAGTGCCTTCTTACTGTGATCCCATTTATTTTATGGCCAGCTAATCAAATGATCCCTCAAATCAGTAGGAATCAGCACAGTGGTGCCTGGTGTGGAACCACAATCTTAACTGACCTCAACACTTTAGTTCTTTAGAAGGTGTGAGGTAAACTGAAAGGAAATGGAAAGTGAGCATAGATTGAAAGGAAGCATCTTTAGCACACCACCAACCTTTGACTACAGAAGAATAATAATTCTAAAGTCTTTCTGCCAAAAGAGAGGCCTTTTGGTGCTGCTAGGCCTTCAGCCACCTTTACCTCCAGAGAGGCAGGGAAAGGGCAGCAAGAATGAAGGGGATCAGTTCAGAACCAGACTGCAATCCAGGGATCCCATAAGCCTAATACTTAGCTTAGTTCAGTCAATTTTCACAAAATCAGAAACATTCTTCTGTTTCACTCACCCCTGGAGAGGGAGGTCACAACTGCTCCTCACCAAAAGAAATTACTTACCAGCAGATTAGGAGACTGATAATACACATACCTAGGGCCTCTCTGAAGGATGCTTTCCATCCCCTGTCTGCTCCATAGAAGTCAGTTCTAAACACCAGGAACAAGTTATTACTGGAGCTCTTAATATCTGGAGGCAATTCTGAGCCACAGAATTTCCCAAGGAGAGGAGCATGAGTATCTGAGCCATCATACACGGCCACATAGTCTTTGTAGCAGGAGGGAGATGTTTCAAGCTGGAAGCTGTTGAATCTGTAAAACACAGTTGGAGCCTTAGGTATCACATTTTCAGTTCTTTTCCTGTGCTTTGTGTGCTTTAGTGCTTGAGGAAAGGTCCAAGTACTTGCAATAGCCAAAGCCATGTACAGGCCAAACTTGTCTCTTCAGGAATAAACCAAGCAACCATTACATGCATGGCAAAACCCTTCAGCCAACAAGCCTCAAAGAAATTGGGTCCCTCACCCACGGGGCCTCTTGCAAGGCAAGCTGTGAGCACACCTCTTTGTGAGCTTTCTATGAAGCAGGAGGTCCCTCCTGTGCAAACACACCCTCGCTCACTTCTGCAATGGCTCAGGTGCAATTTCCTTGGGCACGTGAGTGGCACATAAAATGAAGGCCCAGAGTTCAAGCCAGTGAGTCTTCCTTTAGCTGGGAAATGTTCTCCTAATTCACAATCACATGATAGAAGAACAGATCAGTTTTTAATTTCTCAGTGGCAAGATTTTGTGGCAATAATCTCCCTCTCTTAGGCAAGAAAGCATACACTCAAAAATACCCTGGTTTTGGGTGGGTATTATAACTTTAGCTGTAAAATGATTACTACCTTTCTAAAAGGTATTGCTTTCTAAAAGTATTCTTATTTTTCTTGTATAAACTTCTAAAGGCTGATAGAATTTAACTAAAAAGGATGAGCTGCATTTTTACAATTTCCTTGTCTTGTTGTAACCAAAGTGGGAACTTAAAATTGTGATTTTTTTATCTAACCAGTTAAAAAGAAAGATTGAAGGGAGCCTGAGGCTGATAAAAGTGACTTCAGTAAACATCTCTTATTTTAGTTTGGCTTTGACCTTGGAAAAGGAGAGTCATAGAAAATATTGTCAATAATTTCTGCTTTAACTGGAATCAGAGACCTCCCTGTTCCCTTAATGACAAACTGAACTGGGATTACATACTTCAGGGCCACTACTTTGTTATTTCCAACTGTGATGTGGTATGAGCAGTTCATGTCGTTGTGATAATCAAGATGTGAATGGCCTGGACTGCTGATAACACCATTAGAGCCATTGAAAATGCCACCACAAGCTGTGGAGAAAACAGAAAAAAGAGTGATTAGTGTCTGCGTACTAGTTTGGTCCTAATTTTCATATTTCTTTTAGAAGTTTACCTGCAAGGAAAGAAAGACCCTTGATAAATTTGGAGGCATCCATTTTCTAGGCATCGTTGTCATGCCTAGAACTGTTAAGTGTGAGATGTCTGTCAGGCTGTGCTCTGCAGTGGAAGACTAACCAGCACTGCAGTAACAGGTTCCTACTAATCCATACCAAATGGCACTGGCACTGTGCAGGAAAAGACTGAGACTGATTGCAAATGTCCTGCAGTAGGTCCAGGAAGCAGCAGGGAGGGATGGGTGTCTCATGCAGCAGCATGAGTGAGAATATCTCTGCACTCATTCTAGCTTGCCAAAAGAAACCTGGCTGATATGTGGGCCAAGACATTCCTTCATCCAAATCGTGGCCTCGTGGAAACCTCTAATTAGCCACAACTGCACTCATAACCCTATCTCTGACATTTCTGGAATAGATATATGCAGACCCTCATCATCTGTCAACACCCTGTCAGAGCAGGAGCATTGATGTAGCATTTGCTCTGCACAGAGGGGTCTCCAGGTATCACTAATCCTGTTCCCCACTTCACCCTGGGCTGGAACTCACTGTGGCTGAGCTGGAGGGTGGAATATTTATTTGCTTTCTGGCTAAAAAGCAAGTTAAACTCTGCAACTCTAAACTTAAGGCACTGCTTGGCCCCTCAGGGTTTCTCACCATGGATGCAAATGAGACCAGGATGTGGCTAATGTTTGTTCCCAGCTTCAGCGCTTCAGGGAACAAAACCTCTAATCTCCATTGTTAGCTTCAGCCTTCATTTTATAATCTTAAATTTAGGAGGAAAAAAAAAAACCTTCCCCAAGTCTCCCTGCATCCTGTTGATAAGCTTCTGAGCTTCTGAACTGTGAGCCACACACAGTTTTTCGTGTTTTAAAGAAGATGGCATTGCCCAGGCCACCATCTTAACAAAGACCCTCCCATACAAGGTGCTGCTGGATGCAGAGCCCCTGATGACTCAGGCTGGCAGCCTGGAGAGCTGGCAGATAAAGGATAGGAGTTTGGAAGATAAAGAATCAGCATTATTCTGCACTAGGAAGGGGAGCCTTTTCATTTTTTTGTAGCAAACAATTCAGCTGTGGGGAAGAGGAATGTTAATTGGCAGAATCTGCTTTGTATACAACAACAAGCTAATAAAGCTCCAGTTATCCTTCTCAAATGTCACAAGTCACAAGTCAGATAGCAGCAACTGACTTGAGTGAGTTATGAAGGTCTTTTCCATGAGTAACTGCACATTGTCATTTCTCAGTGCCAGTCCCTCTTTCTTATCTGCAACAGACCATTCATTTCACATAAAGAATTTAGCTTTATGCTTTTGTGGTGTGGCATTGAACATGAGGAATTCGTTGAGGGAAATACCAAAGTAAACTCACACTTTTCTTTGCAGTTAGAAAATAATTCTTTCAAACATAAAAGTGGTCTCTACCAGTTAAACCTAGAAAATATTAAAATTGGTTTTGCAAATAAAATCAATCTTCTGGGATATTTGTGTAGATGTAAATTCTAAACTCAGTTGGAATTTTTTTAAATTCAAATTTCCGCTTTAAAACATAAGAGATCTCTTGCGAATGACGAAAGTGCTTTGGTGAAAATAGTTATTAAAAATAAAAATAAATCTATATCCCAAGTTTCATTTACCTTCATTCCTGGCACTGCAAGAGGGTCTACAATTGGAGGCATGTAGCTGTGTCCATTTACCTGTTCTGTTTCCCATATTTTAAAATGTAATTTTAGTGTAACTGAGAATTAGACCATTCTCTTGTAAGTGATAAAATCTTTAAAAATTAATCAATTAAAGATACTAGTGATGTTTCTCCTTAAACAATGCAAAAACAACCAACCAACCAAATCTGCCAAAAATGGTTGCATTTCTTTTCTACAGAGATGGAAAACACTTCAGCTCCTGACTTGGTCCCATGGAAAGACTAGAAATTAGAATCATGAGGTAACACATAATTCAGGATGTTAATACACACCAAACAGTGCCATGTCCTGGTCCTGAGAAATGTTTTGAGCAAATGGAGTGGGAAAATATACCATCTACACCCATGGAGGTATTCCCAAAATGAGGTACAGCTTTCCTTCACGGAACCATTATCCAGAATATTTCTACCATCTCAAATACAGAACACTGTATGCTCACCAATGGCTCTGTATCTGGCCTGGAATCCAAAGCCCACAATGTGGGAGTCAGTGTAGAAATTGAGCAGCATGGGTCCAAAGACGCTGACTGGGGCAGGGAGCTCACTGCCACAGAGAGTGATGAGAGGACTTGCGGCTGTGCTCTTCCCACTGAAGATGCTCACTCCATCATAAAGACAAATTCTGCTCAGGAGTGCTGGGGCTGCATGAACATAAAGTGCAGAAGTGTTAGCAGCATGTGTTACATGTGATTTACTGAGCAACAACTATACAGACCTAATCCAGGAGAAGAATTACATTTTATATCAGTTACCATGCCAGAGATCTCAGGATTTCCTTTGCTTGCTGAGGAAGCAAAGGTCAATTTTTAACATGCAGTAATACTGTGACAGAAAAGGCAAAGAGGCCTTGTATGTAAGACATCAAATTTGTCTCATTCAACACATCCTATGATCTGGAAAAGGCTCCAGGCCCCTTGAATTTGTGGGAGTTCACAGCTGAGTAAACACTATCTGTGAAGAGGTAAGAAGACCCAATAAAAGCATGGATGTCCTCTGCAGATGAAAGCAATGCACTTTTTGTTGCAGGCAGCTAGCTACCTGGAATTTCTTTCCCCTAACGCAGAATTCAGCATTCAGTGCAGGGAATTTTAAACCATTTAGAGTGAGATTTTTGAAAAATCAAAAAGTATTCCATACACCAGCAAGTTTCAGAGCTTATTTCTTCCTGATTTTCCTCAAAATTTGGAGTACCTAAACTCAGGGTCATCAGCTTGGCTCAAGGAAAAGTCAAAAGGAAATTTGATCTTGCAGTGATTTTCTAAAGCAATCTGTTTTGGGGGGGAAATCAGCGCAGATATTAGGCTGAGTGGGAAAAAAAGGAACACAGAAATAGGGAGCTCAGCATTCTATTATTTTTTCCCCACTCTTTTAAGCTTCTCATTTGCAATCAGTTTTCTGGAGGAATGAGCCATTTTCTCTGACTCCCTGCCCTACCTTCAGGACTTTCTAGTCACTTCACTGTTTGCAAACAGATTTGACTAGGGTGAAATATCTCAAAAATTGAAGGTCATATCAGTTTCCCAGAGTGCTAGAATATGCTGAGTTGAAGGGGACCCACCCAGATCATCAAGTCCAACTCCTACTTCTGCACAGCACCATCTCCAAGAGTCACACCATGTGCCTGAGAGAATCGTCCAAACACTTCTTGATCTCTCTCAGGCTTAGTGCTGTGACCACTTCCCTGGGCAGCCAGTGCCCAACCACTCTCTGGGAGAAGAACCTTTTCCTAATATCCAGCCTAAACCTCTCCTGACACAACCTCAGGCCATTCCCTTGTTTCCTGTCCCTGTGCACCACAGAGATCAGTGTCTGCCCCTCTGCTTCCCCTCATGATGAAGGTGTAACTGCAGTGAGGTCTCTCCTCAGCCTCCCCCAGGCTGAACAGACCAAGTGATCTCAGCTGTTCCCCATGTGGCTTCCCCTCTAGACCTTGACTATTTTCATAGCCCTCCTTTGGAAGCTCTCTAATACCCTAAAGTCTTTTTTATGCTTATATGGGACCAAAAGGTCAATAGCTGAGTAAGAGTGCCAGAGGAATGTACCCAAAGGACAAGCCACACTTTCAGGGGGTGTGAGAGACCTACCAAGCCCCAGCCAGCAGCACCCTGGGAGCTCAGAGCCATGTCACCACCCCCCTGCCCAGCTGAGGGCCATGAGCAGGGTGAGAGGTTGTGGGTACCCAGGCTGGCACCACCAAGGAATATAGGGTGGGAACAAGAAGAGAGCCATGTGGGTTTTGCAGGAAAGCTGAATTAATGCTGTCAGATAATTTGACAGCACACAGTTTTTGCCTACTGAAAAACAAGTTTCATTAGTTGTTATACCTAAAGGATAACTTTTGTCTTTTTCATAATTTATGAGCTTACTGGAAGCTGGGTTGTCACGTGTTTATTAAGTTATCGTGTTTAGTGACCTGTAAGCAATAATGGGACAGTTACTTAAACTGCAAAGGATTAATGGGGAATTACCTAAATTTAACAGGAGAGACACTGAGCCTACTGTTGTAGCAGATTTGTTCCTGCAGATTGTCCAGTCAAAACAAGCTGCTTCCAATTATTGCAGGAAACAAGATAACTCGTATTGAATAGGATGACAAGTAGGAGTGGAGTGATAGTTCTGTTTCATGAGAACAACAGAATGATCTCAGCAGTCAGATGTATCTTAGATCATCTCTGGAGGCTGGATTTTAAAAATTCCTTCTGTCTCAATGAAGACAATGTATGCTACCATGCTTTGCAATTATGTCAATACAGAAATATGGCATTACATGCTTTGCAATTATGTCAATACAGAAAATGGTGCTTGTCTGACTCTAGTGAGACTAACTAAGCTGATAACAACCAGCCACATCAGACAGTTGATTACACTGTTAATAAAATAATCGATTAAAAATATTCTTCATTTCCTATACTGTTTTGGAATATTCGATGATGTGATAAATTTTTTTTAAAAAATAAATCTTAACATTCAAATAAAACAAAAAGAAATTGAGTATTTTCAAGATGGGAAAGATTTAAGAAAGCAACCTAGGTAATTTTCTGAAAATACCAGAGAAAAGCATGAAGTGGGACTAATTTCTCAGCAAAGCCAAGGTCCCTAATATTTATGACAAGTTGATTTGCAATACTGCATTGGAAAAAATGAGATGGTTGACAAAAGAATGTGAGAAAAAGTCTTAATTTCTAGTTTTGAATCCTTATTGTTTAGGCCAATATGATTTATGGCTCATAAATTCTGGCAAGACTAGTCATTGTTTGATCTCTATCCTGTACTTCATTCTCTTGTTTACACTTTTTTTAATTTCTCACCAATCTAAACGGTTTATTCCGTAAATATTCCCCAGATTCAGATTCTCCTCATATCATACTTTCAGCCTGTATACATACTCAGCACATCATCCACAATTCTTCTCTGTGGTTTTATTTCCTCTAATCATATAATCTTAGATCTTTTCTAGACCAGTTTCTGTCCCTTACACTACAATGAAATTGCTTTCATGAGTCTCCAGAGATCTGTTCTTAGCCAGATGTCAGACCAACATCCTCTTTGAGGCACTTTCCACATAGTCAGCACTGTTTTTCTTCACAAAACTTCATCTACTAAGAGCTTTCACTCATCCTTCTGGTATGACTGTATCCTCTGTTCTGATTCATCCATGAGGATTCAGTGAGATATCTTCTGTCTTGCCCTCCTTATCTCCACATTAGCTCCGTATAATCTCATTTGCGAGGACAGATGCAACTGCTCTCTCTGTGTTGGTGACCCCATAATTTTCCAGTTACTATCTTTAAGATAAACTCTTTCCTATCCTTCCATTCTTTCTTCTAGCCTTGACAATATTTCTTCCAAGTACTTCTGAAGAGATAATTTATTTGGCCTGACATTATGAACATATCCCTGTTTCTTTGAATTGCTGCATGCATTTCCTTTCAAGGCTCTTTGTTATCTATCTGTGCTCTATTTATCATTTCTTGGCACCATTCAGCACTGATACATTGACCCAAAGTTCACATGATAAGAGCTTCAGTTGTCCTTATATTACATTTTGAAATATGCCTTTGGGTTGTCTCCTCTCCACTTTGCAGAAATTTCTGTCCAGTCTCATTATTGTGCATAAAATCATTTGTTTGATATGATGCCAGCACAAAAAACCTTGACTAAATCTGGGTCCCTGACCATCTGATCACTAATATCAATGTCCTCTTTCTATCTCTCTGTCTTTAGCCATAGTTTCTGTTTCATTTAATATTGAGGCAAAACCTGTCTTTTTGTTTAAAGGCTGTAAAACTTTAAATAATGGGTCTTTTTTTCCCAATAGTAGCTTCTGATATAAATGGCAGTACAACTAGGAATTACTAAAGTAGAAGTATTACCTAGAAACATATCACTCTGCAAGTAATATAAAATTTAATTATTTTCCTGGATTAGGTCTATATCACTGTGCAGTATATCAACCAGCTCTGTAGCACAAGATATTGTTTTGAAAGCAAGGTATTAAAATTCTTTCTCATATATATTCTATTGCAAAATACTCTATTGCTAAACTTATCTATTTTCTGAATTGCCTAGTAACAGTTGAGAAAGCAGATAGAGCAGACTCCAAAACAAAGCTGTGACCCTATCCCAGATTGCAAAATTGCAGACATGTTTTTTTAAAAAGGAGAAATAAACAAGTTATTAAAACATTTTAGATCAACATGGTATAAACACAGAGCAGTTGTCTTGTATGGACAGAGTACAAATATTACAGAATTCTAAAAGCAGATACTGCAGGAAGCCTACATCCATTTTCCCTACTTTCCCAGTATTTGGGACTCTGACTTTATTGTGTGCTATACTCACACTTAAAGAGATTACAGAGTATTAATAATACATTACTGTAGGTGTCCTAAAGGAGAGTTTGTCAGGATGTTCATCTGAATAAATCCAATGGACAAGAAATTGAATGTGATTAATTACTTCTTAATTACTAAGTCCAACAAGAAAGACAAAGAAGGGGTTTTTACTAATTCTAATGTGTGATTTTTGTAGACTTTTGATCCAAGGAGGGAGGGCATATGGAAGACATTTATCACTACAGAAGCTGGGCTGGGATAACAAACTCACCCTTATTTGTTTGGTTCTTTATAAAATAACCAAACACAACAATGCAAGTGGTAGTACAAGAGGCAAATGGCAGCTTATGCAACTTCCTGAAACTGGCAAATCAAAAGAGAGATTCTATGACCATATTCAATTTGGCACAGGAATAAACATCCTGAACACTGTGAGGAGAGTACAGAAGCTAAGCCAAGCTCCATTCATGGGGTTCATCTTGCCTATGTTTTCCTGCCTAGATCTCAAGTATCTTGTGTAAGCTATTGTTCATGGCTTCCTGCAATAGTCAATAGGTAAAGAGAGTGAGAGAGGTTTCCAGAAAGTAATTCACTCCACTTGCACAATATAGTTATATAGTTGGTTCTGAGTTTATCTCTACCACTAGGAGATAAATTGGGTGAATGTCTAAATTATATGTATATTTTCAGGGGCTCAAAGTGAGATAAAAATTGTTCTACCTACCAAGAAGCAGACAGTTTAGATTAAATTTTGATCACAACATCAACAAATGCAGTTTCCCCAAGTTCTCTCTTGCTCTGATAGTTGCTATATTTAGAGCTTAATACATATTTAATACTTAGTACATACATGTCATATTCATTTGGTTCCAGATACTGATGTCATATCACTGCTGTGGGTTTCCAGCCTCAGTCATTTACAATCAGAAGAGGCTTCTCATCATAACTATTATTATGTTTTAGGAGGCAGAGATCTGTGACTAATCCATTAAATCATTCTGTTTTGTAGCACTGTGTCACTGCACTATAGACTATTAACTTCTGCCTTCTAATTTTCTGGAGAAGGTATCTCAACCTGTTCAAGTCAATGAGAGATGCATGCTTTACAGGCATTATTTTAAATATTTCATTTCTTTACCTAAAAACTATGGAAAAAAATTAGATTTCTTTTGAGAGGTCAAATAGTTAATAAAGTACGTTAATTAGACATGCAGCTAAACTTTAAAACCCAATCCAGAACATCTGTAATAACATGGTTACAATTTTAAAGGCCATTCTTGTAGCTTCAACAATATAAGTAGGTGCAATGTTTCCTTGCATATGGGAGAGCTAGAAATGTTTTTAACAGATGCTGCCAAACATTGTCCTGCCTTTGCAAAATACCTAATGGAGCTCACACTAGAAACCCTTAATGTTAGATATGTTCTTACCCTTAATGTTAGATATGTTCTTAATATATTCAGCGTGACTGATGAATGATTTTTTATTTCTGCAGTGATAGTTTTCATGATGGTGGTTTCAATCTTCTTTACAATTTAAACCCAGGTGATATTTTTTACTGCAGGACTGTATTTTAAGATTTGGTGAAAAATATTAGTAACCAGCTCCTGGAGAGTGTCATATTTTCTCTTTGCTAACCAGATATTCATTAGTTCATATCCACAGCTCTTTCATGTGACTAAGGACTTTTAGTCAGTGAAGCTTAAGGAAGCCTATAAAAATAAAGGAACAAATTGCCCAGCAAGAAACAGAATATTTTTTGTATTTATTTAGATCTGTGTTTATTATTATGTCTGTGTCACTTGCCTCTCTGCTTCAACCCTCTTGATAATAAAAGCTTGGCTCCATTTATAAATTAACTGAATGCACAGACAGAATGCAGATTAGTAAATGTACTAAAGAGTTGTAAAAATTGGCACCATCTGATTCAGCCTAATGTTCTGTGTCTTTGCAGAATAACAGTGTCTTCTATGTGAAGAAATGACATAATTTCTGTGGTTTATATTTTAGTTTAAAAATTCTTAAAGCACTGGTTTGTATTAGGGGATAAAAAAAAATATTTCAGATAAAATCGTAGTCAAAACAAATTTTTGTCTCACACTTAAGTCTGAATCAGAATACTTTTGAATTCAAAACAGTCTGGAAACTTAAAAAGAAAAGAAAATAATACTGTTTTCTGTCTTTATTGTTGGTCTGAATAAAAATGCAAGTCACACAACCCAACTTAGCATCAAATTACTCCATATCTCTTTGACTGGTCACTTCAAGGGAACCAGATTAAGATGGCCACAAAATATGTGATGCCACTCAAGTAGTTTGGATTCCTCTGTGTTATCATGGCATATCCCCACATAAAAATATGATTTTATCAAGGTTGAGAAAGCTTTACCATTCACACCAATGTGATCAGGATACTATACTTGTTATTTCTTGGCTAAATGCTGCCAAATTTAATAATTACAAGGGGAACTTTTGATACTGGTATGTACAGGATAGTCACTTTTATGCATTTCCCATTGCTGTAGTCTTTCACCCAATTTCATACTTCTGTGTTGTTACATCCTTGTTAAACATTCGAGTATATTTATATCTATTTAATCAGTTAAGAAACAGATGCACTGGAAAGCAAAACAGCAGGCCTAAGATCAAAAAGATTGTAAGACTCAATGGCAAACAAACAAAAAAACAAAAAAAACCAAACAGGCAGGAACAAAGACCCAGATTAGCCACAATCACTTCTATATTCCAAGAAACTGGTAAATTCCCAAAATCATTGCTGCAAGATATTCAACAACGTGAAATCTCTCTTCATTCTTCTGGAAGACTTCAGTGACTCAAAACCTAACCCTGAAAACTATTAATGTTCATCTGTAAAAGATTTTCAGAATGGGCCACCAACTTACTCCATCAGTGATTTGCAGTGATAGAAGGCTTGTATGTTTTCAAGTTAGAAATTACACTTCATCATGCATACTGAAATTATGAAGAACCAGTTACCTTCCAAGTCAAAAGTCTCAAATTCTAGGATCACCAGTGACTGTGGTCCCTGATCAATAATATAGTTGCAGTCCAGGTTGTTGTCATACTGACTAGGGTAGTTTGGAGAGACAATACGACCTTCAGGCCCGGTGAAATTTACTCCACATCCTGCAAACAAATAAAGCACAATTATAATCCTGTTGATAATACTACTCTGGGTTTGCAGTAAAAAAACCAGTAATGCACACAAGGACTTCATCTGGTGAAAAAAGCAGGGAGAGTATCACATACCATGATGGCAAAAGCAGGTCTTACACATACCCAGAGCAGTGTTTTGGGAAGCGTAGGGCTGTCCCACCTAGAGAGTCACACCAGACCAGCCCATAGGCCCACAGCCCCTGACCAGGAGGACACAGCACTGCTGTTCCTGTGGGTGAGGAGCCTGCACATTTCAAAATCCCTTAGTACATACAAATGTGTCTGAATTGGAGGGGGCATTACTGGGGCACAGGAGCCTTATTTGAAAATGCCCACATTAGTGTAAGTGGTGCCATTCTTGTTTCATGCCTGAGATCCAGGAGAATGCAGTCTGATGTAAGGCCACCTCTGGATTGCTTTGCTGTATGCAGAGGCAGGAAAGGTTTACCACCCTGAAGTTTTCAGGCACACAGAACTGTTTTTTTTCAGGGAGCTCCTTTGGATCCTAATGACTTGCATGGCCTTGGTTTCTCTTTTTTAAGACAAAAGCTTAAAAGAATGCAGTGCACAGTGAAATGCTGGTAGAAGATTAGGAATAGGCATATGAAGCCCGTGACTGTCTCCACTAAGAGTTTGTTAGATGTTACTATGTTAGTGCAAACATTGTAAAAACAAGTGGTTTCAATTCAGAATTCTGATTGCTTCAATGGTGTTTCCCTCAAAGCCCTTAGTTTCTTGCTGTTTTCATCTGAATGCCATGAAGGGCAAGTGGTTTCCTTTGGCAGTATCCTACAAAAATTCCAAGCAACCAACAGCAACTGAGCAGCACCTTTTCTACTTCTGGTAGAAAGCACATATCATGGTTGAACAAATGTCTTTTAAAGAAAATTAAAGCACTAGTTAGCATGCAGTTTAACAATGAATTTTTAAAATTTAAAGCCTATTTATCCTTTTCAGCACCCTGAAAAGGCAAAGATGGCTGAGAATAACTACAAAATGAGAGCTGCATCTTAGGCAAGTCCGACACTTGAGTTCATTGCACTCAGAATGGAAGCACTTGGTTTCCATATCTGAGCAGAAGCTTCAGTGCCTTGTTGGACTGGGCTCTGAATTGCTACACACAGGTCAAACTAATCCCAAATGGAGTAATTAAGCAGCCATCTGGCTTTAATATTACTTACTGCTTGTGAAAGATGCAGAGAAACCTGGAGCAGGAGCATCCTGAGACTGAAATACTGTAGTTATCACATTGTTTGGAGCAACAACAGGATCAGGAGCTGAACTTCCACATCCTGTGGCTAACAAAGCTGCAGCTTCTTCATTATTTCCTCTCCACACCTGGCAAGGACAGATTGGAAATGGTTTAGTGCTTTCAAAGTCTAAGTAGTGTGTGGGAACCCAACAGGAATTACATCTGCAGTTTTTCTTTCCATAGACTAAGGGTAGGATTCATCTCACAGTGAATCTAAGAGTCCTAAATTGGAGCTAATTACTACAGTCAGTGGAGACAAAAAGGTTCCTTCAAGGAGCGAGTCACAGTGAATAACTTGGGTTGCCAGGGACCTCTGAAGGGCATCTGGAGATCATTTGCTTGAACCCTTGCTGGTAACAGAGCAAACATAGATCAGGTCCAGGGACAAGAGAAAAACATTTTATGCATATCATTACCTACTTCCATTTTATCTCTGCTTACTTAACTCCGTACAACCTATGAATATGCATATCTGTGTATACAAGTGATTATTACAGGTAATCCTTATGTTATTCAGTAAATAAAAATCAAAGCTGTCATGCTAGGTTAAGACATAGGCATCAGATAATACCCAGTGCTACTAATATTGTTTTAAAATTTATTTTGCATTCACTTTTTCAATGACAAGTCTCAACTCAAGTAAAGACTTACTGTAATAACTCTTTCTAATAAAGAAAAAAACTCATGATGTTTTATAGTGTTACTTCAATTGTACCAATAGCCAATTGAAGCTCAATGAAACCATGCATCCTAAAAAGCACATGCAAGTTTAGTAGGTATTTAAGAGAAATCCTCTTCAGGTAATTACTTAAATATGTGCTTGAGGTTCACAGTTTAAGTGTTGAACTTCAAGACACATGTAAAATGAAACATAGTTATAAATGTCTGATGTTGCTTAACATTTAAATATTTTCCTGAATCAGGGTGTTTATTGACAGGATTTTAAAAGTCTGTTTAAATAATGAATTATTTATTCTAATAATAAAATTATTATTGTTGATGTGTTTGAACAGTTTTAACAGTTTTTTAGTGTAGCTTATACCCAAAAAGTTATAATATCTGATTTTTAAAATAATGTGTTTGAAGGAAATTCAGTGGAACTAGTACAACCACACGAAACTATGATTTCTCCAAGCAACCATCCTAGAAAAGAAAGGGTTAGCCAAGGGTTAGTCTCTAAGTGTGAGCATATGAATCACCTCATTCATGTGACCAGGTGTTTGAGGCAATGAATGCTCAAAGGATTAATTTATACAGTCTATAGCCTGGCCAAGGTTTTGCAAAGTCACTATTGATTTTGGATTACTCTCTTTTTGGCTGCTCAGTTTGGAATAAAAGGAAGAAACTTACATCATTCTACAGCTTTTCAGACACCTTCATACCTTTCAAATTACACATTTGGAAAAGGAAGTGGGCATCAAAAATTTCAGATCTTTCTCTGTGGAGAAAATCTCCAATTGACATAGTTCTGCTTATGTCATTCAGGGCAGTTTAGGAATTTAAAATGAAAACTTTTACTGAGTAGCATTAAGACTTTCGTATTAGTGAAATGTATTGTAACATTGCATCAATTAATTGCTGGAGCAGGTTATGAAAAGACAAATCTAATCCCTGTGGGGTTTTTTTCACAGCCTTGAAAAATGAGTGCAACTGTAAGTTGGTTGGTATAGATCAGATGTACAGCTGCTCAAGCCTTCCTACATGTTGTAAAATTATGTTTGCCCTTTATTTCAAGTGGGAGTTGTATTGCTGAGGAGAAAATGAGCACAAAACCACTGAACATATGCCAAATGCCTGAGAAAAAAATGACACTGAAATATGCAAGACATGTCCACTCTATTCTATTGCTGTGAAAGCAATGATTCTTGACAACATATGAAAGATCAGATTTCTAGCTTTGTTTCTGGAAATTAAAAAAAGAAGTGGATCCTGGACAGTCTAAGTACTTATAAAGGAGTTTGGTATAATTATAGTGTAAAACTCACAGTTTTTTTCTTCACCGGAGTAATTGAAAAGAACTTCTCTTCATGCTTTATTTTCTCGTTATTTTCTGGTTCTGAAATAATGTATGCCTTTTTGATATTTTTCAGTTTTGGGAATGCATGTAGGCTGATGGTTCCACCTCCCTGCTGGAGGTGGAACCTCAAGAACTGATGAAACTTAAAATTTTTACAGGCCAGTTCACAAAGCATGAGAAAATGGACTGTATGATACAAGGACTTCAGTTTCCTAAATTTTGAGCCTTTTTGAGTCCAAACCATAACACATGCAAAACAGTGATCTGAAATCATTATTTTACCTTCACATAACTGGTCTGGCAGCTTCCATTGCTATCTGGAATCTGGAAGTTCCTGTGGAAGTTCACCTCCAAGTGTTTGCTTTCATGTGTAATGATGGTCCACGTGCATCTGCTGTTCATGGGAAAGTTTTGAGGCCAACGAGGGGACTTGATTGTACCATTGTCTGAGTGAATGATCCCACCACAGCCTGGAAAAAATAGCAACAGATTGGAGAAATGTTTAAATATTTTTGAGTGGTGTTGTGTTCAGCTTCGAATGGTTGTTTCCTTCTGTGGCTGCAAAAGTGAGAGAGGAAAGCCCTGATACTCACTGCAACTTCATTTACCCCTCTTGGTTTTCTTTCTCCCACCCCTGCAGCAGGGAGGTAGTTACACTCTAGAGGTGTCTCTTTGTACTTCACTTTATTTTCTTCACGAGCTCATTCTTGCCACTTCACAGCCTTTTACAAGGTCCATCTATAAACTCCTGGCAATTTGAAGTGACTATTGCTTTGAAAGAGTGCAGGGGTCAGGAGTACATCTGTGTCTGCAGGTTCCCCACACCCCACAGCATGCACATGGTGACAGAGAGCCATTCAGAAAAGCACTCTGGGGGCAAAAAACAGTCTACTGATATATCCTTTTTTCTTCTCACTCTGCAGCATGCAAATATTGCAGCTCCACATGTGAATTGTTCAAGCTACATCCGTTCACCCAGGGCAAAATGGTGACCTCCCCCGCCTAGGCAGCCCTGCGGATTTCTGTGGAATTATGGGATGGGCTGAAAAACATGCCTTTAAAAATTGCTAACAGATCCATTTATAAAGGGCAATAGCTGGTCATGGCTCTGTGGCAGCTCATGATTTTACACAGAATAAGTTTAGGTAATTTGAAACATATTTGCAAATACCATGCCAAGAATAATTTATTAAGGCTATGTGTACAGTACTAGCAATCCCTTATTATTTCAGATACAGTGTAGCAAAAGGATGAGTAAAGGGCAAAAAAAGGCTTTGTAACATCCTATTTTTTTGCCTTCTAATTAAAAAAAAATATATAACAGCTTTAAAAGAAAGATGTTCTTTTTCATTCTTCTCTGTTAGAAATGGCAATTGTGTTTAGAAGGATGTGAAGCCAAGTTTTGGTCACAATACCGAATGCAGACCTGGAAATTCTCAGTGAACAAATGAGAAGAAAGCTGAGGAAAGTAAACTAGATATAGATATAAATGAAAACTCACAGAGAATATTGCCTATGCACACAGCACATGTAGGCTACACCACTAAAGAGTGGGCTTCATTGCACATGAAGTCTCAGGGAACAGTGTCAAAAACTTGCTAAAATGATAGTGTATACTCATGCAAGCACAGGCTATTGATATGTTTAAGAAGACATTCCATCAGCTAACTGTGTTAATACAGCTGCGTCATTAGTGGGCAGAAAGACGATCAGGATCAGCCAGAAGGTTTGCAGCTGGAGGTGACACTAGGAAGCATATGCCAGCTCTGTACTGAGCTGGCATTTCTGTCAGCTGTAATCTTTGCTGTAATTTCTGCCCTGCCACCATCTGCCACATCTACCTTTAGTCCTTTAATGATTTCCTTAAATACACTGCACAAAGGGTGAGCTATAGAGTGATGGTAATTTCAAGAGAAGGAAGGTAGCTTTGAGAAATGTACCATTCAATCCTGTGTGTCTACCACCTTCAGAAGTGTAGCAACATCTCCATCACAGTGTAAGAGTTCTAGGCTGTTGTCACATGTGCTCTTTGAGGTATTCTGTCTGCCTCCCTGTTTTGGAACTCACTTCTTCCTAGTTTTAAGTGTTTAAACCAAATCAAAACATGGAACAATTGTTATTCATGAAGTGAAATGTCTCATAGTCCTTGACAATAGATGCCACTGCTGGGAGGGTAATGGTGATGGTTTCAATTTACAGCCACCAAGAAACTGCCAGTAGGAGGTTTAAAAAGTACAAAATCAATCCAAATTTGAATTCGTTGTGTAAGATCAGAAAGCACTGGATAAATACTTATTTTTTTTTAGAACTGGCTTCTTTCAAGGATCCTGAAGATGATGGCATGCCTTTCTTTTGTTCTTTAATACAAACTTACCTAAGGATTCTGCTGTCCATGTTGCATAAAAGCCACCTCCTTGAACGGAGTGATCAGAATTAAAGATGATGACTAGCTTGTTGGAACCAGAGCGAATAGTCCCAGGTGAGGTGTGTCCACAGTACCTTCCTATGACAGGAGACCCTGGAGAGCCACCATTCAGGATAGTAACAGAATCCCACTTACAAACTGGATGATTTTCAATGTGGAAGGCTGTAAAAGTAAGCTGCAACACACAAAGGTGACATTCAGGTGCTAAAACTAATCACTCTAGGGAAGGGTATAAAGCAATTCCAGACAGATCCTGTAGCCATCGGGGCACAATGATTTCTGGGTACACTCAGAAATCTGACCCTCAACTTTATGATGCTTTCCTGCAAGTATTGATTGAAATCTTGCCACTAGAAGTAACAGCAGCTGCTTCGCTTGAAGACAGAAGTGGAAGAGGAATTCATAGGTTCAAAACTGGCATCATTCGTATTTTGAAACGAAGTATGTGCTGCAAAACAGTGCTGACTATGTACAGGTGCTGAACCACTTTCCTGCACACAAAGCTTCTGCTCATGAAATATAACTAGCTATGCAAGCAAAAGGCATTGGATTATTTTTTTTCTTCCTATTATTTTGAATCAATAGACTAACAGTTGCTAAAAATAATGTTTGTTTCCACCAAAACAGACACAGTTCTGTGGTTTGTTCCCGTGGGCCTGGATGCATCACATCAACAGACCGGGCTGGACAGGCAGCTCCTGACCCTGCCTGCCTCCCCACCAATGCTGCTTGTCCTTGGAGAGATGCACTCACACCTGGGATTTCCAGTTCAAACATTTAAACTGCTGGTTCTGTAGACTCCAGGATTTGATAATGCTGAAATATTGACGTACACTAGTAACTTCCTGGCCTTGTTTCCATCAGTTTTGGGATTTTGTAAGTAAGTTTCAGGAGCAGGATCTTTGTAGAAAAGTTTAGCAAACATACAGGATTTTTTCCTGTACCTTTTGTGTGTCTTCACTTCCAAAAGAACCTGTCTAAAACTAAATACAAATTTAGCTGTAATAGTTTAAATTCAGGACTTTGCCAGCAACTGGAACTGGCAGCTTATATTGGAAAAAATGAGTCTGCCTTCACTGAGCATGCTGCTGTTCAGTCCTTTCAAAACAGAAATCTGCTTTCATCTGATTAAAATTAGTTCTGCTTTAAACTAGTTTGTGGATTAAATAGAAATCTTGTGTTCTACAAAATAATCCTGTATTCCCTGAAATAAGTACATAAGCAGTGGTCAGAATATCGAGTAGCAGAAGAATTAGGACCATGGGTTTGCATTTCTAACCTTTGCAGTTGTAAGCAAGAAAACATGATATAGAAATGAATGAAAGACATGACATATGAAAATTTGCAATGTGCTCCCACAAAACTGCTTTTCAGATATTTTTCTGACTCCAGTGTCACTGATTGCATCTGTGCTTGAAAAAATCAGCCAAATAATTCAGTGGATTAAATTTTGTACTGCTTGGTCATAAAGGTGCTTAAATTGGTCTGTCAGGAGTTTGACTCAAGAAAGTAGCACCTCAGGCAGACTTTTAATACTTATTGGGAAACTGGAGCAACATTTCATTGATGTAATTTGTACCAGAAATCATATAATGTTCCTGACTAACCAGTAAGACACAAAGTGGCTTGAAACTTTCCTGCAGAGAAGAAAACTTTCCTGAACTTTTCTTCAGCCTCATGTTTATTCTCATGATAGTGACAATATCCAGGAACATCTAATAAAATTAGTTATTTCAGTTTTGTAAAAATAGCAAGTAGTTGTTTAAAGGAGAATTCAGTGCTTTGTTTTGAGGTCAAGTAATACTAGGAGCCTTCTGTTTTTCAGAAAGGACAATCTTCAAACAGTTTTGTTTTGTTTTGTTATCTTCATTCGCCCTTTTAGTTAAAATCAATGGGAAGATATTTAATTATTCCACATTTCTGATCTTCCAAATTGTCTCAGATCTGTTCCTCAAAAACTCAGAACGTACTTCTCACTCTGTCTGCTGTGCATACAATTGTGACATGTTACTCACAGTGATGGTTTCACCTTCAGGGGCTTCCAACACCCAGGAGCAGCGATTCAGACTGCTGTAAGGCTCTGGGTAGTTAGGGCTTGAGATAACTCCCCATTCACCTGACTGTACACCACCACAGGCTGCAGGAAAAAAAAAGGAACATTTCAATGCATTTTCAGAACACAACACTATAATCAAATGAGTGGAAGATTATTCAGCTTGTAATAGTAATAAAATATATTTAAGATGCGCTGATAGAGTTAAAGGTGAAGAATTTATCTGGGAAATTCCAAGTTTTAAAATCTTAGTCATTGAATACTGAGTATAAGGATGCAATGACCTTGAAACTTTGCATTTATTCAGATGCTTAATATAACTCTGCAAAACCTTTGCCAGCTGACACATCTGCCTCTTCCCCCTTATCGTCCATTTGTTTATCTCACTCTTAGGCAAAGCAGTGCCATCCTTGGACCAACACAATGAAGTAAAAAAGTTTCTGATGTGCCTAGATAAGCCCCAAGGCTAAATTCAGCTGTGACAGGAAGAGTAGCTGTTCTGGCACATAAATGGCAAAGTGCTGTAATTTGCACTGATATGGCTTCAAGTAGATTTCAAAATGAGTGCGAAGGTTCAAGCAAGCAGAATGCATTTCAGCTCTGCTAGCACTCCAGAGACCTATCTGAAGTAAGTCAAACTTGGCTGGTATTACCTGTTACATCCCCATTCCCAAGAGCAACCAGCTGCTCTGAGTGTTGCAAAATCTGAAATGTGGTTTGGGGAATGCCAACTGTGAGGCAAAAAATCCGAGAGTTCAACTGCTAGCGCATGCTTGCTTTAGAAGATATAAACAGGGGCTTGCACTGTGAAACTTTTGAGGACCTCTTTGAGAGTTGATCCCATCAGGACTACTCTCCACATCACCAAATGACTGGCAACATTCCCCAGAAGTGCCTCAGTCAGCTAAGACAGCAGGCTATCGAGCCATTTACCTTCAAATGTGTAATGGGCCAAGAATCCTTTATCTTCTGTGTTTCCATCACTGACAAACTGTACCCAGACCTGGGGGGCAGCTATAACTAGTGGCACAGATGGTGCAGCCTGACCACAAAGTCTGGCTATTAGCTCTCCATCAGCATTCCCTAAGCAAAGGGGGAAAAAAGAGAAACAAAAAAACACAGCACTTTTTGAGTCCCGAAAGAGCTACAATAAGATAGATAAAGGAATAGTGCAAACATGCAATTCATTCTGTTTTGACAAGAAAATGTAGAAGTGTACATATCACAATTAGTCACTGATTATTTCTTATGGATATAAGCAGAGTGTTGCAGTTCATTGTTGGGATCTAAATTTTGGCAACAAGAAAGTTCTCTCCAAAGCTATACCAATGACCCTTTTAATACCCTGAGCTCATTTTCTCCCCTTCCTGCCATCCTGCACACTTTCCTATGCCATATCAGACATATCAGACACACAAAATCCTTACTGTTCTGCCTCAGAACTACAGACCTTTTAGGGAAAAGTGGTGGAAAGAGATGGGACCAATCACATGGATACCTATTGAATCCCTGTTTTTGTGACATCCTCATTAAAGTCAACAGGGACTTCGAGTTTTCTAATGTATAGGGATGTGCACCATCCAGGAACTCAACACGTTGTTCTCTGTATGGCAAAAAAAAAAAAAAAAAAAAAAAAAAAGCAAGCCAGCATTTGCTGAAATCCTTGAAGCCTAAAAGGAAAGCATAGCAACACAGGCCACTGTACTTGAGTGACACTGAATGTTTGCTCAAGTTGATGAGCTCCTATCCATCCCATTGCCAAAAGCCGTTTCTGTTTATTACTGATAAATTCCCAGGAAAAAGAAACTAAGGCTAATAGTGTTCCTCATGACATCCAGGCAATGACATTCCTAAGTTCACTTCTCTAATAATAGCAGCTTGCTGGTCTTAGAAGTCTTCCTTCAAAAGCAACTCCTAGCACTGCACTGAGTGGCTGGCCATTCTTGTGAAGAAGGCAGTAGAGCAAGAGGGGAAAATTTTGGGTGCTCTTGAAAGCCTTTTTAGAGTAATTCCTAATCATGGGTTGGTTAACTTCACATTTCCATCATAATCAAGTGACAGCCACCATTTGAAATTCCTTGAAGTACAAGGAGGAAAAGGGACATATAAAAAATTCTATCATGCAAATTACACAGAGAAATGCTACAAACTGTCCTGATAACATGCACTAAAAATTATATTGAGCTGTGCAAGCAGAAAACATTAATGAAAAATTGTGTTCAGGAAAAAGTAGCAGTAACTCCTTTTAGCATTAGTATATTAAATATGTTTTCAGTTTTGTGCATTTTATGAGGTGATTAACTATGTGACAGATGTCACTCAGGTTACTCAGTCTCTACAGTGTGAAAAGTGGTACCAATCATTGCTTTCATGAATGGCCAGCTGGCCAGAGATCTAGGCTGTTGATAAACAGAAAACAGAAATACTGTGCTGTAACATTTCATTCAAACTGAATTGAATGGTTTGAAAGACAAAATGAAGAGTCTTCCACAAAACCAAAAGTTAGGAATATTCATTGTAGCAATATGCTCAGCTGTATTACCATGTACTACCTACAGGCACATGCATGATAATCTAATAACCTAATACCTTACCCTAAAAAATTTGAAATACTTATTTTATCTATATACCTTAAATATTAGTCATTGAATCCCAGTCAATTCTGCTTTTAATTTTTTTTTTATTTGAGTGCCATGAAGTGTGTTGTATGGGCATCACAAAAGAATTTTGCACATCTCAGCTCCATTTGGGGTCTCAGGTAAGTTAAAGTAGAATTGGACCTTTCCCTAACTATGCATCTGCTGTGTCAAGAGTCTTAAACAGCACCTGTCTGAGTTTAGTGGCATTCTGCACTACTGCATGTCACTGCTCATTACATGTCACTTGTCAGCATACACAGATGAATCAGGGCATTCTGCTTTTGACACCAGGTTAGCTGTGAAATTGGAGGTCCATTAGTAGTGCTGAAATGGACACTGGTATTTAGATGACAAAACTGTGTAGAACAAAACTAGACTGCAATTTCTTTCTTTTAATTTTCTTTGATTGTATTGCCTGGAGGCCTGAGGTTCATGATAAAGTGAGAGTAGCAGGAATGGATGAGTAACAAAGCAAATATATTTTACTGTTTCTTTCTCTGAGTTCTTTTCTATTATTTGGAAGAGAACTTCTAGGCTACACAGACATGCAGGGTGTGGCTCTGCACAGGACAAACCAATGCTACACAACCAAAAGCTCTTGCTCAAATGAGTGCAAATAAGGATGGGACAGATTGCTGCTCTCAGCCTTTTCACATGTTTCAGAAAGCATTTCCTGGTAAATTAAAACCTGCTGTCTCTGGGACTTGCAGGTACAGCCTTTCCATGAAGACAGCTGCAGCTTTCATACTACATTTGGCATTCGCTGAGCGACTTCCATGTGACATTTCCAGTTGCTTGCTCTTGTGGATAAAGATGCTCAAATATGCAGGGATATAACTGGTGCAATAATCCTTTGATTTTTTTTTTTTCATTTAAAATGCATTAGTCTGTGTTTTGCAATGTATTCTCACTGGAAATAAGCATTTATTTTTGAAGAGTCATCCTATAGAACACAAAAATGGATGTGAAGTGGGTGTGCAGTCCAGAGGTCATGAATAATTCAAACATTCTTTACTCCATTCCTGCTGTCCCTGGAGATATTTCAGGACCAGGGAGAGAATGGGGAGTTCACCAAATAAATTATTTTGATAACTGCAAATGCCATGTCTCAAGGCAAATGAAGTGAAATTCATATTGTCCCATGTAAAGAGAGAGTCAGGTGATTATTGCAAACAGCAAAACTATTTATGTCCCCAGAATATACATTTAGTTTTCCATTTTCTCCCCTGAAAGAACACATGACCAAATCCATGCATCCTTTCCTCTGGTGGTGAAATCCCTTTCTAACATGGATGCAACATGGAAGACAGGATTTGAACACTCTTAAATGTACAGATTCTACAACAGCCACTCCCTGGAAATATATATCAATGAGATTTGGCACAAACAGAGTTGTACAACCAGAATCTTGATAGGCTTCATCCATTCTCCTGCTGAATATACAAACCTATTCGTAGCTCTAGGTAGTCATAATGGCAGTTCTGGTGATCTTCCAAGTGGAAATCCTCAAAAGATATATAAATGGATGAATTATAGTAAGAGGGATTTTCAATGATCCATTCGCAGTTCAGGCTACTTGTGTAATTTCTGATGCCATCATAACCAGGAGAAGACAATTCCCCACCTGTATGTGCCATCAGGATTCCACCACAAACTGCAGAAACAAAATATGGATTATTTAAAAGTAGTAATAATTCTTGTATGAGGACAAATTTTGCCCCACTTCATTCAGGTATGCTCACATCAGAAAGCACGTGGTGATTAGATCAAAACCTTTTCCATCTTCTAACTTTTTTATAACTTACTGCTCTGTACAAGAGAATTCTTCCCTGCTTCCCTGGAATTTACTGGCAAGTCTTTAAAAACACACACGTAAAGCAAAGAACAATTATTTACAGGATCAAATAAAATATTTCAGCATCACTATCAATATAACAGGCATTATTTAATATTTTGATAAAATCTCACTACAGCTTCAGTTCAGTACTGCTCAGCCCTACTCATTCTAGGCTCAAGAGAAAAGAATTTATGGAAGATACTCTCAATGCCATAGTAGGATGCTTGGGGTGGGAGCTGGAAAATAAGTTCAAAAGGCTCAAGGCTGTAGTAGTAAGGCTTTGCCAGCTGCCTCCTCTCTGGAGGCTGAGCTTGCAAAAGTAGGTTAGCTGCACTCTTTCACAAGCTACAATGACTTAATTACCCCCCTGAGTAGTAAGGAAGCACTTAAATTATTCAATTTGTCTATAGCACTGTGCTTTTTGAAAGTTTTCATGGAATAAAGCTGCTTCAGACTATCTCTTACTCAAGACTCTGTACAAAAAATAAATCAGTAGGGACAGCAGGGACTGTGATCCATAAAAAACCACATGAAGTCCATTGCTCACAGAGATTCTCCATTTTTTTTCAAGTTCTTTCAGCTAATTAAAGATAAATATCTATTCCCATTCAGAGATGAAAGAGAAAAAAGGTGTCAGAGATTTGTTATCTGTTTAGGTAATTTTGTTGTATATGTGCCAGTACTCTAGCTATGAAATGACTTGCCAGAGATCATCACTTAGATAAAACACATACACTACCTGCATCTTCACTAGAGGTGTATGAGACACTGAAGCCTCGGGCAGCACGGGACATGTCTGTCACCAAAATGACTTTCATTGTGTTCCCAGTGGATTTCACCTCAGTGCCTGGATTTACCTCCCCACACAGCTTGGCCAGCTGGGGAGAGCTTTGCCCAAGGCCATTGTAAACCTGTGGAGTCAAAATAAACTCTTATGACACCAGTATACAGTCACATGAGCATCTCCTGTGTCATTTAAGAGTGTTTACACTCTTTAATACAAAATTCTCTGATGTCCCTCACAAGGGGTTAGTTCTCAAATTTACCCAAACCTTGGAAGAAACTTTCATTGCCTTGAGTGGATGAGGCCCTGAAGTAAACATCAAAAATAACTTGCTTATTTTGGTGAAATACAAATAATTCTCTCCCCCTCCCCCCCTCTCTCCTTTCCAAACAGAAATGGAAATAATTTTATTGAGAAGAACACTGTGGTTTAGCTCAATATTTATATATTCGATCACTTAATAATGCCAGTTCCTGATCATATTAATTTCATTTCAATTCAGAATCTGTATTCTTGTTAAAGCCAACACAAGCTTTATCAAAATCTTCTCCAACATACTGAGTGCTGGTGGGCATTTCTGATTATTTCAAACATTTCACTTTTTGATGATTCAGGAATATTTTGCTCTGTTTCCTTCAAGCACTCTTTAGCCTAGCAATTAATTTCCTTCTTTCTACTCTGCAGTACAAGCAAGACAGAAATGATGTTTCCCACTGAGACTTGGAATATATTAGAGTGTTGAAGGCATAAAAGCCATCAGGAAAAATTTTCCCTGTAAGAGGTCATTATCTGACAAAAAGACAGCTGCCAAAGGTTTGTCTAAAGTACCTGTGAAGAAAAACAAGGGAAACATCATCTACAAACCTCAGGGGTTGAATGGCTACTTCAGACCCCCATGCTTGAACTTAGATTGGCTTCTGATCATCCTACAGTTAATTCCTGTGTTTGCACATCTTATCTGAGGAAGTGGGAAGCTAAACTCTACTTCACATTCCTGCAATTTCAGAGGAATCATATTTTTGAGGCATTTGTACATCTGACCAGGTCCAGGTCTGTGTGCCAGGCTTGAATTTTTTTTCACTAAATAACCAGAAATCAAAAATAAACATGATAAAGTAACCAATATCTACCTTTTTTCAAGATGGAGAGTGATATACAAGTAGAGTTTCCTGGGGTTTCTCTATCTTTAGTTCAGAGCAGCCATTTGCTGCAATCTCTGTCTTTTTCTATTTTCTTTTTTTTTTTTTTTTTCAATGGACAGCAAAAAGTAACAACAGCAGTAGATACTTCCTAAGTCAATAAAACCTGGATCTGACTGATGGATTTTGTTTGCCCAGAAAAGAGACATTGAAAGCTTTCAAAAACCCAAGAAAATTTTTCATAATTGATAAAAAGACAACTTCAGTGATTCCTTGAAGACTTCTACTCTGCCTGGGCCACAATTTCAAAATTTCCATACCCCAAAACAAGGATATAAGGTTAGATGCTCCACAGTGATAACTTTCTCTCATTTATCTGCTTTCCCCAGATTAAATTATGATTTGTCTGAAAACCATATATGGGTCTGTAAGTGACTTTTCAGCTTTATTACATCCATTAATTCTCCCCAAAGGGATTAGGAAGAGCAGTTTCTGACTCTACACCCAATACTCACAGCCACATAATCTGATGAGCAGCTCCAGTGCTCTTCAGTTTTCATGTCATTAAAGGTTAGGGTCACACGTCGGCCTTCTTCCACTGTGATCCTCCATTCACACACTCGGTTATGCGGGTATAGGTTGGGATAGTTGGGTGAAGTAAATGTTCCAACAGGTGCAGTAAGATCCCCACCACATTCTGAAATATACAAATATTGGTACACTTCTCAGAGTAAAGCATTGCTTATAGAATTGTAGCCAAAAAATAAAAAATCAATATTGTGAGAAAAAGAGATCCTGTGAGGTTGATTTGATCCCACTACCCTGTCCATATGTTTGTCTAAACAGCCAAGTTCCTGCCAGTCTTTATCACTCAGCCATATAAGCAGCTGAATATTAACTGACCACAGCAACTCCTTTTAGTCTAATTGTTAATATTTCCTTCTCTGAAGGACTCATCAAAGGCTTCAGAAGCCTGGGTGACCCACAGGCTTTGATGCCATATAATACAAGCCTCTCATTGTGGCAAGACTGAGACATTTCTGACTATGGTCTGTGGTATAGGTTGCTCCCTGAGAGTATATTTCAACCCTACAAATCCAACCTTCAGTACTGGAATCGAAGCGCAGTCTGAATCCCCGGGCATTGACTGATCCATCAGTGACAAACTTGACATAGGCAAAACTGTCAGAGGTGTCCACAGCATCAGGGAGAGTATTACCACAGTACCTGCCCAACAAATTTCCTGCAAAAATCACATAGAGAAAGAAAAATTGATATTAATATATTATTTATATTTATATTGAAAGGTCAATTTAACTGGACAGGCAGGAGTAAACTAGTGGAATTGAGTTATTGCTGGCAAATAGAAGGGTTTTGTTCACCTTATTTTGTACTATGAAGCAAGGTAGACACAAGAAAATACTGCACATTGAAAAGGCTCACTTTATACCCAAAGGGAAATGCTTTTAAGAACCTCAGGTGAGGTTTCCTAGTAGTTCTAGGGAGGGGAAGGAAAGCACTGAAATAATTCTCAGACCAGAAGCGTTGTATTCTCGGATCTCCACGAAGTCATTTGTGCACCCAGCAGAGCTTTGGATATCTAGGCCTTCTAGTCTGATGGTAAGATAGTGGCCCCTTGGACCCTGCAGAAACCATTCACACAACAGGTTGTCTTGATAATGAAGGTCAGGATACCCTGTGCTTTCGATGATACCAGTTTGTCCTATCACTGTCCCACCACAGGGAGCTGCAAAAAGAAGAATATTATTTGGACTAAAGAACGTCACAGAGATGATCTTTCTCCTAAATAAGACTTACAAGGTACAACTGACTTGTTCTCTAACTGTGTTAATAAGACAGGAGTTGCCTTCCAATTAAAAATCTTTCATGTTCTCAATCTAATTCAATCAGTCCTGGTTGCTGTTATGTTTTATTTTTTCACATCCCCCCAATACCCACACACACCTTGCCATTGCAAACATCCCTTTCTCTCTTTCCTATCTCTTATAATTTGGATAAATTCACAATTTTCAATCCAATCTCTATGTCCCTATTTACCAGAAAGCCTTGCAAACATGTAACAGGTAAATTAAAAAGAAATGAAACTTGCTAAGTGTGGAACTCAATTCTTTATGACAGACAAAAGTTGACTTCTGGTTTGGGTCAACAGTTGTAGTTCAGACTCCCTTTTCCTTCCATGCCTTCCATTCACTCCTTGTGATGCCTTAGTGAGTAATCACTGCACAATGTGTAAAACAACTATTAATTTTATATTCTCTCTCTCTGAACATTCATTTCTCTGCAGTACCTGCAAACATAAGTTTGTAGTAGTAAGGCATACAGCAAACATGTGCTTACAGGCACATGGTGGGATTCTGAGGGTGGTCATGTGTAGGTCCAGGAGCTGGACCTTGATCATCCTTGTGATTCCTTTCCAAATCAGGATATCCTATGATTCTATGAAACAATATTCCCAGGTGGATTTTTTCTTTTAGTGGATTCTGTGTCTGTTAGTTACTTTTCATGGCAGTAACAGTTTGTTCATACTGTCAGTTCTATGAGTCATTAGTGCTTTGCTTCAAGATGGCTGGCATTCAGCTAAGATACTGTAAATCTGATACAGTTAAATGTAAATTATGGCTTCATATACTAATAAATATATGTATATATGCAAGTTTCTTCAGTTTTTCACATTCAGAAATATGATAGCACTCTATTTTGGCTTTAGTGTTTCAGATCTAATGCACTGAGCAAAATTCTGTATAAAACAATATAGTTCACTGCTTTCTCTTTGAGAAATTAACTGTCTTAAGCTTTCCTATATAAGTGATACTAACATAATGGATTTTATTCTTGGAAGATTATTAACATCATCAAACCCAAAAAAAGTATCAAAATTCTGAATCTGATCAAGGACTGTTTTTTCTTGAATTTAAATTCTTATCTAGTGCTTTCTAACCCTGCTTTTGCAGCTTGAGAACAAGTAACTGAAGTATTTCTTCCCCAGATGGCAAATAATGGTTCTCATAGCTCATTCCTTTTTCAGTTCATTATTATGCTGCCCCTGTTTATCTAGCAGCTTTATTATAGGCCTATTTACATTTACATAGAGACACTCCTAATTTGTTCTTCTACTGCCAGTTCTCAGCTGATCTTCACATTCCCTGCCAGAAACCTGCTCAGGAAAGTGACACTAAGTTTGCAGGCTGAAAATCAAACCATGTTACATGACTTTATCCACACAGACCTTTTTCCTACTGCTTCTTTGACAACTGGCTTTGGCAAGTGGTTATCCAGTAGCTGTTTCTGCTACTGCTGGTCTATGAGCTCTTTCCTATTAATATTTCCTTAATTTTCAGCTCTTCCTAGGTGCAGAACATGCTGATTTGCTGATGCCTTAGCTCTAGCAGTAACTGAAAGAGGCATGTTCCTGTCAGCCCATCCCACTGGTCTGATTTAAACCCTTTTACAAAAGTCTAACACTTGAAACCAAAATCTTCTTTAAAATCATAGAAACTGATAAATGCAAGCATTACCAATGGAGTATTTAGCATTGAATCCCACGTGTGTGGCACTGTTGTCAGACCTGAACCTCAGGTACATGACAGCTCCTGAGGATCTCTGTGAGCCTGGCATCAAACCTCCACAGAGCTTGGCAATGAGGGGGGCACTGGAGTCAGCACCGCTGCGCAGCTCGAGGTAACTGGAAGTGCAGCTGGAAAAGGAGACAATTTTCTTTTCAGTGTATGGCAGTAGTGGTTCAAAACCATTCCAGTATGTGCACAAAGGCATGAAGCTGTAGTGAATTAGATTGGTTTCCATGCAGTGAGACCAGGACAGAATCAACAAGATCATACTCTATTGCAGTTATGTAATAATTGAATCAGAAGAAGTGCTAGAAACATTGAGAAAGATTCATCTAAAACTCAGTCTATGATCAAATCAGTTCTGACAGGAGCAAATTCTGGGTCGGGATATGAACAGCACTGGTGAAGTAGTTGTGATCATCTTAAATACATTTTATTGGCAGGATTCAGATTCAGCAGATACTCCCTATTAGTCTCACTGAGAAGTGCTGAATTAAGGGACAACAACAAGAAGATTAAGGAAATAAAAATTCAATTTTGGGGTCTAATTAGGTGGGCATACAAAGACCCAAAATATCTTAACTATAAGCTTTGCCTTCAGAATGGTGCAGTGTCCCGGATGCTAGAAAGGACACCTTTGGGATTCTCCATCCTTCAGTATTTTTCCTGGATATGGCTTCACAGGCTCTTCTTTGCCTTACAGCCCCTACCAATGAAGCTACATTGGCTGGAAAATAACCTTGTTTTATGGTCCAGGCAGGGGGTGCAAAATGTGTAGACACCTTGCAAACCAGCTGGCAGGCAATGGAGGAGGGAGGCAAAGTGTCATGGTGGCAATCCATTTAAAAGCACCCAAGAGTCCAAATTACTGAAAACGTGGATATGAAAGGACTATGGGACATGGATTTTACAGAAAGCACCTTTCTATCATGGATGTTTCCACTTTTTCTGTCATACTAATTTCTATTGTGCATTGCAACATCCTAGGAATGTAAGCCAATCACCTGATAGCTTCAGTGATCTCTCATAAATTTCTTAACACCATTTGATTTTAAATGTAGAAGTGTTTGTTCTCTGGGAGGAATTAGAGAAAGTAACAGAGAAAGAAAAATAAGAATGGAGTCTCTGAAGAAAAATAGGCGAAACAATGTGGATGTGTACTTTGGTGAAGGTTCAATGTAAAACTGATCTTCAAATTGCAGCTCTACTGCATGTCCATTGGGAGCAGTTATGGTCCAGACACAGTCAGCATGCGGAGGGTAATTGCTCGGGTAGTTGGGGGAAGATGTGTATCCACTGGGGTTGAAATCACTGATATAAATGTTCCCTCCACAGGCTGGGAAAGAAAAAATCGCCAGTAAAAAACAGCATGAAAAGGAAATGGGTGAGGCATCATGAAAAAAGACTTATCACTATATTCCAACAGAGTTTCCTTTTGATGTCATATAGTCACATCAAAAAAACAAATGCATTTTATTGCTTGCTGTGGGAGAGCATTTTAATGCAGTAGAATCCTATACTCCTGTGCTCCTGCTCACCTAGTCATCCTCATTTCCAAATGTTCAGGGTCCTGATTTGAACTGCTATTGCTTCTTCCTTGGATTGCTTATAAAATAAGCAAAAAACACATTCCTTGCTTTGTTCCTATGCAATTCCCAAACCCATTAATATTTCTGTGAATTATTCCCAACTTCTACTTTCCAAGAACTGAAATATCTGAGATAATAATGTGTCATGGAATGCCAGTCAGAGCAAACATGAAGGTTTGTTCAGGTCCTTTACCTGACAAAAATATCTTTATTTCAACCAGAACCTTTCTGCCCCAAACTCCCTCTACATTCTAGCAATAATGGTTTAACCTGGGGCTTTACTCAAGTTCCATGAATTGAAGTGGTAGAAATGCTATTGTACAGCTTCACCTATTCTCCTCATGAATTCTCTGAAGTAATGCTAATTCTTTGGGGCAGCAGGGAAAGTAAGCAGAAATCGAGCACTTGAAGATTTGAGCTGATGGACAGGTCTCCTTAGTTGTTTAGATATTCTGTTTAACAGGTCTCCATGTGTGCCAAGTGGTGTCTGTTATGAACACAGTGGGATAACTGCAAATGCCAAGTTTGTGATTGCCTCCTGGGACCTGGTGTCTATTTTGTTCATTCTTTCAAAGAAGTTGGCTTTGGCAACTAATGTTATTTTCTCAGCTGGGAGTAAAACTTGTGAGAAATGTTGCCACCTTTCTAGACACACTACCCTGAAAAGTTCCTGACCTCATGTGGCGCTTGCATGGGGTACCACATGTTCAAAATAAAGTTCTTTTTTCCAGGAGACTTTCCTTTCCTGTATGAGTTTTTAACAAGTCTTCCTAACTGCAGATGCTACTTTCCCTACTAAAGGGTCTGTCTTTCTTTTATTTTTTTTTTTTTTTAAATCTATCTTTAATATTTTCAGGGTCAGTGACGTGAGCCTGATACTCTTTTAAAAGGAGAAATCTGAGTGTCAGATCAGAAGTCATGCAGTACAGGACATTGTTGCAGATATCCACCTTTACCAGGGTTGGGATTTTGAACAAAAATAACCTTTAAGAGGACCAACTCCAAGTTACATATGCATAAGTTGCAGAATTTAAGCTTGTTACCTAGACTTACCTAGACTCTTAGCCTCATATTTCAGTTTGAATCCTTGACCCTCATTGCTACTGTCAGAAGAGAAGTGGACAAACAGCTGATTGTCTGTGGTGTGCATGGTAGAGATGGGGCTGCTTCCACAAAATCGCCCATTCCCTCTTGCAGACACCAGAGGTGGGGCAGCATTATCTAACCCATTTTTCAGCTAAAACAGAAATTGATAATGTTACTCAAGCAAACAGCCCTGGAATGTAAACTTTGTGCACACACCATCTTAATGCTTCCAGCCACAGGGGAAATTAATAAACTAGTGATTAATTACTGCACATTAATAAAAAAGAGAGAGAGTGAGATAGAGAGAAATATCTTTGGTATTCTCTTTTGGTGGTTGCACCCCATGACATTTTGAGCTGCTCTACTGACACATAAATCTACAAGATTCAGTAGGTTTAATAGCTTTGAGGATTTGGTGACCCAGCCAATAACCTCACCTCTAGGTAATCTCCAAGGATGCAGGAAGTATCCTCGCTCTTAATCTGGAAAGGCTGTTCAAAATGAACAGCAATGATAGATCCAGGGGCTACCACTACATGCCAGGAACAATTTAGATTAGGAGAATAGTTTTGAGGGTAGTTGGGGGATGTTATCACACCCCTGCTTGTGTGCAAATAGCCTCCACAACCTGAAAAAAAAATGATAAAAGTTGAAGCAAAGAGAAAACCCCAAAAGCGTCAACTATTCACCTATTCATTTTGAGAAAAACCCTGTCTCCTAAAAGATATGATGGGTTAAAATAAATTTTGGAGTGAGTGTATGAAGAGCTGAGGGGCATATAGCAATGTGCATGATGAATGATCTCCCAAATCACAAGCTTATAGATTTCAAGAAGACATATCAAAATTATGACCGTGACACTGTTCTCAGACTTAGCAGATGAGTAGGCAGGCAGCAATGTCAAGGAGCTACCACAGCATGAGTTTATCATTACCCTGTCTGAGGACATTGCTCCTAGCCATAGACCAAAACACTGCCATCTATTCCAGCTGCCAGTCAGAAAAACTTCCCCAGTTGTCACTGTTGCCTGACCACTTCTTTGGTGCCTCAGCCCATTCAGGAATCTGTCATCATTCCTGAGTTCATGTGGGAGGATTGTTACTGGAAATTGCTGACATTCCTGCTAGAATTTATACAGACTCCTACATTTTTCTCTTTCTGCTTTGAGTCATTTATTTCTTTCTCTTAGTTCAGCATTCTTTCACCCTTCAGCTGAGCTGTTATAAACTTAGGCATATGCTTTTCTTCCTTCTGAGAAGTGACTGGTTGGGTTGAATCATGCTTTGTTGCATTATAGTGCTGAGAAAATGGCAAATTTTACCTTTGTAGAGTCGGAAATTTATTAACACATTCATGAGAGGTGAATAATTAGACGTGCGTGTAATTAATTAAATTGTAGACAGCTCTTAACAATGCCAGACTCTCTAACCCAATTGCTAGCAGCAAGGAAAACATTTATCTGGGAGAGAAGTCTTACTTTTGTGATAAGAGGCATTAAACCCAGCTCCAGTGACACTTGCATCCGACATGAAGTGGATGAACATTGCATCTCCAGTTGATCTTATTGGCCCAGGAGGTTCTCGTCCACACAGAGTAGCCAGTGTTGGGGAAAGACCATTGTCTCCTGGGATGAAAGGAACACATTAGTGTTAAAACTGAATTAGTCCACATCTGCCTGCCTGTTGCTGTGGCTCACAGTTTCAGGAAGGTGCTTTTCAGGACCTTTTACCCCTTACAGAGTTAGAAATATTTTTATAGATCACCAAACATTTTGCTAGACTTTGCTAATTTTATTTTAACTAGCAGAATGTCTCAGAGTAGAGGAAGACTACTGTTTTAAGGCATGTTCCCATTGCTATCTAGATTGTTAAGCTCAGTGGAGATGAGCATTTGAGGAATTTGAACCTTGGGTCTCTACTGCACCCTGTCAGGGTAGGGCAAGATTGGCTCCTCACCATCTTTGATAATAAGTTTGTCATAGTTGCATGAGCTGTGAGATTCTATGTCCAGTGCCAGGATATTGAGCTCCACAGTAGATCCAGGAGCTCTGATAAGCCACATACAGTCCTCAAGATTTCTGTAATTCAGTGGCCAGCTCGGTGAGAAGAGGAATGAAGGCGTTTCTTCAGTTGTTACAGAGCCTCCACATGCACCTGTCATGGACAAGAAGACAAAAAAAAAGAAAGCCTTCTCTTTTTAAACTGAATATGCAATATAAGATGACAGTCCTATAATAAAGCACAATGAGGGCACAGTGATGATGTGTATAGCTAAAATAATACAGGAATTCTGCAACTTCAGTTTGGATTGGAAGTATAAAACTTGAAAATCCTCATCCTTAAGGATGTTCCTGTGCCACCTGCTTCAACAGTGTTGTGACCTATTTTATCTTGAGGAATATCTAACAAAATACCTAAGAGCATCTACCACAGTTTAACATACGCTGTTGTGCTTGTTTCATGTCACAGTGGCCAATGATTTAGAATGGTTTTTCAAGAGGGATAATTTTCCATGAAAGCATAACAAATGTTTAGATTTACTTAAATACCTATGTAAAGAAAAATGATCCTCTAGCAACATGTTTATTTTTAGAACACTGTAAATTAGTTTTTCTGAGTTTCTAGAAGTTTTTTTTAAAAGATAGTAAAATGCTTCATTAAAATATCACTGAAATCTTTCCCTCATTAATAACTTGGGCTTTCTCTAGAGGGGAAGTTTGTTTGGAATTCTTTAAGTAAAGCTGAGTGTATCACTGGCTGTAAAACTTGTAGCTGTGAAACTCACTGAAAACCCACCTCTAGCAATGGTCTGTGTAACAGAAGAAGCATCCACTGCATACCACTCCAAAAGAAAGCCTTTTCCAGTCACAGATGAATCTGACTGGAACTGGATTGTCATTGAACTGCCAGAGGATGCAAAAGAAGCAGGGTCTGCACCACAGTACGTTGCAACAAGACGAGAATGAACTGTGGACCCATCATACACCTGCAGAGAGAAGAACAGTGCTGTTCCTCACAGAGCCAGATTTTCATCTGCCCCATGCTCAGCAAATTTCCAAGGAGAAAATCACCCTCTTAAAATGAGTGAGGAATCTTTAAAAAATCCAAGTTAGAGAGAAACCTCTCTTATAAAAAGGAAATAAAATCTCTCTTTCCATTATATGCAGTTAAATGTAAAGCTTTCACAGAAGAAGGATCTGAATGGAAGTCATGAAATTCACCACATTCCCTATCACAGGGCTGCTCTTTGGGGACAGAGAATGACATCCCACTTTAAAAAAATGTCCAAAGGTACAATTTTTACCCTTGATGGGAAAAAACCCAAAAAACCATGATATGCAGGGGAAAGAAAAGGAATTACTTTTCTTTTTTCCTTTATCTTTTTTCCACCACTGAGGAACATGTGTATTTTGAATTCTATCAGATAAATATACAGAAATATTTTCTTTATTTTATGTATTTATAACCCAACATCTTGTCTGGTTACAAGGCGTTTCTCCTTTGCCACCTTTCAAGCTTATTTTGTTCTCATCTACCACCCAGTAAAAAATGTCCAGTAGAGAAAGCTAGGAATTATCAAATAACCATTAACATTGCATTAATGATCTGATCCTCGAGTCAGATTAAAGATCATGCTGATTTACACTCACTAAATGTCTAGCTGGTTTAAGAAACTCATTTTGCTTTCAGAGGGACAATGAAAGGCAGGCTGAGTTAGGAGAAAAAATGCTGTTAATATATGACATGAGATGAAAGAAAAAGTTTTTTTTCCTTTTTGAACTAATATTACATTTGAATATCAGTAAATTAATAATGAACTGAAAATATTGAACTAGTATTAACTTTCTCAAATAAAGAAAAAGGATAATTGAATAATTACCTACTTATAAAAAAAAAAAGAAAGCTAGAAGAGATTTACCTTATTTAAGTGGTTATGTTGGCTAAGTTCAGAAAGAAGTTGTAATCTCTATTGTTCATTTTGCTTAGCCCTATGAGTGCTGTGTTGAAGATGCTCCTGCTTATTGCTGGCGGGTTGGACTAGAGAAGCTGTAAAAGGCCCCTTCCAACTCCACACTATTCCACTATTCTATTTGTTAACCTGGCTAAACTATATTACGGGGGGGTACAGAGAAACAATCAAACTGCAAGAAAAAGGCACCTTTCTACCACCAGCAGCCAAATTACTGATGCAGAGAGCAAAGAAGGTGCAAGAATTGTTCCTTCTAGGATTTTAAAATAACTTTATTTTTAGAAACATTGAGATGTTACTATCGCTGTTGTCCTTAACTGAACCAGCACAGAGCAAATTTCAGTCTGGTATCTGACCTGAAATTCTTGAATAGTAATATTCAGGATTGTACCACTGTGGACTTATTTTCAGTAAATTTCAAACTCAGAAATATCTGTTAGGGAGCCAAAGGGTATAAATAAATAAATAATTATTGAATATATTATTGAATACATATTATTGTATATATAATACTCTTCCCATAAATAATAATCATTGGAAGGACAACACAGCAGAAACAGTGAGCCACACCACACCCTCAGAAATGCTCCCCATTCATCCTGTGGGTTTCTCTATTTGTCCATTTTACTAAAATTGATGGAAATAAAATAACTTGTCAGAATGAAATCACCTTTAGACTGTCATACTGGCACCTGTGATGATTTTCGATATCCATCTGCAGGATGCGGCCATGGATAACCTGGGAAGCGTTAACGCTTATCCGCCACTGGTAATTGGAATTGGGAGGGTAACTCCTGGGCCACTGTGGGGAGGCTATTTGTCCTCTGTCTCCCACAATGTCATTTCCATACACTGAAAAACAAGAAAGAGACAACTAATGCCTCTGATTCATGTAGAGTAAAAGAAACGCTGGGGGCCCATCTGATTTAATTTGCTTAGGACTAGACAGGGCTGTAAGACATGCCTCAGACAGCTCTAGGATGCACATCTAATTATTTTCTTGTTTTGAGAGATGCAGTGTTCCCTTTCCTGAAATAAATTACCCATTTGAGCCATATGGGTTTATATGAAGGGAAGCAGGAAGACAGCACACCTAAACTCCTCCCTGACTCTGACTACTTTATGTTCATTTCTACCCAAAAGCATTAAAGATTTTTTTTTTTTAATGCCTGTGTGCTTTCTGGTGAAAAATGGTTCTGACTTCATTGAGGTCTGAACTATTGATAATTCATTTTGAAAAGGAGTTAAACCTCAAAAGAAGGGAAATTATTTGAAGTTTAGCATGCATAATCAAAATGGCTGTGGATGTTTAGCTTCAGCAGTCTGTTCATGCATCAAGTCAGACAGATGTTGGCAGTGGTCCCTTGAAATTTTAGATCTATAAATTGGCATAATTTCTTTTTTCTAATTCCGCTCCCTGGTTGATGGCATCTAGATCCAAACCAGAAGATGGACACAGTCACACTCAAAAAAAAAAAAAAAAAAAAAAAAACAAAAAAAAAAAAAAAAAAACCAAAAAGAAAGCTGAGAAATAAATACTTTTTCTTAATTGCCAATTGGCTAATAAATATGATATACTTCTGGCATGTTTAAGAGCACCCTCTACATTCAGTAGAGATTTTACAAAATACTTTTAAAGTGAATTTACAGACCTTTTGACATCAGCAAATATTTTCTAATAGACTTCAGAGACCCAAACAATCACTTTTTGGAATAATTTCAGAAGTACTATGAAAGAACAATAGTTTTCAATCAAATTACATCTACTTACAGTGAGAGAAGGTGGCCCTGAAGCCAACATCTGTGCCTGAAGTGTCTGAGACAAATTTGACCCAGAGGATATGTCCAACAGTTGATGTATAATTTGAAGGGAAGGAGCTCCCACAGAATCTTCCTGCCAGCCTGCCTGTGTCACTCCCTTCACGAATCTCCAGGAAATCCTTGGTGCAGCCACTGCTTTCCTCCAGCTGAAATGCTCTGTTTCGACAGCAGCAGAAGAGCATTAGCACACATAGGACTGGCACATACTTCAGAGTGTGGCCTGCCAGGCCATTAATCCCACTGGAGATGGTATCCCTCTGTAAGGGTTAGGAAATGGGCAGCAACAAAACCCTCAGCACCTGCCAAGGCCACCAATACAGGGCACTCACTTTCCAGCCCTTATTTATAACAGAGCTTCAGTGTGCAGAGTTACACATTTTATAGACCTCTCAAATGGTCTTAAAATTTCTTGGTTCTCCAAGAACAGCCATGAAACTCAGGAAGCCCTGAGATATAATCCAGATTTTTAATGTAAATCCAGTGAGAGTCAAGCGCAGAGAATATTTTAGCACCTTCATATGTCTGTAAGTTCAGCACACTCTGTGGTGAGAAAACAATTGCTGATTTAGTAACACCTCAGAGGTCAGAAATCCCTTAGCAGTTTCTCCAGAATTATAAAATATTACTCTTTCTCTGGCCTCTGACTTCTACATGTCTGGGTGTGTGCAAAATAATGACAAGGATTTTTATCAACTATTCTAAAGTACTTTTTACCTTAGAAAAGGAATGAGATGTAGTAATTAAATGACAAATTCTTAATTATTGCACCAAGATAAATGATAAATATATTCTAAAAATCATCAGTTATTCTAAGTGAATTGTTTTTATACAAACAACATAGTTTTCAGAAGCAAGCTATGAATATACAGCAAAGATTCCAGAGAGTGCCTCTAATAACCAAAGCCTTAAATATTCATGCTTTCTGATACTCTGGTAACAACTTCTCCCTTTCAGATTTGAATATAGCCATATGTGTTCAGCAAATGGTTCCAACCACTCATCTGGATATACTTCAGAACAATTTAAAGCTAGCCCTCACATTGCTAGACAGACATTGAGGAAAATTAATGCCTCAAGCCAACAAAACTTTATAACTCCCTAACATTAAATCAAATTAAAAAATAGTGCTTTCTAACATAATTACTCCATATTTTCCAGCATTTTCAGTTTGCCTTTCAGCTATTTGTAACTGAAGAAAAAGAATTAACATCTACTCAGTGTCACTTTGTATAAGGGAATGTGTGTTCCACTGAAAGTTTCTGCTTCACATTAGAATTTTGGGTTGTTTCTGAAGAGTTACTGCTTATTTTGTGACATTTTGAAAAATGTTCTCAGGCTTTTGGAAAACAGTTTGGAAAATGTTTTCAGGCTGTAGGGCTTTTTCTCTGCTTCAGCGAGTAGTGGAGGAATAGAATGTCCTTTTTACTGCATTAGTGAATCAGCACATGCCTAACAAGTTGTGTCTTATGCAGTCAGTGTGTTACCAGAAAAATTTTCCTTTTGTTCTGATTAATTGCAAATGCAGGTTTCAGAGTTAGTTTTGTTTTCCTGCTCATTCTTGGTAAGCTTTGCTAAAGGTCAGTGCTCTCTTTCTTGGCAGCAGCCACTGTCTGATGCCCGGAAATTAGGAGGCTGAGAAATCTACCTCATGGGTAAAGAACAACCTAACAATCCTGGTAAAGGACTCCACATAATTCTCCACATGACTTTCTTGTCAGAAGTGTTCAAAGGAAAGTTAGTTTACTAAAGGGAAAACAAAATTCCATCACATATTCTTCTGATTCCTGTTGTAGCTCCTCTGCTTTAACTGTTGAAGAATATTTGAAAAATCTAACATCAATTTTAGAATCTCAGAATAGAATCATAGAATGTTTTGAGTTGGAAGGGACCATAAAGATCAAATAGTTTCAAATCCTCTGCCATGGACAGGGACACCTTCCACTAGACCAGATTGCCCAGATCCCCATCCTATCTGGCCTTGAACACTACTAGGTTTGGGGCATCCACAACTTCTCTGGGCAACCTGTTCCAGTGCCTCATCACACTCACAGTGAAGAATTTATTTCCAACATCTAATCCAAATCTGTCCATTATCAGTTTGAAGCTATTGCCCCTTGTCCTGTCACTGCAGTTCCTGATGAAGAGTTCCTCTCCATCTTCCCTGTATGCCCCCGTCAGATACTGGAAGGTTGCTAAGCGGTCTCCACACAGCCTTGCTCTCTCTTTTCTCCTTCTCTTTCTCTCTCTTCTCTTTTTCTCTCTCTTCTCTTCTCTTCTCTTCGTCTGTCTCTCTCTTTCTCTTCTCTTCTCTTCTCTTCTCCCTTCTCTTCTCTCTCTCCTCTTCCTTTCCCTTCTCTTCTCTCTCTTTCTCTTCTCTTTCTCTTCTCTCCTTCTCTTCTCCTTCTCTCTCTTCTCTTCTCTTCTCTTCTCTTCTCTTCTCTTACTCTTGCTTCTCTTGTGTTCTCTTCTCTCCTCTATCTCTTCTCTCTTGCTCTTCTCTTCTCTTCTCACAGATTCTCTTCCTCATTCTCGTGGTCGTCATCCTGCTCATCATCATTCTCTTCTCATTTCGATGGTGCTTTCTCTTCGTCTTCTCACTGTTGTCGACGTCTCTTCGGGCTCGTCTTCCGTCACTCTTCCTTCTCTTCTCGTGATGTCTCTGGCTCTTCTCTAGCTCTTCGTCTGTCTCTCTACGGTCTAGTCGCGTCGGGTTCGTGACGTTCTCTTCATCCTATCTCTTCTCGTCTCTTCTCGTCTCTGACGCTGCCCGCTTCTTTCTGTTCTCTTTTCTATTCTCTTGTCATTCTCTTCTCCTTCGCGCTCGGTTTCCAATCTCTTCTCCTCTTTTCTCTTTTCTCGCTTCTCGCCTTCTCTTTCTCTCTTCCCTGAACAGCCCAAACTTTCTCAGCCCATCTTCACAAAGGAGATGCTCTAGTTCCCTTTTCAGATTTGTGGCTTCCATGTCTTTCTTTAATTGGGAGCAATACAACCATATGCAGGTGCTTCAGGTGGGACCTCATGAGAGCAGAAGACAGGGGCAGAATCCTCCCCTGACTTGCTGGCCACACTCCTTTGGATGCAGCCCAGGATTCCTTTGGCTTTCTGGGCTGTGAGTGCACACTGTTGGCTCATGTTTTGTTTTTCACCAATCATCACCCCCAAGTCCTTCTCCGTAGGGCTGTTCTCAATCCCTTCTCTACCCAATCTGTGGGCATTTCTGGGATTGCCCTGACCCAGGTTTAGGATCTGGCACTTGCCTTTGTTGAATTTCATGAGGTTTACTTCAGCCCACTTCATAAACATGTCAAGATCTGTCCAGAGGCATAACCCTACAATGCATGGGATATCTAGGCCCTTTATATTAATCAGCTATATAACAAACACTAAAATGAATCTTTACATTGCAGGAATTTCCTTTGTAATGTAAAGGCAGAGTGATGCTAAATTTCCACTTCTTGTTTATAGATGAGTAAGAATTGGCTTCACTAGCTCATGCTGCTCAAATAATAAACCACCTATTTATATAATGCTGAATATGCCGTAACAGAAGCAGTGACTAAGACAGGGAAACACTGATTGCAAGCTGCCACTAACCCCTGCTGTGTTCTCTTTCCAAGCTACTCTAAAAATATGTTTCAGCTTTATCATTGGGTAATTACATTTCCTAACAAACACAGAGCATCCTTCCTTCAGGTCTGTTAAAGGCTGAATAATGACCCCTGGCAATGCATTTACATGAAGGACAGCTGGAGCCGGTTTCCAGGGGAGCTGAGGATTGTCCAGACACACTCGCTGTTGGGCGGATATGGCTCGGGATAGCCAGGGCTGTTGAAAGCTCCTCTGTCCATGTGGAAAGTACCCCCGCAGGCTGCAACAAGAAAGAGATAGCAGAGGCTTGGAAAGGATGGCATAAACAAAAAACCAACAAAAAACTTGACAGAGACAGAGCACTTGCTAATCAAGAAAGCATTTCTCCTTGTCTCTTTGTTCTTTAGCTTGTTGATGTACTTGCTGAGACCTTGGCCAAAAAGAGGAAGGGCAACAGGGGAGGTTCAAAAATTGAATGGCAGAGAGAAAAAGAGGACTTTTATTAAAAGTCAGTGGCATAAGGAAGTAGCACCTGTTGTATGGACTTACATGATGACGATGCAGCATAGGTGGCATGGAAGCCCCTGGCAGTGATCTCGTTGTTGGAGATGAAATTCACCACCAAGGCATTACCAAAAGAAGTGATAGGATGTGGCATAGTAGTGCCACAGTAACGGCCTGAAAGAGAGCAGAACAGAGAGAGAAAAAAACCAAATGTTCAGCATGTAATTACTGCTGCTAATTTAACATTTGGAGTTAATGCCTGACAACAAGCAGGAGTAATGTTTGTTGCTTACAATTGCAGTTGTCAATTCAATATGCATAAAAAAGAAATACTCCATGACATTTGCCCAAAACTCAACTCTTGTGCCAATTTTTTTCTAACAGAAAAAGGACCTCTGACACTCCAGACATCCTGGTCCCTGCCTATTCTGTCATTGAGTTCCCTCAATGAAAATGAAAAAAAATGAGGAATTACTGCCTAATTTTAAATAAACCCCTTCTTCTTGATTGAAGAAAAACTATCAAATATGTCTGACAGTAGTTTCCATTTCACTCAATTGGTTTCTGATTAAAAAAAAAAAAAAAAACCTGAAAAATAACAGACCATTTCTCCTGTTATGGATTGTAACATGGGGATTAGGAATATGAGTCATGATCTGTCAAAAAGGCATCTGCCAATAAAAAAAAAAATAGCAGTTAGCATCATAGAATCACGGAACCCTTTGGGTTGGAAGGAACCTTTAAAGGTCATCTGGTCCAACCACTCTGCCATGAGCAGGGACATCTTCAACTAGATCTGGTAGCTCAGAACCTCATCCAGCCTGACCTTGAATATTTCCAGAGCATTTACGAATTCTCTGGACAACTTGTTGCAGTATTTCACCACCCTCATTGTAAAAAATGTTTTCTTTATATCTAGTTGGAATCTACTTTCTTTTAGCTTAAAACCAGGACAATCTCAATATGCCTTTCTAAAATGTTTTTCCCCATCTTTCTTACATGTCCCCTTTAAGTACTAAAAAGTCCTTTTGGCAAGAGAAAACCAAGGATAAGAGACAAAAAATGAATTCTGCTCCTAGCAACAAACCATTTAAACTGACTGCAGCCCTACTCCTGACAAAGGAGCATGTACAAAAGTAGAGCAAGGGAGAACATAATAAGACAGGGATATTCCGAATTTTCCAGAAAGTAATTAGAAGCAGCCCTAGGGATACAAGGAGAGTTAGGACCACCCTGTGACCAGGGAAATTTTGCTGCTTCAAGCTGCTCCTGGCACTTGAAGGGGATGGTACTGTCCAGAGAAGTCAGAAGAAAACTATCAAAAAACTCAGGAAAAAGCAGAAGAATTAGGCTTTCCATGGCTTGAAAAAAAACCATTTTCTGCTCCCAGAAGTCTTCAGCTTCCTTACCTGTGTTTAGCATGGACTGTGCTTATTTGCTGTGCTTGTGAGCTGTGTTATGTTTTTGTGCAGTTAAATGGAAATGCAGTTTAAACTGAATTGCTTGGTTCCCAATATTGTTCTGCTGAGGAGGAAGGAAAAGGCAGCTGGAGTCAACACCAAACTGCAGGTTAGTAGGAGCATAGTCAGAGCCTGGGAGAACTCTGCCATTCACACTGAAGACTTATTCTCCATTCTCAATTTCCTCTGGCCAGAGAGGCCAAGGAGATTCTGTTATCAAACAAAATCCATGGTGCAGGAGACCATGAACAGAAAACCTTCTCCTTCTTACCTTGGGTGTAGTTCTATATATATGAAATACATGAGGGAAAGGTACAATACCTTGAAGAGGAGCCTCATAGTTATTCCCATCCAAAATCTCCACAAAATCCGTCGTACAGTTTTGCCCATTTTTTTCAATATCAAAGTCAGTGAATGAAAGTGTGACGTGGTTGACTGGCAAGAGCAAAGAGAAAAAGTTTAGGAAGAAAGTAATTTCACAAAGAAATATTTACATGTAAATGTTCTTTTTTTTCCCTGATGTCAATCAGTCCCCATAAAGCATATCTGAAGTAGTTTTTTTCATTATATATTGAATGAATTTGATTTAAGAACATTAACCTTTAGTGCAAAGGTCCTGGTAAATCCCTCCAGTACCTTTCAGTACTTTCTAGTTCAATCAACAATAGAAGGAGAGGATTTAGCATATACACATGGATCTAAGTTTCCTTCTTTCTGGAAAACTTCATTAAATACTGAAAAAAATAGCAAATAAAACATGGAAAACCTACAGACTTTCAGAAACAGAACCTATTTCTATACACCCATGACCTGCTGTCCCTTTTCAATCTATAGCATAGATCTGGACAAATGTGCCCTGCTCCAGGCTTAGAAAGAGCCGCTTCTTTCATCATATTGCAACATTCCTATTCATCAATTGGACTGGACAAAGGATCATTAACTACCCTCAGCTGTACTTGTACAGAATTGGATTTTCCACGCTCTTGGACTGCAGGCTATAGAATGAAAAAGAGGATTTCTGATTCAGGGTATTTTTGACTCTCCTACTACTCTTGCTTGTCTGATAGAAGCAAAGGTGAAGTCACAGCTGGCAAAAGAGAGGCTGTCCTTGACACCAGTCTGGAACAGTAGTTATTACTGGCCTTAGGGTTCCATACAGTTTGAGTGGGTCAGAAAGAGACTCATGATTTAGATGATAACTAAGTTTTCTCCCGCACTGACCAAACTGAATTTGACACAAAAATTTTGCTTCTCCCTGGGCCCCACTTAATTGGCTTGGAGAAGCTGAAATGACAGCCACGGAGCCGGGCTGCCTCCAGCAGGGTGCCCTGACTGCCATTCAGCTGCACTCCTTTGTGTCCCTCCTGCTCAATCAATTACAGCTGTCAATGCAGGTCCTCAGGATACACAGCAGAAAGGAAAAACACAGTGGGTGGCCAGAGCAGGAGACTTGTTGGCCTTCCCAGTAAAAGCAGAGCAGGATCTCTGCTGTGGCCTGCCATTGGCTAAATCTATTGGACAGGAGTATGCAATGCCATGTATGTATGCTGCTTATTTATGAAATGCCATAAATAAATAGCATTACATTCGGCATAATGAAACCACGTGCAGCTGCAACATGAGGCATGGGGTAGCCCTGCTGGTAAGTGCAGGAAGTCACTGCTTCTCATACAACATTTTTTATGGCCCATCATACTCATGTAATTCATGAGACAGCAGTCATGTTCATTTCAATATGAATCCAGGGAAATTTTGTCTTTAAAAATAAGCAGTGTGTAGGTGATGAACAGCTCAGATGATGTCCTTTTCATGGACATCCTATTTGTATAAGTAACTATGCTTAAAAAAGAATTGCTTATCTCCTGATTTGTTATTTTCTTGGCAAATTGATATTTGTTTTATAACCCAGAAAAAATAAACATATAAATATGATTGAAACATTCTAGGATTTTAAGAACAATGTCTAAATATAATATGTACAATAGAAGTAGTTGCTGTTTTAAATTAGGATACCAGGACATTATTATGGGATTTAACAGATTCAAATTATTTTTGGACTTTTATATGATGTAAAGGTAATAGAGGGTATTAAAGGTAGTAACAGTATCTGATGGAAAATATTCAGTGTTTTATGATCAATCATAAATCTGTGCAAAATTATGAATATCTGAGTGTATCTATGCAGATAACAACAGCTTATTTATATATTTTTTTTGCATTTGAAATTGAAATTTCTGTGTACCTTTTCTCATTATTCAATTTTTTTTTTTTTTGGATGTCAACAGCATAGTTTTCATGTAGCACAACTCCAGCTTGAAAATCCCAACCAAAATAAGTTCAGCTAAATACAAGTGCTTAAATTATATGTAAACCCTTAGATTTTTTCACAAATTAATCCAACTTCACATAGTATTCAACACCTCATTTTTTTTTTAACACTTGGGTCACAGTAAACTGGCTAAGATGACAAAGTTGTGAATTGTTTTCCTCACTATGCACTTAATCTTTTACAGTGAAATCTGACTTGTGACAGATTGGGAGATCCACACTCACAGCTACCAGGAAGCAGAACTTCCTAAAGAAATAAAGGAGGAATTTTGCATTGTTATTACAGAAAAGAAGATGAGGATGTTAGTCATCCCAACTAACTATAAAAGATGTTTTTACTTACATGGTTCCTGAGCCTGAATAATCCAGCTGCAGTTCTGATTGTTTGGGTATTTGGCAGGATACAGAGGAGAGGAAATTGCTGCCCCAACTGAGTCTGACTCTATGAAACTTCCACATGCTTTAGAAAGAAGCACAAAGACATAGATACATATATAAATATTTATATGTACCAATCACCTTGCTTAGATTCTGTAGGGAAAATGAATGCATAAAGTGTAACAAGGTACATCAGCTTGAAATGAGGATAAAATTTGCAATAGGATTTAATCAGAAGAAGAGACTTAAGGGTTAAGGGTTAGTTCCCAGCATTGGCTGCACTTTCTTGACAGGGATCCATATGCCTTGCTGCACCTGGCTGACCATCTGCAAGAAGCCAGACTGACTTTAAACCTGATAGTGTTCATCTCTTCATAGCCCAGAAGAGATACCTTGGGGCCAAAATAACTTTGTTTAAGACTAGTGCAATATGCCCATTTCTCTGGTCATTTGTTTTTGCTGGCAGCCAGGAAGGAAAAAATCATAAGTAACTGTCCACAACTTTCCAGCACCCAAGAGTGGCCCCACATTGCCTTGGCAGGATCCTGTTGTGAGCTGTGTCAGCAAAACTGCAATTGTGTGAGGTGTTTCACACACCTAGAGCTTGACTGACTGCAGAACTTTGGCTGCCATGCCTCATCTCTAAGCTCACTGGCTACTCATAAACTGCCCAGGTCAGAGTTTAACACACACCTGCTTTAAACTGCAGGGTGAGGAGATGAGTACTGAAGAGTGAGGCTCATTTATTGTGCTGTGCTGCCTAAAACACCTAACAAAAGATGGAGCTTTGTTTACTAAGTTTTCTCAGGAAGAGGGAAGCTGGGTTGCTAACATCCCAGGCAGGGAGCACTCACTCACCAGATGTGGTTTGTGCAGTACTGAATCCAGTAAATGTGTTCTGAGAAAGCTGAACAGTATAGGCTCTCACAGCTGTTAGCCAGAAATGCCTAATTAGGTATCTAACTAGTACCTCAGTAACTGGGGTTTCTGAGGTTTTTGTTAATACAAGATCCTCCTTTTCTTTATAATTTTTCACAGTATTTTCAAGAAAGAAGCATTTCTGGGAAAAGCAATAATTAATGGTAAAAAGAATCTTGAGAGGATAATTAGAGAGACTGATTTTCTCTGCAAATATTAAATGTCTGTATAGTGGGGAAAAACTGTTTCCCAAATTACTGAGAAAAAGTAAAAGCAAATCACCAGGTATCAAATAGTATTTACCTTCATGAAAATAATTCTGCCCAGTTGGTGTCATTTTTCATTAAAAAGGAAACCATGTAAAATACCAATTAGTCCACCACAAATTGGACAGTTGATGTTTGGCAGGGTATGCAGGCCTGAATCCATGGACTTCATCAACAGCACCACAGAATTCTTTTACAGCTTTTGAGATTCATGCGCATGGATGGACATATAAAGTGTTATTTTGTCACTAGGTCTGTGGAAACTGCCAGTTGCACATTTTTCTCAGGGCAGTTATGGACAGCTAACCCTCTAGAGAGGATGAATAAGAGGTAGCTGATGTGTGCTAGATGCCTTGCTATAAAAAGTATGATTTCTTGTTTCCCAGTTGAAGAATCTAAGTTGATCCTTGGATTTTCCTTTCATCTATAATTTGGAAATATTTGTTCCTGCTAAAGATACTCACTGGTGTGTTGCATGGCTAGGAATGACACTTCCCATTATCAGCTGTGCTAAAAGACTGTGTCTGATAGGAAGTGGTGATGAGATAAATATGCCTGGATGTAAATGATGCAATTACCCTCGGTGAAGCGAGCACTGAAGCCCCTGTGCTGGATGGTTGTATCGGAGTGCAGTCGGATGTACAGCAGGTTCCTGGAGGATGTGATAGGAGGAGGGAGCTCTGTTCCACAGAGTCTTTTAAGAAGTGGTGCTTCATTGTTAGGACCATCAAATACCTGTTATGAAAATATCAAATAAAGTATTTGGTTTCAATGGGAGTATTGAGAAGACTTCAATTTCATTCCCTCTTTTATGTTTCATAAATTTGGATCATTATGTAGTCCTGCTATGGGCAGGGCAAACAAACTGTCTTAAGTGGCAATTTCCAAAAAATGCATATATTTCAGGTTGAAGCTACTGGGACCCTTGTAACTAAATGTAAACAAAATGCCCCAAGTAAATATAAATATCTCTTTCGTGTATATTGGGTATTGAAGCAATGCTCATTTAACAATCCAGATGTCCCCACATATTTGCTGTTTTCTGCTAATGGCTAACATGAGCTCCTGTGTAGCTTTCATTCAGTTAAACCCTACATCTTGTCTCAGTAAAGATTTCTAAACTGGCCCTAAAATGCAACTGGTGCATCAGTGAGAGCTATGACTCTGGATAAAAGGTCACTGGGATTATGGTTATTAGATTCAGCATCAAGGATCAGAGCCCTATATCTATTATCTATGTTTTGCAAAAGCTCCAGAGTGCCAAATTTCACACATATACATGAAGGGCTATTTAAGCAGAGGGTAAAGTAAAGTGAAAAAAAAAAGGAGGAAGAAAGTAGATAGGTTTGCAAAACTTCACTTTTAATTTTACCACAAAAGCTTCCTTCTCTTTTTTTTCCCCCTACAGCTGATAATTTTGTTTCCTTCCTGTTTTACAATCAGGAAGAGAAAGACAGAGTAGTTAGAACAAATGAGTTTATAATTTAAGCAACATCAACATTTTGACAAGAGAAAGTACAGAGAGAGAAGAATGGCCACAGTCTCAGTCTCCTATTAATCCTTCCTAGCACTCTGTCAGAAGTGATTTGTTGCTGCTGTGTTTGGAGCCATGGGACAGTCTCAGAAGTGCCTCCCTTCAGGAGTAAGGAGCACTGGAGCTCCAGCACATTGCATTACCACAGAGGAGGAGCCTTTGGGCTGCAACAGCAGCTGAATTCAGTTCCTGTTTCAGCATTAAGGTCCTGTCCTGCCATAGTCACAGCATTTAATATAATGGAGAAAAATATGGATTAAAATATGCATAGGAGCACCCAAAAATGGAGTCAGGAGGCTAAAAGCTGTATAAAAGCTATACAAATGATACCAGCATAGAAGACATGTACTTTTTATAGAGAATATCTTCCATTACTTCAAAATGCCTCACATTCTAGCAAGTCTGTGCAAGGCAGCACCAATGAATTAGAAATTTTAAATTAGACTGTGTAACACAATGCAATGTTTCTGCCTCCAGTATTCAAAGGCTTTTGAACACACTAGTGAAAAAAGCCAAAAAATCAGCAGCTGAGAGAAAGATGACCTGTCTCAAGTAAACCTCAGAGCTAAGAAACAAGGGACAAAACTGCTGCTTAATCCCCTGACATACCCTACATAGTCAATGCTGTACTCATGAATTAAACATTTGCCTGTGATTTTGTGAACACTAGCTAGCTGTGTGGGATCTGGTGATGGAGCATTAAGTCTGCAATGCCTGTTAAAATGAGTACCTGGTAAAGACACCAAAACCATCCATCCATTCAACCTTTTCTTCTCTCTTGGCAGCCTGCCACAATCACCCTCTAATACACAGTGTGCAGTGTTTATTCTTCCTCTGCACATATATTCTGTATATAAATCAGATGGCCTGGAGTTAAAAACCACAAACCATGGAATGTGGGGGGAAAAAATAACCCTTAGGAACTAAGGCAGTGTCTTTCCCTAGACAGTAGTGAGGGGATTTTATCTGAGAAGAAGCATTGCATTGACAGGGCATAGAGAGAGGGCCTGACTACTGGTAAAATGCTGGCTTTGATCTGTGTGCCTCTGCCCAGCTAAGGATACAACCAGGAGGATTTGCAGTTAGATCAGAAACCACAATAGTCACACACTAGCTCAGGAAAGAGTTGAGTCTATGCAGTTTCCTAAAGTTATTCTAAAAAGATCTTAAAAATGCATTTTTGTGGCTGCAGGACTGAGGAAAACCAATGCATCTGCTTACTTAAAAACCAAGTTTTCAGTTGCATTGTGCATAGCAGCAATTCCCTTTCCACAGTGAACATAACTGAATGACTCATTGCCTTCTTCTTCAAATGTGTCCTGAACTTTGCACAAACACATGACAAAAAGATGTCAATTTTTGTCTTCTAAGCCAAAAAAACTCCACATATTTCTAACTGTTCTCCCTTGAAAGATCCTCTTTGCCAACACCTGGAATAAATGAAGTTGAACTTCCTCTTTATCTCCCAGAAGCTTACATTTCTATATTCCTGTGTTTTACTTGTTTTACTGCAACAAGAAAGAAAAAAATCCATTTACCTAATCAAACTCACTGGTCAGAATAAGCTAATTCTCACTCCCCTTTTCAGGACCTTGTGCTACAAGCACTGCCTGCTGAGCCATATTCTCCTCCAGTCTCCAAATACTTGAAACTCTTGCTGACCTGAGCTCCTGGCATAGCATCAGATACCTTATTGGTTAAAAACAGTCCAAAAATGCAGCAATTGGTACTTTCACAATTTCTTTCTGTCCATTTGCCTTCAAATAAACAAACTTGGTTGAGTCACACTCTCCCAACAGAAGAACACAGGGGTGGGTACACAGGGAGGAATTGAAAAGTTACTCAAGTATGGTGACAATGACAACAAAAACTCTTTTCAAAGATCTTTTGCTTTCTGCATAATATAACAGAGTTAGACTTGAGCTTACAGAAAGGCTATACACCCTCATTTAACAGATGAAGAGACAGTAATATATTCTCAGAACAAAGAAGAAAGAAAACTGAGATTCAGCAGAGGACTCAACTAAATTTAGAAAACTAAACAAATGAAATATGTGCTCTCTGTGCTCCCTCCATTGGCTCTTGAGGGAGCTCAGGGCAGGTACCCCATGATTTACCATCACAGGCTCAGAATACATTTGGCTGAACCTAGATCTGTGCTCAGATTCACATCTGAAATCACTGAGCAGAACAGAAAAAAGCACCAGGCTTTATGGAGTTGCAGCATAGCCAAGAAGCAGCAGACACAAGTATTTTCCCTCCTTCCACTTTGCTGACTTAACACACGTGCAATGGAAAACCTTGGAGGAAAAAATACGTTTTCATGTGTTCCCCATAGAAAGGAAATTATGGGAGAAATATTTGAAAAAAAAAACCAACAAAACCTTGAGTCATAATGCAGGAAAAAATGAGTGGATTTAGAGGGGGGAGGATGAAGGAAAAGACCATTGGTACACTCAAGGGTGGAGGGAAGCCCAAGAGAACTCACAGAGCAACTAAAATCTCTACAGATAAGTAAAAATTCAAGAAACAGAAAAGGGTGGAACCTCTGTGCTGCTCATACATGGTAGCTGTTCCTATATTAGGGAGAGAAAAACAACCCACCTGCTTCCTTAGCTGCCTGTATTTTCCATTTGCACAGCTTTTGGAATGCAATTCCTAGTCCATTCACAGTCAGACATCTAGTTGTATTTTCCAGCCACTCTCTGTCCCCTCACTCTGCTCTCCTACGTGTGAGGCATATAGCAAGTCTCGAAACAGGGTGAACACAAATCACATCTAGGTGTTGGTAACAGTGATTCTCCTATTATTGGCTTACCAGGTGTGAAAGAAACCTCATTTACTTCTTTTTTGTCCTGCTGGTTCCCTTACACGAGCACTGAAAACCCTACCTCATACACCAAGGCCTAAGATCCCTTTATTAACTCTTGGCTTCAAACCAGCATTCCCCCTCATCAATTTTCAAACCACACTCTGCTTTGTGGGCAGTGATTGATGTCTGCATCAAATTTCACTCTCCAGTTGTGGGCACAGCTGGGGCTAATGGGCAACTCCCTTCTTCAGCACCCCCAAAAAACCAGAAAGCAGAAGCAAACAACAGATACTCCTGTAGCTTTGGAGGACAAGGGGTGTCACTGCACATGGTTTGCAGACTCTGTTCACACAAAGAGCTCTGGCACAGCCATCTCCTCTGGCCACTGAGGGAATGACTCTTTTCAATGATTCAAAACTCAGTGTCCTATCCAGCCTGTAAAGGTAATGGGAGACTTGTGCTTGTAGCTGCAAGGAGCTCATGGAACTGAGTACTCCACAAAGTGTTAAGATATGTGCAAGCATCTGGTGGCATCAGGGCTAGAAGAGAAACTCCTTTTAAGAATTTAGCCCTAAAGTTAGAATGGTTTGTTTGCATTAATACAAATACAACCATCTTAGATAGCCTGTGTTTCTTTGCACTTTGACTTTCTACTCCTGTGTCATAGCACAGAAGATTTGAAAGCTCCTTTTCAAAGGTTCCCTGATGTAGTTAATAATTTAAATAAAAACACATAACCACATTTCCTTATGCTTCATAACCAGGAGGAAAAAAAAAAGGAACAGTCATTGTACAAAGACGCTTTGTGGGCAAATGAAATCTTCAGTTCTGCTCAACAAAATGGGGACACATTTCCTTTTTTTCTAGTTCAGTACAAAAAAGCTTTACGAGGCAGTGTTGTTTAAACTGATGCTGTTGTCAAAAGAGTCTCAGCTCCTGCCAAATTGAGTTCTTTGTGAATGACAGTTTATCAAGGAGAGGAAAGCTGGATTTTGGGCTACAGTCACTGTGCTTTATCTGACTAGTACTGATCACACATGCCTTTGTACTGAGTGAAGTGCAATCTGACATTAAGGGCCAGGACGATTCATGTCCCTGCTCCCAAAAGGCCAAGAGGAGACTTGGAGAGTTTTTCGTGGTTGAGCACTGATTGAGCAGCAATTTGAGTTTCTGTGGCACCAACAAAAATTCACAAACCAGCAGCAATGTAAAGCTTTAAAGACTGTAAAGCAGTGGGTCTAATGAAGCAACTAAACAGCCAGCTGCAGAGCACCTGAATAAACAGTGCATATGTAAAGAAAATCAGCCAGCAGCAATTCCCTCTGGATGCAGACTCCCTCTCTCCTGAGTTTGTAGCAGAGTGTGGGCAATCTGCAATATATGTCAGCAGTTCATCCTATGGCTTGGAGCAAGCTGTGGCAACTGCACTGTAAATGGCAAAGGGTGTCATCATAACAATTATCTGTGTATGAGGTTATTTTGCAAGCATTTCACCAGACTAATTAAGGAAACCTTTGAAATTTCTCTTGTTACTTACTTCAACATTGTCATAATTACATGAGTGGTGATTTTCAATGTCAAAATCCGTGAAATTCAATAGGACTCTGTGGCTCTGGTCAACTTGGATAACCCAGGAACAATCAGTGTTGTTATTATAAGGTTGAGGATAGTTTGGAGAATGGATTTCCCCGCTGGTAGCTTGGAAAATACCACCACAGCCTGGAAAGACACAATCAGTTTTAATCACAAGCTCTTTTCTTTCATACTTAGTGAGAATCCAGCTCTATTTTTAAACTAGGAACACCTCCTTGTTTATATTTCCTACATTAAGCTTTTGTAAGATGAATGCTACAACAGTTGAAGTGTGCAACAAAATCAATGATAATTCCTTTTAGGAAAGTATAACTCTATCATTATAACTGAATATGTGACACCACTTCTCAGAGTAATGTAGCCCCAAACTGGCAGCAGATGTTGTAAAGGCTGAAGCATTAGTGCTGGTATTCCTCTATCCTAGATACTGTAAAAGCAATCCAAAATACTGTTCATATGGATGTCAGAGACCTGGCATATTGAGAAAGCAATAAGTAGGCCTAGCTGAGCGTAGGGTGAGAAAATTACTTCTTCACTGAGAGAGCTGGGAGTCCTCATTGCTCATGAGCAGTGCAGCAGTTGCAAACCTCACAGTTTTACTTCTCTGCCCATGAAGTTGAGGGCTTCCTGAGGACTCCACCCTCAGCTACTTCTGGTCAGAACAGATCTGGTGCTCATGAATATCTAAACAGCCCAGAATGATGAATTCTGTGTGGGAAGTACCAGGGATTTCAACTGGACTAACACGAACATCTTAAAAAGAGATGGAGGAGGGAAAAAGAAATACAAGGATAAAAAACCTATACTGTTATTGCATTCTGGTGAGTGGGTATTTTAGAGGCTAGAGGGGGTTGGAGTACAGCAGTACATCCCATTGTAAAGGGATAAGAAAGCTTCAGGGGGCCTAAGTAGAAAAAAATAAGCCGCCAGATCTCAAAAAGGGATTAATTCAAAGGACTATTGTAGACTTCTTTTATTAAGAGAATAATCTTGTGCCTTTCTCATAAAACTTGTGAGAGAGGAGAAGTATAAACGTTGACAAACTAATGAATCAGTGTGCTTAATCAAGCAAAACTGCAAGAATTAAAATTTGCCTCTCATCATTTTTCATTGCAATTATTTTCCGATAATTGGCCTTTTTATAAGAACTTCCATGTAGAGATGTGGTTGAGTCTTTTAAGAATATCTCTTCTTTTAGTGATTACCAGTAAGGCTGTGAACAAAAAATCACATTGGGGGATGGTTAAACCTTATAGTGATCAAGTATTTGCTAATCACTCCAAATATTTTTGGGGTCCAGTCCACTGAGTTCTTCAAGCTGGTGTTCTCAGCTATTTTTCAGTTTACCATTTAAAACCAAAAGCACCATTCAGTGAATAAAAGACTCTGTATGGGTAAGTGGGTGGGAAGAAGTGGTAGCATGCAAAATCCTTTACTCATTGCAGGAATGTCTTCATTAATTATGTAGAGAAGAAATCAAACCAAAATACATTAAAAGGCCTAGATTTCAGATAATTAGACAATTTTTAACTCTTTGTGTTTTCCAGCATCTCTTAGTGTTACCAAATTCAGTATCACCCAAATTCTCTTTCAGCATTCAGTCCTCTGCGGTTTGACTACTTTGAATGCTTGCATGGCTGATCCTCAATTCTCAGGCTTCCTGAATTTCTTCTGGTATTAACCAGTATACTCACCACCTGGATTTTCTTGCCAGGAGGCATGAAAACCTCTCCCTGTCCCTCCTGCATCGGTCTCGAAACGGACAACGGCTGAATTGCCAGTGGTGGAGATTTGCAGTGGGTTCTGTGCTGATCTTGGAACACACAGCTGGGCTAGCCTAGGAGAGAGGAAATCTGGGCCACCAAAGACCTAGAAGTGGAAGAAATATTGTCAAACTTTTCCAAAGAGCGCATCAGTCACACACAGTTCATGAGAACTGTTTAGTTTTTAGGAAGAAAAAAAAACCCCATCTATAAGTATTGAAAATGATTCAACATTTTAAAATGTAAAGCAGCTAATGGAGTCTTTTTGTCTGCAGACTTTGTTGGTACCTGAACCACTTGTACAAACCAACTTTAAAATTCCTGATGATTAGAGAACAGCCTTGTATTAAATAGAATTTTCTCTTTGGGGACTTGGCCAGATTCTTCTTCCCTTTCCCTCCAGAATTAGCACTTTGTTTCTCTGGACATATAAACCCAGATTTTTTTTTTCTTTTTTTTTTTTTTTTTTTTTGCATCTTTGTGCAAAAAAAGGGCTTCTTTTTGCAGGAACTGGTGATGATGATTTGCACCGCTGATATCTAGAGGGATCGTTAAAGACTTTTTAAATTTGGGAAAGATTTCATAATTTCTTCTGATAAAAAAAAAAATTGCAACTTTATTTATTTCAAGGGCAGCATAGATATATAAATATCCAAAATACTGGATTTGGGTCAAGTAAGCTACATAATGTTCTATGCTGCATAATGTTAATAATGTCCTTTGGAAGTCAGGATATATAGCATACATATTTGCCACAAAAGATGGGTTTTGGCTTTTTAGAGTAATTGTTTCCTACGCAGCAGAGCGTGCCTAGGGCAGTCATAAACCAGAGAATCACCACTCCTTTAGGCATCACAGCAGTGTGATGTACCTACAATGCATTTTTAAACCAAGTGCAGAGAATTATGTGGCAGTGCTGAAGCCTTGTTAACCCTGTTTGTTTTTCAGAGAGGATGTAGGATTTTAGTTTGAACCCATTTGTAACTGGTGGAACAGCTCACCTTCCCTAGTGTTCCCTCTCAAAGCTGAAAAAAACACACATGCTCAGGGCAATTTCCAATTGACATGTGATTTTGGTGCCTAGAGCCCTCAATGATTGGATTTTCTTGGCTTCCTGCATGCTAATGAAATGGCACCCAATACTAGCAGTCTACCACCTTCACTGTATGTGCCTGGCAGGACTGCAGCTGCAAAAGTCAGCTTGGCAGTAACCTTGGATGTGAAAACTATAAAAGAGGCACACCAAATAAAGAATGTGCTGCTGTCTTTCAGCAATTGAACAACTAAAAAAGATTCTAATTCTATAAGTATTCTTATTCTTATGTATAAATCCCAAAATTAAACTAGATAACATCAAGTTCTAATGACAAAAACAACCCAACAACCACAAAATAACAACAAAACAACAACAACAACAAAAAAAAAAAAAAAAAAAGAAAGAAAAAACCCAAACAAAAAACACCCAAAAGCAGAGAATAGGAATATAAAACAACAAATCCCATCAGAATTTTCCAACAGTAGCACCTCAAGTCCACTCCAAAAATTAATAGTTTGGTAAACATCAAAAAAATTAAAAGAAACAGTCTATGCATCTTTCACAGAAAACAACAGTACTGTTAGAAACAGCTTTATATGTGTCTTTTTTTCCTATGATCACTTCAAGATGAGGGGAAACTCAATATTTTAATAAGCTTTGTCAGATACTTTTAAACCCCAGAAGCAGTTTGGGTTCTGTCCAAGCTAAATATCTGAGCAAGTCTAACAAAGAGCTGAGCTAGTCCCCCCACATTCAGGGCTGAGTGTACTGGATTGTTACATAATTTGATTAATTGTGTGCTCACTAACTATTCAGAGGGTCTGACACTGCTCTGATGTTAGAGATACAAGAGAAATAATTTGGTTTTAGCTGGAAAAGAAAAAAAATCTGTGACTCCAGGTTAATGCCAGACCTCAGGAACTGAGGCTTGCAACCCCAGAAGAAATAAGAAATTAATTTTTCTATAAACATCATAGTCAGTTAGATGTTCAAAGACAGTATTTTGCTGTGGTGGCTGATAACACAGGCTCAGTAGGTTAAACATTTTTATTTTGACTGAGATAGCACTTTTTTGCATTCTGCAGGGAGGCTGCATGGCTTGAATGGATAATGGCTCCTCTGCCCAATCGATGTCTCAAGGCATTCAAAAGAAGTCAATGTGGATGAAATCACAGCTCAGATTCAGAATCTGTAATGAAGCTGTCAGGGTCTGGGGAAGAAGCCTGTTTGTCTGCTGGAAGCTCAGTGTCTTCAGAAAAACTTTACTGCTTGGCTGCTTGTGAGGCCCAGTGACTGCTGCATTTGTCAGAAGTCTGTTCAAATATGAATTTTAAAAAGTGTTTGTGGTACATTCCCTGAGTCAGAGCCACAGCATGAGATCCAGCAGGAACACATGCTCTTAATCATCTAAGGCAGCCCAGGGAAGCTATGTGGCAGAGGAAACAGCAGGAATTTCTAATATGCATCTAATAATTCTCATGGACCAGCCCCTCATATCCTCCCTGGTGCTCCCTGGGGCTGTCTGCCCCGTGGGCAAGGGAACCAAACCCAGCTCTGACACAAACCCTGCTGCATCTCCTCAGAAATTACCTTGGCCCAAGCTGAACACTTCAAAGTGACCTATTGGGAAAGAATTAAGGATGGGGGAGAAATACTGATGGAAATCTGAAGTTTGTGGGTCTCCTTTACATTGTTAACTGTTCAGCAACAGCTTCTGCACAGTTTCAAAATAAAAAGCAGTCAGAAGCATGCTCCTTATAGTTATGAGTGTATTTTCTTTTCTCCTTTAGGCCAGTTCAATTAATCAGATGCTTTCATAAAGGCTGGAATAAAAAACAAGTTTGAGTGTTTCCATGACAAAAAACAATAAAATATTATATTTGGCTACAAAGAGAAAAAACAATAGTTACCACATGAAAAAAAGAAGGGGGAAAAGAGAATGGATGGAAAGAATGAATTCAAGGGTGTGGTTCATAAAGAATGATAGGATATCTGAGCTGAAAAAAAAAAATAAATAAACAAACATCTAGTCTGACCAGAGTATCTGATCCCAAGGTAAGGTGGTATTGGTTCTCATAGCAGGGCTGCAGGACACTGCCATAAAGCCCATGGTTTTTATCTGTTCTTATCTTTTGCTTCTGCCCTGTTAGTTCCATTTAATGTTAACAGTCAGCATTCCAGAGTTATGAGCAACAGAAAGCTGTTTTTATGCAGTTGGTCACCCTCATGACACAGATTTTCTGGGAATAACAACGATCCCTGCCCAGATATAACTTCCAGCAAAGAGACAGCCAGGCTTTGACAGAGAATTAAGAACAGTGGTAATACCTGATGGTTTTTCTATTTAAATGAGAAGACCAGAGCATCTGACTTGGAAGTGAAATAGATTGACAGTCTTCCTTCCTTTTCTGCTCAGGGCTACATCTTGCTGAGGCAGAATATATTTATAGTTTGTAAAAATCTGGTCCATGCTAAAGGAGATGTCATCATTTATGTGTCATATAATTTATTCAAAGCAGGCTTGGTAATTTTCCTCTATGAATGTAATTTCTATAGAAGCCATTTAAAAACTATTTAAATTATTTCATTGTATCCAAAACAATGTCTTCTATTTCCATGAAGCATTTCTAGAAAATATCTTTAAGAACAATTTAAATTTGCTTTCTGGATGTTTTTAAAAGGAATGTAATTTCAAGGGGAAGAGAAAAAAAGACAGACTACAACAGTGCCATAAAAGAAACAGAGAGAAAGATTAAAGGAGAATGCATCAAACACTTGAGCCATGGGAATAACCTGAGGATTTCACTTTAAAAAAATTAATGTAACTATTATTGCACAGTTTTGGTGAAACATATGGCAGTCCTTGGATACTGACATGGAAATGACAGCTTGTTTAAGAGGCATTCTCAAAGGAAAGGGAAGGGAGATGCTGCCTCTTACAAGAACAAGTATGCTTCAGACAAATGTGCAAGGGTGAAATATTCAAGAAACTATGGTATAAAAAATGAAGTTAGCAACAAAGATGTTGCAATGAGAAATATCTCTTAGAATTTTCCTAAATCACTGCCAGGTCAAAGGGATGAGGTTGTTCCTAAGCAAAAGCTAAATGCATCCAGGAGAGGAAGTTTTGTGATTACTGGGAAATATTCATTCCAGGACATCTTATTTCAGGTACCAGACTGAAGGGGACATGGAGGGACAGCAGAGTGCAGACCTACTTTAGTACTGATTTTGACTTCCTATTAAAGCTGGAAAATTGTTTGATGTCAAAGAAAGCAGGAAGCAGTAGAACTTAGTACTCAGAGATAAGGAAAATGTGAAATCAGGAGAAAAACCATGAGAAAAAATAGACTTCAAACCCCAAACATACTTAGACAGGATACTTTTGGGAAGATAATGTGAGAGTGAAAGACCCTTGGAACCTCAGTGATCACTGAAACACACAGCATCAAAAGCACACCAGTAACCTTTTCTTAACACTCTGCAAACTTAAATGCGAGTGTGGTTTTCCACTTGGACACACATAGAAACTACAGGAAAGAAGAAGGCAGGATAAAGCAGCTTCTGAAAATGTTCTTTTTTTCCCCCCACTAAATTTGAGTCATCACTTGTTCAGCTCAAACTATGTCAATCATGGTTTGAATGAATTTTATAACAGAAGAAAGAAAATATGTATGTGGCCAGGTACATGAAGCTCCACTGCGTGCCTGAAGCTTGGCAGGGGAAGCTCTATGCTGCCATGCAGGACCTTTGATCATGCACTAAGACATGAACCAATTTTCCCCTGTAAGCTGATTTATGTTAGGTTATCTGCCAGCAGATCAGAGTCAGGTGTTGGGAACTGGATGAACCAAGATCAGGAGACAAGTAACTCAAAGCATGCCAATTCTGAGGGCAGGAAGGCAGGGGAGTTCAAGCAGCAAGGTGAGCATCTGTGCAGATGAATCAGTATGGTTGGAATGAAGCAAAACATAGCAACTGAGCTGCAAATGGCAAAAAAAGGAAACCTAAAACTTAAGGTGAGTACCTTGCTCAGGAACACAGAGCAGCAAACTGCAGGGTCCTCTTAAATGGTGTCTTTAAGCAGAGGTAGACACCTGTTGGTGTCTGGCAACCCACTCAATTGGTTTTAGCCCAGCTACCTTCCCAGTCAAAAAGTTCCCAAACAAATGGTTGCCAGCCATGTGTACTCTTGCTGGATCATGGTAGCTCCTGAGCAGCCATCTGCAGATGTAGGTATTGTCCCTGGACTGTTCAAGATATGGGCATCCTCAGCAAATTTCTATTTGGAGGCTGTTTAATGGATTCTTCTGGGCAACAGAGGCATAATGGAAGTTTATAGGCAGAAAACCTTCAATCTGGTAATTCTGGGCACAAAGAATAATAAAGATGCAATACAACAGACTTCATCAATAGCCAAACCAGCCAGTACAGGTCACCTGCTCACAGGCTCTGGTGTCAGCAATGTGACACAGGGATATTTGCCAGTGCTACTGGTGGAGATTTCACAGAACAGCCTCCTTACACCCAGATCCTGCAGAAGTCAGAATGTGGGAATGGGAAGCAGAGCATAAGTGTGGGTGCTGCACAGAAAGTTGTTTGATTGGATGCTGTATCACACCACTCAGAAGAGGAGAAGAAAGGCTGCCATAGAATGGTACAGGTTCTCTAAATCAGTCTTTTGCATTCATTACAAAAACATTGAAACTTCACCCATGTATTAACATTGACAAAGAGTCACAACAAGTGACTCAAATGTCTCTGGTGAGAGCAGTTTAGAAAGTCTATAACTCTAAACTTCTTCCTGAAATTATTTCCTATCCCTTCTTCCTGTACTGGAAGTCTATTCAACTCAGATTGGTCACCTGGTTGCTTACCTAGTTACCTTACCACCCTAAGGTAACTAGGATATTGCCTTTTTTTTTTTTTTGACTGCAAAGATTCTTCATCATTTTCATCACTCAGGGTTATAAATCTCCCCACATCCTTGGAAGGCCCTACACAGATCTCACCTGAGTTATCCCTCACAGTGATCCATCACCATCCTTTGCATCAGAAAATTATCTTCATGGTACAGTACCCTACACTTAGTTCTTTATAAAAGGTGGAATTTTTAAGACTAAGTTTCTCAAAGGAGTTTTGTCTTTTGTTAGGAAACATACAGTGCATAGCATCATAATTAATTTTAAAAGTCACCAAAGATATACAAGCAAAAAAAACCACCACAACATTATGGCTTCTGTGACAATACCTGTTGAACATAACTGCAGCCTTGACAGAAACAGGAAATTGTGGTAGAATTGTTTGCTCTGCATCTGCAGTTCTTGGGATTATCTGCTCCAGACAGAAATTAATAGAACTTGTGTATTTTAGAGGAGTAAAACTGATGCTCTTACCTCCAGAACATCATAGCTGCAGTTTGGGTGATACTCAATGTCGAATTCCTGAATGGTGAGTTGAATGCTGCTGCCAGGTGCTGTATGGATGTACCAGATGCATTCCCTATTGCTTGGGTAGCTGTTGGGGTAGCCAGGGCTGTGAAATGAACCAGAAGGGCCAGAGAGCTCTTCTCCACAACCTGTCAACAAAGCAAAGCAGCCTGGTGAGGAGGTCTGGAAAAACTCCCTGCCAGCTCTGCTAAGGACAGGCAGCAGCACCCATTTCATTGACAAATGTGTGATCTGGGCTGGAAGGTCTGCTCTGCCACAGGGAGCCCAGGAAGAGAATGGCAGGCTGGAGCTGTTTGCACTGCCTCTGCAGGAAGAACTTCACCCCCTGTTTTGGTAGGTTTTGTACCAAACCTCAGCATTTGCTCTGACTGCTGAGACACTGAGAAAAAAAGTGATTTTTTTTTTTTTTTAATTGGCTTCTAACTTTATCAGTTCAAGAAAGCTAAATCAGATCCATTCTCAGCTCTTACTGACTTCAAATAGTGCACAAGCTAAATTATCACAGGGAGGTCCTTCTATTGTAAAAATGCTTTAGAAATCATAAAATTAAAGACAATGCAATTTGCCTCAGCCTACTGAGCATGATTACAAGCTGCCAGATCACAGTGGATAAGCCAACTTTCTGACACTTGGTGTGTTTAATGTTCTCTTTTTTTTATTCAATTGTAACAGTGCAATTGTAAACAAGCTGTGTTTGAAAGGTTATGTATTTTTATTTCAGATAAGAAAGTATTGTCCTAACAGCACTCCCCAGACCCTGGGGTGACTAAGTTCTTACATACTGTGAGCTAGATTGAAAAAAGAAACCAGTAGCAAAACAATGGATGAAATGCAGGCCCTGGTTTACCAGGACAAAGCAGCTGAACATCTGACACTAGTTTTATCATTGCTTTATGGAGATGTGCTAAGTGCAGCACTAGCCTCTCTCTAATGAACTCCTGGGAAGATGCTATTCCAGACTCAGTGCCCAAGTTCAGGCATAAATAGGGCAGGAAGGCACAGCAGCCCTCCCAGTATCAGGGCAGATTGAGATCAGCTCCATTCACAGTGAAACCTTACCTTTAGAAAAGCCAGTAGGGTGGCCATCTACCTGTCACATGCAGAAAGAAAAGGATTCTGTGTTTGATCTGATTTTGTGTGTGCCATTCTGCCTTCCAGCAGCATTTTTTTTTCTCTCTTTACAATACAAGCCCCCCAAGTGTTTCATTTAGGCACTAATATTTTGCTTACACAGAATTTATAGGGTCACTTGAGCTTTGTAATACCCACACCCCATCAATCTCTTTGGCTTCATCTCCAGAGGAAAGGTTCTGTCACATTGCAAAGCCCCAAAATACTTAAGAAAACCATCTCACAAACCATGAGCTCTATATCCCAGAGGCAAATACTGTGGTATGTCAGAAGTGATAAATAGCATCTGTATCAGAGCCTTTCTCTATAGGAGATATTTTATAACATGAACCAAATAAAATACTCCTTTGATCTGTTCAACATATACACACAGATGTGTAAAACCTCTAATCACTATTAAATCTAAGAATAATTTGCAAATTGAATAAGGTTCTTTGGCTATTGCTCTGCTTTATACCATATTTCAGGAAGCTGTAGATCAAATCTTCAATTAACTGCAAATTTTCTTTAATGTGTTTTATGCCAAACTTGTGGCTGCTAAGTCTCAGAAGCATTTACCATTATTTCTACCATTGAGTCTTTCAGCTTCACACAGAAAACCTGACTTTGACTTCCTCATAGTTGGCTATAGGACTTCTAGGACTGCAAAACACAAATCTTTGAGGGGACAGAGCAGCTCTGAAAGGCACCAAAGCTATAAGAATCTATTTTAAGCTAAAAAAGGAGACCTCTAAATAGAGATGTGAGGCCATGCCAGCTATGGAACACTGATCTCTCTCAGTCCATCACACAGTATCCACCAGAAAAGCCCCTTTTAAACAAAAGAAGTCCCACTAATCCAGATGAACCTGTACGTAGCTGCAGTTGTCTCACAGGTGAATTGGCACAGGCTCAGCCCTCCTCCCTTTTCCCCACCTTGCTGCACATGGAGCAGCCAGAGGTGGCTCACCCTGCAGTTACAGAGCTACATTGTCAAGCTACTGGGCATCTCAATTTAGGAACTGAAGAAGTTTTTAAGTGTATTTTAAACCAATCTTGCCTTTGATCCCTATGGAGAAAAAGGCAGTGCACTTCCTCCCCTGAGGCTGTCAGCACAGGTAAATCCCCTGAAACTTTGCTATCCATGAACATTTCATCAGTGAGATGGAGAAGAAGAAAGCTTCAGTGTAAACCCCCATCCCTTTTTCCTCCTGCTGCCTTTAGAAGATGGCCTGGTTTTCCTCTAAAGAAACCAGGCTGCTGAGGTTTTACAACTGGAGGAAAAAAGGTGTCATCGTTGGGGAAGCCTCGCAGTGAAATTTGCAGCCTTTCTTTCCGCTCAGCAGCTGGAATCACACAGCCACTAAGGACAGAGCTCAGCTCAGGAGGAAAAAGCTGCTTTCCAGCTTGGGAAACAGAAAGATTTCTCAACAACCAGACTTAATGTCTTGGCTCCTGAGGGGGTGGGAACAGGGAGCAGGGGAGTTTCAGCAGGCAAAACAAAGCCCATTGCTATTTATCTCAGCTCAAAGAAAGCTGGGAACGTTTTAAAACCTAACAGGCAGTTATGACTCAGCTTCTCCTACTAAGGGTTTCCTGATAGCCACAAAAGAGGTTTTTTATTTAAACCTGAAATGGCTCAGAGGAGAGGAGGAAAGCCTGTGTGTTCTTCTTTGAGGCGTAGACCTTTCTTCCATGCCACTCTTGCAGGTAGCATTCAGATTACTCACACTCCCTCTCCAGAGAGGTTTATATTTCCTCTGAGTTCAACCAACATTCTCTGGAAGCACATGAGTAAGAAGGTCAAACTGCTTTTAATGTCTCGTTTCTTTTCTTCCAATTAAAAAATGTTCCCAGAAAAGGCTTCCTTTTTTATTTTTTTTTTTTAATGGAGTGATTCCTTTTAAGTGCTTCAGCAAAATGAAGGTAAAGTTTAGGTCTCTGAGATTAATTTCTTGTAAGTTTTTTGCAAAAACATCTGAATTTCTTGAGTTTATGCCTAAGCATTCACTGACTAATAGCAGAAAAAAGAGCACACTGTTCTTTGCAAATATGTGAACTTCACACCTGAATTTTTTTGACTGACCAGCATATGGCACAAGAAACCTCCACATCAGAGCAGAAACTGAAGCCCTATCTCTGCACTCTCTGGCCAGCTGCCAGGAAGTCTGTGCATGATGCTTCTGTTCTTTATAAGGATGAGGTAAGACTCAATTCTGTTGCATTTTGCTGAAAATATAGGTGCTAGTTGATTTTTTAAAGATATTTACATAAATACTTAAGAGATTAAAATATATGTTCCCAATTTAAACTCACTTGCTCACTTGTAGGATTGCTCTACAATGCCAAAATGAGAAAACTCGAATAATGAACTTTTTGAAATGCTTATGAAACTTTGATTACAAAGTTATAGGAATACAAACCTTCTCCCAATGTTTGTATTCATCTGAAAACATCAAACAAAATTTTGATTCTATTGAAAAAAATGGAATTTTTGCTGTTTATAGCAACAAAGTAGAAAACATTGATCTGTAGGAATAAATAAAAAAGCAGAAGCAAAAAGTATAAATAGCAGCATACTTCATCTTTCACTGAAATAACAGTGATTAATACAAAGCCATTCTGCCCCTAAAGTGAAACATCTTTAAAAGTTTTTCTCAGCACAGAAATCCACAGTCTTGCTGTGAAATGCAGACAGCTGCACTGTGGAAAAGTTGCTTGCAGCTGAACTGCAAGCATACAGCCTATGACTGGTTTGTGCCAGCCTCCTTGCAGTAATTTTGGACATTTCAGCCCTGCAGCTAAACAGAGAAAGAAAAAGTAAGAAAGGGGAGGTACTCTTTTAGTAGTGTAAAGGTCCTGGAATTCCCCTGAAAATGCTGAAAACCACTACCTACTCTGGTGTTAGTTGCTAGGAAATCAGACAACAAACAGAATCTTAGGAAACATATATTTGGTGGTTTTGCTTTTCTCTGACTAAAATTTACGTATCCATTGAAGATTGTGCAAGCAATGATTTACAGATCTTTCCATATTACTGCCTGTCTGGTTAGCAGATGGTGTTCATTAACCAAAGAAGAATCCCTATTCTCAGAAATAATTTTAGCTGAACAGAAATGTTGTAATCTGTGGAGAACTCTATTATTTGCTAGGTTTTCAGATTTATTCAGGGGTATGTTTTTAGCCACATGTTAGAAAAATCCCATCTATAAAGGTTAAAGAGAACTGGCACTGTTCCTGCAAAACCAAAGTTAGGAAATGAAAGGAACAGAGTTTTCCAGTTGTGGTACTCATTGTGACACATTTCAATAAACGTAAGCTGACTCTAACTGCAAGGAGCATGCACTATAAACATTTGCCTGTACTACAATAATACTTGTGTGAAGTATAATTTGGATTTGATTCTGAAAACTTTTGCTCTCTTGGGTAGGTTTGGTTACAGAATATTATCCAATGGATGAAGTAGAAGAATTGACGTGATAAGGGTTTATGCAAGAGAGTAAAAATTCAAGTGAGATCTGTTCTGGGCTTTTCTCTGCTTTCTGATTTGTTAATAGCAGATCTTGTTCATCATTAGACTTAATGTGACAGAAAGACACTGAAAAGGAATCGTAGCTTTTTGAAACTGAAAAAAATGGGCAATTTATCAAAGCTTACACAAGAAATAGCAGACCTATGATTCAGGCTTAGAAAATCTGGACCTCAGCTTCCTTGCTGACCTGCAGGGTGATATTCTGTTCAGCAATCCTAATGGATGCCTGAAAAATGTCTCCAGTGAAGGACTTCTGCACCTTCATCTAACCTCTGTTTCTGTAGTGCTTCTCTGAAGAACTAACAACTTCAACACTTGACCTGGCATATATACTGAGAACGTGAAACAGAAAGCAGAATCATTGGTGCAAATTTGGACTGAGAAATGCTGAGAAGAGACAATTAAATTGAAAAGGTCTATTGACAATGGAGCAGCCAAATGAGTGAGCTTCCAATGCAATGCAGATGGAAATGTAAAGCAGTGAGGCCCTACGTGCACGTTGCTTAATAAGGTAAGTGACGGGTGCAGGAAATATGTGTCACCTCAGATATGACAGTTGTCACTGGTGTAATTTTGCACTCAGAGACCTTTGCCCTCTTGGCCTCCTGATTTTTTTTTTAGGGAAAGCAATTTGATTGGCATTCCATCTTTGCAATATCCAGACTGTTACCATAAGTTTGTTCTTTTTCAAAGGACCAATATATGTCCCATATATATTTGCCTATATTAAACTTCCTAAAACAGAGTGAAAGTAGAATAAGCACCTTGCAGATTCAAGCTTTCCACAGGCAGATAATCCTTTTGAGGCCTTGACTGAAGAAGAAAACAGTGATTTAGCCAAATCATTTCTAAATCCATCATCATCAATGAAAGTCCCTAAGAACAACAAAGTTATTTCAGAATCAAAATAATTTTAAAATTTACTTCTCTGCACTAGAACTTTTTATTCTATTTCTATTTATTTCTCTTTCTATTCCTATTTCCATTTTTTTTCAAGTTAAAATTACATAGGACACTTTTAAGCATAAATAACAGCATTCTCTTAATATCAGTTATTAATTCTGTCTTTGTGAAAGCCTTTAGGGTTTTAAAGAAACCACTTTTTATAGCAGGTTTCCTCAGCAGCTGGAAAGATCAGATGCAAATGTCTTAAATCAAAACAGTTTTGCTTCGCCTATAGCAGAAGGGGCTATTCAGATCAGCTATCAATGAGGTAAGCTTTTGTCTTCTTTTGACCACCTCACAGCTGTGAAGAAACTTCTGGGAAGAGTTTCAGAAGCAAACTGTATCAGACACATGGAAAACACAAGTGCTGCTCCCTTTACCATCAAAACATGGGAATGTCCTTGATATATATCTCATAGAGGCATCACAACTGCCAGTTAAGGAGCACATGGACAGCCTGAGAAATAGATCACAGCAGCTTGAACTCTGGAGCACACATTTGTCACTTGAGCAGAAATAAAAGCTCCTCTCTCAGCAATATATGTAGCTCTGTTATTTTCTTGTCAGGTGAGATGTTATCAGATCTGGATGTAGATTGCCCTAGGAATTTGCCCTCAGAGAAGATGGGATCCAGTGGCTTCACTCTGAAATACCCAGCTCAAAGGCTGCATCTCCTGATCAGTTCCCCTAGACAAGGAGACTTTTTCCAGTGAAATATTTTTTTATGAACTTGAAAGATTTTCAGAAGGGAGAGGTAAATATAGTACCCCAACCACAAGGACATATGTAATTTATTTACTCTAGGGCAACCAGGCAATGTATCCACCAAAAGTTAGAGGAATAGCTGTATTTGTGCATGACACCAACTGAGAAAAGAAAAGGAAGTTTTTTGAAATGAACAAAAAGCTGACAACTATGGTCAGCTCTGGAGGAACTCGCACTCACATTGCAAGCTGTCAGAAGTCACAGCTGTGACATTCTGAGCCAGCAATGACATTCCCTAAGAGCCAGGCCTGTCTGACCCTACAGATCCTGGTCTGTGCTTAGACACAGCCCCACATTAGCAGTCTGGGCCCTGTGCAGCATCAGGGTGGAGCTCAGTGTACGGGAACTAACAGAAGGGCAGAGCTGCCTGACAGAGAAATGAATGTCAGTGCAGCACTGGACGGCAGAGGGGTGGGAAAGGAGAGAAAGCACAAGAGTGTTTACCATGCAGGCAGATTCTGGAAAGCTTTGAGAGCTTTATAAAAGCAAGTTAACCCAGCACCATGGCTACTCTATGGAACTGATGTCATCTGGCTGTGCATAAAAGCCTCTGCTCTCTCTTCTTTTGTGCAGCTCCAGCATGACGTCACCCCAAAGCACAAGAAGGCACCTTTGTGCTGGGGCCCTTCCCCTGCTGGCTCCTGCCACACATCCCACTCCCAGCATGGGTCCCTCCCCTACCCAGAAACGCTCCCTCATTCCCCCTGCTGAATGCAGGGCACCACTGTGGAGCTGGCAGAGCCCTTTGGGAGCCTGCAAGCTCCAGCAGTCTGTGGTAGAGCAAGGAGCTTCCATCCAAACCGTGTTCAGCAGCCTTGCACCTCGGCAACCCGCAGTGGGGCCTCTGCAACCCTCTTCATCTGCTTCAGATGCAGTCAAACCTGAATGCTGCTGACTGATGAGACAGACAGAGCAACTGGGGCAACCTAATTATTTTCAAGGCTGGAACCCCTTTGGTGGGACGTACAATGGCGCACGATTTAACCTTGTTACAGTACACAACTGCTGTTAAATAAGCACAGCGAAAAAAGATGCATGAAGAAACTGCAAACATAGTTTGCTGTTGTAAAATCATTAACAGATTTGTTTATAGTTGGCTTGCATGCTTGCCTGACAGTTTTCATGAGATGCAGGAACAAGAGAACAGACACCCAATGCACATCCTGGCCAATGGTATTTCATGCAGAGAAATGGGGCGGGGGCAGCTGGAAGTGGACACTACCACAGAAAACAAGTACCACTCAATTAAACTAGAGAGAAGCCTGCACAGAAAACAAAAGTCTATAGAAATGGGGAAAACTGAGGGCTGAATGTTCCCATTAAAAAGCTCAAGTCACTCACAGTTACCCGTGACAGCATCTATCTCCTGTTCATTACAGAAATTCTGGATATGTCCCTCATCCCTGTGCCTGCTCCTGGAAATGGAAGCTTATTTCACCAACAGCTCTCAGTCTCCAATCAGCTGATCTTTGATGATGTACATGTGCAGAAAGTACTGGGAAAGTATGTTTCGAATTATGAGGAAATGCAATGGATTTAGAGCTGTTGGGTTATTTCTATTTAGATGGTGTAGAGTGGCATAAGCTGGAACCCCTGTACACATCCAGGGAAGGAAACCTTCCCAGAGGAAACCTGGCTCACTTACCGTCAACATGCCATAGCATTTGGAACCCGCTTCTAGCATTCAGTCCATCAGAGTAGAACTCCACATGAAGGCTGGTCCCTGTGGTGCTTCCTGCCAGTGGAAGAGACTGTCCACAGAAAGTGCCTATCAGGCTGGATTGTGCATCAGGCCCATCATAGAGCTAAAATGAAATAAAAAAAAATGCCAGTGAGTCAAAAGAAGCTCCCCAGTTAAGCAGCTTCCCAATATTTTGTACAGGATTGAAAAAAAAAAAACCATAAACCAAATCAGTGACACTTCTCCCACTGGCCACCATTGCACAGCAATATGAGCCTGGGGAGTGTGGAAAGATTTGGGTAAAATGATGAGTAAATACAAGGCCAATAAGTCTTTAAACCTGGCTGTACACTGTGTGCAGTAGGAAGGTTTGCTGTTGCTGTTTTGGTGTGTATTGGGGGTTGCTGGGGAAGAAGATAAAGGGCAAGTGGCAGTGAACTGAAATAGAAAGAAAAAGAGGATGTCATGGGTCTGATTCGCCCATGCACCTAACGCTGAGTGCCTCCAAACCCCTTGGTGACAACTCTGTTTACATCTTCATCTGTTTAGGGCTGCAGCCAGGTGATGTGAGGACTGCCTGGGCTTCTGATGGAGAAAATCAAGCAGTCAGCATCATGATGGCCTCCCAGAGTAGTGAGGATAAACTGAAAACCAGAAGTAAAGTAAATCTTCAAAAACACAAGGAAATTTTATACGAGTTTATGGTTTCATAATCTCATGCTAAAGTCCTGATTTGGAGAAAAACTGTACTGAGCCATGCTACTGAAATTTGATTTCCTTGTCATACCCTATGTGCTGGTATTTTGACAATCAGTGATCAGTCAGACATAGCCAGCCCAAAAACCTTGATGTTTTCCAGATAGAGATGAGGAATCTTCCATCCCACTCTCAAAACATTGCCACTCAAAAAAATCCAAAATCAACCAAACAATCAAAACAACAAACTGCTAGGGAAATATTTCTGTATTTAAACATTTAAATGATGTCTGAAGGCAGTCATATATTCCCAATTAAATGAAAACACTTAATACATATTTTGATGGGGTGATAGTAGATACTTAGAGCTTTTTAACTTCTTTACACTTGTTGTATCCAGACAGGTTTAAATGGTATTTCAAATTCTAGTTTTGGAAGTTCTTTCAAATCCAGTAAATCACACTGAACATACCTCTGTGTTCTCACCAAATACCCCATACCCCAGTGCCATTTTTCAGGCATGAGGAATGTAATTTTTGCAAAGCTAGTAAAAATGAAACATTTTAGCTAGATTGCCTTTGATTTACAATATCAGATTGCTGGCTATTTTTAAGTTAGGTTTTGCTTTATTATTTGTACCTTGGTTACTACGATTCTTAAAGTTTAGGAAAACAGCAACCCTTGTCCCTTGTTATCACTTTGTGAGAGTTCATCTGATCTTTTGTCTTACAAAGCATATCTTCCTAACACAATCCAGCAAATTACTGGCACAGAAACCATGTCTGAACATTCTCATTGTGCATTTTTGGCATGCTTCCTTACAGAATTTCAAGAAAAACTTTTCTCTCTTCTGAAGCCATTCCTGTAAAGTTGTCTCTGTGCAAAGAATAAAATCTATGATCTCTAGAAAAACAGCAGAGGTTTATTTATCTTTACTCTCCATTCAAATCTCTTTTCCAAATATCTTTGATTCCACTCAGAATTCTGCTATGTTCAGTACAGTATGTCATACTATGGAAATGCATTTCAGCAAATATTGATTGGCCATGCTAGCTGCTAATTTTTACACATATATTCTGGCAGACTCTCATATGAGAATAAGTCATTAACCCCCAGCCTTTCTGCTGAAGATGCTGGTCTTGCAGAATCTTCAGAAATCTTGTTAATCATTTAAAACAGAGCTGGGGCCAAGAAATCAACCTGAATGGTTTCAAATCTTCTAGCAGACAGTCCAGTTGAAATGTTGGGTTTTTTTTAATTAAAAAAAAAATCAGTTAGTTCTGCCAGAAGTTAGGGTCAAACTACAGGAGTAAATCTATGGTAATATTCCAGGGCCTATTTAATGACTGGTGACCATCAGTCTAATACAATAAAAAGCTCAAAGCAAGCTAAGTGTTCTGCAAATTGAGAACTATCACTCTGTTTGGTATGGTTTCTCTTGGTGAAATCAGAAAAGATTGAAAGTTTCTCATTGTAGTCACATTGCTGATAGTGATCAGATGTGTTTGAAAATAAATATGAAATTGTCCTAAAGATTAGATGGCAATATGTTGAATATCAATCTGTATTCTTTCCACATACAAAATTTGAAGGACCACCTGATAGACAGATGAGCTGTCCCATGGCCAGCATTGCAGTTAGGACCTTCTTCCAAGCCAGGGTGAGAGCTTTACACATTCTTTAAAGGCATAAGTACAGAAAAATTAAATCAAGTCAGATCCAATTAGATTTTTTAATAGTACTTCCTTTGATAAATTTGTGGTGTGTACTGCTCGTATTTCTGTGCTTCAAGCCATGGAAATCATACACCAGAAAAAATATGAATGCTGAAGAATGAATCAATGTGGAGATCACTCTGAATAGCAGCTAAAACTATGTCAAGATAGGTACTGTTAATTCTAGTGATTACAAATGCAAATCCATTCTAAAGAACTATGGACTAAATCATACCTAGAAACTTCCAAATCAAAACAACACCAATAAAAATAAAAGTTTCACTCATCTCCTGCAATTTGATTCATCAGGAGTGCATAATTTTTGTCTAAGACAGAGAATGCCACATTTCTATGTCATTTCCTCTGAAAACAGTCCATCAGTTTTTCTAGCCACAAAGCATGGTTACTATGGCAATCCCTTCATGCCGTGCTGCCCCGTGGGTTTCAGTTCAGAGCAGCATTTCACAGGGAATTTGAGTGCCTGGCCAGCTGTAACTCATTGAGAGAGGCAGAACCACGACTGCTAGAATTACAGCTGGGTTTTTTGAGCTGTCTTTCATTTCTAAATGAAGGGAACAGCTGTGCATTTTCACAGGGCATTTTGAACTTCTCAAACCACCTTTTGCTCTCACACAAACACAGGCAAGGGAAACTGAAGCTGAACACAGCTCTCATGAGCCATAATTTCTCTCCTGATATCTGAGATAATGTTTCTTGTCTCGAGGTCCTGCTTTGTCAGCTGTGTTATCTTAAACTGCTGCAAATTGAGGGAACGTTCTTCTGCAGTCTATAGGAGGCAAGATACTCCTTATGCTTGTGCAAGACAATTGGATTTTGGGGCAGTATATTAGTCACTCCTGCACCATACTGACTCCAGGAACTGGTATTTGAGTCTCTTCCAGCTCCCCATTGGGAAGAAAGTGCTTGTTCCCTTTCTCTGTATATACTGGTTTTGTAATATATTTATTTGTTCAGACCTTTTAGCCTCCACCAGAAAATCCAAGCGCTCCATAATGATTCTGGCAGACAATTCAGCCAGCAAAACAGGCAGACACCTTCAACACACATTCAGATCCTTAGCCTCTCCTTTTTAGCAAAGCAATTGCCCAGCAGCAAGCAGAACACCGCATTTCACCAGCCTGCAGCCTGGCACTGGGTCTAGGGGATGATGGGCTACATTCAAATGAATTATTGGGCATGGCTCAATAACTGCTAGAAGAAACTCCTTAGCAGGCTCCCTAGGAGCAAGTGTATAGGTTGACTTGAAAGTAAAAAGGGGAGGTACCAGCTCTCTAAGGGATGAATCAGTCTGTGTGACTGCCCCACAGCCAAGTGGCAGCTGAAAACCATCTGCTGTACATTAGAACGGGGTTGGGGAAGAAGGACTAGCAAAAGCTGCAGGAAGGGTTTGGCTTGGGGAGCTCTCCTGGGGGACACCATGGTCACCAGTATTGCATTTTGGCTCTTCTGACTCTTCAGCCTGGAAATATGTCACTAACACCAATAATGATGCCCTGGAGGCCACAGCTGTTCGCTTCTTTTTGGAGGAGCAAAGCAAAAGGGCATGACCTGTGTCACAGAAAAGCTCATTACCAGAACTGGAGCAGGGGCTCAAGGACTGAGCTGACTGGAAAATGAGGTTTCCTCTACTTGGAAGCAATAAAGATCTATAAAAAATGGGGAAAATAACCTTGGAATGTGTTCCATTTGGACATACTGGAGGTAGGGACAATTTTCTAGCCGACTGCCTTGTCAAGCTTACTCTGTCTTGCAAAAGAGAGCCTTTCAGACTGGTAGTAAGACTCCATCTGTTCAGTTTTCCTGGCAGAAAACTAGGGGGTGGGGAGCAGGGAGGTAGGGGGAAGGGATTGTTAAGCATAATATCAGTTTTCTCCTGGAGAATGTTATTTCTATGAAAAGGCATGGGGTTTTTTTCCACCAGGAAAAACATTGCAGAGGAAAAGCCCATGCCTAATCAGCTCTGGAAAAAAGCTGCTTATGTACACTAGTTAGTAACATTTAGTCTTGATCAAGAGGTGATAGTCTTAAAGAACAAACTTTCAGTTTTTCACGAGGGTAAAACCTATGCTGTGAATACTGACAGTTCACTTTCATTGTACTGTAAATAATACTGTCATCAGATGTCAGAATTCATCATATTAATGAGCAATTATAGTAATAATTGTCTCCAACTGAGTCTTGAAACAAACTCTTTGCTGTCAGAAAACTTTTATACAGGGACCAGCAGCAGGAGTCCTGGGCTGTATTTGCAGAACTCAGGAAAGGAGGCACTGCCTTGGATCAAACCAACAGAGCCATGAGTGTCCCACCCATGCTCAGAGCCTCTAGGGCAGTGTGACACACACAAGCATCCCTTTCCTCTTAGAACTGGGAAAGCTGATATGGGATTGTTTGGATCTAAACACCCGAGGCAGTGATTACAGGTTTCTGAATAGCTCTTCCTGAAAGGAAATGAAAGGAAAAGAAATTCTGGAAAGGAAATTTTGATGGCATTGCCACGAATATATTACCAGAAAACAAAAAGAAGCAAAAAAACAAATATAATCCTCACCCAAGTAACAGAATGCACTCTAAAGAGACATCATCATTAATGGTTAAAACAAGAATTAACACAAACAAAAATAACTAATTTCCAAGCAACACATTTCCTTCCAGTAGGGTAGAGTGCAAACTTAAGAACCTGCAGGTCTGTCAGCCAGTGGAAAATCCAAACAAATTAAAGCTCCAGGATGTGGCCCAATGCGCTAGCTGAGCACCACAATGACATTGTTTCACAGAAACAAAGGCAGTTTAAGACTTTGAGTGACTGACTGCATGGGGCCTTGACACTTCTGCACAAACAGGAGAACAAAATAAGATCATGTTTGTGCTTGGATGATGATAAGAGTTTGCAATTGCCACTAGGAAAAGGCCTTACTAAAGAACTCATTCTAACTAATATTTTAATATGATCATTTCAACATGTTTATGCCCTATGATGAAAGTTCTTGCTCTGACCATCTTCTTGTCTCCACACAGTAGCACACTTTCACTAATGAACCATTTTATTTCATATTACAATGGAATTTGACATCAGGCATCATTTAGACATGTAGGCATACTAGTTAATCTTGATGGGATTTATCTAATATATAGAAATAAATGAATGAATGTCTATTTTTTTAATAGTAAGACTTTTATCTGAGTCTATGTTTTGTCTTGTGACCTGAGCCTAAAATAATCAGAGCCCTTTGAAAATTTTGAGTAATATTGAAGTCCACGTTAGACTGGAGTGATTTTTTTTAATAGTTTTTCACCTCTTGCATTGGCACTTACTTCCTTCTCAAACAAAACAAAGGTTTTTAACTACAATCATACCTGCTCATTCCTGTCTTTCTAGGGAAGGTTTATTTCTTGAAATTATATTAAATCAGTATTTTGTTAGTGATTAATGACTTCTAAGAATGTAAGGGTTTATCTTTGGATTAAATTTTAAAATTGTTTTAGATACAGGAGTAGGAAATAACTGATGCTGAAGAAAGGAATGCCTAAGAGACATCCACTCAGCCAGTGCATCCCAAAATCTGCACCCAAAACCTTATTTGTTCAGCATGCCACCCTAAATCTCCAAAGCTCTGTTGGGAAGGCACCTCCTCCCAATCAGCATGCTGTGGTGGACAGAATCCAGATGGGTCCCTAAAGTGTCTCTGCAGCTTTTGCTGACCAAGGGACTGCCTGGGGATCCACGCCTTTGTGGCACTGGGATCACATTCCTGGTGATGGGGCTGTTGCTATTTTGGTTGAGTGGCTGCTCTCCTCAAAGCAGAAATGGAGGCTGTTCCTCTGCAGCAAGAATCCACTCATGGTGGAAGGAACAGGACTGCTTTTGAGCTTGGGACAGCAACGTTTCCAGCAGAAATATTTCCAGACAATATCTTCAGCAGAAATCTGTGTGAAAATCTCCCTACAAAGGGAGGGGCTGTGCCTAAGGGAGTGGAGAAGTGTGCCTGCTCTGAAAAACCCAGGGTGGCCTGAGCAGTTTGCAGCGCTGCTGTCTGGTGCCCAGGTCTGTGCTTCTCCTCCTGTGCTTTGCCAGCCCAGATGAACTGAACTCTAAGTGGAAAGAACATCACACTGACACCACAAAGGGCCAGAGAGGGCAGGAAGGGCTCTGGGAATTCCTCCTTACTTGAGAAATTTGCATCATGCAGATCTGTGGACACTATAGGGAGTTGCAGCTTGGTGTCAGCAAATGAAGACAGAAAAAAAGGAAATATTCCTGCCTCTTAGGCTTTCAGTCTGGCTTATGGGAGCAGTAACCTTCCACAAAATCCAGTGTGGTTTTTTCTGAGCTGTCTGGGGTCTTCCCTTTGATGAGGGGAATCATTGACTGATTTAAATGGAATTTCTCCAGCCACAATGTAACTTTTTTAATGCAATGTCTGTGCTGAGAGTGATAAGCAGACAGACTCACAGATAATGCCCAGGTTTTTCAGCAAAATCTAGAATACAGAAGAACACAGGAAACAAGAATCCAGCTGCAACTAGATGAGTTCCAAATATTCTTTCTCCAACAAGGGGCGTGCACACTACCATCATGTGGTGGTATTTCACAGGCATTTCATTGTAGCATGCTTTTTTTCTGAAGGAACAGGCTAAGTCACATTGCCATGAGCTGGCAGGGTGTGGAAAACGCCAAGTCCATGAAGGTCTGACTCATTTTGAGAGTCCAAAAGAGGAGTCTCTGCTGCCTTCACTTGTGCTTCTTGTCATCTGAGGTTTCTGTAGGCACCAGGCAGCCCTGTCATCACCACAAATTTAGCTGTTGTGCGGGGTCAGGGGTTTTGTGAGCGTTTGTAATTTTGTTTCTAAGTAACCTTTCAAACAGCAGAGCCAAAGTGCACTTTGATGCAGGCAATTGGAGGCAAATGCAGGCAATTAGAAAAACAAAAAACAGGAGTGCTGAGCTGGTCCTGTTTAGGGTGGACAGCTTTTTGGCCTGATGCTCTCCTTTTAAATATCCAGATCTCTCACTGAAAATCAGTGCATGGGCTAAGATTTCATTGTATACCGATGGTGTATGAAGCCTGGCACAGAAACCTGAGAATTGTCACTTTTATCCTTCCAGTGAAGGATTTCTTCTGGAGGCCCATAACCCCCTGAAGGAATTCAGGGATGTGCTGCTGTGCTGCCAGCTTGCATGATAATATGTTAATGGATACCAGGGCAGCATGGCCAGCAGGCTGTGATTTGATGTCTGGGTACAGGACCTGGGTGGGTATATTTCATACACCATCTGCTTCTCCAGGGACATGTACTACCAGTGACATTTTGTAAATCAATGCATGGCCATAAGAAGAGCCATTCCCTGTGCTTGAAGAATTCCTGCAGCACTTTAGAAAGACATACTCATAAATAAAATGTAATAATGGCAATCTCCTAACATAGTTTAAGCATATTTACTAATTGCAAGAGGGAGTAAAACTAGAAACAGGGTAAGATATTTTTATGTTAAGCTAATAAAAAAAGAGGATGACCAGATGAGTGTGAGCAACAATTATCTAATGCAGTATTCCCAGAGGGAGAAAAAGGATATTATGGTACATCCCTGGAATGCTACTGTGGTTTAAAAAAGGAGGGAAAAAAGACACATCCTGCTACCACCAGAAGGAAATGAAACAGTTCTCAGGAGCAGATGCCATATTAATTACTGTGTTCATTCAATAATATGCCTCATATAATCGTGCAATGGTATTTTGACCACTTTGAGCCCAGCTGCTGAAAGAGTCTGGGCTGCTCAAGCACACTGACAGGAAGCAAGCAAGGCAGTGCTCTGCTCCAAAGTGGAGCTCTGTTCTAGCTTGCAGCAGAAGAAAGGCATTTGTTGTTATCAGGTAGTTGTTTGCCCTCACAGGATGTTCTTTTGCATTAACCCAATGATAATTCCAACACTGACAGTAGATGCACAGACCAAAGGGGTGAAACTTGGACAGAGAGCTCTGAAATTTGTCTTCCTGCCTGGCACAATTTTGCTATCTGTTTATCAGGCTGCTGGCATCTTGCAAAGGGCGGGGCAAGGTCTGCCCTTGTCCTGGTTCTGGCCAGGACGGGGTTAATTTTTTGCAGTAGGTGGGAGGGGGCATGGCCAGGACACAGAGGCTGTTCTGTACCATCTTTTCATTGCCGGGGCAGGGCCAGGGCCAGGAAGAAGGAGTTCCTCTGGCCCAGAGAACCTGGCAGAAGGAGCTGTCTGGTATTGTCTGTTACAGTCTGGGGTCTTTTTTGCCTGTATGAATAATTTCTTTTCTGATACCCTCTGTCATTAGTCTTGTTGCTGCTACTGTTAATTTTCTTATGTCAACCTTGATCTTTGCCTTTTGTGCCTCTGGTTGGAGAGGGAGAGGGGAGCACTTCATGGCTTTTGTGGGAATACTAAATTGGAGAATACCATTCCTAATCATGACATCCCTGTAATTAATAAAAGCAGGTGCTAAACAGACTGGATGTCAAGGGACAGTAGTACTTTCTTAGCAGAAGAACATAGAGGGACATTTTCACTGAAAGGCAGAATGATCAATGGTTTTCAAATTATGTTTTTCTTGTACAAGGAAGGAGTATATGTCAGTTCTACAGCAGGACTCTGATCTTCAGGGCAAAACCATGATATTCTTCCTACTTTGCCTCCCCAGAGATTATGTTCTGCCATACCAAACAAGAAGGTAATTAATCATTAAGGATGGGGAGTTAAATATATGCTTGTTCAGCTAATAATCTGATGAATGTAGAGGAAAGAATGACATTTCTATGTTATTGCCTGCAATTTCTCACTAGCTACAGCCCCATGACTCCTCTAGAAAGACTAATGTCAGGTTATTTAGCAAAGGCACAGCGAGCAACATAAGTTAAAGACCATCCAATCTAATTACAGTTAGTGTAGCATCACCAGTAAACATTCTGTATTTGAGATGTCTTGTATCTTATTATTGTCACTTCTGTACATGTCTTTATCAGAAGCAATTAATCTCATCTTCTTGCAGCTTCACTGCAAAACTCCTTCCAAAATGTCACACATCTTATGAGCATTACTAGTGATGAGCCAACATCCTCTGACAGGACATGAAACACTGCACAGTGCTCATTTGCTGGGTAAGGGCCCATATGAGATTCATCCTAGAGACTGACATCATAAAAAACTGCAGTTTTGCTTCCCTCCCACATTGCCCCCTCTCAGTTTCTGGCACCTACACACAGAGGCAGAGAATTGCCCCAAAGTCAGAAGAACAGAGTTTTTCCCTTCTTACTTGACACAGGTTTTTAAGTGGTGGAGATGCAGGTCCTACCCAGACCAGACCAAGCTGGAGTCACCCAATGCTCCCTGCAGAAAGAGAATGCTGCTCACCATGAGTAACACCTGTCAGCAGGTGGAATGGTGACCCAGCTGACAAGAAGCCTCCCATGATCAAAGGAGAAAAGGAAATAGGTAACACAATACACATTGACTTCTCATTGCACAGATGTGACTGAATTTCAGTCTGGAAGAACCATGCACTGTACTTGTACTTGCTCATTCTCACTGGACAGCTGACTATATTTTTCCTGCCCCTAATGTGAGACAGTTATTTGCTCTATGCCATGATAACATCTTTGGTAGCTGAAAATCACTAGGAATACCCAAGTGTAGAAATTTTTGGTTTTGACATTACACATATAACTTCTGACTCACAGGTGGACTAAGCCAGGGAGCAAATAGGTAATTAACTGTGTATGTCTGACTGAATTAGTCATGAGGCAAAATGCTCTTTTTATGTGGGTTTGGGTCAGAGTTTCAGTCATAATTAAACACAAAGCTGAAGAACAGGCCCTTTTCCAGTGTAAAGAATGGAACCAGAAGCATTTTGTTCAGCAAGCAGGTTCAGCAGTACTCAGGAAAACAGCTTGCTCAGTCTGGCTGTCCCCACCCCACCAAGCACCATGATTTTCCCCTTCAAAATTCAGCAAGATTTCAAAAAAAATAGAGCTTTAGCTTAAGAGTATAAAAATATGTCCACATGTCCATAAATCTGTTCCTCACACTAACTTTTAAAAACTGCTTTACTACTTCTGGGTTTTTTTGAAGCTGCCATTTCTAAACTGTAGTGCTAAGGCAGGTCATGTTTCTGCCATAACACCTCTGCAACATTTAGTCTTGTCCTTTTGCATCATATGCAACTTTTCCTTACTCCTTCTGCCACCTCAGCTGTGATCATCAGCTAATCCAACCTAACAGCTAACTCTTGTCCTTCCTGTCCCCAGCCTCCCAGCAAGCAGGAGGAGATATTGTCACTATTGTCACCAAGCCTGCCATCTGCTAGCTGCCATGGAGCAGCATGCTGCTACTGTCAGAGGTGCCACAGAGCCAGGAAGACAAAGAGAGTGTTGCTGTCTACTCAGGTAAGTGCCTGAGGTGGGAGAGCTGCTGCCACAAACCCAAAACAAGATGGGGGAAGGGAGCCTCCAGGGAAAAGAACACTTGATCAGCCCAGTGGCCACTCTGGTTCATGAGTCCATGCAAAGTGTCTGAGCAGCAGGCTCCCATTTCCTTCAAGAAAATGGTGAGGGACTCTGGTGTATGGTCCCTGCATCACCCACTGAGACTACAGTGAACAGGTTTCTGTCTCTGTTAAACCCAGTGGATCATCAGATCTTTCCCCTCTCAGACCTCACTGAAATAAAGGAATCTCAAAACTGATATATGGCAGAAAAGTAATTTCTTTTAGCTGAATGGCTATGAGGTTTCTTTCAAATATCCTTTTTTTTTCCTATTTGCAGCAGTGTCAGACTCCACATGGATTTCAAACAGAAAAGTCCTAAATATCTGCAGCCTGCTTAGAAAGTGACCTGTACACTTGTTGCAGATGATTCCCCCTTTCCCCTACACCACAGCACATTCCCAGCCTTGCCAATTCTCCCCTTTTGCAAGAGGCAGGGTGGGAGCAAACACTACTCAATTCCCTGGCTGGTTCAACCTCGTTCTCTTTTTACACTATGGCACATATTTGTGCAGCATGCAATAACCAAATGAGAACATCTTTTCCAAGGGGTATTTCTTAATGGCATTTGGAGAAAGATTTGCAAGTAACATTACATGAATTGCAAATAAAAGCCTCCTTAACACACTTCCATGACTTTATTTTCCCCTTGTTTTCTCTTTTTTATACCTCTTTCAGTCTGTATTTTCTTTGATTGAAAGCACTGAAAAATTGTTAAGCAAAGAGTGCTTCTGTCTCCTCATTCTCTCCAATATGTTTTATTTCTGTTCTTTTAAGTGCATTGGATCAGGTCCTTGCCCCTGGCACTATTCCTCCACCCTTGACTTATGTCTACAATAGTGAATCTGGCAAGTTTCTTGCTCCTCACAGGCTGGCTACTGTGTGCAGGGCTCCTGCTTTCCATGGGTCAAGGCTTTAGGCATCTTGAGACTAGCACTGGCCTCTCCACTTGGCTCCAATGTTTCTTTTTCAGCCTCCTCACAAAAACAAACCATGGCTTAATAGTTAGTTCTCAATACAATGCTCCCTTGTTTATTTTCTTTACATGTCTATTCTTTCTTTCCATTCCTGGCCACAAAGTGAAGAAAGCTGGAAGAACATTTACAAATTTATTACCAATTTTGAGCTGTGAAAGCTGCCATAGAAATGAGGTAAAGGGAGTGAGGGAGGACATCTACAAGGAACAGATGTCTGTTGCTGAGCCTCCTGCAATACCTGGGTGCAAATACCCCCAGAAATACAGGTACTATTCCACAGTCCCCTCCCTGGCTGTAAGCAGTCTTCTCTAAGATTTCTCTAAATTTCAGCTCCTCTTGTGCAAAACCCTAAGTAGAGCACAGGGGCTGCATGCTGGCATCCTGTACAAGGGTGAGAGCTGAAGGATGAATTAGTCCAGCAAAACAGCAAAATTGTGGGCTGGAGATTATAATGCACAATATAGAGTGATCATGACTACCCTCTATATCCTAGAGTACTAAGTACAAAATTTAGAGGAAGTAACTTTTCAGTTTTCCTAGAAAATTTCAAGAAAACTTATTTTTCGTCATTTAAATGGGTTTTTTTTGAGAAATTAAAATAAAGGCCACTTAGTTTTAGATTGACTCTATGGTTTCATTTGACTAAAAATGTCACATTTTGTTTGTGGGCGCTTTCATTTTCTTTTAGTCCCTTTCAAGATGCAGATGAATTATGTAAAGTATAAACAAGAGACACAGGAACTCTCCCTTTAAAAATGTAGACATTTATCAAAGTTTTTGAACATTTTTCATTCCTTCTCAGATAAAAACAAGAGGAAAATAATTGGGCTCACTGTCTTTTGCTGCCTGTTTACTAATCTCAGGATTCCCCCTTTTTTGCATGAAGCTGGAATCACATCTCCCTTTGCCCATAAAGACCATCTAGTCTAAGGTGGAAGTTAGACTGTAACAACCTAGGCACCTGCAGAGTGATTTCCCCTCTCAGAGGCACTCACCTGTCTTGAGGCAGCAATGCTTCAATCCCTACTGAGGAACCAGGGTTAAATCATTTGGATTTAACACTTGAGCTTTAATGGTTAAATTTACACAAGATAAATTTCCCCTTGCTCTTCTGCAATCTTATTATTTTTCTTTATTGTTAAAGACTTGATTTTTCTTGTTTCTAGAATCTGGGCACATACCTTCAAGAAGTCACGATCACAGACAGATCCACCTTCTAAATCAAAGGCTGTGAAGCTATAGTTGAGAGTGTTCCCCTTGGTGGCTTGGATAGTCCAGTTGCAGTGCTCATTTAGTGGGTAATTATTTGGATAATTTAAGCTTTCCAATATGCCATGGCTCCGATTAACAGTCAGCACTTCATGGCAAACTGTAAAAAAAAAGTTAAAAAAGGGTTATAGATAATTTTTGTTCAGTGTTATTAATCCAATATCTCAAAAATTACTAGTTGAAGTTAGTGACAGCATTACAAGGTGAGGAATTTTTTTTCAGATTAGAGAAGCCATGCAGAAAGACAATGGTGACTCTTGAATAACGTGTTGTGTATGTTTCAACCAAAACTCCAGCTATTTAAACTTTCATCTTTCAGCATTATTATGACCTTCTTTTCTGACACTTGCAGACCCATCAGTATATATTTAAGAGGGCAGTCCTCTTTAAGTCTAAATACATGGGTATTCATGAAACACATTTTTTCTCTTTTTTTTTAACTAATCATAAAAATGTACCCTGTCATTTGAAATTATTTGGGGAGTTGCTCAACAAATATTGATAAATTGATAAAAGTGATTTATTTCTGCTGACTGGGAAAAAATTATGATCCCTGGCTAAAACAACTAATGGAAAGTACACTCCTATTATTGGGCTTTCTAGCCCCAGGAAGAGAATGTGATAATGGAATTTTTTAAAAAGGAGCCATAATTCTCCTTGTGAGACATTCAATAGCATCCTAGCATAAGGACTGGACACTCACCTGGAATAATAAGAACTTTCCTTGAAGTGCAGATAAAATAAAAGTAAACTAAACTAGATAAAGAACAAAATTACAATTATGGTATTACGTCAGTGAGTCTCATTTTCCTGTATCCACCTTTCCCTAAAGACAAAAATTATCAGTGTGGGCAATCCCTTGTCTGGAGAGAGCATCCAATGTGTACTGGGAGCAGAGGAGTGTAATTAATGCCCAGGGGAGTGGGCAGGGAGCAGACCAGGCTGGCTGGTTTGTGCAGCAAATCTGCAGTGTTTGAACAGCAGAAATAGCTGAGATTCACTTGCATGACTGCTCTATTGTCTGTCACCACAGAGAGGACACCCACCTCCTGCCCATTTTTTCTATTCTGTCCAAATGATTTAAAGGTCTGTGTTTTCAGTATTTCAAAATGCTTGGGATACAGCTGCAGGTCAGGGTCAGGTGGAGTGGAGTGGAGCTTGCCTGCAAAGCTACTCTGAAGCATGTGACTTTTTGAAAGGGCAGGACAAAGAGCACAAAATGGGTTGCATTTGAAGAATGCAAGACAGGTAATATCTGCTACCCCCTGCCAAAGGGATTTTATTAGAAACATATCAGGCACAGAGGTGCCTTTGAATAGCAACTTGGTACCATGTTTTCCTTTGCAACATTTTCCAATTAATCATTACATTTCTTTCATGTACATGTAAATGTATCTGGTATCAAAGCATCCTTACTTTACAACATACTGCCTACATAATTTTAGCTTTTGGGCAAGCCATTAAAAGCTTTCTCTGGTGCATCTTCAGGAATTAAATATGAATGTAAATCACATTATCTGATAGCTCAGGTTCTACATCTGAGTGCTTTGAAAGTGCTCTTCCTGTTTAATTAATGAAAGGGAGGGGGAACCTTCTCTAATATATCCTCTTGACATTGCAGTCTGAAAAGTACATGGTAGTGATATCTGTAAGGAATGAGGGAGCCAAGGTTTCCTCCTTCCTCTAATTACTGCATGTGTCTTGTGGGGATGAATAGCTCTGGATTTTTGTAATCCATTTACTTTTGACCAAACCCAGGACAACTTCATATCTATAAACCCACAACATCCCTTGTCACTTGGGCATGTCATATTTAGAGGACACAAAGATGCTTGCAAATCACTTTGTATGTGATGAAATTACAAATTTTCCAATATCTATTTAACTGTTAAAAAATATAAAGTGTATAAAGAGAAATGTAAACAGCAGGACTATTTTCATATTATGACTGGGAATAAAGTAACTTTGTCATGTGTCTTCTTGTATTTTTCTCCAAATGCAATTATTTTGATATTTCTGGGGTAGTACTATTTTAAAAAAACATGTTTGCAAGAAAAGTATTACCCTTACCACAAGATATTAAAAATGAAGTTTTTAAAATGCTCCCAATAGGCTAAATTATCCCAAGCACCCACAATCAGTCTGGCTGACAGAAACTCAATCATCCTTTGCCATCCTTCCTCAAAAGAAGCTCTAAGATCAGAGAATCTTGCTATATCTGCCTTCTCTTTTAAAAATTCAGGAGCCTGAAGGAGCAGAAAAGCAAGAACAGTCAAATCTACCCTGTTATGGACTTCCAGCATTTGTTGTTCTGAGTAAATCTGGAGAAGCATATGCCACTGGTGCAGGTAATAGAAATAGAGCCACCTTACTGGCTTTCTCCTAAGGAGGAGATTATCTCCATCAAATGTAGATGGGCAGATAATTTTTAGGTCTCTGTGTTCTGTAACTGTACCAGGATAGAAAATCTGGGTTGTTGGTATGCTCTATAGATTTTACTGTGCTGATAAATATGTAAGATCATGGGCTGCAAGCAGCTGCACAGGCAACATGAGCTATAGAAACATCTCCCTCTCCTTTACTTACCCTGTTTGTATCTGGCTAAGAAACCTCCACCTTGCAGACTGCTGTCTGTCCTTAGTTTTACATACACACTGTCTCCACTGGAATGGATGGTTTCTGGTATCTGATCCCCACAAAATTTACCTAGTTGCCTAGCATTGCTGCTGTTGCCATCATATATCTAAAAAAAAAAAATCAAACAAAAAAAAAAGAAAAATGAAAAGATAATAAAGCTGATGACATTACAAGTCTGATTAATTTGCCCCTGACAAATGTCTGCTTAGGGAAATGTTACTGGGTATACAAGAGGTTAAATTCCATTTCTGCTCAGAGGAAGCCTGGCAGGCATTTCAGAAACAAGCAAAACCAGGAAGCCAGTAACTGAATACTAGTGGGTTTTTAGGGGCTTAGTCACCAAGAGGGGAACACAGCACTCCATTTCAATTTCGTTTGAAATATTCAAATAATTAATGGAATAATTCAAATATTAAGTTTGGTATTAACAATATGGTTATTGACAGCATTGTGCTTTGTTCCCCATAATTTACTAAGAAATCATGCTAAGGCCTTGGTTCAAAACATGGAAAATTTAAAAGATACAGACAGATTCTTGTTTCTATCTATCAAATTCTTCCTATCTGCTTTTCTTACCAGCAGCTACACAGACACTGCTGCCTTGCCTCTCATGACTCTGAGAGATGAAGGGAGCACATCAACATGGAGCTTTCCTATTCTGAGTCTGCTCACTTAGGACCATTTGAAAGCCAAGGCCCTGTGTTTTTCCTGGCCTTTGTACTCAGCACACTCATCTGCCTCCCGTGGAGCAGAGTGTCCCAGGGCACCTACCGCAAGGTAATCAAAGCTGCACTTCTGGTGAAGCTCCAGGTGGAACTGCTCAAACTGGATTTCAAATGGACTTCCTCGGTTTCCCTTGAGCAGCCAGTAGCACTCTGAATTGTGGTAATATGGCATAGGGTAGTTGGGAGACATGAGGATGCCAGAAGCTGATGTGAAAGTCCCACCGCAACCTGAAAAGAGCAGAGAAAGCAAAGCAATATTTAACAGCTAGAGGAGGGGAGAATTAAACCTGGTGTGTGGATTCTCACTACTGACCTCCTTCACATGCCCTAAACTTCTTCAGTAATGCCCCAAAAATGTGCATCCAGCCATCAATGTTGTAAGCAGAAGACAGCCCATAACAAATAGAAATATTAACTATCTAATTTGAAGGATAGAGAAGTATTAAAAATTAGAAACCTCCTCATTATATTCTTAATTACTGCTTTCCTGATCATAAGAGAAAATTGAAGCTACTTTATATCTAGGAAATAGTATGCTCTTTTCTGTAGTAAAAAGGAAAGCCTAAGGATCAAGAAATATCTTTGTTCTTAACAACATGCATACATGTTACTATATAATTAGCAGACAGACCTTAGAATATTAGAAGCAGGAAAATTGAGGGGAAAAAAGGTGAGAAATTAAATACAAAGAAAAGATCAAAAATAAGATGTGTAAAATAGTTCTATACTTGATGCAATCATTTTACCTGCTGAGGTACCATCCCACTCTGCTGAAAATCCCCTTCTTGTGCCAAATACGTCACTTACAAACTTTATCCACAGCTTGTTACCATGAGAGATTATAACAGGAGGCAGGTCTGTACCACAGTATTTTCCAAGAGGAGGAGAAGTTTCAAAGCCTCCATCTCTAGAATGGCAAAGAAGAAAAATCTTTGGTCAAAGAGAGACACCATGAAAAATGCAAGCAAATCAAAAATCTTGTGATTCTTTCAGGCCTGGGAAAGACCTTTCCTGGCTCTTCATCTTCAACAGAAATACTGCTACCAAATACTGAGTTTTGCTGCTTGCAGTATTAAGCCCTGCCACAACCACCTGCTTGCTGGGCACGTCACTCTCCCATCTCAGCAGCCTGGGTGTGTGTCAATACAATGGCAACCTTGAGAAGTGTCTCAGGTGTCTCACTATATTCTCTATATTCTACATGGTAACAATCATTGGGGGAGCCAAAGATAATCTTCAAATTTGAAGTAGTAATTTCCTCATTCCTCACTCTTTAAGCCTAGACGAGCTGACTTATTTTAAAAAACATGTTTATTTACCACCATACAAATGAGAATCCATTCCAGAATTCATTTCACTGATGCACGTTTCAAAATATTTTCTTAGTCTTCAGAATTGGTTCTACAACCACTTATTTTCCTGTTTTTAATTTAAGTAATATTTCCAGTAACATTTTTTTCATACTGTAATCAGGATCCACAGCTAATGTTCTATTTTGCCTCCTGCACATGCCTTATGGGAATAAAAAAGAGGATGACTTGACAACCTGCTTATCAATTGCTTCCTGATCTTGTCTTTAAGCACTTTCATACTACAATCAACCTACAGGTCAGTAGGACAATGACAGATAATTTATACCTATATACGGTGTGATCTTCCTATGATGCTTTTTAAGTGGATAGTAAGACTTTCAATTGCATATTCACAGGTTTACAGCTGCTTTTGAGAAAAATTTCTACTTAGCCTTTGCCACTCTGTTTTCTTGTCATCCTCCTAGTTTAAACTGCTTGCTGCTGTCTCGTGTTAGTGGCAGTTGAAAAAATGGGCCAGAACCTCCCCTCACTTGTACCTTGGCCTCTGCTGCTGTGGTCAGATGAACAATTTTCTTAGTTGACTGAATGCAGTTTATCAGAGGACACCTCAGGACAAAAAATGAGAGTGGCACTTCACCTAAGACTTGTGTAGCTACCCCATTTACAGTATCAGGATTGAAGAGGCATTCTAAAAACCCAGTTATGGCCGTAGCAATGTGCTGAGTTGCACTTAGAATGTTCTGTCCACATCTTAGAACCTGTTTAATGCTGCTGAACTCTTCACAGTGAAAAGTGAGTTAGATTTATGCTATAAATAAATGTTTTCAGTTCCTAAGGTGAAAAAGTGAAAAAAAGATCACTTTTGGTCATCCCAAATTTAAGTGTTAATTGTTAAAATAAAGTTAGATTTAATTTGATCTCAGATTGTTTTTCTAAAAATAAAAAAAAATAAATGCTTTACTTGGAAAATATTCAGAAAGTTTTTCAGGTTTTCATAATTTTCTCCGGTTGGTATGTACAGCTGAAAAAACCCAACTAATTCAGATGGAATTCAGAATCTCAATACTTCAACTCCAGCAAGGAGATTTTTGTTTGGTTTTTAAAAAGAAGATACTATTTACCAAGCAATAACCCATTCAGAATATCTGGTATAACATTCAGGATGAGCTTTATCATGGTGCTCAGTGAGGTAACGGAAACTCTTAGCATGCTCAGACTGAAAAAACACACAGCATTCCTCAGATATGGTTCACCCAGAGAGCTGGCTCATGAGGACAGGAATGGGTGCAGCAACACTGCAAATTGCAAATCCATCTGCAGCCACTCAGCAGAAAGGATATGCCCTTGGTGCTGCTGGACTGTGAGCAGGTAATCTTCCTGCAAATATTCCTTTCCTCTATTTGTCCCTGTCCTGTAAAATCTCCTAGAAATCACTAGGTTAGTATCCTAAGTTTAATGGTGATGCCAGTATGGAAAAGTATAGCAGATTATTTACATGCTCTTTGTGTTACCTCCTAGAGTAGCTATTGTCTAAAGACTATAAACATAAATCAGAATATAGAATATAGAATATAGAATATAGAATATAGAATATAGAATATAGAATATAGAATATAGAATATAGAATATAGAATATAGAATATAGAATATAGAATAGTTTGGGTTGGAAGGGGCATTAACTGGTCATCTATGTCACCCAACTCTGAAAGGAACAGGGATATTTTCAAATAGATCAGATTGCTCAGAGCCTCATCCAGCCTGACCTTGAATATTTCCAGGGATGGGGCAACAGCTAATTCTGTGGGCAGCCTGTTCCAGTGCCTTACTACCCTCATTGTAAAAAGTTTCTTCTGAATAATCCAAACTTTCTCAGCCTGTCTGCATATGAGAGTGCTCCAGCCCTCTGATTTTTCATCCACCAGCACCCTCACTACTCTCACCTCACCTCTCCCCTGGGCTGTTCTGTTCCCTCCCCAGCCTGTATTGATACTGAGAGTTGCTCCAAACCAGGAGCAGGACCTTGTACTTGGCCTTGTTGAACTCCATGAGGTTCACACGGGCCAACTGGTCAAGCTTATCTAGGTCCCTCTGGATGGCATCGTGTCCTTCAGGTGCATCAGCTGCACCGCTCGGCTTGATGTCATCTCCAAACTTGCTGAGGGTGCCTTGACCCCACTGTCCATGTCATTAATGAAAATATTAAATAACTCTGATCCCAGAACAGACCTCTAAAGGGATCATTGTCAGAGTTCTAATATGCACATCAAGCCTTAGACCTCTACCCTCTGGATGAGACAATCCAATCAATTCCTCATCTTCCAAACCATCCCCCCATCCAATCTCTCTCTCTCTCCAATTTAGTGAGAAGAATGTTGTGGGGGACTGTGTCAAAAGCTTTTCAGAAGTCCACAGAGATGACATCTGTAGCTGCTCATTCATCCACTGATATAGTTATTCCATCACATAAGGCCACTATGTTGGTCAAGAACACCCTTGGTGAAGTCATGCTGGCCGTCCATAGGCACCTCCTTGTCTTCCACACACCTTAGCAGAGCTTCTAGGATGATCTGTTCCATGATATTCCCAGGCACAGAGGTGAGGCAGACAGGTCAGTAGTTCCTAGGGTCCTCTTTTCAACCCTTTTTAAGAAAGGGTAAAATGGTTTCTCCTTTTCCAGTCACCTGGAACTTCTCCTGACTACCACAACTTTTCAAATATCATGGAGAATATGTCACAAACAGACAATTAAACTCCTTGTTTCTGCACTAAGGAAAACAACCTAAATGCAGTGCATGAGAACATAGTCCACACACTCCACTTGCTCTCAGAACTGGAATTTATCAAGTGGGAAAGCTGACAACAGAGCAGGATGAGAGCAGGAAAAGGCAGCCTTTAAAGCTCTCTGCTATGTCCTTTTCCCGCATTGACAGCAGGATGTATGGTTAAGAATAAAGATTCTGAACATGCTTAAGTGGGCGTGGACAATGCACAAATCAGTACTCAGCACAAGAGAAATAATTATCCTTGCCTGATTTCTACATAATCCTCAGTGCAGCGCCTGTTCCCCTCCAGGGTGAAGTCGGTGAAGGTGAGCACGATGCGCCTGTTGATCCCCACGGTGATGGTGTAGGTGCACTCCGTGCGCACCGGGTAGTCACTGGGGTAGTTGGGAGATGTCAGCACACCAGTGTCAGCAGTGTAGTTGTGTGAGCAAACTTTAAAAAGAAAAGAAACAAAGATGAATTAATGCCATGTGTCTGCTAAATTAACAGGAAATTTCTATTTTCAACAGGCAGAGGAGCAAACATCCTGTGTTCCTGTGCATTAGAACTTTTCCTGGACACATCTCACTGCTGAATGTCAACAGTATAAACTAAAACCAGGATCCAGCTGTTTCATGGGGTTTCTTACATTTGAGTTGATTTGTTCAGTTTTTACCAGAACACTATGTCTGTAATAAATAGGAACATAAAAGCAGTTTCACCTGCCTAAAATGGCTTTGGCATTCCCCATGGTCAAACCTGTTAGAGGGAATTTTATATCTAAATTTCTTTTCCCATTTTCTGGGCTATAAATGACAATAAGTTAGAAAGTGGTATAATCCTTAGAATTTGAGGATACAAGAATTTTAGTTAAGGTCTTATATTTAAATGAAGTAGGGGGTTTTTATTTGTTTGTTTGTTTTTTTGTGAGCAATGTATAAGCTGGGAAGAAGAAAATAGTGTGAACAAATGCTGAGGTAGAATCTAAGCAATAATTAAAAAGAAGCTCTTTTCAAAGCACAGACATAAAATCTAGGAATAAAAATGTTTACTATGAAACAGTATGAAACTTTGTTTGGAAAGAATTGTTGTCTATTAGTTGATCACAGTCAATGAGTAAAGTTTGTGATATGGCTGCAAAAAGGGCAAGAAGAAATGTGAACTGTGCCAGGTGTTTTCAGGCAAAACAGGAAATACTGATGCCACTGCACAAGGCAATGGTGACATGTTACCTGGGAAAATGTGGATAACCATGGGCACTGAGGTTCTGAAAATCAAATGGGAACAAGTAAGACAAAGATTGTGGAGATAGCAGGAAATTAGCAGATTGGAAGGCAAGAGACACTAGAAGAGCTTGTTTGGCTTAGCAAGTGCAGGTAAACACCAAGAAGCATGAAGAAAGGAAAAATAGAACACATTCTCAATGACAGGACAAATTCAGGAGTTAAAAAATGTCCATGAATACAGATACATAGAAATTAGGGGAAATTTTTATTAGGAAGTAAGTTTCTAGAGCAATGATCCAATCAGCATAACAGATGCAGAAAGGAGAAGACAGTCCACTGGTTCTTAAGATACAGTTTGATCAGTTTAAGGATGGGCCCACATTACCTTTTAGCTTAAAAAAACAGAAGGACATAGGAAAAAAAAAAGGGGGAATAACATATAATTGTGGACTGGACTTGATGAGCCTGGGGAAACATTCTGGTCCTCCATTTCCCTATTTCAGGTCCTATAGGTTGCAAATATAAGAAATTAAATAGTTCCTACCAAATAGGCAGGTTTAAACTAATTATAAATAGAACTGACTGAGCAAGCAAAATAATCGTTTAAGCTGGTTGCCACAGGTCTTTGAGGTCTACTTTCTAGCACAGCACAGCTGCAGTGTAGCAATGTCTCTGCTTAACTCTTTAATTGCATAACAATTCAGGTGGAAGGGATGGAGCTATGCTTCAGGCCCTTCATGTCTAAGGTAGGTAATTTCCATAATTTCCATGTCTGTTGTCTAGCCATTCTTACTACTACAACACTTTTGCTTTTAATTGTGTATTTTTAATGCTGTTTTTTTTTTTGCATTCTGGGTCACCTGGAAGGTCTGTGTTCCAAACATTTTCTGTAGGATAAATACTCCCAAAGCTAGCTCCCAGACTCATGTTCCTAATTCATCATGGGGAGAACAGAGAAACAGCACACAGAAAAAGATCAGTAATTTTCTGCCATTGGCTTATGCTTTAGTATTGACAAATCAAAAAGGTTTCATGCAATAGTTTACCTAAAATAATTATCTATGAAAATCTTTATTTAGCATTTTAGGCATTTATATATTCCATCATCAATATGTTTTAATGTATGCATATAACAAACAGCTTAGTCCTGATCACCATAAAAGCTATGTGCTGCTTTGTAAATCCTGATAATGGATTGTTGGCTGTGCTGCCAGCTCCCATGGTGCTTTGTCATATGTTGGGCTTATCATCAAACCCCAGATCCTCAAGTCATATGTTTTCTTGAGGATGCTGATTGAAGGGTTAGAAATCTGACTTACAAATGGGACCCAACTTTTCCTAACAGGCCACTAGAGAAAAAGCAGTAAAAAATTAAAAAGAAAATGTGTGTATATTTAATAGGTTACTTATTTTTAACTGATTATTTCCTCCTAGGAGGAATAGGTATACTGACTTGTGTATACTTGGTGACTAGAGCTCTTGCAATACTGCCATTACTTATTCTCAGAGACTGAGACTAAGACTGCCAGCTTTCAACCTGTAGAATATTAAAACTGGTGTACTAGATAAGAACTCTTACAGTAAAATTAGCACTACAGAAGCCAATTTTTTTTATCAGCTCTTTTAATAATTTCCACAGAGTTGTCCAGGTTCCCTCCCTCACCAAAGTTTTTCTTCCTGGGAGGAACCCAGACAGAAACTTATATCCCAAGTGTGCTGTTTTAAACTGGATGCTCTGTACTGCTTTATATTTCACTTAACAATCTTCTTTATGAGCTAAGGGATAATAAATACAGAAGATGGAACAGTGACTGCCTTATGAATGTTAGACTTCTGGCTAGAGTGAAATAAATCCAAGTATAGATGGAATATACTGGCTGCTATGAGGATTTAGAAAAGCATAGATGAACCCATGTTTTCTGACAGCCAACTCTTTTCTGGTAACTGGATTAATTCCTGGTGTTCTACTTCCAGCAGGAGAGCTGGAATTCCCCTTTAGCACTCACCTCACTAACAACATTTGGGGGTGTGCTGGGGCAATAACAGACCCTTCAGTGAACACTTAGCAAAGTTAGCAGGAAAAAATAAGTACTTTGACTCCTTTGCCAAAGTTCAGAATGCAGTCTAATAGTATACGTGATTATTATATGTCTGGAAAAAAACATGAATTCACTTTAGTTGGAAGGAACTTATTACAGCTCATGAAAAACAGGAGGCAATTGTTGAGGACAATCACACATCTTGCTTTGCCCAGTGTATGAGGTTTTGAAAGCTATTCAATCTGCCTTCTGATTTTAGTACTGAGTACGTTAGCTTTTCTGGAAAAAATGCCATAAATGGCAGTACCCCACTGTAATAGCCAATAGCAGACAAAAATGCCACTTTTTGTACTACTCATTGGTGCAATTGTGCAGAATGTAGAAAATTATATCCAGGTTTTTTCCCCTAAATAGATACCAATCAGTTGCCACAATGTTAATTAATCAAAAATCAAGCAATAGTGCAGTAACATGGGATTTTTCATCCAATATCACTGTACCAAAGGAAAACTGAGATCCCTAAATATTCACTCCTTATGTGGTACCATGCATAAAAAAAAGGGAAAAAAAGAAGAAACTATCACAAGAAGTATGTGCCTCTCCACAGGCAATGTGAAAGCACATCTGCATTTCAGGGCCTTCTGCTACAGCTGCTGGCAGAAGCAGGGAAGTGAGGAGTGGATTTTTACCTGGGAGGCACACAAAGGTTTTTGTAACATGTTAGACCAAACTTCCTCAAAATACTGGCTCAAATAGAATCTCTCTCTGCCTTCTGCTGCTTCACACCTAAACACTGTGAGTTGTACTGACATATTTTGTCTTTTGTAGGCAGACTAACACCCTGCCCAAACACTGCCAAGTCACAGCAACCTAACAAGTTGTCAGGGGCCAGCCAACTGAGCCTTTTTCCTGAGACTTGGGGTGAACTGAGCAGATACCCAAGACACATATAGGACATCAGCTTTATTTTCTGGCTTAGGCCAACCTCATTCAATCATTCTCTGCACATCTCTGCACACACCTCTTTGTCAGACATTACTTTCCGTAATGAGTCTTGTCATTGCTCATTCAGCTGAAAACCAGAGCCAGGCATCATACTCCTAACATTTACTGGGTTCAGTCAGGAAGATGGGAATGAAGATCTCAACTTGTACTCAGCTATCAAGGAAGAAGACACACAAATCCATACTACACTTTCAGGAACACTTTTAAGTTCATGGATTCATGTTTTTCTCTTTCCTTATCCCTTTCAAATGCTGGCTTCTCCAAACAGTCATTGTAAGTAACATGTAATCCACAATGAAGCTTTTTAAAACCAGATTACATATCCTGATGAATACTATTCACAATTCAGAAAGATTATGAGGAAAATTATCTTTCACCAAAGCCAGAGAAAAACCAGGAATAAAAAGTATATCAGGAAGGCAATCTGCCAAAAACCTTGTTATGGTTAACTTTTCCCAGCAGAAAAACTGAAATGAAGCATCTCTAAAGAAAGAAACATATTTTAAAAACCCCAAACAAACAGAAAAACAACCAACAAACCAACAAAACGCACTGCCAAACCCCCAATTCAAAGTAAAACAGATGAATTCCCACTTATTTGTGAAGAAGTTTGAGGGGGGAAATAAATAATAGCACTGACTCCACTACTAATCCTATGGGAAAATTGTGGCCTGTGTCTATCAAGACCACAAAAGTTCCAGGAAGGAATAAAATCTTTCAAAGATTTTTTTTTATATTTTTGCATGGGTTATTTGAGATGTGGACAGCCAAAACTGGCAGAAGAAACCCCTAAATTCTAGCATAACACTTACATGGCTTTTTGACATTCATTTATTTGGCAGTTGAGACCTGGACTCTTTGAAACAAATCAAAATATTACCTTACATTCCATGTGACTTCCCCTTTTAAATGACAGAAGGATGGCAAAGAACTAAGAATCCAAGGTACCTATTGTTGAAGTTGGTGGTACCCATTTTAAAATTAAAATCATGAGAGCATCTCTGACTGAAGGATTTCCATCTGTATTGCTGCTACATCAGCTCTTCACAGCTACTGGCTGGCAGACTGCTAAAACAATTGTTTGCAATTTATGGGCCATGGCCAAGGCTGCATCTTGTGGCATTCAATTTTTTTTTTTTTTTTTTTTTTTTTTTTTTTGACAGGAAATATAGCTTTGCCTTTTATTCTTTTGAGGCTACTTTTCAAGTATTTAATATATCACAGATAAACCATGCTAACAAAAATATTGTTTACCCAGATGCATGGAAAAGAAAATTATATAATTTTGCATTTAAAAAAATTCACTCCTACATATCCTTCTTTTTTTAACTCCAATTTATTTGGCAGGGGGAGGAGGGACAATCTTGCTCATGTTTTCAATAGTTCATTCTCTCTGAAATAACTCCAGGCAAAAGACTATTGAAATGTGTAATAGGAACCAGAACATCTTTGACAAGTTCTGATACTGGTTATGCTCTAGCTGGCTAAGAAAACACAACTGAAAAATATGAAGAATTCTTATTGCACAAGAAACATTATTAGAACCATATTTTCTTTAGCAGAAAAAACATAAATTAGCAGCAGATGTAAAGAAAAAAACCCCATGGTTTTAGTGTATCTCTCAGACATTATTATGCTTAGCAATTTGCTACCTCAGTGTAACTGGATATACATGAGATGAAGATCAGACCTAAACATCTCACAGTGGGAAAACTAAACTTTATATGATTGCAGGGAAGTGAGGAGTTGCCTGTCACAGCAAAATCCACATACACATACGTGTTTGCCTTGTCTCAGGCCACAGAACTTTCAAAACACTGTATTCTTAATAAAAATGAATTTTAGCTCTCTGGTACTTATGAAAACTTTATGGTACTGCTATACTTGTACTGGACCAAGGGAAACAAATCTTTGCAAAAAAGCCAAATAATAATTTCAGCCTCTCTGTAAGTTTATTACTCCCAGTTTCAGTAGCTATCTCCCACTTTGCCATATTTATACAAGCTGTAGTGGTTGAAACTAAAAAGCATTTATTCTAGTAATCGTTCCAAGAGTGAGAACAAACTGAGAGTTAGTGCAGATTGGCTGGAGAGTAGCAAAGATATTTGTGTTCATCATGGGAAAAGAAAATCTTTGGTGTTACATAGAATTTGGATTAAGCTATTACATAGCACTCATTTCATATAAACATATGATATAGTTGTTAAAAGCATTGAAGAGACAGCAGATATGCATTTTTAAGGCATTGCTTGAAAACATTCCAGAGACAGCATCGAGGCAGTTGGAACTCCACATGACACACATTGCAGTGCTTTGGATGAAAGGTGAGAAAAGCCAATCACATGGTGGTGTAAAGGAGGGGAATACAGGAGAGAGGAGCCAGAACTGTGAAACTGGACAGCATTGAAATGACAGAAACAGATATGGCTACAAAAGAGACAGAAATACAGATTAATATTGAGTAAAGAGATGGACTCTGAGAAAAGTTGCTATAAGAAAAAGAATATTTAGGAAGGAATCAACCCACCCATTAAATAGTAATCTGAGGTGAGTTAAAAAGAAAAGATACCAGATTAAAAAGAAACAATTATATTTACAGAAGGTTTAGTTTGCCGTTGCAAACAAAGGCTAAAAAAAAGAGTTTATAAGGATGAGAATTTCCCAATTTCTCAGTAGTAAGAATTCAGATTTCAAACTACAGAGTTTTCCTGGAAAAATTTTTAAAAGTAGAACTTGTTTTATTGCCTATTACTTTCTAAGAAATAGAAATGTTCTCCTTGCAATAGTTCTCATTAAATCTTAATTGTTTGTACTGGCTTTTTGGTTTCAACGCCAAATAATCCAAATACAAATGAAGGCAGCTGAGAAAATGGTTTCTTTGTATTTGTAAGTTATCTTGTAGTGAATAAAACCACAGGAGAAAAATCTGCACTGGTCTCGCCTACATACATGTTGAGAGACAAAATAATAAAATTAAATAATAGCCAAAATAATAGCCAATTTTCCCAAGATGTCACCAAGAAAGCAATTAGGAATTGAAAAATTTGCTGCTTTTAACAGGTTGAATAAATTCAGAAATTAGGAAAAATAAAGCAACTAAGAGCAAAAAATGAACAGTAGTTTATGGCTGCATAGATGACTACTGTGAATTTCTGATATTCATCCAGAAATCCCTTGTAGTCTGCACTCACACACAGAAATCACATATAAACTGGTTAGTGATGGGTAACAAACATCCCAGATACAAACACGTTCTCATTTTTACTTTTTTTTCCCTTGTGCCACTCTGCCTTCTGTGGTTTAGTTCTGCCAGGCAGACCCTGTCCCTCTACCTTCCATAGCATTAAGTGCCATGTGCAGTCATTTCCTGAACACATCCAGGGATGGTGACTCCACCACCTCCCTGGCCAGTCCATTCCAATGTTTAACCCCCCTTCCTGTGAAAAAATTCCTCCTAATGTCCAAAAGAGAAGAGAATGGAGAGAATTCTTCCTTTACCTCACTTACATCAGTGAGGTAAAGGAGGCCCTTTAGAAAATACTCAAAGAAGGGATTTAATGCATGACAGGAGCCTTGAACTCTGGTGGAGACAGAAATGTTGCACTCTGTTGTAATGAAAAAAATCTCTTGTGCTTTCAGGTTATTTTGCTGCTTTATCAAATTTCATCCTAATTGACCTTTCCCTACCCACCATCAATATTGAACCTTACAGAGATTAAATTAATTTTTTATGGCACCCAGGAGTCTCCCATTCAAGTGAGCTGTCCATGATCACTAAGTTTCCTAGATCACCCATACTCAGTTCAGAGAAAATTCAGAAAAAATACTTTTCCTAAATAATTCATGCAGTTCTGCCATGTCAGCTCTCACTGACTTTTTAAAGAAAGCAACAATGCTCCTTACAGAAATTGCTTTCCGCTTTCCTAGGGAGTAAAAAAAGCTTCTGAATAAAGCAGGATGAATAAGAAGGAGTAGATGAGGCACCAGGAAGTCTTCTGGCAACAGAGAAAATAATGTTTCTGTTTCTTGTAGTAGTTATTTACAGTGACAGCTGAAAACATTTAATTTGCATAATGAACAGACTGACATATTACCTTTGGATGCATCCAGGGAGATATAATTAGCTGAGAAGCCTTCAGATGCAATGCTGTGATCCGTCACAAAGGACAATGTCATGATATTGCCTCCACTAGTGAGAGATGGTGGAACTGATCTTCCACAGTATCTGCAGCAAAGAGATACCCAAAATGAATGGCAGTACTTCTCAAAGCATCTGCATCACAGGAAGAGAATTCAGCTTTTCTGTGAAGTTTGAATAGCTGCACATACACAATTCTCTCCTTTGGATGATACAGATCCCAGGCATACACCCTGTTTCTGGGACTAAATAGCACACTACGTGTAAAAATGTACAAATCTGAAGTGTGGCAAAATCAGAGAAGAAACTCTGACTTACATCAAATTGTCAAATTCTTATTGAATTTATACTGTGCTGTACCTACAAAATACTCTGTTCTTTTGTAGGAGTCAGAGTGGCTGGCCAAACACTAAGATTGCACAATGTTCTTCATTATGAGAGTCATTTACTCCTTATTTTCCAGATACTGCCATGTCAGCCAACTCTTTTACAGTCTATAGCTGCAGCTGGATACTGTTCCCAAGTAATTCAAATGTTCTTGAATTCTAGGGCAGCAAGAAAACCTTGTGTATACACCAATTGGAGAAGTGAAATAAAAGAAAATATTCTTCCCTAAGATAAAATCATGTATCAGAAGCAAATGAAAACTAAATCACATAAAATGCAGGTTGTGGTCTAGTTTTTCCAGATATCCAAATGTACAGCCTTTTAACTAATTTTCTTTCTCTTCTGCAAGTCTTTAAAATCCTGTCTTTTCTGGGCAAAGATATATAAATGCTTTTCAATTTATTTTCCATGAATCAATATGTTAATGGAGCGGGACAAAGCTAGCTATTGAAACCTGTCCTTAAAAGAGCTATCCTTTAGACACAACTTTGTTTCTCCCAACATATTATTTATTAAATGTGCTTCTTATTCCATGGTCAAGTGGCAAGTTGCCTTTGCTACCCTAGCAGAGAAATTGCTGCTATTGTTTCTGTGATGAAAAGAAAATAACCTATACACAAATTTAAGGCAGCAAATTGAATGTCATGACCTTCAGAGCAGTGCTCACTCCACAGTAACACAGGTCTCAAGGCTAATGGACATATTTACCTTCCCAAATTTTGCACAGTGCTGTTGTCATATATTTCAAGATAATCCTTTCTGCAGCTATAATCAAATGCCAAGTTAAATGAAGTGAATGTCAGGCGGATAAAGTAGCCGGGTTGAACGTTGATGGTCCAGGTACAGTTAATCCCATGTGGGTACACATCTGGATAACCAGGACTTGTAATGGTTCCTGATGGTCCAGTGAGAGTCTCTCCACATACTGCAGAGATTAAAAATATCAGGTTAAAGGATATGTTTATAAAAGACCAGTTAGACACTTATAAAATTGGTTGCTTTTCTTTCTGAAATTTCATAGTATTTCTTTCTTTATGAATACTATATGGTAACTGATTCAGAATTTATCTCCCATCACACAAAACTTAATTGACAGTTGTTTTCAGTTTGTGGGAAAATTTGGCAACTCTCAACAGTCTACACAGAGAACAACAAAACAATCCTTACCTGTGTCTAATGGCCAGTACTGAGCTCTGAAGCCAAGGTTGGTAAGTGAGGACGCTCTGAATTTGATGTAGAGATTGTTCCGTGTGGATTGCACTCTAGAGGGTACAGCTGTACCACAGTATTTCTCCAAAAGAGGAGAGTCTCCATTGTTGCCATCTCTGACCTGAAGAACAGCGTATTCTAAATATCCTATTGAATTTTTTTATTACAGTCAAGTATTAACCATAAAGTGATTCATAAGGACTATATAGAAGAAATCCTTAGGAAGTCAACCCTACCTTTTCTTCATGTGGTTTCTGCTACAGGCACATAAAATAAAACCTTATGACTGTCACAGCAGAAGAGAAAAGATGAGGTCTTACACCCTCAGCAGTGAATGGCACAAAAACCTTCCAAACCAGGCCTATCTGTTTAAAGAAACCTGATGCTTGTCTTTGATTATCAAAACAGTCATAACATCTTTGGAAAACCAAGAAAAGCTTTGGGATCCCATTATGAACCTGGAAAAGCTTTTGTGACTGCTGGAAGGAGTGCTCACCTGTCAAGAACTTCCACTGAGGTGGAGATGAGCATTAGAAGGAACTTGCAGGTAGGTATCTACTATTCCTAGTGCACGTGCATGGCTCCTTACCTCGATGTAGTCCGAATCACAAGTGGTTGTATTTCGAATGTCAAAGTCAGTGAAGTTAAGAATCACTGCTTGGGTAGCTGGCTGGGAGATAATCCACTCACAGGTCTTTGGGTGAGGGGACATCCTGGGGTAATAAGGTGAATGGATTGTGCCTGCTCCAGACAGGAAACCTCCACAGGCTGCCAAGAGACACCAAGAATCAGTACTTGTGATGAATGATTTCAGGGAAGGTATCGTAATGATGATGTATGATATGCATCAAGTAACACTGTGAAATTAGAAGAAAACCAACCCTAAACTATCTTATTACAGCAGCTACTACAGATCCCACAAGTGAACATATTTAAAAAAAAAAAAATTACCATATTTATAGCATAAACATGCTTGTACAAAAGGCCAAATTGTGCCCATGAAAACTAGTGGGTTTGACTCATTTGTTTCACAGACACAGGCTTGTTGGTGGTTAAGAACTTAAAGACAGGCAAAATGATAAAAACTTTAGGCAGAATTAAAGCTATAACATCTTTGGTATATCAGCATCAAGTGATAAATCATTAGTACCATATCACAGACTCATTAATATCATATCACAGAATATTCTGTGTTGGAAGGGACCTACAAGGATTATCCAGTCCAACTCTTAAATGAATGGCCTATATGAAGATCAGACCCACAACCTTGCTGGTTTAGCACCATGCTCTAACTATCTGAGGTAATCTCAAGGTCAGGAGCAACAAAGGGCCTGTTTCCAAGCATGCTAGGAGTGCCTACAGCAAACCTACTGCAGACATCTTTTTAAATAAATAAATTGACTCTGTTCTGTTCTTTCCTTTCTTTTGAAGTTTGTGTTTAACCTATTATATGAATACTATATCATGGAAATGACTGAAAGTGTCCAAATTACAGGTAAGTTCACTGTGCAAGTGACCAGTTCCACTTACCAACTTGATAAATAGCCCTGAAGCTAGTTCTCTGCACAGAAGCATCAGACTTGAATTTGATCCAGAGAGCATTGCTGGTAGAAGTGATTGCAGACATGAGTGTATTATGACAGATTCTTCTAATGAGAGGAGACATCTCACTGTCACCATCTCGAACCTAGTCATCGAAAAGAGGAAAGTGTTAGATCATAAAAGTGCTGGGATCTGACATCCAGATAAAACTGTAACCTCCCAAGAGCTGCCACATAACAAAAGGAGTAGCTGTTCTACATATTTATGAGAGAGGCACAGAGCCATCACTGTAACTGGCGCAAGTACAGGACTTATGGGAGCTCAAAGGAACAATCAGATGATGAGCACAGAAGACACAAACACATGCTGCTGTCACAGGACATTAGGATTAAATGATCTTCTCCATGAACCACAGTTTTATCACTATTTGGGCCTATGTTTCCAAAAATGATACCTTTAGGATGAAAGAGGCAGATAGGGTGCTCACCAGTGATAGCTGTGAAATTTTTGCCAGCATTAAAATCTGCTGGGGAAAGAAAATGGTATATTTTATTTTCTTGCTCTGGTCATTAAGTTTATAGTGATTTTTGTAAGGCACTTCTCCAGAACAAGCATCTGCATCCATACATTGATGCAGGCAGACAGCTCACTAACAGGAGATGCAATTCCAAGTCCCTAAAGCAGTAAAGAGGCACACTGACATCTTTTCACTCTTTTAGCTGAAGGGTTCAATGCATGATAATAGCAATGAGGCTACATCAGGGAATCCAGCTTTTACCTTCTGCCCTGCCTTTCTACTGACCTCAATCAATTTGTTAATCAAAGGAGAAATGTATGTTACATATTTTCATTAAAGTTGATTATAAATCCTGATTATCAAGGGGAGTTGATGGGAAAGACTTATTTGTACCTCAAGACATCAAACCCTGAATCCATATTCCATGAGTAAGAGTAGCTACATGCAGGGATCCAGGCAGAGCCCTGGCATATCTCTGAGGTGCCCATCTCATTTCAAGTGGGTAACAACTACCAGAGGTCCAAAAAATGGGTCCTCTGCTCTCTGCCCAAGCAAAAAAAATGCCATTTTTGTCCCAAAGATTCTCCCAAAAACAAAACGCCTTTTTTTCTGCTATAAAAGTCCTGGTAGTTCATGTAGATGGAACTGCTTTTAAATACATCTACATGCTGTCAAAGCCAAAAAATCATTCCAGTGAGTTCACTGGCAAACCAGGGACATCCAGCTTTCAGGTCCCCTCCAATCACCAATTCTTTCTGCCTCAGCTGTATTCATCCATGGGCTGGGAGAGAAGGTAAAAGGAACCCTCGTGAGTGCCCTGGTGAATAGGCAGTGGCTGCCATGCTTGCCCAGCTTTGCCTTCTCAAGCTGGTGAGATAGCTTTCTGACTAACAGATATTTCCAATTTCCCTGGAATTTGAGTTTAAGGTGACAGAATTAGTCTGGATTCACGGCAGAGCAGCTGACATCAGAATCTGTGCCAAAATATGTAGGAAATCTTTGGAAAGCAGTGAAAACTTCCAGCATGGTAATTCACAGGAGGTCACATGGTTTTCTTGAGCTGATTCTCCTTACATTTTTTGTTTATATAGTCTAGTGAGTAGTGATAAAAATAACAGGTTCTCTAAACCATCTATGTGAGTAATGTCTCCTCTTGCCAGGTAGAAGGACAGCATGTCAAAGAGACTGCCTTGGCTAGCATCTTACCTCTGCATCATCATGTCACTGCCTTTCTCAAATAAGTTTTATTGCCTCTATTTTCTTATTGCAGATGGATTCCTTAGTAAGAAACTAAACATCCCTCCCTGAGCAAGTGCTGTGAGCTGTGTCTGGTCCCTGTGCAAAGTCTACAGATTTCCCAATTTAGCCAGGGGATGGAATATCTGCACCTTTCCAAAGTGACAAAAGAGTTGTTGGAGAGTGACTTTTAAAGTAACTTAAACACCCAAAAGTTATCTCCCTAGATGAACCAGTGGGAGAGTATTTTACAAAACCACATGTGAAAAAATCAGGTCTTAATAACAGAGCACAGTACTTTGGTTTTACTGACTGTCCCAGCCAGAAAACGTCAGTCTGATTTCTCTGCTGTGGGCTGAGCCACAGAGCGAGAGGGCAGGAAGAAGAGGAGGGCAGGAGCACATGGAAACTGAAGGGCTTGTGACTGATCAGCAAACAGTGAGGTAAATGCCTTGCTGAACTAATACAGACCGATGGTGTTCAACAGAAATGGTTTTGTTTCTGTGGCTGTTGCGAATTTAGCTGCTGTTTTGCCAGCAATTAGGCAAGAGGAGTAGCAGGCCAAACAAACAAGAGCTGTCTGTTTTCATTAAACACACTTCCCCTCTCATTTCAGAAACTAATTACGCTTCATTCCAACCTAGGTCTTTGAATTACAGGAGGAGAGAAGGGAACGATGACAACACAATAACATCTTTTAAAAATAGACCAACAGCACAGAGCTCACGGGGGCCTGTTCCTCACTGGTCAAGAAGAGATTAAATACAAGACCCAACCTGTGCTGCCCCTGAGCTGCATGGCTGGCAGTGCTGGACCCTGCTCCGGGGCTGCAGCCATGGCTCCCACCTGCTGCAGCTCCACGGCACCTTCGCAAACCAGCCTCAGACTGTGCCCAGCTTGTTTTCCTTCTGTGTAGCTCTGCACAGCACAGACACAGTTCTATAGAGGCAGCAGTGACCAGCAGCCATCCCAGTGGCTGAGGTGCTTGCACAGAGAAACACAGGCTGGGTCCGACAGCAGAGGCCTTGAGACATGGCGAGTCGGGGCACGACGCAGACAGCAGGGATGCCGTGACAGGAGAAGGGGCAAAGACCATCGACATTGAGAGCTTGTCAGGCTCTGAGAGCACCACCAGGACTCCCTGGGGCCAGCCTTGCCTCCACCAGGGCCCTGCTGCTGCCCAGGAGCCATGCCAGCCCCACAGGACTGCCAGCCCCTGCCCCAGCAAACCCGCAGCCCGGTCAGTCTCTGTGCCCCCACAGCGCTGCCCTGCCTGGCCAGGGGCTCTGCTGAGCCAAGTTCCCCCGTGGGGCTCACACCCTGGCCTGCCTCTGCCCCATCCTGTCCCTGCCAGCCCAGCAGGTGCCCGTGGCCCAGAGCTGCCCTGCTCCCCGGCCAGGGCGCTGGGACAGGCGCTGCCCCATCCTGCCCCAGACCTCAGCCACAGCCAGCTCCAGGGGTGCAGACCAGCAGCTGGACACAACTGGGCTTAGGGATAACAAAGAAAATGAAAACGTGGTATCTCGTGCACTTAAAAGGCACCCTACAGCTGTAAATTTGTGTGTAACACAACATTGCAAACCAATGAAGAGAGAGCTAGGAGGAAAAGAAAAAAGTCACCTCAAGTGGATCACACTAAGTACTGACATTAGTATTGCATTATTATTACATTTTCCATATAAAAACATTCCAACTGTACCATTTTGTTGTCTTTGACAGTTAGATTTAGACTAAGAGCAATTCTTGAATTAGACTTGTAAGATTTCAGTTATGCCAACAATAAACCTCCTTTACATATATATATATATAGAATCATTAAGGTTGAAAAGGACCTCTAAATCTTAGGGTCCAACTGCAAACTGAACTTGGCCAAGCCCATCACTAAATCATGTCCCTAAGTGCCACTTCTACACATCTTTTAAATACCTCCACAAATGGTAATTCAACCCCTTCCCTGGGAATGTGTGTATAAATATTTATATGGTGTGTTTCCTTTTAGTGTCAGCTCAAAATCTTCCATGTAACACTTTGACTCCAGAAAATGTTGCACAGCAGCTGTGGCATTAAGTTTTTTTTTTCTTGGAGTTGACATTCATTTACCAAGTGTTCAACTTAATAATGTACAGACTATTAAGAATTAATGTTCAGTTAGACAGATTTGCTCATTCTCTTATCTTTGCTTCATCCAAATGCACCATCCTGCTCTTTCAGCCCCTGTGACTTTTGGACCCTGTGAATTCATAATCTTAGTTGTTTGATTAACACCTGTTTATGCAGTGGCCCTTGGGACAGAAGTTATACATGCTCTTGTACACACATGCAATCAAACCTTCATATCAACTGATTAAGAGAATCACCTCTATATAATTTGCTGAACAATCACTATGACTCTCCAGCTCCATATGGGTGAAGTTGAGGAATATTTTTTCATCCTCTGGCTGTCGGATAATGTAAACACATTGCCGGTTGTTGATATAAGGGTTAGGCCAGAAAGGAGATGTGATGACCCCTTCACTCTCTGTGAAATTTCCTCCACAACTTGGATCTGCTATATTAGGGGGAAAAAAAAATTAAGAGAGACATTCATAAGTACAGTAACTCCTTTTGAGGCAGCCTCTGTACAATGTCTGCAAATCAAAAAGCATTGCTGTATTATTAAAGAGCAAGTGTTAATTACATCTATTCATGTGTTATCTCTACCTCGAGAATGTCACAGACCGGCCTTTAATCCTAAGTATTTTACTTACCAGGAGATGTTGTATACACAATATGGAAGCCTTTATCAGTGACTGAGTCATCAGAGTGAAAGTGAATAAGTGCATATGGACCAGTGGTTTGGAGTGGGGGTGGAGATCCAGTGCTACAGTATTTACCAAGGACAGGGTCTTCTGGAAGGAGACCATCTCGAATCTAGACAGAATGACAGATCAACATTTGGATTATCATATGTGTGCCAGGATTATCATATGTGTGCCAGTTGTGAACAGTACCAACACTCCTTAAGTTATCTCTGAGGCCCCAGAGGTATTATGGATGCTGGTGGAGGGAAAGATCATAGGAAATTTCCTCCAAACACAGAGGAACCAAGAAACAGATCCACCAGCATAGCTGTGATGCTGCTGCCAGGAGTTATCAAGGGTTTTGTGAAAGGAAAAGAAATCAGGAGGTCTACTGTTGAACTGCTTTCTTGAAATCCTGCTCCGCATTGCACACAACATGCTATTCCAAACTTCTCATTTCCATGAAAAGGTATTGCTGAATTCTGTAACCATTAGGTCACACTCGACAAAAAGCCCTAAGCTCATACATCAAGTTGTGGGTGGCTGTGTGAGCTAGGATATGAATCTATTACTCTTAGATCCCTTTCCTGTATAGTTTCCCATAGGCTCATGAATTCTCTGTGGGTTGACATTTGACAAGGAGTTTGGAGACTGAACTTTGCACGAAAGTGAAAGCTACCCATCAAGTATTTGGCCTGAATCCCATCCTTTTTGTCACAGGACTTCCACTGACATCAGTGAAACAGGTTCTCATCCCTCTTCTGTTCTATTGTCTCTGATTTGTGCATGGATGGCAGGAATATGTAAATAAAAAAAAAAACATTTTAACCCAGGATTAAATTTTTAAACAGTCCCCTTCTGTACATAAAAAAGTTTTGAAATATCTTGTTTTGCAATAACATATCCACAAAATGTTGACATAATTCACAATCACACTTTACCTCTAAATAGTCATAATTGCAGTTGTCATGGTGTTCCAGGCTCAGTGTGCCAAAAGCAAATGTGATGAGGAGGCCAGGAGTGGTTGAGATGGTCCAGAAACAATTTCTGTTTACAGGATAGTTACCAGGATATCCTGGAGAGCTTATCGAGCCGTAAGTACCTGTCAGCTCACCACCACATTCTAAGAGAAAGAGACACAGAACAGCAGAGTATTTGTCACCACATGTCAGGTCAGAAGTTGAACTGTCCTGTAGTGTCAAAACTACCTACCACTTTGGGATCAGAATAAATTAAAAAACAAAGACCAAACCAAACAAACCAGCAAGTTTCTTCTTGCTTTAAATTTCACAGTTAATTCTGCAATTTTAAAAGGAGAATTCCAAATATTTCCTGATTTGCACAGTAAAAAAAAGATTCTTGATGTTTGTCATGATGTATGTCATGTTATCTTAAGTCATGATGAACATGCCTTAAGAAGAATAATCAGAAGCACTGTGTTTGGATTGGATTTACAAAATTAATCTGAATTTCTGTACTTTGTAAATAGTCTCCATTTTTTATCCTATCACAAGACTAGTTCCATTAAAAAGAAAAAAAAAAGAGAATAGTTAGCTTAATCTCATCTATACTGCTCTTTGCTTTTTTTTTGTTAGTGCTAATTTTTTCCTCCAAAATATCTGCTTTCAGTTTTCAGTACTCAAAGTATTAATTCAGTATTTGTCAATTAGTAATTATCCATCTAATAATGACAATTGAAAGAAAAAAACCCACCAAAAATCATATTAAAAGCATTTCAAGAAATGTTTCTAGGAATAAGGAAATGGCATTTTTTACTCTATGGTTCATTCAAGACACAACCCAATGCACTATTTTGTTTCTAGATAATGAACAGAACACTGAAGTGACCTTAATGTTATGTGAGATGATTTGAAATTTATCTCTGGGAATGCACTGCCAGACCATCTGGAACAACCACCCAATTACCATTATCAAGAATTCAGGCAGAAATGTACAACAAATCACACCAAAAACCTCCCACATTCTTTAAAATCCAGTTCCCTATAATCTGTCATGTTTGGAACATTTAAGTTGTTGTAAATTGTCAATGGCAAAATAAACCATTACTTGCTTGCTCAAAGTACCAGATATTTCTGTGACAAAAGAGAACTGACTAAATGAATGTTATCCCCAGAAAGAGATGCTCTTTGGGGGATTCCTCACAGGAGGTGTAAAGCAGCCTTAAAAAAGAGCAGAAAGCTATCCATGCAGAGGCCTAGAATGAGAGTTTGAAAGTATCTTCAAGTGATATATATTTCAGCCCCACTCACTTGAAAAATCCTTTCCTTCTGTTCCTAATGTTTCCTAATCAAAGGAAATAAGTAATTTGCAATTGATCAACTCACCAGGATCCTGAGATTCCCAATGAACAGTAAAACCTCCAGTAATGGTGTGGTTTGAGTATAACCAAAAATACAGAGAGTTGTGGGAACTGAGAAGCTCTGTAGGACCTGGGAAGCCACAGTATTTTCCAAGAATGTGCATTGATGCTGAAGGACCATCATGGATTTGAAGGAATTCAGAGTTACACTGATTACTTGTCTCCAGTTGGAAGAATGGGAAAGTAACATGCAGAATCTAATAGAAGAGAGAAAACAAAATGTCTCTTTTCTCCCTTGCTGAGACACTACCTATGCAGAAACTTATAGAGCAGATATGTGTGTTCATGCAACTGTGAGAATCTATGAGCTTTTATGTCATTTCCTGAAATGTTCCAGGGCAGAAAAGAATATCAAAGAATCTTAAGGGTCAAAAGGTAAGAGAGAAGATAGACAGATAGAAATTTAGTCAGTGAAGTTTTCTGGAAAGAGCATTATTTCTATAAACTAATAATTAAGATAATTTGCCTGTATTTGTTAAATGTGCAAAATATCTATATGTGCAAATTTCAAGCCATGTGGAAAGCTTGAAATGCAACATAAAATACCTTATTCCAGGTTTCCCTAGGCAGTTTTTTTCATTAGATAATTAGTATTTTTCATTCTTGCTATGGTTGAAAGTGTCGTAATGAGAGTTAAAAGGTTCAATGATCTTGTTTTGCACAAATAAAATCAGTGTCTCTAAAGCCCATTCTGGATACTTAGTGACATGCACAGCTTTAAGTTTTTTCAGATCTTTCACTGGTGGGCTGTAATTTGCTCTACTGAAGACAGTAGTGGCTCCCCAGCTTTGGGATGAGCACATGTCACATATATAGATATATAATGCTGTATAAACCACTGTTAAACACTGGCTTATAAAATGACTTAATTCATTCCACAGAATGTCAAAAATACATCAAATATTTAGATCCCAAGTAGGAAATTTAATGTTAAATTATGGAGTAGCATATTTTGTAGTTGTTATTTATAATACAAGTGAAATTGTTAGTTGCAGATGAGAATCAGAATATACATTTTTGTGCAACAGTTAAAAATCAATCCTTAAAAAAAAATCAGATGCTGTTATTACACAAAGGTATTGACAATATGAATTAAGCATTCTACATTTCTGTACTCAGATATCAGAAACATGAAATTGTTTTGGGGTCACAGAATCACAGAATAGTCTGAGCTGGAAGGGACCCAGAAGGATCATCGAGTCAAACTCATAAGTGAGGAGTTGGCCCATGTGGGGATCAAAGCCACAGCCTTGGTGCTGTCAGCACCATGACTGACCAACTCACTCAGCTCAGGAATCACCTGTGGAGCCCAGCAGAGCAGAGCTTTTCTCAGGCATCCATTCACAGATCACATTCAAATCAATGTAGAACATTGTACCTGGAGGATGTTAATAAACTATAACTCTCAGCTGCTTAGGAAAAGCTTGGAAAATCTAACCCAAGCAAGTCCTTAGGCTAAGGAGCCTGTGGGCTTGTAAGGATCCAAAGTTTATTATTTTGAAAAACTATTTATTCTGAGGGGACTAGATCACAGCATAGGAACACATGTAGCATGAAGATAGTCATGTTTGCTCTGATAAGCTGAGGGGTCCTACAGACTGAGGGTTTCTCTAACCTGAACTCTACTTTACCTTGTTGGGAGTAGTTTGAATAACCCAAGCACAGCTGACCCCACTGCTGTACCACTCGCTGTTTGGATTGTTAGGGTAACTGAAAGTCCCCTTTGAGTCTGAGAGGTATCCTCCACAAACTGCAAAAAGAGAGAAAATTAAACAGATTTTGTGCTATAACTCTACAGACTAAAACAAAACCTGGCTTTTTTTTTTTTTTAAACAATGTTGAAACATACTTTTATAACAGGATTTTTAGGACTTCCTCTCAAGTGGAATGACATCTCAGAAAAGCACAAACTCCCCAAAAAAGAATTCCCTCCAGACTGAATCTCTAGATTTGTCCCCTTCAATGAAATAGCATTTTGCATTTTGAAGTTTACATGATATAAAATTGTCTTTCAGAAGTGGTACATCATAAAAGTTATCCTCAGGAGGTTTTATTGTTCCATTTATTCTTTTTCCTTAGATTTCTGGGCCTGATAATCCCTCTCATGATACACCATGGTCTCTTCTCTCACTGAACCATTCAATGCATGGGAACTGAGAACCCCAAAGAGCTACAGAAAAATATGTCTGTAAAGCAGCCAAAATGCAATAGACATATAGCTACAGTATGCACTAAGCACCTGTAGTTCAACATTGAACTGATTCTAAAGAAATAGCCAATTCTCACCAAACTGTTTCGTTTCAAGAAGTGGTAAAAAGAATATAATTTTATTTGAAATGTCTGTCTAAAAAACCTCACCTTTTTTCAACCTGATTAAAAATGATCATGAAAGAAAATACATTATTTTTTTCCTTGATTAAAAACTAAAAGAAGAGGTAGTACAGTGTGATTTCTTACTGAATAAAAATCTGGGTTTCTATCCCTTTATTATGAATGGCTAAAAATAAATTTTTCCCCCTGTGGACTTTATAATAAAATATTAATAATTAATCATAATAAAACATTACTAGTTAGATACTTCAGGAAAATAAAAAAAAAAGCCTAAAGTAGTTCTAAAAGAGAGTGGATTTCACAGGGGATTAGTGGGAGTCTTACAAACTGTATTACATTAAAATGTAATTTGCTTTCTTCTTAGCAATATACAGTAAAAATGAGCCACTGTTGTCACACAGACACTGGACTCACTGGAATGCTATCCTGACCTTGTTTAATTAAAATTAATGGCAAAAAAAGTTCTCAAACAAACAGAAGAAAATATATTAGGAGGAAAAGGGAAAACCTTGCAGCCAGTATAAAACTGAGATTCCCCCATTTCCATGCCTAACTTTTATTTCATTATATTTCTGTTTGAAAACCTTTTCTGGCTTTTCCTCTTGACTAAGAATGTCAGGACCTTTCAGCTTCATAACAGATGAAATAATGTGCGCAAAAGAGAAATATCAATATATTCTTTTGTTCTCCTTATACTGGATCCTCTTTCCCAACCAGCTTTCCAGACAACTTTCTCGGGAACAGAGATCTGATTTTAGGATATCTGGCATCTAGCCAAGGCCAGTGGGCCTGCAGATCAACTTCATTGTTGCGTTCCTACTGCTGAACAACGCAGCTGTAAACAAAGCTCATGGAAAACTCTGACTCGGAGGGAATTTGGGTTGGGACCTCCAATCCACCAAACACAGGGCTGTTTTTCACATCATAACTCAGTTCTTATTCACACATTAATGCCATGCAGCAAGCACCTACTTGCTGAAGCCTGCTGTCCCATTTCCCAGGGGGAAGGAGGGGGAGAGGTTCTGGCTGTACCTTGCTGGGCAGTCTGGCACTGCGGTCCTGTCCAGGCGCTGGTGCACTCGCAGGAGTAGCCATTGACCCCATCCGTGCAGGTGCCCCCATTCTGACACGGGTTGCTGATACATTCATCAATGTTCTCTGTACAGTTAGGGCCTGTCCAGCCTGCGTGGCACAGGCAGAAATAGCCAGAGATCGTTGCCTACAGATATAAAGAAATCAAATAAACTATGAGCATGAATACCTAAAGAAACAATGGTGTCGGCAGAAAGAGTGATATTTACGCTCATTTTATGAGGAAATATTGGAGTAAAGAAATAAAACCTTGATGGTCACTGGTGAATACCAAAATAAACATAAAGCCTAATTAGATTCCGTATCTCTCTGGGTTTTTCTATTAAGTTATTTCTTAGCAGGGCTCTTTCAAATCACTTTCTTAAAGATCAAAATCTGTACCCTTTTAGCCATTCAGAAAACTTTTGATCATGCTAGAATCAAGTCAATCACTTTACCTAAACCTTATAAATAGCAAGGCAAGACAATTGGTTTATGAGTAAGTCATTCCACTCAAGACCTTTCTCCAGGAAGTCTTTGCTGCAGTTATGTGGGCTGTTTACTTTCATTTTCATCCTGAGGATTGTTAAAGGGGAAAAATTTCATCACCTTTTCAGCTTTATTCCTTATTCTGTATGTTTCTTTTCTATTTTCATTGCACAACCTGTACTACTTCTCCATAAAATCAAGTCTTTCCATATCTGTAACTGTTTTAATTTCATATGTTCTCTGACCTTTTATCTCTTGTTTTATAGGCACAATCTTTAAAGGTAAAACAGAACATGGTCCCAGGTACCAGCTACAATCCCATCTTTAATGGCATACAATCAGTGTATTGCATTCTCTATTTGCTTTTCTGTTATCTATTCATGTCTTCTGTGTCCCAAAGAGATTTTGAGTATGATGGAAGAGGTTTTTGATGTGTATTAAGGGCTCTGAACGTTATTTTAGAAGGTGTCTCCTGATCTGCATTGCCTTAATTGAAATTTTATTTCCTCAGTCATGATACTGGCCAAATATAGTTCTGCTGTTTCTCTATTTTATTAGATGCTTCTGTAGTCACATTACTTAAATATCTGTATTATTATCTTCAGGTACTAGTTTGTAGCTATGATTGCCCACTGTTGTATGTTAGAATATATTTAGGGGAAGATGTGATACCTTTTACTAGATTGACTAAAATGAACTAAATAGTCAGAAAAAGTAGATAAGCTCTGGGCAAAATAGGCCCTATAAATATCTTTAAATATGAGTGAAGACAGTGTTCAGTAGATACCTACAGAATAGAGAGCAAGGAATGCTGGTAAAGAGTGGAGTGTGAGAGGGCTGTCACATTTCACACAGAAAATTGAAAAAGCAAGAGGTAATACACCACAGAACCATAGAAACATTTAGTTTGGAAAAAACCCTTAAGATCATCAAGTCCAACTGTTAACCTAACACTGCCAAATCCATATCTTATGTCTCATTTTCCTTGTGCCTCCAGGGATAACCAAAATGAGGACATCTGCAGCTTAATGGGGATAAATGGGAAAAAAACTCTACTGGAGTAAAAGAATTAGCATTTGTGAATATTTCAGCAAAATCACCATTGTAAATATCCTCTACAACAAAATCCCCAGGTCTGCAGCATGGGCTTTCCAGGGCACAGCACACCTCACTCAGGAAGCCAAAAAAGCCTCCATGGGGTCCATGAGGATAAACTAAATGTTCACTGTGCAGAGATGAATCATACCACCATCGTTTGGTCCAAAGACTGGTACCACATGCAACCATTCCCTAAAACCCTTCCACATTCCTATAAACAGCCTGAGATTCCAGGTGTGCTCTCACAAGATCAGACTAGGAACTCATACCTAACTCTGCTGGATATTAACAGTCTGAAGGGCAGCAGAGGTACTGGTTCCTTTATCATGGCTAATTCCTCCATGATCCAGGGTGGTAAATTACTTTCTTGTGCCACCAAGAACAGCTCTCTCCCATCAGCACGAGCATTCCATTGGCTAGCATGGGCTACCATCACAATTTCTCAGGCCATTAGTGCCAAGGTTGCTACCTTGGCTTCACACACAAAGCAATGCCTTGTGGGTCCTGAAACCCACTTTGCTTTCCTCAGGTATATCCTTAGACCTTCAGTCCCCACTGACTTTGGCTCATTCCCAGTAGCATGTCTGCCCTCAGCCCCCAGTCCCAGCAAGGCTCCCTGGCTGGTTACAACCACACAGTGCTGTCACTACGTGTCAGGAGCCCAGCAGGAGCCCAGCACTTACCAAGCACTGCCCATTGGCACAAGGGTTTTGCAGCTGGCAGATACCACTGAGAGCAGAGCACCCGTTCGGCCCATATCCACTTCCAGTGAACCCAGACGTGCAGGAACAAAATGCCATGGGCCCTTGGGAGATGAAACAAGACATAGAACATAATTCTGTTACAATGGCAATACCAATGTCTGTAAATGTCCTTGACCTTTTGAAGGAGAATCTTAATATAATTCTAACTTGATCTTTTCACACTTTTCCTGGTCAGTGCCCAGTTTCAGCACAGAAAGAGCCCCAGTGTTGTTTTTTGCTATGGGTGCCTGAGAGTCCAAGGTCATCTTCATGGGAAGTGGTGGGGTAGTCAAAGGGTATTTATGAGAAAGAGAATATTAAAAGAAGCTGTATAATTGGAAAACTGAATTATTACAGCGGGTTTTCTGAGGTCTTAGGATGAGAGAAGAGACGACAGCGTTGACTCCATGCATCAGAAGGCTTTGATTTATTACTATAGGATATATAAGATATAGAAACTATACTAAAAGAGTAAAGAGAAAGGTTTCACTACAAGGCTAAGCTAAGAATAGAAAAGAATGTGTAAACTGAAGTCTTCTCAGCCCGAGACGGGCCGAACAGGTGAATTGTGATAGGCTCTTAATTGGAAACAGTCTGACGGGGCCAATCACAGATTTTCCCGTGGCATTCCACAGCAGCAGATAAGAATTGTTTAGTTTGTTCTGAGGCTTCTCAGCTCCCAGGAAAGGAAAAATCCTAAGTAAAGGATTTTTCATAAAATATGTTGGCAACACTGAATCAAAGAGAAATGGTGAACATCTCCACAGTTTTAGCATAAAGTCTTCTTTTTGGTGGAGCCTAAATCATCTTCTGTCAGTGTTTGTGAAAAAATCTGCTGACTTTAGCTAACCTGCCAGTAAAATCCTTTGCATGAGGCAAAACTGACTGTGGCAAAGGGGCTGCAATCTAGATATGTTCTTATAAAGGTGATTTATCCTAACCAGGTCCTCCTTGAGATTCATGGTGATATTACCTTACAGTCTTTAAGAAAGCATCATACCTGGAGCTGAGGTACATGTAGCCAAAGGATGGCATCCTCCATTATTTATTGAGCAGATATCAACCTGGGTACAGGTTTGTCCATCTCCCTCATAACCTGTTCAGAGGTAAATCTCAGTTAGTCTGTAACAAACCATTTTCTTTGAGAATTGACAGTAAAACAATCAACTGGTGAGCAAAACACTAATTCATGGTGTAAAATCATAGTCTTCTGCAGTTAAAAAGAAAGAATTGAGATAGCTGCTGAAGTAAAACTTGGCATATTTATTTTGGCTCCTTCATTGCAGGGATGGATTCTGACTGTAAATAAATCCTTCCATAGTTGCAGATAAAAAAAAAGATATATTAAAAGATATATTAGTGTATGTCAAATACAGTTATAGAAGCCATAGAAGCCCATGTCTCTCAGCCACCATGTGTTGCCCTCCCTACACATCTGCACCCAGTCAGCCCTAACCACATCCAGACTTTTTCCTCCTGCACACCAGAGCAGCCCTTGGATCTCAAACACAACACCCAGATGTTCTCAGGATGTTCAGGAGGACAAAAGCCCTGCAGCACAACTCCTTCTGGCCAGAGCTGACATCACCAAAACTTGTCTGAGACCACACTTCCAGCATGGTGATATCCCGTCAGCACTCAGTAACTGGGAGGCTTCCTAACCTAAATAGCAATCAAAAAGTCAGTCAGAAAGACTTTTTCCTGCTATATTTCTAGTATTGATCCCCTACATTCCAGAAAGCATTTTAAATCATAAAGCATTAATTATAAAGACCTAAGTTGCAGCTTCCACTGCTTGAGCTGTACTGCAGTGGAAACACTGCCTCCTCAGACAGCATTCAGAGCGTGACAATTATCAAGGCTTTTTTTACTGCAGACAGTACAGTCTGTGATTTATGGCACACAGGATACTCCTTCAATTAATACAGACAATGAAATTACTACCATAATTATGCAATTCTTGCTTCTCATTAATGATCTTGTCAAGGAAGTACTTCACCAAATCAAGGCTATAACACTGAAAACAGCTACCCAGTACAAGATAAACCCATTTCAGAGGACCCTCTTTAGAGGCATCCTCTATACAATGTTCATTAATAGCTGGAGCAATTTGAATATACTTGGTCTCTGCATTCTGTATTGCAGTATTGTGTACGTGACATTTCTTTTAAACCAATTTTCAGCTTCTGAAATCTACACTAAAACATAAAAGGCTTGTATGTGTTGAATCTTCATCTTTTAAGGCCTTCCATAGTATTATCAGCAAGAAACCCATTTTACCTGGTGGACAGAGCCCACAGCGGAATGACCCAACTGTGTTGATGCATTGGACCATAGGTGCAGTTGAGCAGCCTCCATTATTACTTGCACATTCATCAATGTCTTGGCAAGTGTAGCCATTTCCTTGCCAGCCTAAAAAGCAACATAGAAAAGATATCAGAAAGAAAATGCCTGACCTTTTTGTTTCTTCTTTGACCAAGACTTTTCATAGAGTACAACTGAATTGCACTTCATCAGCACAAAAGTAGACCTGTCTCTCTCATAACTGATTAAAATTAATACTGGTCTGAAAATCTGCTGTTTCAAACACAGCAGGGTGGTGAGAGAGTGCAAGAATGTTTTATTTTAACCATATTCTGGCTATTTCAGATTCAAACACACTTTTACCTAAAGAGAGAGCAGTTCTAGTCAGGCGTATGTTCGTACCTTTTGCAGCAAAGCTTTAATGCAACTTCAGGTAAATACTTTAACAACTTCTCCTATAGACACCCAGCTCAGGAAGAGTATTGTCTGAGGGAACAATCAGATTTTTATATTGCCTTAGGGCAGGAAACATACAGATATGAAAGTACTGTAGATGTATTATGTGAAGGTGACAGGACACGATGGACACGAAGGTACCTATGGACATGAGACCTATTTAGATGCTCAGACCTATTTAGATGCTCAGATGATAAATTATGCATTAGACTCCACTGTCTGTGTTACCTATATAAAACACAACCTGCATTTACTCCCTAGGACAGAGAACAAAGAATTTAATGGAGGTATGCTCATCTGCATCCTGTGTCTGTGCTTATGATACACAGGCAGAAGTACCTCTGCCACCCCATCCAGCCTGAGAGCAAGGAAGGACGAGATACCTGTGGGGCAGGGACCACATCTGTAGGAGCCTGGAGTGTTGTAGCACTGCACAAGTGGATCCTGTGAACACGGAGGATTAGGGAGGCTGCACTCATCTATATCAGCACTGCAGGCAGGGCTGCCAGAAGGGGACATCCAGCCAGCATCACAGACACAGTGGTACTTGGGCTGCCACAGAAAACATCACATTGCATATTTAAGGCATTTGCAATAGTCAAGAAAAAGGCAGGAGGAGTTAATTTCATAAAATTACTTTCAAACTATAGCAAGAAAGCTTTCGGAGAATTACACGGCTTGTACACTTTGTTTTTTAAGTTGCTTCAGTAGTTTTCTCAGCCCATTTCTTCTTCTGAATTTACTTTTTCAGATTATGGAAGCAGCTCAGGCCCATTCATTATGTTCATAAAAGAAATCTGTAATTTACCCCAAAGCTCCCAGAGAAAATAAGATCAATTATGAGCTGTACATAACCATAATTAAAAGTCATCAACTTGCTTTTTAACCAGAGCAAAGAGATCAGTGTAAGCAACCTGAAATCATCTTGGTTGTTTTCTTTTAATCAAATTATTCATTAGTCTGTGCAATCTGCAGCACTGACATTAAAATGCAAATACATGTTTTCTTTTAGGAAAGCAGTTTTCTCTCTAGTAAACTTTACTAATGGCCAGATTTCAGCATTTATCTAGCTTTGGCCCAATTCAAGCTAATGGGAGTTTTATTGTTGATTGTCACAGGAGCAGACACTGTTAAGCCAACACTGAACCCTTTTGAAAAGCTTTCTCAACAAAAAGTGAGCAGAAAATATGTGATGAGTTTTGAAACTTCTAAAAATTAAGCAAAGAAATTATTTTATAGCAAAGCACAAAAAATATGTGCTGTTCCTGGATTGGTGCCTGGACATATAGGAATATTAAGGAGCACAAGCTTGGCTGGGTGGTTTTGGAGGGCTGGTCTGAGTGGAAAGAGCCAAAGCTGGCATGGTCCATCTGTCCCTTTGGAGTGAACACCCTGTACCCAGATTGTCACCCAAATGGAATGAGCTGGCTTGCTCCAGAAGAGCACTCAAGTGTGTGCTAGCATCCATCCAGTGCAGATGCTTGGAAAGATTGGGCCTGGAGTCAGATCCCACATCCAGCTTACACTGAGGAGCACCACGGATGAGCAGCAGCCACACAGTTACCATGCAGCCCTGGCAGCTTCCAGGCTCCTGGCCCTAATGTGCCACTTTTCCCAGGAAAAATAAACTTATGTTGTTTGTCCTTCTCAGTCATTTAAGCACTGAAATACTCTAGCAACTTAGAACTCCCAAAATAATGAACAGTAAGAATATTGTGTTTCAAACAGGACTTCGACTTTAAAAAAATTATTCCCAACTCCCTACGGATGTAGTAGTGGACCTGATACTGTGACAAGTATCTCTAATGAGACATAAGACATTTCTGATTCTTTCTGCCACCCCTGGTACAGCAGAGAGGCTGTTATGTTGTACAGTGGCCTTTCTTGTTTTCAGCAGCAGTTCGTGCTACGCAGTTTTGTGATGCTCAGCAGAATTTGCTGCTTATTCATGCTGTGCTGTATGCTGAGGTTTATACATTGCTCCTTACCCTGTTGGGCTGATCTCTCTCTTCATCCACACAGAGACCATGCTCACAGAGGTGCTCAGATCCTTCCTGGCAGTCATCAAACCTCAAGGCACAGTGATGCCCATAGGTTTCTGGAGAACAGGAGCAGCTAATAGTAAAAGTGGAAAGAAAAATCAAAATTTTGCTTTTCTATCACTGTTAAAGATCCTTCATTTCCATTCTCCACTTTCTGTTCCTTACAAAACACATCTATTTACTATTTACTATTTTCTATTTATTATGAAAATCCTGCTAATAATCATGCAGAGAGGCAAATCTCCTGTTCAGCAGAGACTCAAGAATCATTTGAGACTTGTGTATATTCATGACTGTCTGGCCCTTTGGAAGAATCTACAGCCTTTTGTTACATTCATAAGCACAAATCCAGAGAAAAAGAAAAGTCTAACATAATACTTAAATAGAACATGAGCATGGAAACCCCACTTCAGTCAAAGAGCACCTAAACTTCCTTTTTCAGTTATGACCATCATATGATGCCATGTGCAGAAATGCCATGTCTGGTACTTTCACCCCCACACCACAACAATGGGCAGCTGCTGTCTAAGCAGCACCTCAGCTTTTAGGGATGTAGTGGGCAAGAGGTGGCATTTGGGGATGGTGGGGTGGGAAGAACAAAGCAGTGGGTTGAAAGAAGGCATTTGACTGGGAGGATCTGGTTTGAAAGCTGCCATGTGCATGGCATTGTTATTTAAAGGGCAGAGCTTAGTTACAGCATCATACACATGTGGTGGAACTGAAATTGGGAACTTCTAAGCCATTGGATAACGTTTCCCTTTTCTCTGGCTCTTTATTTCCACATAGAAAAAATGTGAGGCTCTAAAATACAGCTGAAAGATATAAATGTATAGAAAACCTCCTATCAGATCACTAGCTTCTCAATAAAATGACAGTGAGACTCTTATTTGGATTCAAGTTATGTGCTGCAATGTCTGCAGCTTGCAGAGACATATGGCAGGTACACACCCTTCTTGGATTGCTTTTAGGCTGTCTAATGAAAAGTGCTCTGTAAAAGCATTTCTCTGGAATTGGAATCAGGGTATTCTAGTGCAGCTGACCTGGACCTTGAAGCAATTTATATAAAATAAGCTGCTGCTGTCCCTTCCACCGTGTCACATGCTCAGCTGAAATTGCAGTTTGATAAGCCAATTGCAGGTAACTAAAGAGTGCACCCAGGACAAGCAACCCACATGAACTTAGGCTTCAAAAACCCACAACAGCTTAATGCTTAACTGCAGTCTGCAGTGCAAGACAGCATGTTCATTATTGTAAGAGACAGCAAGCAGAACAGCACCTTCCCATCAGTGCAGCAGCTCAGCTTGGGCAAGCACAGAGGCAACAGGTCAGGGAACCAGATGACTTTTATATGTCTAAAGTACATCCAGAGCTTCATGTTCAACTTCAAAGGATGCAGAAGGCAATCTGACCATCTCCAAAGGAGGAGAACAATGGCACTGTCTCCTGTCTACTCTGGCAAAGATTAATCTGCAACCCATCTGAAGTTTCTTCTCTGAAGTAACTTCTCTGAAGTTTCTCAGAGAAGTGCTTCCAGAAGTAGGTCACACTGCAAGGCACTCCAGCCAAATTGGGATGCACTGCTTCTTGGCACTGCTGTGGCTCCATCACATGACTCATGGCATGTTGTGATGAGGCCCCTTTTGTTTTGGTTGTGACACAGAAGTCTGATAGACTTGGGGACTTTCACAGCCTTTCAACCAACTGATACAATGTCCCCTTCAGATTTTGACTGAGGAAGGTGTTTCTGGATACCTGCTCTTTTCCCTTATATTTCAGCTTTCCTGAGTTACAGGGAAACCATGCAGATAAAGAATATGAACAAGGGGTGAAGACTGCATTATGCTCCATTTCATGGTACCTAATCCAGTTCTTCCAATCACCTGGTATTGTTTCTGCAGGCTATCAGAAGTCAGATATTACCCTTTTCTTTCCCTGCAGTTCACAATGGTCTATATAACTATGCCAGAGCATTAGTGGGGTGACCTGGGCAGTTGAGCCCCAGAAATCTTAGCAGCAATGTCCTCACAGTTGCAGAAAAGAGATGTCATGTTCTGCCTGGGGATGGATATAGCATTTGTGTAGCACTCAGAAGTAACCAGTAAGGGACACTAAAGATAGTACAATGGACTTGGGAAGGGACTATGTAATAATCCTGAGTGTGTGATGCAAAAGCAGTGATGTTAAGGTTTCAATGACTTATGAAGAGGTCTTAGTTCATTCCATGAAGCATTGATTCAGCAAGTACCAAGGAGGGCAAGCAGTACACCAGGGAAGAACCCTGGGAATTGTGACTGTATAAACACAATGACAACACTTGTGAGAACAGCAGACCTTAAACCTTAATTTAGTCAACACCTGTACCTCTCTGAGCACAATAAGAAACAAATAAAGGCAGATTGCTTTGTTGTTTCCTTGACAAATATCTGTTGCAGACAAGCTAGAAACATCCTTGGAAACAAAATTAAAGCTTAAAAGAAGCATCACACAGCAGTGACACCTCAGCAGACTCTGTGCTAATGCTGAAGCATGAGGAGCACTACAGGAGAACCTCCTCTGTTTGAGGCTCTTCCAAGATCTGACAAAGCACTATAAGCCAGTGTTACATCAAGCAAATATTTGTGGGGGCTAAGATTTCTATGCTGAAACAAGAGACAAAATACTTTGCAGAAAGCTGTGGCATGCTCTCCAGCGTGCGTGTTCCCATTGCACAGGGGTAGCTTTGTATTATATGTGAGAGTTATTTATTTAGCAGATTATTTGACATTTTGAGAATGAGACACAAAATGTTCAGGCTGGCTTGCCCTGTAAGCAAGAGCATGTTTCCTAAGGAGCTGGGCACAGCCAGAGAAGAATATGCTCCAGAAGCCTCATGTGTGTGGGGCCTGGCACACAGGCAGCCCAGGCACCCCCTTGGTTGCAGACAGCACTTCTCCCTTTCTGCCTGGCAGCACTGTGCATTCCTTGCTCTGCTGCTGTCTCAGCAGTGCCTTTGTTTTTGGAGGGGATGAAGGCATTTCACAGAACTGTTTCTGATTTCACAGAATATTCTGAGTCCAAGGGACCCACAAGGATCATCAAGTCCAAGCCTTAGTGAATGGGCTGCATGGGGATTGCACCCATTATCTTGATGTCATTAGCACCCTGCTCTGACCAAAGGAGTGTGCTGGGAACACCAGTGATCAAGGGTGATCACCTCCTCCATCTCCCTTTGATCTCAGGGGGTAGGTGATAGCAGAGGGATGGTAACATGGCTGTGCTCTGTGGGCATGTTGGTGAGAGCTGGTTACAGCCCAGCACGAGCCTCTCACTGCCCCAGCTACACCCCATGGTGCAGGAAATTTCCATTAAAGCAGCTGCACCTACAGCAGGGGGCTGGGTCACTGGAGCCAGTCCTCAGTTTGCAGCCTTCCCCCCAGCATGGCTGTGTGATAGATCTGGTTCCTGCTGCTCCTCTGGGGACAAAGCAGGCAATGGCTTTGGAGGCCTTTCTGTGTCTGCAGTGGGTTCAGTATACAGTGCAGTAAGGATTTTATCTGTTCCCAGACTGCCAGGGTTATAGTGCACAGATATTAAACAGACTTAATTCTAGAACTTGTGCTGCAGGCATGAGATGGGGTACAAAGCCAGCAGAGTATTCTACATGGGATATTTGTGTCTAGTTTTGAGAACTTACCTGTAGCTGCCTGGTGTGTTCACACACGTAGCTCCATTCTGGCAGCCTAATGCTGTTCCAGCAAAAATCTGGCATTCATTAACATCCACGGAGCACAGGGGGCCCTAAGATGAAATGGAAAACCAGTTTATTTTCCAAATAACTGAGAAATGAAGCAAACCATGGACCCAATGTTTAATATAGTTTTCAAAGATATACAAACCATGGGCTGTTATCAACACAGATCCTCTTATGAAACACAATAACAAAACTTTATTTTTCAGCTGTGTTTCTGCGACCCTTGTTATCAGTCAGATGGGGATAAAATATCTCAGCTGTAGAAAGCATATGAACAGCACATTTTTGCCAACTCTTCACTTCCAACTAGAAAAAGACTCAGAAAATTTTCTTATAAACTGTTTCTATCAGGAAGGCCCATAAATTTTGACCCAAATCTTGCTGGGATAACTTTTAAGTTGAAATCCTTTGAGAAGAAGATAAAACATTTCCATCTCTGGTGCACATAATAGCACCATCAAAGCATTTGCTAGTAAAGTCTCTGGATTTAAAGAATTCAGAATGGCACTGAGTATTTACACCCCCAGTTTGTCTTACTTGTTTAAGACTGAATAACTATCCATCCCTTCCCCCAGCCTCCCTCTATCCTTGGGTAAGGTCAACAGCAAGGCATGCAGTTCAGTTCAGTGCTCAGCAACAACCAGACTAATTCTCTGCTGTGGGAACTGCCAAGAATCCCTGGCTTCATGGGCCACTGCCTGCATGTTACAGTGCAGGGCTTGGTCCAGTGCTTTGGGCTGCTTTTGTTGCACATATATATTGATATTGCTGAGAAGCAAATAACCAATGAGTGCCACTGCTGCTCTGCTGTTCAGAGTACCTCACTCCACCCTGAGCAACCCAAAATGCTGCTCTGCATGGCAATCACCCTGAGCTAGATACAGCCTTGCAGTTGAAATACACACTCTGTAGTCAAGGAGGCTAAAGACTCACCTGCCAGTTGCTGGGACAGAGGCAAAAGAAACCATCCAGTGAGTTTACACAGGTCCCTGAGTTCTTACAGGGGTTACTACTGCAGGCTCTCTGCTGGATGTTCTGAAATGCCAGAAAATAGTTGAAAATGAGGTTTCTGTTTAGCTGGTGTTCCATTAGCATTTATTTTCAAGACAAACCTTCTTTTTTCTCTTCCCCCAAAGTCTTTCTAGAATTGCCCTCCATTTTTTTTTTTTTGCAGAAAGGTTGATTTGTGAAAGTTTTGAGCTATTTCACTTATCCCTGTACAAAATAATGATGCTGTGATTGTTCATACACAGAATGGCCAAACAGGATGGGAAAAAGGATGAGAAAAGACCTATAAAAATTAAATATTAATAGAGATTGTTCTTCACCAGCAGACTGGGAGTCTAGATGGAAGGTTATCTTCTGGTTTTGATTCCATGGGTATTTTATCTGACAATTGTTCTTACTGGCACCTGAAGGTGAGGCATGTCACAAGCTCACTGGAGAAGCAGGTGACAGCCAAAACTTAGTTAGTTCCAGTACAATAAAAACCCAGTTTGAGTTTCTGGTCTTTATCTTGACAGACCAGTGAAGGAAAAGTTTACTTCTCCTTATTATCAACTTGTTGTTCTTGAATGTACAAGTGTTTTTCCTTTAAGAAATGCAGTCTCCTACACAGTTTATATTTTCTAAGAAGGCACATCACCTCCTCCACAAATCTTGGTGCCTTTTTTTTTACCTTCTGTTACCAAAAAAAGTTTTCCTGAGGAATGCATGAGAGGAAAGAAATCATTTAGCTGTTTAATCATTTATTTACTTGGGGCTGAGATTTTCTTTTCTGATCTCTAGTTTGCTTCCCATTTACTTACCTGCTGTAAGCTTTGAAGTTTGTTATCGAGACTGAGGATCTGCAAAAGAAATGTGAATTACATTGTGCTTGGTATGAGAGTAACCACTGAGGTACTTGCTAGATACTGGTAAACTTACAAAATACTTTCCTCTGAGAAAAGAGAATAGCTGGTACGTGAAACCAGGTGACAGTCAGATCCAAATGAGGCCCCATTCACTGAGATTTTGGTGGGTTTGGCTGTTCAGAAAATGACAGCTTAAATATGTCCCAGCTTGGATCCACAAGGCAAGACTCTGCCTTGCAAAGATGTATTCAGGTGCTGAAAATCAAGAACGTGAATATTCCTGTGGGACTGCTCGGGTCCTCACATGTGTGACAAGGACAGAGGTCTGGGACAGAGCACTGAAAGCCTGGACAGGGTCTCCACATCTCAGTGGGTTGTAACCACAAACAGCAAGCTGACAATGAATCAGAGAATGTGATGGATTCATATTAGCCCAATTTCCCTAAAGGAAGATCTCTACACTATAAAAATATTTTCCTATAAGCAACTTGTAGAAATACTGTAACAAAAGGCACTTAAAACAGACAATAATTTAAATTTTTTTTCATGGAAAAAAGAATTCAGGAGCAGGGAAGTGACAAAACTATTGTGCTGGTCTTATCTTTTCACTGCAAACTCTAGCCCATTTTATCTATGGAATGGAATGTCTGTATAGCAACTATGAAAACATATATGGTCCATTTCCCAAATTTATTCACAAATATTAGAGGACATAATCAATACAGATGCTGACAATGAACATAAAAGAATCACAGTAACTGGAAATTTTGGGGGGATTTACAGAAATATTTCCATTGTCTACAGAGTTACTGAATAAGTATCTCAAAATTAAACACAGATTCCAGGCTGATATTAAATAGGGACTCTGCTCCAGTTCCCTAAACTGAGTGCAGAAAGACTAAAATGAATCAGATTGTTTAATATTCGTGTGAGGAATGGAAATGTGGGAATGCTGGAGGAGGATAACATGAAGGTTTGGCTCACCTTGGAGGTCAGCAGAGTAATCTGCTGGGACACATTCTGCAAAGCACCACTGGCTTTTTTAAGTTCTTGAATCTCTGTGCTACTCTCTCTCACCTAAAGTTAAACAACAGAGATAATGTGAAGCAAACTTTGACTTTTCAAAAGCTTAGGAAAGTTTAGTCCTTGCATAACTTTACTATTATAAAGTCCACTTAAATACAGAGAGCTCTACTACATCCACAATTTAATAATTTCATTATCTTTTGTGGTGACATGATTATTTTACAAGTCTGCAATGGCTTACTTTCATATTAGACTGCTGATATAGATAATATAAAATAAAATACAGAACACATCAAAAACTTGTGAAAACAATTTAACTATTTTAAACAATTTAGCTATTAATATGTAGAACTGAAAATGAAAATATATTAAGAGAAAATAACTATATCACCTGACTAAAAAGTTCTGTAAGGTCTTCTTCATTAAATTTTATTTTCCCCAGTGATCCAGTTCTAAATTCAATATTTTTGCTGGAGCCAGCATAGAACACTAAATTACCCTGCTCGGAGGATAAACGAGGCCTGTTGTGTATTGGAAAAAAAAAAAAAGATAATTTAGTCACACATATCTGCCAAAGAGTAAGTAAAATAGAGCTGTAGTAAAGTCATTCTGCCCCCATTAGCAGCACTTACAGGCCACCATCCCAACAAATGCATTTGCAAGCAATGGTACTTACTGCTCATTATAAGTGGCTCTTTTCTGCCTTTTGTTTTCATGGTGGTTTGGGTCACAGCTCAATCCAGTAAGCAATAACAGCACAACCACGAGCTGAGGAGCAGGAGGAGCCCAAGGCATTGCTCTCCTCCAGCTGTCCTGAGCTTCAAATGAAGCCTCCAGTGCTGGACTGGGCTGTTGTGAGCCCAGGTGCCCTTTGCTCTCACACAGCTCCTGGTTCACAAGGTGCCCATTCTGCTGCCTTGTCTTGCAAGGGTGAACTTTATCTCAGAAACCTTAATTAAAGATTGACAACATGCAAATCCCCTAGACATTAAATGCATTTTTCTCCTTTTGTCTTTTGGGTTCAGGAGCTTTGAGAGATCATTAAATGGAATCTGTCTGTATTTTATCACTATGTCTTTGCCCTTTGTACAGCTGAGCACCCCTGTGTCCCTGAGCACCTTGTAATCTGCAGAAAGTGCTCTCCCACGTGCTGCATCACAAGAGCGAAGGAAAGATTATTTGGAAGCACTAAAGGACCTCAATTGTTACCAAAAAAATCCCCTACCCCAAATGTAAACCCCACAGTGACTGGCAAGGAATACTTGTATTGAAAGAGAAGCTTCCAGTCAGTGATTTACTGGGCAGATGACACAAACAAGTCAGCAGTACTGAACAGCATGCCATGGATTACAACAGCCAAGTACAATTTTAACTGAATACGGTTGCTCTGACTCAAGGGTGACTCAGTCCCCAGATGCTGAGGCTCAGGCTGTTGCTGCTGAAAGCCATGAGAGATTCCATGTCCCATCTCCCCTTCGCTTTTGCCAGAGTCTCCATATTTCCCTTGCACAAGACTTTGCTGTGCTTTGTTCTCCTCTTTGTTTAGAGGAGCTCTCTGTGTGTTTTCTTTTCTCATGCTAGGAGCTTTCTGACATCCAGGTCCAATACCATTCTTTCTGATTTTCCTTTTTGCTTAGTAGACATCTTATTCAGGTTGCTTACATTTCAAAACTCTACTGAGAGTAGAGTAGCAACAGTTGTAGCTGCTCTTGCTTTTAGGTAATACCAGCATCCTTTAAGCACCAGACCTTCCTGGAAGCCATGGAGCTCCTGCACTTCCTAACCCTACCCAGTCTTTCTTTCTGCTCCAGTTTTACTTGTCACCTACAGATGTCCCACAGATATGTGGAACCTTCCTAGAGCTGGGGGATTGAATGAACTCTACAGATTTCACAGCTGGAAGCATTCTGAGCTCCAAAGAACCTGGGAAGAAATTGTATGCAGTGACAAAAATTACCAATGTCATCTCAAAAACAGACAGATGCACACTGAGAACACGAATGTGAAGTCAGGACAGCAAATGTTTGTGGTGCTGCCACAGATCACGTGATCTTCAGGGTGAATACCATAGTGTCTTAAACTGTATGAGCTGTATCCCACCACCTTCCCCAAAACTAGATTTGTATTATATTTTATTATCTGTGTTTTCATAAACTTACCTTGGAATTCAGAACAGCACCAGCCTGCTGACCACGTTCCTTGTGCTCCCACTGGCTGTGATGCAGGGAACCCAACAGTCACTGCTGCTGCTGAGGGACCTGGAAGGGCAGTGGTGAAGCTCCTCCTGAGCCCACGGGAGACAGCCCATCCCATGTACCTACTGGTCAGGAAGGAGAAGGACAGCTCTGTGTAAGTTCACCTGCTCTGCAGCAGGGAGTCTATCAGCTGTTCCTGCCAGAACAGAGAAACATAAGGAAAATTTTCCATGTGATGTGCTTTACCAACATGAGGCACAATACTTCCATAAAAATACAGAATTGTGTTGCAGGAAATATGACTGCTCCATTCAATCCATATGAGCTGTTTTTTATATCAACTGAGAATCTGTCCCTCCACCTTTTTTATATTTACTATTATGCTTTTTGCTCTGAAACCTCTGTTCAGGAATAGGACAGCGTAGACAAATTATCAATATTTCTGTCTGGTCAACCAGACACCTTCTGCCTCTGGGTATCCTGGCATTGTCCATTAAACTGGTGCTCATTAACATTCTTCCTGTTGATTTTGAAGTCTGTCTGGTGGGGATTTTTTCTCTATTTGTTTTGATTTTCCTTTTGTTTTAACAGTTTACTGAGTTTGTGTAGCTGTCCATTGGATGTCAACTAGAATAAACTCCGGGCACTCCGTAGCAGGCTGGGTACTCCAGGAACTTAATTTCACAAAGTCCATTGTATGCCAACAGTTTCCATCCTGGCCTTTGGCTGTGGCCCACAAAATCCTTCCTTTCCTCTCCATATTTCTTTTGCATGCTGAGTATGCACTGCCCCTCTCTGCTGCCTGTAAGCCTTCGATTCAGGCTTCCCTTTCCAAATAATTAACTCAAATAAACCAATAATCAGTGAGCAATAAGCCATTAAGGATGAAGACAAGGCTGGTAATGCAAGGAACAAGAAGAAATTCACCTTCTCTTCCTGCAGGCTTTATAGCTCAGAAAATGGCTGGTCTGAAGACCAGCTGATTTTGACTATGCACTGGTAATAGGATGGAAAGAGAGGGTTGGACACCCACCTATGTGCATGACACACTATTTTCCATTTCATTAGACCTTCCAGATTTTGGTTAATTTAGTCTTTATTCCTAGTGAATGCACCTCAGGCTGGCCAAATTGAGAAATCTATAAACCTTTTTAAGGACAGAAGTAGGTCCACACCTTCTAATTTTACTGTAACATATTGAATTGAGAGATCATTTTTGGAGGAACATAATGGAAAACATACAAATTTCTGGCACAAGAATAGGGGCTGTTCTTTCTAACAAGAAGAGCTGGCATGAACCTCTCCTCCTGGGACAGGTCATTCATTACCTCCCTAAGATGAAGGCTCAGAAAACAGCTCTAAAGAGCATAGGTTGTGTGCAGATTTGGCAAGAGTAATGGAGTGTTTGTCTCTAATTCTGGTTGAAGTTCATCTTGTGCTAGCGGGGACTACAATTTACCACCATCTTGTGTAGCTGTGTGAAATGAAATGGTGGTATTCCTCTATTTTTCCAGCAGTATGTGCCTGCAGTGCAAAGATGCTGCTGTAGAAGACAAGAGTTGATTCAAATCATGGCCAAAAATTCAATACACATTTATTATTCCTAGGAAGTAACTCAAATGCATGGACACATGATGACAGTTTTTGACAATGTTACCTGTTTAAATGGAGGAAGAGCAGCCACTGGTGTAAATTCAAACCTGGGTAATTTTTTAATGTAAGACTAACAAATAATCCTTCTCTTTTTCTGTACAGATGAAAAAAAAACTTTTAAAATCTCTGATATTCAATGTTATCACTTAAATATATGCAAATAATTCAAAATTCAGTCAATTGCTGGTTGAATACCAAGTAGAGCACATTTACAGAAGTTTTCCCTAAGCTGTGCTCATGTCTCCCAGTACTTCTACCTTCACTTCCCTGAAGTGAAGGTAGAAGTACTTCATCTACTTCATCTTCCTTCATCTTTCCTCCTTCCAATAATACTCTAGAGTTCACAAGTAACACACAACATATGAAGTCATACTGTTACCTCCATATAACTGTGCAAATTCATGGTGTAAACCCAGCTCCATATTGAACTCAGCACTTCCCATGTGTCCCTACAGCTCTGAGACAACCAAGCACAAAGTTGGTAGCAGCCCCTGTGCAATGAATCAGCAACCAGGGGGTTTACATCAAACAGGGGTGACTCTGCAAAGTAACATTCCCCTTGCTCTTTCTTACCTATAAGCACCTATCATCAGTCTTTCCCTCTCTTCATGAGTGCCTTGAGAGTTTTATGGCCACAGCACCTTCCCCAGGGGCTGCAGCTGCTGCAAGCCTCCATTTCTCACACCCCTCCTTAAAGATTTCTTTTTCTTTTCCGCATTCTGCCCTCTGCCACCTGTTTAAGATTCTGCTTCCTCAACACAGTTGATGAAGTACATAAGTTACCTGCTAATGAAGTTAAACTACACTGGCCAGGAAATTGAGTTTTTCAGTTTTTAAAAGCAAATGACAAAGATAAGAGTCTTGATTTAGTTAACTACTTAAGCTGAAATTGATCTACTGTCCAAATTCTCCCTGGATTCTTTTATCACAACTAAGATTTAACACATTCGTTTTTTACTTTCCTTATGAGACTTTTATTTTAGTTGTTCTGTCTTCCTGGTTTTTCTTCGTACACATGGTTGTTTCTATATATCACTTTGATGCTTCCTATTCTCCATTTCATTCTTTTTTGCAATTAGGTTATTGAAAAGCTTCCAGTCAGTTGTATTGGCTTTATTCTTTTCTATTGATTATTCCAGTCCTTTTAACATACACTGGAGTTATTTTTAGGGACTTCCATTTGCATATCCACCCTTCTTCACTAATAACCCTAAAGCCATGAATGGACCTGGCTGCACAACCTCCCTGAGATTCATTCTATTCTGTACTGCTGGCTCTCACCAAGAAGCTCAGTCTGGGGTATGTCTGTAAAGCATTTGCTGTGCCTTGAGGCTGTGGTTACAGGTACTGGCATTCTGTCACCATACAAAATAAGCAGTAAGATTTATCATCCTGGGCTAGAAAAGATCTCTCCAGGTCAGTGGATCATCCAGGTCACTCTCCAACAGTGGCCAAAGGCAGACAGGAAATAAAGGGTACACAAAGGGGTGAGCATACACAGTACCTCCCCTAGATACTCTCTCGGCCTCCAAATGTTTGCAGCTCGGGAACTTCTTCAGTTAGAAATCTACTTACTCATTACTCTCAGAGGATTTTTCTTACATGAACTTGTCCAATCTTCTCCTTCTCCACAACCTTATAACAAATATGCAAAGAATGAGTAATGCCATATGTTAATTGTGGCCAATACACAGTGAAAACACCTATAAAAATATTAATTCTGAGAAGAATCCCATTTTAAGTGTATTATTTATAAACATAATGAGATTCATTTATTTTTTAAAATATATACAGGCAAACATTTGAATTAAACAGAATTATTTATTACTACTTCCATATGAGAAAATATATCAGTACCATCAACATTCTCCACTTCCAAGTGCCAATTTAAAAATATTTGAAATAAAACAGTGCACGGACAAAAGCACAAGACAAACATGCACTCACCAAAGCTGGGATTTCAGGATGTATTCCTGCATCTAAAATCAGAGACATTCCTCCCTGGAGGAGATTTCAGGAACTTTTTTGCTGCAATTTCCCGAATCCTAGTGAAGAGCATCCAACCAGAGTGGCCATCTGACATGAAACAACTCTCTCACTAAAAGTGTTGTGCTCCAGTTGATTTAAACCCTTCCAACTCTGCTTCTTGTTTCACCAGAGCTCTCACCTGAGTAGGCTGTTCATCCAGCTTCCTCCCACTGTCAACAGGACCAGGTGGAGGAAAGTCAAAGAGAACAATCCAGTTGTCTTGCCTTCACAGGCAGCTGCCTGGCCCTCTTGGGCCCCTATTTTTTTTCTTTAATGGCTATATAAATTCCCCAAACCTTACAATCTACTAAAGACAAAAGTAACACAAATCTTGCCCTGCTCTTCACAATAACATTTAAATTGATATACTATCTCTACTCAGTATTTCATAAACTTCCCCTAATGGGGTTGTAACACTACAATACTCATATTTGCGCAGGCAAAGAGAAAATGGCTACTGGAATTAATTTTGGGCTCTATGGTTTTTCATGGTTTCATATTATTTTTCCTTGTGTGTTTCTTTGATCAGTTAAATTTTATACAATATTTACATAAGACTGCTCAGAAATGCTAGTGCTCTGAAACAATTATTACTTAATCTCCTCTAAATCCTTACTAAATCCTTAATCCTTATTTAAAGAATATGACATATTCTTTAAATAACTTGCAGAAAAAATACAACACTTAAGTGGTTGTAAACACATAGGAGACAAAATATATTAAACTGCTAAGGAAAATAAATGTAACTCAGTATTTATACAAGAATTCAAGTGTTAAACTTTAGTATGAAGAGCAAGAAGAGGAGCCAAAGGAGAAGATGAGAATTGAATAAATAATCCTTGAGAAGTGACAAATATTTTCTAAATTTTCCACTGGTTTTAGAAATGTGTGACAACTGCTAAAACAAATTGTATAGCCATTGAAGCCTTGGGCCTGTCAAGGTTTCTATTGAAATGTCTTTGTAAAAACCAAATGGGCTCTCCCTAGTTTAAATTTAAGAAATAGCTATCACCAATCAATGTTTTCCCAGACTGTAATACAGAGATTCCTGAAAATCCTTATAATTCTCCTATCAGTCAAAAGTGAGATAAAAGGCTCTGGGCTGGACCCTTATATTCGCTGCATGGAAAAATGCACCTCCACTTCAAGCATCAAAAACTACTCAAACTCATTGCATTAAAAAAATGGTATTGTAGTAATTTTGCTGCTAGACAGGTTTCTTCATGAGTAGGGAAACCCCAGACTAAGTCAGATAAAAACTAGCTGGTATAGGGAAGATTTTTGTAAGTCAATCTGCAAGCTTCAAAAATGACTACATAAATATAACACCACCAAATATGACAGCCTTTTTCTCAGTGGAAATTCTCAAATTTAAGGGAACACAACCACATTACCTCCCTCAGATAATGAAATGTAATTAAGACATGCAAATGAATGAGGTACAAAATAAAAAATCAGATTCTGGGAATCTCCCTCCCTTTCCAAAGCTGTTTTCCAGATTTTACTTCTTCACCTTTCAGCTGCTTTTGAAATCACATTTCATTGCTGTGAAAATGCTTAAGCTGAAGTTGCAAAGTACAGCAATGATATACACTGCAAAGCACTTAGGATTAGGAGACTGCTTGGAAAAGGAAGCAACATGATCATCAAGTGAGGTCAAGCAGGTACAACCCAACAGAACTCAGTAAACCAAGCTATTAATAACAAACCAAGGGGATAAGCGGCAGTCACTCAATTTAGCTGCACCAGTATTACAGGGTTAGCAGGGGTAAAATACACAAATATTTACAACTCTGAATTATTTCAATTTTTTTTCCTTCAGAAATAGCTCAAATTACCAAACAGATTGAGTGCTCACAATCACATTGAATTAAGATTCACTATCCATATGTAACAGGCTCCGTATTACTGTATCAGTTTTAGGTGAAGCTAGGTACATTTCAACTTACACTTCAACACTGCTAACTTACAAGTGGCATATAAAATATTAATTTATGTTCTACACATAAAGGAATTGAAGATTAATTGTAAACAGTAATATTTTTCCAAGTATTACTACAGTGAAGCAGAATGAATAGACTATTCATACGAATTAGCAGAAGGAAAACCCAATTTATATATCAAATTGATATCCTTAGTTTTCATACCAATGTTTGGAACATATTACACAGCAACAGATCTTCATACTACCACATTTCTCCCAAGAACAAGACCATACAGCTACTAGTTATTGATCTGGCTGATAAATCTACACAATAACCATTGTGGGTACAGGTAACCATGGTTCACTGTCAAAACCACACAGGCTCTTTGCAGTTTAGTAACCAGCACAGCAGTACTTTTTGTGCCATTTCAATAGAAGTGACCAGGTGAGGACAGAGGCCAAACTCACCTTCCCTAGGGCTTTGTGCAGAGCTTTCAGGAGAAACCATTTCCATTTCTCTTTTACAGCTGGAACAGCCCAAGTGGTCAATATGTTCCTAGAGAATCAGACAGGCTGAATTAAGTCAACCCAAGCTTTTCCTGGTTTAACAGTCCACAAGCAACATGCAAATCAAGACTGAAGAAGAAATGCAGGACCCAGCACAAGATAAAGCTGCGCGAATTTATCTACATAAATTTATTTTTAAATTGTTTTCAGGACTACAACAAATGAAAATAGCTACAGTATCTCTCTGTGGTCTTCATTTTCTCCTGCACTACCAAACCCAGATGAAACATACCAAGACTGTTCCTGTGTCATCCCATGGGTGAAGGGGAGAGAGGGAAGAAAACTCATTCATTTTCAGGACTGGCAACTTTAGCTCACTGCTTAGGTGCACAGGAACTATGATCAACTAAAAAATCCTTCTGTCTTCTGGCACATAATCTCCCTAAGGATGCTTGCTAAGTATCATCTTGCCTCTTCCTCATTCAAGCTGCTTTTAATCTAGATAGCAATGGCAAAATCCCGATCCCAAGGAAACCAGAGCACGTGCTTCTTTAGAAGGCTTTCAGTTTTCCATCATTTTCTCTACAATTTCAGAGATAATGAACTTACAAGACTTGATTACAAACCCCCTGAGTCCAGCTCTACGAGGCAATGTGCAGCGGTGGCACTCGGGATGGCCACACACAATGGTTTCACCTCAACATACACTCCTAACCCCAGTACTACCACCAAGATTTGTGAAGAAATTTTCAGAAGAAGCCCATATAGTTTTTCTCCAGTTCTTATGTCACAGGAACCTAAACATGGAGCTTTAATCTTTTTTTTTAATGTCTTTTATATATAGGTCTTTGGTAATGAGCAATGATCTCATCCTGAATAATATGAGAGGAGAAACAGGGAAGTTATTGTCAGGCCTGTGATAATCTTGAAATATTTTCATTCAGTTACAACTAAACAAATCATTCCAGACAAATACAGTTGGGTTCCAGAATCCTACAAGTATTTAAAGAAGATGAGACAATCATAAAGAACAATACTACATCTTAAATTTTTTATATAAAATACTGAATTTATTAGTTTCACGAGCTAAAAAAATCACATCAAAATTTCATACAGTAAATCTTTTCAGAATGGATTAATTACATTTAAAGATGAAGACATTTTACACATAGAACTTGATCTCTGCACCTAATTGAAACAGCTTTGACACAGTTTCACACAGTACTGAGAAAATAGTTTTAGGATAAAAAAATAAAATAAAATAAAGTAAAATAAAATAATCTTCCTTTCTCATTGAAGTACTTGCATGTGCTGCTGTAAACTAAATAGAACATTTAAATAAAGCAAGTAAGTCCTGTAAACTGCCATTTAAAAAAACCCACCTATACAGTTTAAATCCATCATGAATGCAAGTTATTAAAAATATATCAAAACTGTTCAGCAAAATGTCTGGGCAAATATCTTGGTAAGCTCTGGTATTTGTCCATGTTCCATCAGCTTTCTCCTAAAAGATGGAAGTATTTTCTGTCACCAGTCCATATGCATCAGTTTCAGGTTGTAAATTATTCAAGTAGAATGGAGATCAATTTTGCCACCACGTGTACGTTGAGGCTGTTTCCCAGAAGACGATAGCGTTGCTTTACTGTTACCTTTTCAGGAAAACCTAAAACAAAAACATATAGTGCAACATCACTAATCTGGGTTTGTTCCTACTTTTTAATCTAATTTTTTTTTCAGTGAACATTTCTTAGTGCAGTTATCACAAACTGCAGCAGGATTCACCCTCCCTCCAGACCCCCAAAAATTCACGAGGTTACAAAATCAATTCACAACCAATTCACTGGATTTGAAGCAGTTCTTCTATTATCAATACTGCCATCTCTAAGGTTTCACAAGAAGCTTCAAAACATTCCTCTGTTGTGTAACTACTGCTGATCTACCTTCCCTTCAGAGAGCTCAAAACATCCAGCAGTCTGAGGGAGGGGCAGCAGCACTAAATCCCTGCACAACTGATACTCTAGATAACATCCACGGAACAACACAGCCACAGCAGAAAGAAAATGTGACATTCTGCAGATGGACTAAACTGCACTTCTCAATAGGCTTTATATTGTTCTTCCCACATGATCCCCTCTAACAGCTCCGGCAAATCCCAAGTCTCTCAGTGCAATATACTGCCCATACAGATTAACTATGAGCAAGGCTTATTCAGTAAGTGACCAAGCAGTTGAACAGCTTTCCATGTAATTCAATGCTGACCCCATTAAATGTGCTCAGAAATACAGACAGCATCAGAAATGTCCTTCCCATAGTAACTGCATGGCCTGGCAGAAAGGAGAGCTAGTAAAAATGGCACCAGCCCAGCTATCGTGAAAGGGCTGTGCTGTGTACTGACTACCAAGCTCATGAGAGTGAAGCAGTTTCGAGCAGCCAGTTGGTCTGCTCTGTCCTTGTTTGCACTCTTACCTTACTCCAACTGTGAGGTAAAGTAATTTTCTTCAACCTGAGTAAAAGATGAACAGCAGTAGTGACTCGACTGTTAGGGTCCTATAGTAAACTGCTGAAACCTGGCCACATTCAATTATTTCATCATTCCCAAAGAAGAAACACCTAACTTTGACTTGGAGGTCATCACTACCTCAGTTAGCTCAAATGCACAGGCACACTGTGAGTGCAAGTAGTGATTTGTATGCTCTGAATTTTTCACAGCTCTTCAGAAAAAAATCTGATCCACAGAGAGCGCAGGGGAGAATGTGGTTGGACAGTTACTGAGCCAAAGGAGGCTCTGAGGAGGAGGTGGTGTCTGGGAGGAGTTGTTCCATCCTTCTCTGCCAGTTACTAATGCCTCAAATGGGGACTGCTTTGGTAAACACATCTTCTGCCAGCTCCATCCACTCTGCCCAGCTTCCTGGCACTCACATTTGGGCAACCGTTCTTCTGTCTTTGGAACAATCACTTGCACTCCCACACACACTTCCTTAGATGGAGTTTTCACATTCCATCAATGGATAAGGTACAGAATAAAGGCATTTTAAAAGCATACATGAAAATAAATATTTATTTATGCACACATACACATGCACTTACAGCCCAAGAAACCTATCTGAATCTTGAAAATGTCAGAATTTCTCCTTCTACCTTTTGGCAACAAAGAACCAAAAATTAATTTCCAGAACTCGTGGTTTCCTCTATCCCAAGCCTCCTCCCTCTGACTGTTAACATTGTCTTGCATTTTCTATCTTCTTGGCTCCAGAGCAGCCTACATCAGAAGGTCAGATTCAACAACTTCCAGTATGCTGGCACTTGCTGCAAAGCTCTCACTGTAGCATTTATGTCACACACAGTACCTGAGGACATTGAGGTCTTAACAGCATGTACTTCCCCACCACGCTGGCTTTTCTTTCCTAAAAGCTTGCATGCATTGCTAATAAGAAAAATGGAAAACACATCCTGACATCCACTCTCATGAAAGCAGGTCACAGGTGCAAGAACGCTCTGCTCACTTTTAATGATATTGCTGTGGGACCCACCAGAGTGACTAAGACAAATGACTGCAGTATTTCATTGAACTATAGTGCAATTAGTATTTATGCATTTTGATGTTAAAAGCACAAATAAATCTGGTCATGTTAAGAATGAACAATGACTTTAACTCTGGACCTCACATATAAGAAAAGGCCATCAGCTTCTGAAAATGCAGAACCATTAGACAATCACATTTCTTCTGATGATACTGTAGCTGCACTAGTAACAGCATCTGTTGCAAAGCTGCAGACAGTCTGTTCACATAGTTTTCAGCTTACAGTTTCCTCAGTTTCTTGGACCAATAACATATTTACAGTGGGTACAATTCCAAGCCTCCTGGTTTTGAAAATTTCAGCCTGTTACTGTCACTACAGAACACAGCAGCAGAGAACTTAAAACATATTTTGCTCTGAAAATACTATATTTCACACTAATTACTTGAAGTTTAGCATTGGACAAATGCTGTCTGGGCAACACCCTTTGCTGCAGTCATAAATATATCCATTTTCAAAAAAAATCCAGAGCTTGAAAATTCTCAAAGGAAACTGAGATTACAGTACCTAAACTCATTA